>NC_134458.1:176668978-177318145 GCF_047948215.1 Lycorma delicatula
TCATTCCATAGCAAAACACATGAAGTTTTGACTCACGTAATTCATTAGTACCAAATTTGGCCACCAGCGCTGTTAAAATTGATACTTTTACTGATGCGAAATGTGCTAGCTGTGTGTTTTGGTTTCATAATTTGCAGTCAGCAACTGCAGTTCTACGTCATTTTCATAGAGAGTATGGTAGGGAGCCTCCTAGTAAGCATGCAATTTACCCTTGACACTAAACCTCATTGAGACAGGTTGTTCTGTTAAACATATAAAATCACCAGGATGCCCACGTGTCTTATGTAACTACTGTGGAACTACTCGAATAAAGCTTAGTCTGAAGAAATCAACTTTACGTGCTTCATGTGAGACTGGCATTCCACAAATGACTGTTTGGTGCATATTACATAAGCAGTTGCACTTAGCCATACAAACTAACCATGTTCCAACACATTACAGATGATGACAAAGTTGCTCGGCTGCATTTTTATCTGGAAATGATTATTAGAATTGTAGATGATACATTTTTAGACAACATAATTTTTAGTGATGAGTCAACATTTCACATCACTGGCAAGGTGAACACCAATAACTGTCGAATATGGGGTAGTGAAAACTCTCATGAAACTTTGCAGCACATTCATGGTAACCGTAAGGTCAATTTTTTTTGTACCTTAAGCAGGCAAAGACTATGGCCCATTCTTCCAGGATTCAACCATAAATGGTATTGTTTATCTTGACATGCTTCAAAATTTTCTAATTCCCTCAGTTAAGATGATTGTGACAAAGATTGGATGCCATTACTCTCAGCAAGATAGGGCACCACCTCACTACCTCCTAGAAGATATTTTCTTGATATTCTCAATTCTCAGGTCAGTGGATTGGTCATGAAAGTCCAGTTGCATGGTCACCTTGCTCCCCAGATTTAACCCAACTAGATTTTTTCTTTTGGGGTTTCATTAAACACCAGGTCTATGTACCAACTTTACCTGTTGATCTTGTTGAGCTAAAACTACTGAATTAACACCACAACTGCAGAGGTAACAACCGAATTGCTGACTACAGTATTGAATGAAATCGATGTCAGGTGGGATGTACAAGGTCTCTCCAGAAAGTAATGTTATACATTTTACTGTGAAGCAACTGTACGTTGCAGCGCACTCTATCATCCACTGGGCTCGGTGGTATGTCAACTACTGAGAGAGTGCTTGCTCAGTTGTATCTGAGCTCTTGGAGGTGAAGGACGGGTGATTTTGTAAACCTCTGTTTTGTCTCTTGTACAAATTGCAATGCAATGCTCACTGGAACAAAGATACATGATAATGTCTTGTGTGAAACTTGGCAAGTCTGCAGCAGAAGCTTTTCCAATGGTTCAACAGGCCTTCAGAGATGATTTTATTGTAAAGGCAAGTCTACAGATGGCAGAAGGCTTTTTGGAAGGCTGCGAAAAGGTCGACGATGAAGCCTGTGCTGAACTGTCTGTCAACCTCCTCAAGCGACAAAAATGTGACTCATGTGAAAGAACGTTTGCAAACAGACTGTCGAATGAGTGTTTGTTTAATGGACAACATGTTAAATATTCAAAAAACTATCTTCCATGAGATTGTGACTAAGGATTTCCACATGAGAAAAGTGAGCGTGAAGATTTTCCTAAGAATTTTTATCGACAACCAAAAATCTCGCCGAGTGGAAGTTTGTCAAGATGTTTTGGAAATATGTGAAATTGATCCTCAATTTTTGGACAATGTTTTCACTGGTGATGAAACGTGGATATTCCAGTACAACCCCAAAATGAAGAGACAAAATGCCAAGTGATACACCTCGGCGTCCCCTCGCCACAAGAAGGCTCGAATGAGAAAATCAAAGATCAAGACCATGCTCATTGTGTTTTTTGATATCAGGGGATTGTCCACCGTGAGTTTGTATCTCCCAGGACAACTGTTAACTCTAAATTTTATGTAGAAGTGATTTTTTTTCATATTGTAGACTTAGTGACATTACTTTCCATACAGACCTTGTATGTCGCGTTACAAATGGAACCTTTTCGAACCAAAGTGAATATTTTGTGACAAACTTGATGGGGTTTTCTCTGAAATGAGATCACAGCTGAATCTGTTAGTTATATATCATTAAATTTTTATATGCTTTTAAAGTTGTGAAGTCCTTTTTGAATTGCCCAGTATATCATTTTCTTAGCTCTTTCTTTCTTAAAGGAAGAATGAATTCTTCACATCTGAAAGTGGTTGTAAGGATATGTGCATTGGTTTATTAACAAAATTTTGTAAAAAGTATTAAAATAAAATTATTCTTAAGCATATATTTTTCTTGTTAATCAACTGTTTTTTGGTAAAATTATATGTCGGTATGAATTACAACTTTAAAGTACCAGTATTAGTCAGGTCCAAACAATATTTTTTGTTAACCAATATTTTGCATTATCTATTTTCATGCTAAAAAAAATTAATGCTGGATATTTTCAGTGTATTGTTTCATATGTACCAGTGATGTTTTGTTACAATCAAGACAATATTGAAGATGACACCCATTCTCATCTTTGAGCAGCAGGCAAGTGCTTTCCCTGTTCCTCATTGGATTTTTATTCAAGAGCAAAGCATGAAATATTAAATTACTTACAAATATTTTATAAAAGTGACATTTTGAATATAATTAAATCCATCTTTAACCATTGCAGAACATAGATTAAATCTTATCTTGGTTTATGATGATTTTATTGCTTTATTATGATGTGTATCTGTGTATGTTAGTCGTACTATTCAGATGATTGTTACCTTCTTAATTTGAAATTTATAAGTGTAATGTAACATTTTTTTCAAAATATCAATTTCTTTTATCATTTTCATTATAATAAACCCAATTTATCCACATTGTGTTCATCTGGATTTCCAAATTATCCAGACAAACTTTTCAGTTCATCATTCATTTTTACAAGCTTCAAATGAATAAGATTGCTGTTGTTACTACTATTTTTATGTTTAGCGACCAATATAAAAATGTCAGTATATTTTTAAAAAATTTCTAAAACGTTATTAACCTTCAAGCATGCCAACGCACATACAAATGTATGTACAAATGAACATTACCCCCACTTTTTTTTTGTTTTTTGGGGTTCCTGGGTCATGAAACTTCAAGGAATAAAAATACCCATTTCCCATTTTTTACTGATTACACAAGCCTGCAATGGTTTTTTATTTTTAGTTTTTGAAAATTGATTCTTATATAATTTTTAACGCTGAATCAGAAAATAACCTTCATTTTTTCCATCAAGTCAGGATTTTTTGCAAATTTGAAAAATTGTGAAAATGTGATACAATAAAATAGATATAAAAGATTTTTTTATAATAAATTGATATAATATATTCACTTTCTTGGGTTATACTAAGCATTCTTATAGCTAAACAGTTTAATCTGAAGAGGATGGTTGGGGGTGGTCATTCTAATTTCTAATGAAAATTGCCACAAAATAAGCCTAATTTCTATTATAGTGCATTTTAAATTTAATTTATTTTTGTTTATTTAATTTTTATGAGGTATGTCGTGCCTTGACTTCAAACTTCATCAAGCCTAAGTTGATATGCAGAGGTGAAAGGAGAACTTTATTTGGATCTATGAGAGCTTTTCAGAGCACATTTTTGGTTCCAGGTTCTAATGATTGGCCAATCTTTTCTTATCCAATGATTTTCTCTGTCTCTGCTATCTCATTCACACAAAAAAACGAGAAAACTTTATGTATCCTCCTTGCTGTCCTAGGAGCATCGATATTATTTTGTGATCGCTGCATGTAATCCACTTATAATAGTCATATTTAATTTTATCGAGAACAAATTCCAAATTATCGTAACCTTAAGTGGACAGAATGTCCAGCGGGTATTGATGAATATGTATTCCCATTGTGAGGAAGAACAACTTTGAGGGTTCTTTTGGAAGAATCTATGAACAGTCTCCAGTTGGTGCTTTTGTACAGAATATTTAATTGAGACAAAAGTCCATGTACATCAGTGCAGAAGACTAATTCTCATTCTGAAAAATATGGAAGAAATTCCTTTTCTCTATACCTGAACCAGGAAAATGAGGTGCTAGCTGGTTTATCTTCGGGTTCATATTCTGCGATGTTATCTTCATTTAAATCACTTGTGAAACCGTCTATACCAGGTAAATTTTCTGGTGAAATTGGCACTGGTTCAAATTGAAAACAAAAAATTTGCTTATGGCGTGAAAATACAGGGTCATTCACTAGAACTGGATGTTTTTGAAGTGGGTTGTACTTGGGCGTTCGTGGTGGGAGGGGCACGTGGCTGGTGTCTGACGTTTCCTTTGTTCATAGCATTTACATTTTAGTCGTTGAGATGGAGCTGTGGACGCTAGACCAACGCCTGTACGCGTATGACAGTTTTGTGCGAAATGACGAATCTGTAACTGTTATTCAGCGAGATTTCCGCCGTCAGTTTAATATCCATTGTAATGCAAGTGTCCTTTCTCATAACACATTACGATGTGTAAACAACCTTCGAACAAGTGGTTCAGTATTGAAGAAAAAACCACCGGGTCCCCGACGAACTGCTAGCACTCCGGAGAACATCAAACGAGTAAGGGAAGCCATTGTCAGAAGCCCATGCCGCTCTATTCAGAGGCATTCAGCAGCGCCTTAAATGAGCACAAGTACGGTAAGACGAGTTCTGCATACAGACCTGCATTTCCATCTTTACAAGATAGCCATCGTGCAACAGTTAAATGAGCAAGATTTCACGCAGCGATTACAATTTTGTCTACAAATGCTTACCATTTTTGAAGAAAATGAAAATTTGTTATTGTTAATGAGTGACGAAGCCCATTTTCATCTGAATGGCTTCGTCAACAAACAGAATTGCCGGTATTGGGCAGAAAGAAACCCACATCAGCTTCACGAGAGACCACTTCATAGCCCAAAGGTGTCTGTCTGTCTGGTGTGCAATAGGAAAGGTCGGTGTTACTGGACCATATTTTTTTGAAGAAAATGGCGCCGTAACTGTAACAGCTGATCGTTACATTGCGGTGTTGAATACGTTTTTCATCCCTGAGTTACGAAACCGGGGAATCGATTTTCAAAATGTGTTATTCCAGCAGGATGGAGCTACAGCGAGGGCAATGATGGCTGTTCTCCGTAACTTGTTTCCGGGACGGATCATTTCCAGATTCGGTGACATTCCTTGGCCCCCTCGGTCCCCCGACTTGAGTAGTTGTGATTTTTCTCTGTGGGGGTTTCTAAAATCGCATGTGTACGGCAATAAACCGCATACATTGGAGGACCTAAAGATGGCAATTCGTCATCACATCACCCAGATTGATGTAGACATGCTGCAAAGAATTGAGGCCAGTTACCGTGAAAGGCTACAATGTATTGCCCAAAATGGACATTACTTGCCGGACATAATTTTTCTTTCATGAGTAAGTAACAAATGCTTTGATTTAACAAGTGTTTCAGTACCAATAAAACTTTTTTAAAGTAAATATTCAATTTTTTTATGATTATTTTAAAAACATCCGGTTCCTGTGAATGATCCTGTATATTTTCCACCAACAAAAACGTGTTTGATTATGAAGGACAGAAAAAACTCCATTTATGCACATTGATGGTTGAAACAGCACTGATAGTAGTTGCATGGTACATGAGTGGCATGGATAGCTGCCAATAAACGTGTTAAATCTTTTCAAACTTTCCTACCGTCTCGTCATCTTCAGTTTACTTAACTGTTTAGCTATAAAAATGCATAGTATAAGCCAAAAAGTGAATATTAATTATAATTAATAATAATATATTAATTTATTATATTATTTATATTAAAGATAAAGTTATTAATTTATATTAAAGTTAGTTATATTAATTTATTATTAAAAAAATATTTTATGTCTTGTTTTATAGTATCACATTTTCACAGTTTTTCAACTTTTTACAAATTTTTAAATTTGCAACTGCAAATTTTTTTCATCACATCAATCCTGACTTGATGGAAAAAATGAAGGTTATTTTCAGATTTAGCACTAAAATATACATAGGAATCAATTATCAAAAATTAAAAATCATTCCACAACCCATATTTTGCAGGCTTGTGTTAGCAAAGTTTCTTTCTTGCAGCAAAGCTCTAGATCTATGACGCCAAGAGAGTAAAACCATTACATTTATGAACCTATATATATATATATATATATATATATAAGATTAAAAAAAAATTGTATGGTATTGCTCAGGTTTATTTTTATTTTTTATAAACTAATCATTGATTTTTAATTTGTCATAAATTGCCTTAAATTTATCAAAGTCATCAAATCTTGCAGGATTGAAAGTCCAATGTTACATTTTTATGGATTCATTTATAGCCCATGCATCAATAGGTTCTACAAATAATTAAGTGTGGATGTAAATAGTTTTAAAGGAATATCGTCAATCTGTACATGAAGATGAACACAAAAAAAAGGCATTAAAGAGGACTTACTTATAATGTCTTCATGCTACAATGACCTGCAATGAAGTTAAAAAAATGGAAATAAACGAATCCTGGTAACACAGTTATCTGAAATAATCAATCACTGTAACAAAGAAATAATATAAAAAAATGGAATATAGATTCATCACAATTATTTCTTACAGAAGGTTTTTCTTAAGTTTTTGCTTGTTCATACATTTTTGGCTTTAATACAATATGACAATCATTAAGATATTCACATTAGATGAATAATTTCAGTTTCTTTTTTAAAGCCAAAAATTGATAAGGAAGTTCCTAAGTGATAAGAATACTGGTCCAGACTTCATTTTTATATTAGATTTCTTTTGAAAGCTAATATCTTTAACCTTATTAATAAAGAAACCTTTTCAATATCTATGTATGAAACTGTGCAATTAGACATACGTGAGATTCCCTAACATTGGACCACTAAAAATGTAATTGTATTATAAAGACTAGTTGTAAAATGAAAAAATGTGGCTGATTTAATTTTATATTATTATATATTGATAAGTTTGTACTTCATATTTAATATTATGCTGTATTTGTATATTCAATGATTTGTATTACTTGTGGTCAGGGGGTCAGCTTACAATGGAGTTTATTAAAATATCCTTTGCAGGGTGGTAGATGAGGGTTCCTTCTTCCTATCCCATCAACATGACAACTTTGCTCTATTGTGGAGTAAACTGCATTTAAAGATGAAGTTTAAGTTTACCATTTGGTTTAGTTAGCTTATTTTATATATCTTCAGTGACAGCAGCAGCTGAGTAGCAAACATTCCAGTCTCACACTCAAGAGGTCTCAAGTTCGAGTCTGTGGTTTTTTTAACTTTTATTTTTTTCTCAACTACTTATACCTTCTCAGATGATTTTTTATTTTAAGCAGCCTATTAGGGACCACACTAATATCATTCCTTTTTTGCCTGTTTTCTTCTTTTCCATGTTTCCTCATTTTCCCAGAGTGCACATGTTTTTCTGATAATGGTTTTTAAACAATTTAATTTTCAGGGCTATTGAAAATTAAAATAAATTTATTTTTGTCATAAATTATTTATTTATAAATAATTAATGACTAATTTATTTAAGTTTTACAAATGAAAATCTGTTGATTGCTGTTTATTTATTGGTTATTCCCCATTTGACCCCTATTCCCACACATTCATAAAGCTTTTTTTATGTTAAATGCATATATATAAATATATATATATATTTTTTTTTTTGTCTAGATTCTTATAAATACTATATAATAAAAAATGATTTGCGTTAGTGTATATGTAAGAAGAAAGTGAAAATTAAAAAAAAAAGACTGAAATATGAGACCTCTTGATTATGTACTGGAACCCTCAGTGCCTAGCTACTGATGTTGCTGTGACTATACAGTGTTGCCAGAAAGTTTAGGGTCAGGCCTACATTTTGTTGAATTCGCTTTTGTCCCTAAATTAACTGCATTTCAGTCAATGTTTTACGTGATGTTATTAGGCATCTAATTACAGGTTTTCATTAAAACTTTCTCTACTCTAGCTCTAATACTTATGGAGATAGAATGTTTTCTCTTTTTTGATAGAGATAGATGAGATAGATAGATTTAGATAGAGAAAACCCTGTTTTTCTGACAAAAATTTTTTTTCTAGAAAACAGCTAAACCTACAACTATGGAATTTTTTCTGCAACTTTGTTATTGCATAGCAATCGTAAAATAATAATACAACCTGGGGACAAAAAATTCCTACTCATTTGGTTGCCTCTCAAACAAATTTTTTTTTTTAGGATATTTATTAGGATATTTCTGGGGTCACCAGAAAATTAAAAAATAACATTCTACGAGTTGGAGCGTGGAATGTTAGAAGCTTAAAAAAGGTTGGTAGGCTAGAAAATTTAAAAAGAGAAATGGATAGGGTGAATGTGGATATAGTAGGAATTAGTGAGGTTCGGTGGGAAGAGGAAGGCGACTTTTGGTCAGGTGATTTTAGAGTAATTAACTCAGCGTCAAATAATGGGCAGGCAGGAGTAGGTTTCGTGATGAACAAGAAGATAGGGAGGAGAGTGGAGTATTTCAAAACGCATAGCGATAGAATCATTGTAATAAGGATAAAATCAAAACCTAAACCGACAACGATTGTTAACGTTTATATGCCTACAAGCGCCCATGATGATGATGAGGTAGAGTGTGTATACGAAGAGATTGATGAAGCAATTAAACACGTAAAAGGAGATAAAAATTTAATAATAGTTGGAGATTGGAATGCAAGCATTGGAAAAGGCAAGGAAGGAAATATAGTGGGTGAATACGGGCTGGGCAAAAGGAATGAAAGAGGGGACCGACTTAGAGTTTTGCACGAAGTATAATTTAGTAATTGCCAACACCCAATTTAAAAATCATAATAGAAGAATATACACTTGGAAAAACCCAGGCGATACTGCAAGGTATCAGATAGATTATATCATGGTTAAGCAAAGATTTAGAAATCAACTCGTTGACTGCAAAACTTACCCTGGAGCAGACATTGATAGCGACCATAATTTGGTGATAATGAAATGTAGATTGGGGTTTAAAAACCTGAAGAAAAGTTGTCAGATGAATCGGTGGAATTTAGAGAAGCTTGAGGAAGAGGAGGTAAAGAAGATTTTCGAGGAGGACATCGCAAGAGGTCTGAGTAAAAAAGATAAGGTAGAAAATGTGGAAGAAGAATGGGAGAATGTTAAAAAGGAAATTCTTAAATCAGCAGAAGCAAACTTAGGCGGAATAAAGAGAACTGGTAGAAAACCTTGGGTTTCAGACGATATATTGCAGCTGATGGATGAACGTAGAAAATATAAGAATGCTAGTGATGAAGAAAGTAAAAGGAACTATCGGCAATTAAGAAATGCTATAAACAGGAAGTGCAAACTGGTGAAAGAAGAGTGGATTAAAGAATAGTGTTCAGAAGTGGAAAGAGAAATGAACATTGGTAAAATAGACGGAGCATACAGGAAAGTTAAGGAAAATTTTGGGGTACATAAATTAAAATCTAATAATGTGTTAAACAAAGATGGTACACCAATATATAATACGAAAGGTAAAGTCGATAGATGGGTGGAATATATTGAAGAGTTATACGGAGGAAATGAATTAGAAAATGGTGTTATAGAGGAAGAAGAGGAAGTTGAGGAGAATGAAATGGGAGAAACAATACTGAGATCTGAATTTAAGAGAGCATTAAAATATTTAAATGGCAGAAAGGCTCCTGGAATAGACGGAATACCTGTAGAATTACTGCGCAGTGCAGGTGAGGAAGCGATTGATAGATTATACAAACTGGTGTGTAATATTTATGAAAAAGGGGAATTTCCGTCAGACTTCAAAAAAAGTGTTATAGTTATGATACCAAAGAAATCAGGGGCAGATAAATGTGAAGAATATAGAACAATTAGTTTAACTAGTCATGCATCAAAAATCTTAACTAGAATTTTATACAGAAGAATTGAGAGGAGAGTGGAAGAAGTGTTAGGAGAAGACCAATTTGGTTTCAGGAAAAGTATAGGGACAAAGGAAGCAATTTTAGGCCTTAGATTAATAGTAGAAGGAAGATTAAAGAAAAACAAACCAACATACTTGGCGTTTATAGACCTAGAAAAGGCTTTCGATAACGTAGATTGGAATAAAATGTTCAGCATTTTAAAAAAAATAGGGTTCAAATACAGAGATAGAAGAACAATTGCTAACATGTACAGGAACCAAACAGCAACAATAACAATTGAAGAACATAAGAAAGAAGCCCTAATAAGAAAGGGAGTCCGACAAGGATGTTCCCTATCTCCGTTACTTTTTAATCTTTACATGGAACTAGCAGTTAATGATGTTAAAGAACAATTTAGATTCGGAGTAACAGTACAAGGTGAAAAAATAAAGATGCTACGATTTGCTGATGATATAGTAATTCTAGCCGAGAGTAAAAAGGATTTAGAAGAAACAATGAACGGCATAGATGAAGTCCTACGCAAGAACTATCGCATGAAAATAAACAAGAACAAAACAAAAGTAATGAAATGTAGTAGAAATAACAAAGATGGACCACTGAATGTGAAAATAGGAGGAGAAAAGATTATGGAGGTAGAAGAATTTTGTTATTTGGGAAGTAAAATTACTAAAGATGGACGAAGCAGGAGCGATATAAAATGCCGAATAGCACAAGCTAAACGAGCCTTCAGTAAGAAATATAATTTGTTTACATCAAAAATGAATTTAAATGTCAGGAAAAGATTTTTGAAAGTGTATGTTTGGAGTGTCGCTTTATATGGAAGTGAAACTTGGACAATCGGAATCGGAGTATCTGAGAAGAAAAGATTAGAAGCTTTTGAAATGTGGTGCTATAGGAGAATGTTAAAAATCAGATGGGTGGATAAAGTGACAAATGAAGAGGTATTGCGGCAAATAGATGAAGAAAGAAGCATTTGGAAAAATATAGTTAAAAGAAGAGACAGACTTATAGGCCACATACTAAGGCATCCTGGAATAGTCGCTTTAATATTGGAAGGACAGGTAGAAGGGAAAAATTGTGTAGGCAGGCCACGTTTGGAGTATGTAAAACAAATTGTTGGGGATGTAGGATGTAGAGAGTATACTGAAATGAAACGACTAGCACTAGATAGGGAATCTTGGAGAGCTGCATCAAACCAGTCAAATGACTGAAGACAAAAAAAAAATAAAAAAAGGATATTCAGTGGCAAAATTTGGCATTTTTGGTCTGCAATAACTCCCAATTGGCAACATTTAGACCTGTTCTGACTGCATAACTGTTTTCTCCGTGTCTTGTTTGTGATGGATCAGCTGTGTGCACATTCTCTCATGACCTTGTTGTTGTGTCAGACCGTTGTTAAACTTGCTACACCTTATACTCTGTAGTGGAAGTAAATTCTGTGGAAATGGAGCGATCATCTGTGTTTGAAGATACCAAATGGCAAATTATCAGTATGCGATAAGTTGCCACTCAAGTGCGTTAACTCATATCGATCAATAGCATCTAAATTTAATGTGTCTAAAACATGTGTTGAGATCACAGTGAGATGTTTTAAGGAAGCTAGCACCATTACTAAACCTCTGCAAATTGGTAGACCGCACAAAACCTCTCTTCGTGAGGATCGAAAGCTTTTAATCTTGAGTCGTAAAAACCAAAATGCAAGTTGTAGTGATTTATTATCTATTTTGATGGAAGATGACAAACCGTAATATTTGTATGTGTACTGTGTCTTCAAGGCTTCAGGAAGTAGGTATGAACTCTTTCTTTGCACTCCACAAACCCTTGCTAAATGATCTTACTAAAATGTGATGCAAAATTTGGTGTAAGGCATGAACTTGGCTGGTTAAAGGAGGCTTGGAAGCTTGTTGTCTTCTCAGATGAAAGTAGATTTGAACTGTTTTCTAGGCACAGAATCAGGGTCTAACATACAAATATTGAAAACCTTTTGCGTGCTTGTGTTACTCCAGCAGTTCAGGCCAGTGGTGAGGCCATGATGGCATGGCAAGATTGCTTGGTGAAAATTTTATCTACCAGCAATACAGTGCCCCATATCACACCTCTCACTACACCTAGGACTGGTTTTCTAAGCAAGATATTCTTTGATGGCCTGCAAGGAGTCCTGACCTAAACCCCATCGAAAATATAAGGAACATGATGACTCTACATCTAGTCAAACAAAAACCTAAGAATAAAACCAAGCTGAAATTTATGTTTGTGCAGAATTGATAGAAAGCTAAGGGAGGCCCCATTAATTGCTGAACCATTCTGTGTGTAGATTACATAATTTTCGTATTTTATATCATTAAAACTACTTTCCTTCAAAAGTTCTTTTTTTTCTGGTAAGCGATTTACATATGAATGTCTAGTTCTATTTGTTTCTTTTTTTAAGATTTCATTAATTTTATTATAGGAAAAAGGGAAAACAAGCAGTGATAGCAGTAGTATTAATGTTAAAGAAGAAGAAACTAAGGAAAAGGATCTTATTGATGTCGCTGATATTCTTTTAGGAGACATGAGTGATGGTAACATTTATTTTATTCTGGTTTTTCTGAATTAATAACTGTCATTATAACTATAGCTATAATTATTAGCTAAGCCAGTGATTCCCAAACTGTGCACCGCAGCCTCTTCACAGGGGCGCTGCGAAATATTTAAAAGCTTCATAATTAATTGAATCAAGACATTTGCATTTGGCCTAACTAAACAAAAAATAAAGTGAGAAGCTAAAAATATCTAGATTTTTTGTATGGTTTGTTTTTACTTGACCCTGTGTAAAAGTAAATTCACCAGCGCAGAATATTTTAGCAAATGTGAGCTGGCAACACTTCATCTTCTCGATTGCGCTAGACATGTCGAGGTGTGTAGACCCTTCACATCATATTTGGACTGTTCTGGAAGATCTTGCAGAAAGCATGTAAGCAAGCGTTGCCGGCTCGATTCAGTCAGTCGGTTTATAATCTAAGTAGTGAAATTAAACCAGCGCTTCATATAAATAAACAGTGATATAAATTAGTTCATGTAGTATAGTTAGTGTTATATTACTTCTTGTTTGTGTTTGATAAATAGTTTTGTGATTTTTTGCTCTTGTACTTTTAATGATGGACCGATTTTTGAACAGTAATAAATGTAATAGTATAGATAAAGAAATTATGTCTTCATCTAGTGGTATAACTGTGAAGAAACGAAAATATCATAAATATGATGACGGTTATTTAGAGTCTGGTTTTATGTCAACAGAAATTAATGGTGAAAAAAGAACACAATGTGTAATGTGTATGAAAGTTTTGGCAGCGGAGTATATGATTCCAAGTAAATTGAAGCGCCATTTAGAAGCTAATCACCACATTATGGTTGGCAAACCTTGTGATCTTTTTGCCGGGATGTTAAAAGACCTGAAACAAGAAAAAAAAAAGATATTTTTTAAGACTACATCAATACCAAACAATGCTTTGCAGCATCTTACAAGGTGGCTTATAGAATCGCAAAATGCAAGAAGCCTCATTATCACAGAACTTATTCTACCGCTACTGTAGATATGTTGAACATCATGGTTGGTGAGTCTGCTGGAAAGCTGCTTTTAAAGGTGCCTTTGTCCAGTAACATAATTAGCCTGAGAATACAACATATGGTAGAGGATATCAAGATCAATTAATTGAAAAAATTACAGGAGTGGAATTTGGATTCCAGCTAGATCAGGTTACAGATAATAATAAGGTTATTATTATTAATAATAATAACTTATTATGAGGATGCTCATTTTTATATGCTATGTACGGTTTATAGATGGTAATAATATTAAAGAAGACTTTCTGTTTTGTAAAAATATCATTGCAGGAATGGAATGGAATGGAATGCAAAGTTGACGGGAGTTTATTTCTCCCTACTTATCGCAGAACCTGGACAGAGTCCCGTGCTGCTGGATCATTCTAATCGGGCTTGTTTTTTAAAGGGTTATTTTAGATAGCGGGTCTAATTTTCTCAAGTTTTGGTTATTTTTATTTAGTTAATTTAAGACGGATTTAATTGCATTCCAATCCGTTGTTGAACCAGCGTTATCGAACCCATTTCATGGGCCGACCGCGGAAGGCTAGGCTTATAAAGCCTGTCCTCCCGACGTAATTCCCCTTCAGACCGTCCACTGAAGTCCTTTCGGTGCTAACGCTTAATTGGCTAGCAGGAATACGCCACAACGGGGCACTAACTGTAAGGAGGGAGCAATGCGATCCCTACTCCGGAGGAGTCGCAATTGCTGGTTTATTTTATCTAACTTGTAAGTTTTTGAAAAGGAGAGGTTGTGTAGAAGCTCTTCATCCGCTTCTGGTATAGCTGCCCTTCAGGACGCATCTCTGCTGGGCTCTGTTCCGGACTCCAGTCCGTGACGTTGAGACGAGTCATTGCAAGAGCGAAGGCTCAGGACCTGTTCGAGATTTTTGATATATTCGTATTTGAAAATATGAATTGGCCTAAGTGTGTGGTGTCTGTATTGAAGCTTGCTCCATGTCTGGCTGTTATGGAGGATTACAGGCACTTATTTGAAGCAAATCACCAATTGCACTGTGGATCCATTGCATTATTCATAGAGAAGCGCTTGCATCAAAGCATCTGAGTCCTGCACTGAATCAGGTGTTAAAATGTGTTAAATTTTATAAAATCTCATCCATTAAAAGCAAGGTTTTTAAAAAACTGAGGATATGGGAGTCGAACACTTGTCTTTGTTGTACTATAGCAGTGCACGATGGCTCTCTTGTGGTAATGTATTATCACATACCTTTGAATTGTGGCAAGAAATTTTTATTTTTCTTATAGAGGAAGGATACAAAGATTCAGAAGATTTTGCTGATGCCGAATTTTTAATAAAACTGGCGGCATATTTATACAACATTTTTAAAAAACTGATTTCCTTTAATCTTTCTCTGCAGGGAAAAAACATGCACCTTTTGAAGTCAACAAAAAAAAATATCAAATTTTATAATAAAAACTCAAACTATGGAGAAGAAAATTGAATGAAGATGCAGGCAAAGATTGTTTTTTAATATTGCAGCAAATTTTTAACATCAAATGAACTTGATCTTTCTCAAGATATAAAAACCATGTTTGAAGGGCACTTATCCCAGCTAATTATCTGGTTTAAGAAATACTTTCAAAATGAAAATTTTGATAGGTTTGAATGGATTCAAGATCCATTTAACACTAGTGCTCCATCTGGATTTACTTCTGCGGAAGAAGAGAATCTTATAGAGTTATCTTGCGACAACAGTTTGAAAGAAAAATTTGGCAGTATAGAATTGACAGAATTTTGGATTTCAATAAAAGATGAATAAGTGTTAAGGCTCAGTGGATTTTAATTCCATTTTCAACGTTGTATTTGTGCGAAGCTGGGTTTTTGGCGGTTGCTGTAATAAAAAGCAAGAATAGAGCAAAGATCATCATGGAAAAGGAAATGGGGGTGGCTGTATCCAGTTTAATTCCACAACTTGAGAAAGTGTGCAGTGATTTGCAGGCTCATCCATCACATTAATTATTAATTTAATGCTAAATTTAAAAAAAAATTAAATTAAACAAAAAATTAGATAATGAAGATACACAAATTTTATTTATTTTTATCTCTTGCGCGTAATTATACTTTTACTTAGTATAGGGCACCATGGAAAAATTTTAACTGAAAAAGGGCGCTGCGACTCAGAAAAGTTTGGGAACCACTGAGCTAAGCTATGATTATTTTATTGCTTATTAAGAAACTTTTGTTTTATATTACATGTTTTCTGTTGCATTATAAATGTTTTAGATTTTCTATTTATTCAGGTTAACTATAAAAATATTAGATGTGATTCTGATTTCAGATATAATTGTTGTGAATGTCTCACTTCTTTCTGTTTATGTAAATTTTATTCTATTTCCTAGATTTAAAATAGACAGTGTATTTAAAGACATCCAAAACAGTAAAATTTATTATACTTTTGTAGAAAATTTGTACATTTATGTAAAAGATGTGTATTTAATGTAAAATATGTATATTTATATTTATTGGAACTGCAGATCCAATAGATTGTATCATTTTGTACAGTGTTGTTAGACAGACATAGTAAGAAAAATTATTCATTTAAAAATTGCATTTTTTAAATAAATTACTAATATGATAATAAAAGTATTTTGTATTTTAAATTCAAAACATTTGAACAGTAAATTTTTACAATCACAGGCTTTCATTTTGAAATATTCTCTGAAAATTTCAAGGTTAAACATTTGTCCTGTGATGTTGAGTTAAAAATTATATAATGTTTAGATTTAGTTTGATGTTTATGGTCTATTGTATAATTCAGTATGACATTCCAGTAAGTACTATAGCATTAAATAGGTAATAAAATTTACAGTATTAGTGGCTGACTTATAAGATACCATAATGATGTTGTTAATTATAGAAAAAAAAAACAATGACAAGCTAGGAGGAATAAGAACAAATATTAAAATTGCCCTTCTTCAATAAGTGTTTACATCTCTTTCGATTGCTAAGTTATACCTTTTTGTAATGAATATGTAATATTGCCCCTTTTTTCATAAAGTAGTAGAGTTGACTTAGTGAGTGTAAATAACCAACCGTTATTAATAAAATAATCTAAAACGTTTTATTTTGATAACCCTGATTTTTGATAAACACTATTTATGTTACTTAAAGATTATATTTTACAAAAAACTGGTCAAACTTTAAATAAAATATTCAATGAATCACAAATATTATCACAGATTTATAGTTTCCATAAATCAGAAAGTGATATTTGTGATTTTTGCCTTAAATGTCAGTTACTTTTGCAGAATGGTAAACCTTTTACAGAAGGTTTTTGGAGTATAAGGATATAAAAAAATAATATTTTAGAACAGTTTAAAAATGATTTTATAACACTTGTTGTAGAGTTTAATTGTGCGTAAACTAGATTACTGCTAAAAGTAAGGTAAAGTGCCTCTTTTGTACTTATAATTTTAACATGCATTGCCATAATGACAATAGCAGTTATTTGTAATGGTATCTGGAATCAGAAAGTGAAAAGAATTGAAACGCTGCATGTTGAATGATTTATGTTCCCATCACCAAAATAATGAATGAATTAAATGAAATATAAAATATTATTTTATTTTCATCAGAAAAGATATGTTTTATTTTGGCTGTAAAAACAGTTTTCTTTACAAATTGAACACATATATCCTGTTCAATGGCACTGCTATTGTAACCATAACTTTGTAAAAATGTAAATAGTTGAAGTAAATTGAAAATCCACAAAAATATATTGGTATTATTTATGAATGCTGCGGGCTGCAGTTCCCCGAATAATTTTAAACTTATCTATACAGTAGCTGTATAAAAAAGA
Organism: Lycorma delicatula; assembly: GCF_047948215.1. Taxonomy (NCBI): domain Eukaryota; kingdom Metazoa; phylum Arthropoda; class Insecta; order Hemiptera; family Fulgoridae; genus Lycorma; species Lycorma delicatula. The sequence continues at coordinate 176,686,318 of NC_134458.1, forward strand.
ATTGTTCATCCATGTTTCAAAATCATGTTTTCAAAGTATCAGTGACAAAAAATTTAATGACCATCCAAAAATATGTGTAGAAAGTATGCTGGTGGGTCTTGCATAACTAGCCCTACTTACAGAGTGTGTAAAGTAAAATTAAAAGACTTGTTTTCATTGCTACATATATATCAGCAGAAGGTCAAGCGTGCTTTAAAAAAAAAATTATAACATGTTAAAATATATTAAAAGTAGTATTTAACTAAAAATTTATTCTATTTTTTTTTTTTTTTTTACTTTTATTGAGTTTCATTTTTATAAAGAATATAAATTATTTTTGCATGAATATTATATATATTGTTCATTTTTCATTCCCTATATTGAAGAAGGGCAATTCCAGTATTACTGTTAATTATTTAAAGTTTGTATAATATTATATATAATTACAATGTTATATTTTATTACTTTAATAAAAATTTGTTAAATTAAGTAATGAAACTTATTTTACATAAAAATGTTATGTAACAAAAGTTTTTAATATAATTAAAAATGTAATGTTTTTAATTATAAATAAAAATATTTTAGTATTTAAAAAAGTATTTTTTTAATATAACTAAAAATATCATAATGAGTTTGATTTGGATAATTAATACTGAAAAACTTTCAAAACTTAACTTTTTACAATATTGCCCTTATTGTTCCTGCTCCTCATTTGTTTGTTTATAAGTAAAGTAAGTAGCAAAAAAGCTATTCCAGTATTTAGTTCAAGAACTGGAGATTTTAAGTTTGTGTATGTTGATGCTATTTGTTGGTAGCTAGTAGATGATACCCCATAAAAAAACATAAGATTTATTATTTTAATAACATCGTTATTAAAGATTTGCAGATATTTTAATGCAAAATACTTCCTTTGTTGAATTTTGGAGAACAATATAAACTAATGTCCTCATAACTGCTGGTATACGCTTCCTCTTCAATGAATTTTTTTATGATCCTACATAATAATTTTGGCTCAACATGGCTGATAACAGTCTCCTCCACCTTTAGCCCAGGAATTGTTTGTAATTTGTTGACATTAATAAACATTCAAAGTAGGAAGAAATATAATGTCAAATTACAACATTTTATCGGCTAGTTCTAGTTGCAGTTGTGCAAAATGAGACTTTTAGGAAATAAATATTTCTTGCAACAAGTTAATTTCATGGTGCAGTGTGACAAGTAACAACACTGCCTTGCACATTTCTTCAGTCTGTACTGTTCAGTTGAGGCCACAAAAACTCCCATTATAAACAACATGATAAAGGACTAAAACAGATAAATTCACCATTTACTATTATCACATATTTGGCCTCATTGTCAAAAAAAAGTACAGCCCATTTATTCTGCCAACCCAATTTACATCAAATAGTGATCAACTGTGGGTGCAATGGATTCTCATAAATTACTTAGATTCTCATTAAATCTTGTAGATCACCAAAATCCAAAATTTTGTTTGTCAAGGTACCACTCTGTTTTACAGTATCCACTTTACAGGTTTACTAATAACCAACTGGCAAATTCATGGCACTTCAAATAGTCTTTAGTGGCTTGAGTCTTTGCACTGTTTCAACCTTGTAATCATACAGAAGTAGACCTTTTTTGAGGATTAATTTCATGGTGCTGCTCAACATTTGTAGTACTTGTGAATGACAATGAGTTGATTTCCTCAGACTCATATATCAACACTTTCTTTCATGATGGCAATATTTTCAAATGATCATTTAGCATAAGGAACTTGAGCAATTTAATGTCTAACAGTTGAACCTGTTTCCTCACTTTTTTATCAGTTTCTGAATTGTTGACTGAAAATTCCACATAGTTTGCAAGCTGTCTGTGTGATACTCTCTCTGTACTTGCAATATATTTTCACCATAACTCATTTTAACTATTGATAATATAAATAGATTACAAATGAGGAAATTGCAGTGCTGCTAACCTATCAAAGTGAACAATAGTGTGTAATCCTAATTTTCTATTGTATGTGGGACACCTTTGTGTGTGGATGTGTATATCATTAAATTTACAATGTTATTAAAATAATATTAAGTAATTTTTTGTTGCAGTTTTCCTGAATCCTATGGTTCGATTAAGTCCACCTCCTACTGAAAATGATTATTTCTTTAATTTAGAGGGAAGTGAAAGTATTTGTGATGTATTTGATATACCAGTTGCCACCTCAACAAAGTGATTGGTTCTGTGAATTCTTTTGTTGTGATTTGTGATTATAAGAAGATTAGGATTATTTTGATAGCGGTTTATTTAGTTTGGTGAATATTTTATGTATATGTTTAATAATCATATAAAGTTAAAACTTTTTTAATTTTATAAATTGAAGCATTGAAATAAATAATGGGGTTAGTGCCAAAGCCATTATTTTTTACCTGGATGGAAAGCTGTGTTGTTTTAAATATAATACTTGTGATGAAGATTTAGAAAAGTAAACCATAATAAACTAATGGTGTTAATCATTCTTTTAGTAATTTTATAAAAACTAGTGTATACAAAAATAAAAATAAAAAACATATTTGAATCATCATTCAAAACATAGCTTAAATAATGAAAGTAGTTTATACAAATTATTGTTTGCATTGAAAATGCCTGGAATAAGGAAAATCTGTGTACATATAAAATTCCAATTAGGAATTATGAAAAGATAATTAGGTTGGTTTTTTCCTTTAAGTAGTAACATGCTTCTAAGTCTTTTTTACTGTCATTTGAAATTTATTTTAGACTCCAGTTCTGGCAACCAGGTGCCCTTAAGTTTTCAAAAATATTTTACACATTTTTTTAATGAATTTTTTCATGATCTACAATTTCAGCTCATTATGTATGTTATTCTAAAAGAAAAGTGAGATCTTAATACTTTATAATCTAGTTGCTGAGGTTACACATGATTTTGAAAATCTGGAGGTTAAAGCTATTGAAAACAAATTCACTGAATTTATTTTGTTTTTAGAGATTAAATACATAAGATTGAAAAAACACAAAATAAAGTTTTATTGTGTTAAAGCCTACTGAAAGTTATGTTAGAAAAAAATTCATAAATCCATTTTAATTATTTGAATTATAAATATTAATTCTAAAAAAATCAGTGATTTAGTAAAATATGTAAACTAATAATATCAGAAATATAATTATAAAAAAGTAGAAGTCATGATGTAAATTTAATAGTTTATTTTAATATTGTGAATAACTTTTCTATTTTACAGTTATTTCAGTAAAGTACATTAAATTATGTTAGAGACATAAGTAATGAAATACTCTGAATGGATTTTACTAAAATTTAATAATAGTGCATTCAGAGTTATTCTCTTAGATCAGTCATAGTATACTCTGCTTACATTAAATAAATTTGAGAAAGAATAGAAGTTTGATTTTCCTGAAAGGAATCTCGACCACTATTTTGGCAGAGATCAAAAACAGTTTCTCAGACAAGAACAGAGCCGTAAAGTTTTTCACACTACCAAAGTCACCACTCCCAGGCAGTAAGTTGAAATAATTCCTATAGTATTGCATTTATCCAGAATTACAATTGGGTCTAAATTTTGTTCAATATACTTCACTAGTATGCCCATTGTTTGATGGTGGTTAGCTGTTGTCCTGTAGTTGAAAATTATTTTCTCTTAAATAAGCACTTATAGTTTCAGTATTATATCTAAGAATTGTGTAGTTCCAAAGGCAACCTTATTTTAAAAATTTCAACCACTGGAAAAGCTTAACATTTCTGTATTACAGATATTTTTCTGTCGGCAGTCAATTTTAAATAAGGTTTGGTTTAGAATTGATGTTTGGATTAGACTCATTTCAAAAATAACATAATTGGAGAAGGCTAGTTTTCAAATGAAATGGGTTTCGATGAGGTCGGTTTGAAGAATAATTCAAAACAATACTTTAATGTTTATATTTTGAACTCCAATTTTGAAGAAATCATGTTCCTCATTCTCTTACCAGTCTTGTTTGTAATCCTTTTCCCATAGTTGATTTAACATTATTTATTATCTCTTTAATATTGACTGCTTTTTATACTATTACCTTACTAGTTGGCATATTGTTGTAAAAGTAATATATAATGTATATTTATGTAATTGACATACATCACTCCTGTAGTTTTTCCTTTTACAAACTTTCTTTTTGTTTTATGATGATAATCATGTGCGATGTATTCATTGCATGATGAACTTCATATTACTACTTGCTTTTGGTTTTGAATAATAATATAATTTTTCTCAGAGTGCTTTTCAATCATTGCAAATACCTGATCAGGTGGTTTGTTTTATGCCACCTGAACATTCTTATACCCAGTTTCAGGGAAATACAGCTCAAATAATTTTATATGATTTTGGGTATTATAAGCTGCATAACTTTTACTCATCATATCTACTTTAACAAAATTTTTATTTTGCACATCCTTATGATCAGTAAATAATCTTACAATTTTCATTACCTTGATAAAAGTTAGAAGATTCACATGGTAAATAGTTTTTTCAGTCCATTTGGCTTCTTTCAGTCTCTTGTTTTAGATTTAACTGCATACAAAAACTTCTTTAATTAAATGACTTTTTGAAGAACCATATCAAATTGCAAAATTTTACATGTACATTTTCCGCCGTAATAGATTATCTGATCAGGTAGTTTTAGCAAAATTTGATTTTAATGAGAATCATATTTATAACATGATATCATCCAAAATTTCACATAATACTTTTAAAAAAAAAGCTTTGGCTCTTAATAAGTATAAGTTTTCTTTGTCATTGCCCTTGCTGGCTTTCTTCCAATTATTGTTACAGATCTATTTTTTCAATATTCTCTAGACATTAAGAACATCCAAATCCAATATTGTAAATTTTCATTTAATTACTGAAAACAAATTTCTTGTAACTCATCAGTGTGTCTTAAATTTTTTTTATAGTAAATTCATTAAAAACATTATAGCCCGCTATTACTGTGAGAATATTTTACTTTAAAGTCTATTCTGGGAATAAATTTCATGAAACCATCAATTGACATGACTTTTGGATTATAGAATCTACTTTTCTGCAGCTTGTGTAAGCAATTCTTTTATAGTCTCCTTTTGATTCAAAATTTTTTAACATGTACAACTTATTCTGTTTTTATTATAACTATAACAGTGTGTACATTTTTTTTGCAAAGAGGAACTTTATTATGCAATATTTTGAATTTTTAAGTAGCTTTCTTAAAGTTGCACATCTTAACATAAAGTAGCTCCTTTATGTGAGCTATGTATTATTTTTGGTCTGCTTCTCTTAGGTTTGTAATTAAACAGTCTGTGACTGTTAAGTGATCCTGTTAATTTTATTAGGACTATTATAAAATAATAGATGAAAATAACTTACATTAGACAGACCAAAAACCCAGATAAGGTTGTTATTATTGTGTATATGCATATCGTTCTGGCAATCTTTTTGAAGAATATCTGAAAGAAAGTTAACTTTACATATTAAAATTTTTATTTTTATGTATTAAAAATGATGTTACTTTATAAGGCAAAAAACCTCTCTCAAGAATCTTTTTCTCAGTTTTATTTCTATTACTTTCATTTGAAATCCTTTTTCTGACTTTCCAGACTTTTTTTGGAAAGTATTATTTTATATTTAATAAAAATAAACTAGAATAATAATAGTACAGGAAAATGTTAGTGGTAGCATCTCGGTCTTCCACCTGCAAATTCCTAGGTTTGAATCCTGGTCAGACATGGCATTATTCGTACAGTAAAAAATGTTTTATTTCATATTCCCATGCATAAGCTTTAAACTTTTTGTGAATGAAAGCGGATTGTAAAAATATATTATTTAAAAAGCAAGTCATGTAATGTATATTAATCATATGTTGTAAACAAATGAAATATGTACATAAAGTGACAAACATGTAACCCTTGATTTGGAAAGAAATTGAAAAACAGCCATTTAAAAATCCAGTTGGGATGTGATTTGTTTTGTCGTGTTAATGGATGTGATTGGTTTATGAATGAATTATTTGATAGATAAGTAATAAGTAACCTTTACATCTTTATCAATAAAATATCATATTTTTTTCTGTGAATGAATGTTGTCTTAGAATGAGTAAAACTTAATACTGTTTGTAACAACTCAGTTTACAATATTTGAGGGTTATAGTTGTTTATGAATTTATACAAAAAAATATAAATTATATTTTCTTGTAAAAGAATGTCAGTTTTTAGCTAATTCTTTAATTCAATTTTTATTACTGAGAAAATAATGGGATCAGTAATCTTTCAAATTAATGAAAATGTTTAATAACATTAAAAGTATCAAGGTTGTACTCTATTTGAAACAGCCTTTGAGATTGAGCCACCTTCTCTACCTTGTGAACTGGCTCAAAATAAAATTATATGTGGAGCAAAAATGTATGTTATATATTTCTAGATTGATGTAAACTTTTTATTTTTTGGCACTGCCATTCATTATTTATTTCAAGTGCTTTGTTTAAGTAAATAAAACCAGTTTATTTTTAGTATTTTATGTAACAGGCACATATATTTTATTTTTATTTTAGATATTGTATCAATAAGTAAAACATTAACCTGAGGCTTCTTGTATTTCCCACCTGAACATACCTGAACATTGGATTTTATCTAACACTTTATCATTTTAGTAGTGTTACATGTCAATAATTGCTGTTGTGTGAAATTTACAATTAAAATTTGGACCTTATTATAACCACATTAATGGTGAAATGTTGAACTCTTGTACAGTAGTTAAGAGCATTTCAGTTTATTACAAAAGAAGAGAAGAAAAATATTATAACTGAATAACATGAACCTTTTGATGTTATGTACTTGTACTGATCAACTTTGATAAATCAAATGAGACAGTCTTAAAGTATAGAAGTTTAAAAATTTATAATAACTTACTTCTAACTGAAAATTGTGTCATTTCAAGATTCTGTTCCCAAAAAGGCAAGGAAACCAAAATATTTTATTCAAATGTTTTGCATTAAAAAATAATTAATGGAAGTAATATTCTAAATTAACTACAGCTTATAACAATAAAAATTAGTCTATGTAGTTGTTTATTTTTTTTAGTTCAGAATTGTTTTTACATATATGTAAATGGACCACTTCAGGCTTCCACTTTAATTTGCTCTTGAGAGATTTCATCTTCTGTTGAGGAATTTTTGGATAATTTGAAAACCAGGGCTGGTCAGATGTGAAGTTATTTTTCAAACGTGATATCCACTTTGTACACTCCCTTTCATCATGTTCTAATTTATACAGCAACACGTTCAAGCAGTCTTTATTAAACCAGAAAAAAGGCTTATTTTTAAAATTAAGATTCTGATTACTTTTATGGTTCTTTTTAAATGCTGAATAGTTGTACATCTGTAAAAGTTGGTACATTTTTCTTGTTTTAACACGAAAGTAGAAGTCTAATCCCTACTAATGGGTGAAAGAACATTTTTTTTTTCAAAATCATGATTAGTGGCAGTGTGGATGGAGTCAGCTTGAAAGCACAAATGCCCTGTAACTAGGCATTTCATCACCTTTTTTTCAGTATTTAACAATTTTTTTTAAGAAACGCATATCACATAGATATTATCTTAGTTACAGTTTTCGGGCAAACAACCGTCACTCCATAAAATTAATTCCTCAGTATTAGGGTTGTCATTGGTTACTGTGTGAATGATTTTATCAGAGCTCATCATGTCATATCCTGAACAATCCTTCGTGGCCCTTATCCATACAACCTGTAAATTTTGAGATGATGAATAATCATTCATAATCCGCTTTCTTTTTTAAAAAAAATGTATATTTTATGTGTAATATAATAAATTGGGAAGTATACATAATTACTGACTATTATGTATAATTCCCAATAATATTGGAGAATATCTTTAATTTATCAAACATACTGGATATTATGAATAATCTCCAATACTTACTGGTAATATTGATTAACTGAAATTAGATGCCAACAAAATACAAAAAAATTCGAAGTTTAATGTATTTATTATTACAAGATAAACTATGACGACATTTTGAATTGCACTGTTTGTTGCTATTTCTACAACTAAATTTATTACTGTTGCATTTTCCTTTACAATTATATATTTTATAATTTTGACCCCCGAAATATGGAGCACTTTCCCTCAAAGATAATTCTGAGTCTGGAACTTCCACGACACATATAAATTTTTCATGTCTTATAGAAAACTTATTTCTGGTATAAATGTCCTTCATATTCTCCTCAATATTCTCTATTATATTGCCATTTTCAGTTTCAATACTCTATATGCTAGTGTCTCCTGCAATCTCTCCAGAATCATAAATATTTGATTCCTATCATATGATCACTTTTTAAATTGCTTTATGTTTTCTGATTCTTCCTCTTCTTTTAAATTTACAACTTCTTTGTGAAGCTATGAGGTTCTGAGGCCAATAATAATGGGCAAACCAACATAGCTTCACAGAGACTGCATTTAATTTCTTTGTGATATGCTATTTTTCATTAATTGAACAAATTGAATCCGTCATTGCAGTTGCATGTTTAAGTTTCTCACCATGTACACAATATAATTCACTTTGTCCTGGTTTGCATGTTCAGCAGAACCTTGACTATGTCTCTGTCAAGGTCTACTATGTATGATTTGGGAGTTCTTCCCAAATAGAAATAGAGTTATTCTTAGATAACTTTATTCGCGAATTTGCAACTGTTATCGCTTTGAAGGATAAAAGGAGTTCCAAAAATAGTAAATATATCCAGTAAAACGTAAAACCTTCTTCAGCATGTTTGTTTTTTAAGGGATGCAATTATATAAATTTAGTTAGGTGGTCGTGATATATAGGAATAAATTTGTATTCATTGTCTTGCTGACTTTGCATGTCAGTCAGGTCTACCTGTATTCATTTTGTTAAAACACCATTGGCTCAAATACTAAGCCTTTTTTTAGGAACTTTACTTTTCTTCTGACAAGGCTCACATAAGTTTAAATATCATTACAGACTCAACAGTAATATTTTTATACTTTTTTTTTGAAGTTCGTTTATTATCCGATTTCTTCCCTCATGACCAATAATGTATGATTATTATGTATTGTATCATAAATTTTCTCACTGCAGAAATAATATTTTATGCTTTGGTTATTTTCTTGAACAGGGTAAATCAATTTATTACAATCGCCTACTTTATATCATAGCGCTTGAGGTTTTGGTAATGTGCTGGAATTTTCCCTGTGGTTTTCAAATTTAGTGCAAATATATCATTTATCATTATATTTTTCTTTTGTTATATAACCTTTGTTACTGCTTTTTGTTTCTATTAGTTCTGTTAAATTTGTAGCAAAACTTTCTTTTATTCTTTAATTGGTATACATAACCATTACAATTTAGTAGACTATAAAAATGTTCATTACATTCATTACGTTCATTTCTAATTGTTTTTCAAAGAAAACTTACTTATTGACATAAACTTTTCTTTTTCCTGTTTAGCCTCCGGTAACTACCGTTTAGATAATTCTTCAGAGGATGAATGAGGATGATATGTAGGAGTGTAAATGAAGTGTTAGTCTTGTACATTCTCAGTTCGACCATTCCTGAGATGTGTGGTTAATTGAAACCCAACCACCAAAGAACACCGGTATCCACGATCTAGTATTCAAATCCATGTAAAAATATCTGGCTTTACTAGGACTTGAACGCTGTAACTCTCGACTTCCAAATCAGCTGATTTGGGAAGACGCGTTAACCACTAGACCAACCCGGTGGGTTTATTGACATAAACTAAATATGTTTTACTTTATCTATTATTATAACATTGCATTAAACAGTATTAAGAATGCAGACTCTGTGGACGTTCTCGTTCAGCCCAACAGCGCTAAACTAACTAAATGAAGGTATATTTTTATAGTTTATAGAAGCAGCTAGTAACCATTGCTCATCTGACATGCTTTCTCTGTCTTATTTGTCAAACTCATTAGTGAGCGCTGGAGAATTTGTAAAATGACTGGTATATTTAATAAATTGCTATATATTTATTAAATTCTCCAACAATGGAGGCAATTATACATATTAACTGGTAATTATGCATAACCACTGGATTAATCAAATTTACTATAACACATACATTAACAGTTCTGTACCTTGGAACTAGATTATCTTAAGTCCTAAAAACAAATATCGTTCTATAGGCAAGAAACTATCAATTTTTTTTAAATTTTATATACAAGAATGTGTCTTTGTTTTTCTAGTAATTCTTTTTATACAGTATTATATTTTTACTAATACTGGACTTTATAGTTTGGCTCAATTATCTTCAATTTGTTTTTGGACTTGGGAATAAAATCAGAGCAACAGAAAGTGCTTTATTTTTTATAATTTTTTATTTCTATATAATTTTCATTGAATAATTTTAAAATCTACTCTTTTAAAGATAGAGTAATAAAAAGTAATGGAGTAATTAAAAGTTATGATTATGCAAATTAAACGTATGGAAGTTTTAGAAAGTAAGGCTGTGTGAAAATATTTTTTTTAACAGGTAAAGTTAGAAAAAATATATATATAAATAAATACAAAATAATGTAATTGAACAAAATAATAAAATAAATTATATAGAGCAATAATAAGAAAACAAAAAATATTACTTCACTTTTTTTTAGTGTAGAATTTTCATTGTTAGAAGCTTCCTAAAAAAAAGGTAGCCTATAGCCCTAACAAAGAAGAAGAATATTAAAATAATTAAAATTTAGCTACACAATAAGAAATAAGTTTTAATATTTAAAAAAATCAAGTTTTTCTATGTGATTTACTGTAAACAAAAAAATAATAATACTGTTTTTAATAATAATCTTATGTTTATTCAGAATCTGATAATCATCACTAATATTCTGAGATGTTGGTGTACTTCTGAAATATGAATGATATTCTTCATCTCTCCATTTTAGAACAGTAAACCTTTATACTTTTGTTAACTTATGGGCTTCTTTTGTCTTTCTCACAAAAGGCAGGAAATCTGGAAAAAAATAAAATTCTTTCCTTATATTTCTTCTCAGGTCAACTTCTTGAAAGTCTTCTTCAAATGAAGTTTTCTAGGAATATACACCATGTTTACTCTTAGCTACTTGGATCCACACCATGTTCGTAGTTCGAGCATCTTATTTAATTAAATTTTTCTTTCTCTGCACAAACAAGTTACTATCCTTGTATAATAAAGAATTAAAATTTTTTAAATCAGCTAGAGCCACCCTTTCAATGTGGCTATTCTTTCCATTTGTTTAATCATCTTTGGTCAATCAGTGCATGTAATATTTCCTTGGTTTCAATTGGTTTTTTCTTCTTTTTGATTATGCGGTGAATTGTATCCACTTATGTATGAGTGTATCCAGGCAACAAATACTCGTGGTTGATAACTTGCAAAGTTGTAAATTTTTCTATCTCACAAATATTTCCCTGCTCATTTCAAGAAATATGATGCTATTTTATTTCCTCTACACCCACCAGTGGTTTCATCATAAACCATGCAAAATGAATTGGTTGTTTTTGGATCGTACATTATAATTTAATGTCCATAATTTTCTGAGATAAAATGATTGGTTTTTTATGATGGAACAGGGTAGGCAAGCATTTCTGGTAATCCGCCATTACAAGTTGGCTTCCTGGCCTTTTTCCAATAAATTTGTTGTCTTTAGCCTTCAGTTTATAACGTTTATCAGCTTCATCCAAATGAGTATTTTTCTGTTGTAACAAAGTACTTTCTTCCAATGTAAGTGATGTTCTCTTTAACTGACAGTCATACTCATCTCATTTGTCACATGAATTGTTATCAGGAAATTTAAATGATAAATTATACTCCTCATTAAAAACTTTACAGAAAAGCAATTCTTTTGCCACCTCATTACTTGATTTTTCATTCTGTTCACTCATGTGTATAAGATAACATTTTATGTATGTTTAATCCACACCCAAGATATTTTTTTTGTGTTTTCTCTTTATTATAATGTATCTCAAAAGCTGGGTATTTATATGAGCTTTTATTCCTTCAATTATACTTTATTGTGTTTTATTTGATGGTGCGTGTTTTCCTCACTTATCACATGCATCATACCACTTCCAGAAACCCTTTTCAAAGCTGTCTTCACCACCTGTGTACTTATTTTTAGATAACTTAAGAACATAGACTGACAGACACATATATTTTTATTTAAAAATGATTGTGATATACATTTTTCATTTTCCTTTGATCCTCTCTACTATGATTTTGCACTTGTCTTCTGTATACTGGTCCTGAGTAAGTCTGTGATGTGATATATCTTTTCATGTCCCAAGACTTGTCTCTTTAGACCAAAATTCATCAAATATTTTTTTCCTGTCAGCCTCACTTATCAAGAGATACATTTCATTCCGCAATTCTGTTTACAGTCAGGATCCATAACATGACTTGCTACTAGTTTTCCCATTGAAGAAGTGCATTTATTACCTTGCAAAACATTATTTTTTCTGACATTCTTTTTCCAAAAAGAAGCTTTTTTTCTCTCTTCTGTGTTGTCCAACATTTTTCTAGAGGTTCATGTTCTACACGATGACTCATATCAGTATCTTCATCAGAATCAGAATATGGCACTAATTTCTTAGTATTTTCAATCTTTTCATTAACTAGTGTGATATGAGGCACCACAAGCTCTACATGTCTGTCACAGGGTAAAAACTGTAATTTTTAATAAAAGACATATCAGAGCTTGATGTGGATCAAAGCTGTTTGGACTGGAGTCATCCTCTGAAGAAAATGATAGTATTTCTTGAATTCATAACCAATAACCTTTGATCCATTTTGTCTTAGGTGAAATACATCAAACTCTAATTATTATTATTATATATATTTTTTTTTTTTTTGGGCACCAATAACGAAGATCATTAGTCCTTGTCAACCCTCAAAACAAAGATGTCAACCCTCAAAACAAAGAGCACAAATAAAGTAGCATAAGAAAGAGGAAAATACAGACACGTTGATAAAAGTTCACACACCTGAATCGGCTCCAAAAAATTAAAATAAACCAAATAAAAGAAAATCCAGCCGTTTGCCTTTGACACAGAGTACATGTCGAAGACCTGCCTCCGAAAAATTCCTCCGAAAATTCAAATGCAATAGAAGAGTCCGGCCGCATAAAGAAAAAGCAGCAATTTCTTAATTGCACAACCCTCATTCCTCAAAATTTGTTTTATCCCTCCTGCTATTCCGAAGTGCCGATGCAGACCACGATATATGATGCAATCCTCCTCCAAGTGCTTTACCATCAACGGTTGCTGATACCTCCCACAAACTGGTTGATTGCTGCCAGTCAACATATAACCAGACGTTAGGTTCGTATGCCCTATTTGCAACCGTGTTATAATAACCTGCTCTCCTTTTGACTGGAAGTGGAGTGGTCCACTTGCGAGGAGAGTCTTTTACGCTGTTAAGTTTTGTGGTTAACCCGTTCCAAATTATGTGACACTTAACATTGTCAGGTCTGACGGGCATTCCATCTGGTTCAGGCTCTTCAGCAGCCATTCGAGCATACTGGAGTGTCCGGGGATCCACATCAATGTGCTCCGTTGTCCCACTCTCGCTTAGCATCTGAAGCAGTGCAAGAATCATCTTCACTAAGGGGTCGATTACGCATCCTGTAGTGCCCGAATACCACTCAGCGAGTCGCTGCAGATCAAAAAGGATGCTACATTATAGTGCTCATACCTATATACCTTAGAGCTTGCCAAATGGCATACAACTCAGCTGTATAAACAGAAGCAATTGTCGGCAAGGACCACGAATGACTAACGCCAGCACAATGAAAGGCACTTCCAACGCCGTTTGCTGTCTTAGAGCCATCCGTGTAGAAAGCCAGTTCCCCATCGTATTCGCTCACAAGCTCTTGAAAACGATGAATTATTTTCTGAGAACTGCAGTTCCTAAAACGTGTCAAATCCATTTGAAAGATGACGTTGACCGCATATCGCAGCAATAGGATGTCCCTTCGAAAACGTAGTGGAGACAACCCCGATTCACATACGAGGCTGTGGACGGGACTGGTGCGAAACGCCCCAGTCGCATTCCGAATCGCGGCGTTTCATACGACGTCCAAGGCTTTTAGAACGCTCTTTCGAGCTGAGGAATAAACAGCACAGCCGTATTCGATCCTTGATAGTATCAACGAAGTATACAAACGTAGAAGTACGTCTCGATTCGATCCCCAGTTGATATTCGACAAACATTTGATTATGTATAACGCCCGTTTGCATTTAGCTGCCAATTGTCGTACATGAGGACGCCATGTAAGACCTCTATCAAAGATTAGTCAAAAGAACCTGACCTCTCCTTTATACGGAATCCATTCTTTATTGTAAGTTGTGGAGTAGAGTGTGCCCTCCTAAAGCGACTGAAATGTACAGGGCACGACTTTTCGGCCGAAAACCTAAATCCAGACTGTCTAGCTGCATCAACAATATTATCGATTGCCCGCTGTAATTTATAGCGGACCATTGCAGTTTCCGTGCTGGCGTAGAAAACCGCCAGATCGTCCACATACATACATCTACCAATACCAGGTGGTATTGCCTGTAGAACCCTATCGACAGCAATTGTGAACAGGGTGCCGCTAAGGGGTGACCCTTGCGGAACCCCATTTTTTAAGCGCCTACTTGTCGAATACGTGTTGCCAACGAGTACTTTTATGGTCCGATGAGATAAGTAGCTGGCGACAATCATGGGGAGATTTCCACGCAGTCCCCAGTCATACATCTGTTGTAAGATCCCATGTGATAATTTTCATTGCTACTCACAGCTTCGAACTGATCGGCCAACAATTCAACAATGGCCTGTTGATCGACCACGACGACACCAGCTTGTTTGAGCGCTTTCAATGAATGGCCATGGGACCGGCCAGCTATGGCCCAAACCATCTTCCATACCTGCGAAGCAGACGTGTTACTGTCGATGGAGGATACGTATGTTTCCCAGGATGCCCTTTTTGCAGCTAATATGGCGCGCCTGGCGTAGACACGATGTCTTTTAATAGATAACTAAATTCTCCATGGTAGGTCGGTTCGTGAATAGATTGAAAGTCCTCTCTTTCCTGCTAATTGCTAGATTTACTTCGACCCCCACCACGGTACACTTGGTCTCACCCAAGTTGGGTGGTTTTAGGAACGTTTTCCTTCGCCGAATTGATAAGTGCCCGTGTTGCCCATGTTATATCCTCATCGATGTTTCCAGTACAACGTGGCATAACGACGCTGTTCGTATAGCTAATTCAATCGGCACTCTTAAGACACCACTGCTGAACAAACTGATGGTTTCCGCCGTTTATTTGTTGTAATTACAGTCGGAAAGTGGTCACTCCCATGTAGGTGTGGGTCAACTTCCCAATCTAAGGAAAGCGATAATACTGGACTGGAAAACGACAAATCTATGGCCGAAGTTTCACCGTTTCGCACGTTGAAAAACGTTCCCGCGCCCTTGTTCAACAGGAGTAGCTCGGTGTTGGATATAAATTCTTCGATGTCGCGCCCCCTGCGTTCCAATCGTTGTGAGCCCCAAAGCGGGTTATGCGCATTGAAATCTCCTACCAGAATCATTGGCCGTGGGATTTGGCGATATAAGCCCAACAGATCGTCAACGTCCCAGTTCCCGTCTGGCAGATACATGTTACAAACGGAGATTTCAACTGGAGACAATAATCGTACAGCGACAGCCTGCAACGTAGTATCTGGTTCTATCCGTTGAAAAGACAGATGTGAACGCACAAGAGTGGCAACACCACCGCTTGCTCGACGATCAAACACGACATCTGCACGTATCACATCGTATTTACGGAGACGGAAATCCTGTTCTGGCTTAAAGTGTGTCTCTTGAAGACACGCATGCAGGGCTGGGTTCATTTATAAGTAGTTGAAGCTCAGGTAGGTGCGAGACACACCCATTAATATTCCATTGTATTATATTCTCCATTAACCTTATGAGCGTGGCTTACCCTTCGGCCATCCTTTTTTCTTTCTTGTAGTTGCAGTACAACTGGAGTCAGTTAGCGACTCCACAGAACCGTTGCTCACTCTCCTAACATAGTCTCAGGGTTCGGCAGAGTTGTGCTGTGCGTAAGACTGGGAGTCGGTAGTCCGGTCGAAGATGCATGAATTGCCAGCGGCGACGTCACGTCTTGTTCCCGTTCTCTTCAAGCTGACTTCAACAGAGGTGACGGTCTTCTGCACTCTCTGTCCTTTCGGTGGCTTATGCCCTTGCGGAAGATGTAAATGTTCCTGAGGACATTTGACCTTCGATGAGATCGCTGCCCCGGTATTATTAGCTCTAGACTGTTTCTTACCGCTACGCTCAGCTTCCTCAATAACTCGCCGCGTTTGCGACGCCAATGGTTTATTTAATTTGGCGATGACGTTCGGCTGTTGACCACTAGTCGACGGCGTCGGCTCTACTGCTGCAAATTTCCTTTCCATAAATTTGTCTAAAACCGCAGTTAGAACTGGCGTCAATTGCTTGAGTAAACTATCAATGAATTGTGGCGAAAAGGTGTCCGTGCTAGGGGCAGCCGCTTGCGCAAAGGTCTTCTTGCCCGGCGTCTGCGCGTTAACCAACTTTCTCGCTTCAAGATAACTGATTTTCTTGAGAATTTTAGTTCCTTGTATTGTGATTTCTTTTTTGAAAGCAGGGGAATTCCTAGATCTCGCTGAATGCTCCCCTCCGTAATTCACACAGAAAGGGATTTCCTTACAGGGTTCACCTTCATGGATCGCTTGGCCACACGCACAATCTCCTCACGACTGCATCTGTCCGAGACATGGCCAAAACGTTGGCATTTGAAACACGTCATCAGTGGTGAGATATAGGCGCGTACATCTAACCGGGGATTCCGGCTCTTATTTTTTCAGGCAATGATGGCCTATTAAAAGTAAGGACACGTGAAGAAGAGGGTAGCACTTCACCATCACTTCTCATGTTCAATCGCCTACATGCGACGACGCCTTGCGACGCCATCTCACTAACAATCTCCTCCTCACTGCAATTAAGTAAGTCACGACGGACTAGTTGAGTGTGCCGTGAGCTTCCACATTAACGTCAATGTTTGCTAATTGTTTCATTTCTAATAACTTTGCTGATTGCACGTCGTTCAGCACTTCAATGAATAACCCAGCCTGTGTCTTCCTAGCTTCCTTGACTGGCCCACCAGCACTTGTCGCGAGTTCCTTAGCTATGACAAAGGGACTAATGTCTGAAAAACCGCTATCCAATCCATCGTTTCTCTTAACAACAAGATACCTCGGCCGAGGAATTCCTGTTGATGGATCGGCGTATGCCTCACAGCTACACTTTTCTTCTTCTTCGACGAAGGAGGAGAGAGTTCAGAACGAGGGCGTTTGCCCTCAGGGTTGTCCGGGGTTACCGAACTAGTGTTTAAAGTTTTGGATTCCATAAGAGTTATATAGAAAAATTCGTCTCTTTGGCTACCCACCCACCACGGAGCTACACGTTTGGGACGCCCACCTGGACGCCAGGGCTACCAGAGAGATATAAACCCCAATCCACCCGAAACAGGAAACTAGTCCTGCCAAGGCATCTCGGGCTCTCACCTGTTTACCCGCCTCCTCCGCAAGCGAAAGGTACAGTCGTAAACGAGCCGATTGACCGGCAGTGGTTAGCAACCCGGCTTTCTGTTTGGCCAAAGCGGCGTATTGCTACACCTAGACGTGATTTTTCAGACCAACGGCGAGGTTTCGCTCAAGCGCCAGGATCCCCATATCCAGCAACACAGGTCTCCACGTAGGGGTTTAGTCTCAAGATGAAAAAAGACAGTGATCTATGCCCCCATCACCACATGACCCAGAATGGACATTGACCAGAGTTCCGTTAGACGACTTGGAGTATTGTGCAAGTCTGAGACAAATGCGCAGCCATTATCCCCCCGGACGTGGATCGTAGATGTTACTGATCCGGACGTGGAGATGGATTTACCTCGGAGAATTTTTTTTTTGAGGTTTTTAGGGGCATCGACTACTTTGGTCATTAGCCCCGTCCCACTACAAAAAATAAAAAAAGGTTCACAATTTCATATTCTAATACAACTTTTGAATCTAAAGTTTACCGCCTAGGCTTTCCTTTCTTGCACAGTTTTTCCATTCTTCGAACGGCCTCAACTTCTGATGAGAGTGTGTCTGAGGCCTCGGACATGGCATCTTCTTCTCTTTCTGATGCCAATAACGTTCACCGGCTTACATCAGGTGATGAAAGCTTCGTTGGTGCAGTTAGCATC
Organism: Lycorma delicatula; assembly: GCF_047948215.1. NCBI lineage: Eukaryota > Metazoa > Arthropoda > Insecta > Hemiptera > Fulgoridae > Lycorma > Lycorma delicatula. The sequence continues at coordinate 176,704,603 of NC_134458.1, forward strand.
GTTGCTATTGAATCTAAACTCGCAAGCGATGCATTTTCGGCGGCTGATGAACTGGATTCAATTGCTAAGGCTGTTCTAGGGCCGGCTGATATAGACGCTCTCACCGTAGCTGCTCTCTGAGCTTTTGGAGGCTCTATAGGTACAGTTTTAATATCGTCTGTGTCTGGTGCTTTCTCAATAATGACTTGCACCTCCATTTCGGTAGACTCGGATTTTTCCTGTACTCTTGTCACAGTTTCCTTAGCCTTCTGACTCGACGACGGAGTGATCTTATTGTCTTTTCCAGATGAATCAGGATTTTTAACTATTACGTCAGTTGGTGGCGTTATGATCGCAGGTTTTGCTGGTTTTTTATGCTGGTTCGGTACGTTTCTTCTATCAACAACGTCGGTTTGGGAATGAGCCTTCGGATGTTTAATTGGTTCTGACCGATGAGTCGACTCAATCTATGTATCAATGATTTTTTCTATCATTGCTCCAAGATTTGGTGCCATCGTATTAAGCAACTGCTCCACGTTAATTTTTGATGAGGAAGGGGCAGCAACTGCTTCTGCATAAGTGGTTGATGGTCGAGGTGTTCGTTGACTAACAATTTTCTTCGCTTCAGGATAACTAACCTTTTGAAGCGTTTTAACTTCCTGAATGGCCGTTTCCAATTTATATACTGGGCAATTCCTTAATCGGCAGTTGTGGTGCCCTTTACAATTAATACATATTGAAGGGTCTTTACATGGATCACCCTCGTGTATCTTCATTTCGCATATGCAAATTTCCTGCGCTTCACATCTAACTGCATCTAACTGTGTCCGAATCGTTGACACTTAAAACATTTCATAGGCTGCGGAATGAAAGCACGTACATCAAGCCGATGTATGCCAGCTCGTACCTTTTCAGGAAGGTTAGGCCTATTCAAAGTCAGTACATGCGAGGCCAAAGGAAGAATTTCACCATTTCTTCTCATAGTTAGCCTATGACACTGAATCACTCCCTGACTGGACATTTCCTGTACAATTTAGAAGATCGCGACAAACAACTCCTCTGGATGTGTTTATCTATGCGGTTGCACAGATACCGCAAATTCACCGATCTTCTTCGATGCCTGGACTTTTTGGCTTTGACTGTCGTTGATAGTTTCGACAAGCAAACGGTTAAAAGTCTTCGGGATTTCCTTGACAGGACCACCAACAATTAGCTATTTCTCTAGCGATTAAGAATTGGCTAACATTTTGAAAGTTATCATTCTCTTTCGTAATAATCAAAAATCTTGGTTTGAGAACATTATTTCCAAACAAAGCCTTTCTCAAATCTCTACCGAGTCTATCAGCATCTTCTCTAATCTTATCTGACTCCTTACTCTTTTTCCTCTTCGCTTGTGGCGAATCTGAGGTTTCTAAACGAGGGTGTTTACGTGCACCCTCTGCCACGTTTGATTGTGAAAGAATATTCATGTGCGTTTATCCCTTCTGTAGCAAGGCTAGCCGCCGGGGTACACCCCCACTCCAGGGCTACTAACCTTGGAGGTCCGACCCGGTACTCCGGTGGAACCGGAAAATGTCCTGGCAGAGAGCGAATGCGCAATCTCTGCACTGACTCCAGGCTCCTGCTCACCGAAGCTTTCAGAGCTCCCATGTACGACATACATGGGCACCATTGCTTCGTGCTTGCCATCGCAGGGGGCATGTGGACAACGGAAGGGTCTCGGTTACACCTGCAATAGCATTGACCCTCGCCGCCACATCCCCAGCTTTAAATATAGTATAAGTCCATATCCAAATCGTTTATCTGTCCATATCCTGCAGGTGGTCGAAAAATCCAGTCCGTCTGGTGACCTGAAGGTGGAAACAGGCCAAAAGGAAAAAGCATATCCAAGGAATTTACTCGGGACCCCGTTGGCCAGCTATATGTATTGTACTAAGTACAGCTTTTGCTGCCTTGGACGTGGAACGTAGGTGTTGTGTTCCGGACGTGGGGATTATCTACCTCGGGGCATTATTATTATTATGGCAAGAGACCTGGGACGACGGACCGCAAGGCTTATCCCTCTTGTCAGACCGTGGACGGAGCGACGGAATGGAGAGGTGGAGTACTACATGACCCAATTTTTAACGGGTCACGGGTACTTCCGCGCTTACTTCCATGTCATAGGGAAAGCGCCGTCCCTCGACTGCCTGTATTGACCCGGTGTACGGGACGACGCTGAGCACACCTTTTTCAAATGTGCTCGGTGAGCGGCAGATCGAGGGACACTAGAGGCGGATCTCGGAGCACTGAGTCCCCACAACGTGGTTGCGATGATGGTCCGTGACCTGAGGAGCTGGGAAAGTGTAGCCCGATTCGTCGGCAACATTCTCAGGGCCAAAAAGGTTGATCTGGATAGTCCTGAAAATTAGGTAGCACCTAATCAGGCTGGTATAGGAGGACTCGACCGGAAGTAATGTGTTAAACGGTTCCGGGTCGAGTCCTAGTAGAAAGGGGGGTGGTTTTAGTCTGTAGTCTGCTGATAGTGATTGGATAATACCATCAGCGGGAGCCCGACATTCCGTGCGTAAATGCATTTCCACTTCCCTCCGCAAAAAAAAAAATCTTGAGCAAGCCCATAAAAAGCATCCTGGCCGGGCCAAAGCAAGGCGCAGGAACTATAACTATTTTTCTGACATGCATTGTATATGGTAACGAACTATTGAATACTATGGGTGAGATATATGAATGAAAGACAAAATACCAGACATGAAAATTTATGAACTGCCAGATGTTAACGGCCATTGTCCCCCGCCTGCAGGTCCACCTGATCGTCCCCTTCAATAACAGGCGTTATCTTATCGCTCGAGCTTGTGATGTACCGACGGACCAAGCGACATGTATCCAGCAACATAGCCTTCTGCATTGGTCGGAACAGATTTGTTGGTGCTCCAACGGATCTTAATGAATCATACAGAGAACGTGGAATCTCTCCCATCGCGCCCAAAACCACCGGGACTACCATTACGCTTTCCTGGTCCCTGACTTGATCTACAAGATCCCTAAACTTCACTAGTTTTTCCGTGTACTTCTTCACAATGTTGGTGGTGGACAACAGGATTGTGACATCAATCAGGAAAGTGATCTTCTCCTGCTTCTTGGTCAAAACGATGCCTGGCCTATTATGCTCCACTGTCCTGTCTGTCAGAACAGTACGATCGTAGTACAGTTTATACTGATCGACCTCTAATACAGGCTGAGGAGCATACTTAAAATGCGGGACTGAAACGGCAAGGAGACCTAGATCCAAAGCGAGTCTCTGATGAAGTATCTTCGCCACGTTGTTATGTCGGACTGTATATTCCCTTGGAGCTATAAACTGACACCCGCTAATGACATGTTCGATGGACTCGTTGGTCGATCCACAAAGACGGCAACAGCTTAGTTCGTCCTAAGGTCTGGCCTGTTGGTACGCTGTTGCTCTATTTTATGGTCCGTTGAGGTCTGATGCGGTGTTTGTAGAAAAAGGTTCACGGGACGATGGATTGCAGCTCGGTAGCGATGGATAAATTGAGGATGATCTACCAGAATGTTCGTGGTTTGAGGACTAAGCAGCATGGAATTTTCGCGTCCTTGATTGATTTTTACTTCGACGTGGTTGCCTTGACTGAGACTTGGCTTAGTGATGAGCACTGTGATGTCAATCTGTTTCCAGACTGTTACCATGTTTTTCGGGCTGACCGGGATTATGCTGCTTCTTTACTTCAGCGTGGTGGTGGTTCGGCTATTCTTGTAAAATCAAGCATTAGGTGTACGAGGAGGAAGGACCTCGAAACGTTTCCTGAGGCTGTGTGGGTTGAGCTAATTCGAACAGGCATGAAGAATTTGTTGGTTTGTGTTATGTATGTTGCTCCGTTTTTAGCTTCAAGTCTCCTCGACCAATATTTTGGTTTTCTGTATAGGCACGTGGATATTTTATGTTTTGATATTTGTATTGTAGGCGATTTTAATGTATCTGGAGTGTGCTGGTCTACTGCAGTGTGAAGTCTTCCAGCAAATATTGGGGTTTATGCTAAATGTAAGGCACGATTGGTTTTTGATTTTGTTGGCATGATGAACTTGGACGTTTTTACACACGAAACAACCGATCCTTCCTTCTACAATAATGGTTTGGATTTAATTTTGACTAACTGCAGGATATTCACTAGAGATGCTGAGGCTCTTGTTTACCCTGATAAGTTTCATCTTCCATTTGAAGTTGGGTTCCTTGAAGTTGCAACCGTTGATGTGGCGGAAACGGGCCTGGTTTTTCGCTATGATCGTGGTGACTATCGTGCGTTGTATGACGATGTGAAGTTCGCTGATTGGTCTAATATTCTCTTAACCGTAGATTTGGAAGAACCGGTTCTGGGTTTACAGAAAATAATTCCTGCGGCGATTGATAAACATGTCCCTGCCTTTCGTCCTATGACAACCAAATTTCCACCTTTGTTCAATAGGAACATTGTTAACCTTTTCGAGAGGAAGAAGGCTGCTCATCGCAGGTTTAAGTCTTCTGGTCTGTCAGGTGATTATTTCTTATTTTCTCGGCTGCGTAGAGATGTTAAGTACGCAATAGCGGATGCCAGAGTGGTTTGGGCTCGGAAGTGTGAATCTGACCTTTGTTCTAATCCGAGGAATTTTTGGAAATATATTTCTCGACAGAAGTCTAACTATGTGAGGACTCCAGCCCCTATTGTCAATGGGCGGACTGTTTTTGATCCTCGGTTGATTTGTCAGCATTTTGGTGAATATTTTCAATCAGTATACCAAGACTTTTCTACGCAAACTACATCTGGTAACGCCTGTATCAACAACCATCAGATTCTTGACATTCCGATGGTTTCATCTTCTGACGTATCCAGTGCTATAAACATTCTTAACGCTAGATTGGCGGTCGGCTTGGATCGGATTCCTGCGTTTGTTATCAAAGGTTTAAATGAGATTGTTTCTCCTATCCTGGCTTCCCTGTTTAATTGGCGCTTGTCGTCTTCTTCTTTTCCTTCCCTATGGAAGCACGCAGTTATTACTCCTATACCTAAGCCTGGTGTACCTTCTCTGGATAATTTCAGGCCTATTTCTATCTTCTGTACCTTTTCCAAAGTCTTCGAGAGGATTCTATTTGGACATATTTATGACCATGTTCTCCCGATCTTATCGTCATTTCAGCATGGATTTATTAAAGGTCGCTCACCAGCTTCTAATTTGGCCGCCTTTTTGCAGGATTCAGTTGGTGCAATTGAGCATAGGGGTCAAGTAGAGGGTCAGTAGGGGTGATATATTTTGTTTTTACCAAAGCTTTTGACAAGATGCCCCATCATTTGTTGATATCAAAGACCAAGGGCTTCGGCTTCAGCGATCGTTTTAATGATTGGCTGTCCTCTTATCTTCGTGACAGGCGTTTTTCGGTGCGTTTTGGTAGACAGATGTCTGAGGAATCCTTCTTGGCTAAGTCTGGAGTGCCCCAGGGCTCTGTTTTGGGTTCCCTTCTTTTTATAAATGATATCGGGGATCTTTTGACATGCAATTTTCAGATGTTTGCGGATGACGTCAAAATATATTGTCCGATCAGGAATAGTATAGATCACCTATTGCTGCAATTGAATATTAACAAGGTTGTTGAGTGGGCTAACCGCAATTGTATGCCCTTAAATTTTCGAAAGACCAAACATTTGACCAAACTTTTTTCAGCTATAGGATTGGTACGCACGCTATTGTCGCTGAAACATTGGTTGAGGACCTCGGAATTTTATTTGACACAAAATTGTATTATCACGAATATGTTGCTCGGACTGTCAATAAAGCACGCCGGGTCCTTGGCCTTGTCCTTTGGATTTGTGGACGGTTTAACAATATTTCCACTTGTAACCTGCTGTACAAATCTTTGTTGAGGATTCTCTTGGAGTACTCGACCGTGGTGTGGAATAGTACACGAGTTTTTGCCTCTGATCTGGTTGAGGGTATTCAGAATAGATTCTTGAACTGGATGCGTTTTAAGTTTAGAGATTGTCTTGTTGGCGCTAGTAGAGAGGATATGTTGAGGCGAATAGACCTTTCCACGTTGTCTGATAGAAGAACATACTTTGACTTGTTGTGACACCGGTTGGTTCCACCGTGTCTCCGATTGAGCGCTGTACCAGTGTTGCAGTGGAGTTCCAGGATAAGCTCAGCTTTTGGAAAGATGAGACGACCTTCATTAAAAATTTGAGAGGGTTACGTGGTAATGGATTATTATCCTTGGTGTAATACTAGAGGCAACACATGAGGTTATAGTTAAAAGATTCGTGGGGGAGTACTGCTCACTTTTATGATTTTAAAATTATTGTTTTTTTAAGGATTATTACTTATAACTCTTTTTATTTGAAATGTATTAGTAATATTGTGTTTTTGATTTTGTATGTTTTCATCTATGTGTTTTTATTATCACTCCGTAGCTACCGTATTTAAATTTCTAATTATTATTTTTTTGTATTTGAATATATAATTGTTATTATTATTACTATTGTATTTTGAATATTGTGTTTTTAATTTATATGTTGGTTGTTGACTTGTGGCTATTCTTATGTGATTTTATGTAATATTGTGCAACATACAAAAGTCTTGTGTTACTGTTCTGTTGTACAAACAAAACAAATAAATAAATTATTATTATTATAAATTATTATTATTATTATTTTTTTTTTTAACTGAATATTTACGGGCATCGACTGCTAAGGTCATGCACCCTCGGGGCGATCAGAACCGCCGTTGAGCAGTATATCAGTCGCGCCAGGGTGCCGTGGCAGTTGAATCCTTCTTATAAACAGGCTATAGGCATGCACGGCGTACACTCACAGCCTCGCGCCCTCAATCCACCCTTGAGGGTCCCCCATGCCATCATCGGACACACCCCGACTCACTGCTCTTGAATGCAGGTGAGCCAAAATGGCCTAGGCAAGAGGGCTACCTCCCGTCACTATACGTGCCACGCTTCGAGACTCCCTTATATGTATATATAAAACTACCGCTTAGAGATTCTTTTGTCACAGCTTTAAACATTCATTTTATAGACTTTTAAGAAGTCCACTGGCATGTAAAAATGCAACTATATTTTCTTCATTTCCATTATCCAGATCACCACTAATATTATTTGTAAGACGGAACCTCTTTCTGAGGTCCTCATATATGGTACACTCTTCTATTAGATGCTTGATTGTCAGTGTTTTATTACAAACACCGCACATTGGTCTCACTTCGCCGGTTAACATATATAAATTTGTTAATCGCGTGTGACCGATTCTAAGTCTGGTCACCGCTACTTGTTCACGGCGAGTCAATTTAAAGTCGCTTTTCCATTTATAAGGAGAAGTTTTTACTGAGTTTAATTTTGTATTTAAACCCCTCCATTCAGCGTTCCACTTATTTCTTACTATGTTTGTTAGACGGTTTTTAACATCTGCCACTCTTACAGGAAATGCATCCAAATCATCGCAGACTGTTGCCTTTCTGGCAGCTTCGTCTGCGATTTCATTACCTGTAATACCAGCATGCCCCGGAGTCCATACAAATACGCATCGCTGTCCTCGTTGTTTTAGAACGTATAAAATGGACAGGATGTTTGCAATTAGGACATCCTTAATGTTCTTGTTCCGAATTGCGACGAGTGCACTTAATGAATCGGAACATATTAGCACTCTCTCTTCGCAATAGTGTTCAGTGTAGCGAAGAGCTTGCTGAATTGCAGTGAGTTCTGCCCTGTAGACACTGGCCACATCTGGCAGTCTCCAAAACTGGGCTTCTTCATTTACGTATATCGAACATCCAACACCATGTTCGGTTTTAGAACCGTCAGTATAAATTCTAATATGTTCTTCGTAACTACTGACGGTTGCCAAAAATTCCTGTTGGATGATCACAGCTGATTTCTTTTTTATTTCTCCTTGAGAGAGATCCAAATTTGTATTTACCGCTGGCAAGAGCCATGGCGGTATTTCTCTAGTAGAAATTGCCAATGTATCTGGAATGGCAATTTCATATTTACTTCTTAATTCGTGGTACCTAATTCCGGCTGGTCTGGAATAGGTAGCACGACGTTCGTATAATGCAGCCATAGGATGGTTGTTAAAAAGTTTATTATTTATATGGGCAGGATAAGCCCATATATTTGCTGCATATCTTAACAAGAGGATCTCTCTTCTATAATGTAGTGACATTATTCCGGCTTCAGACATCAGACTAACCGCCGGACTTGTGCGGAAAGCGCCTGTTGCGTATCTTATTCCGCTATTATGAACTACGTCTAACTTTTTTAAATGCGACTTTCTAGCGGATGAATATACGATACATCCGTAGTCTAGTTTAAACTGAACCAATGCTTTATACAATCTCAATAATGTCTCTTTGTCTGAGCCCCAATTTAAGTTCGATAAACATTTTATAATGTTTAGGGCTCTTTTGCATCTATCACTCAAGTCCTGTATATGTAATCCCCATGTAAGGGATTTATCCAATACTAATCCTAAATATCTTACATTGTCTTTATATTGTATTGGATTATCATCAATTGTCAACGCAGGACTTTGATGAGGAATTCTCTTCCTACAAAAGTGTACACAGCACGTTTTTTCTGGTGAGAATTGGAATCCGTTATTCTTTGCAACTTCATTTAGAGCATTGATCGCTCGTTGCAATTTGTACCTCACCATAGCAGTCTTGTTGCTGGCATACACAATTGCCAGATCATCAACATAGACGCTTTTGCTGATTTCTGCTGGAATGGCTAATATCAATTTATTAATGGCAATGGTAAACAAGGTACCGCTCAACGGCGAACCTTGTGGTATGCCATTTTCCAAATTTATTACAGATGAATATTCGCTACTGAGTCGTACTTTGAAATTACGGTCATTCATACAGTTGCTGAGCAGTGTAGGCAGATTGCCACGAATGCCCCATTCATGTATCTGGAGCATTATACCATGACGTCAGGTCATATCGAAAGCCTTCTGAAGATCAAAGAAGACTCCGACACAATGTTTCCTTTTAATGAAGCTGTTATATATAACGTCCTCTAAGCTGATCATTTGATCAGTGGTAGAATGGTATTGCCGAAAACCTGCTTGATACGGTGATATCAGGTTTTCTTTTTCCAAAACCCAGACGAGTCGATTATTAATCATTTTTTCCAGTATTTTTCCCATAGCACACGTCAAAGAAATAAGACGATAGCTATTGGGGTCTCTTAAATTTTTATTTTTCTTTGGTACTGGAACAACATGAGCTTTTTTCCACTGCTGCGGGTACGTTCCATCCCGCCATATTTTATTATAAAGTTCTAATAATCTACGCTTTGCAGTGGTATTCAGCTGCCTGATCAAATTATAGTGGATTTCATCCGGACCAGCAGCTGTGTTACCTGATTTTTCCAACGCTTTCGCGAATTCTTCCATTTTAAAAGGTACATTATATGAGTAATTATACTCAGTTCTGAAGTTTAGCTAGACCTTCAAGTTGTTCTTTTTTAGTACGAAAATCTTCTTCGTAGTTGGCCGTTCTGCTGGCCTTCTCGAAGTGATTGGATAACAGCTCTGCAATTTCATATGGAGTGTCTTTTATTTCATCTTCATCTTGAAGGCTAGTTATGGGAGCAAAATCATTACGCCCACAAATCGCCTTCACTTTCCTCCAAACATCTGATGCAGTAGTAGTTTTGTCAATGGATGACACGTATTGCTGCCAGGATCGTTTTTTCGAGTCTATCATAAGACTTTATGAGCCAGGGCGTTTTATATACGCCCTGTATTTCTTAAAGGCAACAAGATTTTCTATACTAGGACGCTTCTTAAAGGCGTTATACGCCCTTTTCTTTCTTTTTATAGCTTCACTTATTTCATCGTTCCACCATGGAACGGGTTTCTTGGTAAGTTTCCCAGATATTTTGGGAATATATCTCGATGCCGACTCAATTATTGCATTTGTTATGGCGTCGACATCGTCTCCGATAACTCCAGTTGTTTCTGGGAGTATCGTTCTAGCTGTGAAGCTCGTTCAGTCTGCCTTTTCAAATAACCATCTTTTAGGGATGGGATATATTGTTCTTGTAACATCAGTTAAATTTGCACCGGGAAATGATCGCTTCCATGCAGATCGTCTATGACATGGAAGCTGTACCTCGGTGCTATCGATCCGCTTATAAGTGCAAGATCTATACAGGACGTCGATCCATCTCTGGCATTGAAAAAGGTTCCTGATCCGTCGTTTAAAATAATAAGTTCTGAATTCATCAGGAACCCTTCCAGTTCTCTTCCACGGGGATCTACTCGATCCGATCCCCAAAGAGAATTATGAGCGTTAAAGTCCCACCCACCAGTAAAACAGGTGGGGGAAGCTCGGAAATTAGTCTTGCTATGTCATCCTTATTCCAATCAAAATTCGGCAAGTATATGCTGCAAACTGTGATCTGAAGTGGACGCTTCATTCTAACGGCGACCGCTTGTAGGCTAGTGTTTAGAACAACCGCTTCGGTGGTAGCTCTAGTCGATGTTAATATAGCTACTCCACCTCTAACTCTTACATTTGGCGGTTGACCTCGCCGAAATATATCGAATCCTTTTAATTTAAAATTTTCATTTCGGCGGAAATGCGTTTCTTGCAGACATATACAAATCGGGTCTACATCATGTACCAAGCGTTGGAGCTCATGGATGTTTGAAAAACATCCATTGTACAATCGACTCGCTAATTTTTAATTAAATTATTGTCTGGGTTTGCCTTTCGGCCATCTTTTTTTTCTCTTCTTCTCCATTATGCGAACGGCATCAAGTTCGCGGAGAACGTCGTCGCCGGCGTAGCTTCTGGCCTCCGAATCGGAGACCACCGAAGCCGCCGACGACGACGGGCATGGATCGGCGCCGATTGAGAGGCGGCAACCTGGCCGCTCCCCGACACGGGGGTCGCACCAGTCACCGCCTGTGGAAGGGGGGACACTCGTCCCCCCTGTGAAATTTTTTGTGGCCTCTGAGGCTTTGAGGCCACTTCAGTTACAGGAGGCTTGGGAGCCTCCATAACAGACTCTGTAGCTGTCACTTTCTTATCTTCAACTAAAATCTCACTAAGACGGACTTGGATTTCAGGTTTAGTGTCCGTTTTCTTCTGTACTGGAGCGACTTTCTGTTTTGGAGATATGTCTTCAGGAGGCTGTACAATTATTCTTGGCTTAACAGGTTCTTTAGTGCTGAGAGGCTTCATTTTGTTTTCAATTATCCTCTCAATTAAGCCAGCCAAGGTAGGTGCGAGTTTGTTGATGATTGCACTCTCATCAACAGCAACTGGAGCAGGAGCAGGAACAGCAGCCGCAGCCTGAGCATAGGTTGTTGTTGCTCTAGGTCTGCGGGCGTTTACGATCTTTTTTGCTTCAAAGTAGCTGACTTTTTGCAGGGTTTTTACTTCCTGCACAGCTACTTCGTCTTTGTAAACAGGACAGTTCCTGGATCTACAGGAATGCTGTCCTCTGCAGTTTATACAGGTAGGAGGCTCCTTACACGGCTCTCCTTCATGAACTTCATCACCGCACACGCATATTTGCGGCCTCTCACACCTAACAGCGGTGTGTCCAAAGCGTTGGCATTTAAAGCATCGCATTGGTTGCGGGACAAATGCCCGCACATCCAACCGATCTATGCCCGCTCTTATCTTCTCCAGCAAAGTAGGCCGGTTAAATGTAAGGGATGCTGAAGGTAGGACTTCACCATTCCTTCTCATGTTCAACCTCCGACATTCTAATACTCCTTGCGGCGCTAATTCTTCTACAATTACCTGCTCCGTACAGTTAAGACGATCCCGACAGACCACAACACCCCTTGAGGTGTTGAGCGTGCCGTGGGGATCAACACGTACAGCTAGCTCTCCAATTTTTTTAAGACCTAGGATCTTCTGTGACTGTATATCATTTACAGTCTCTACATGAAGTCCTGTGAAAGTTTTCCTAATTTCCTTAACAGGGCCTCCAGCACATTTTGTTATTTCTCGAGCGATGAGGAATGGACTCACCTTCGAGAAATTACCGTCTTCTTTTGTAACAACTAAGTATTTTGGTTTGGGAATGCTGCTCTTGAAAAAAGCTTTCTGCAAGCTTTTTCTAGCCTCAATCTCAATTCTTCTAGTTTCCGCACTCTTTCGGCGTTTCGCCTCAGGCGAAACGGCCGGTTCTAGACGAGAGTGTTTACGTGAACCCTCTGCCACGTTTAGTTGTTCAGTTTCCATGAACAATTAATCCCTTCTGTAGTAAGGCTAGCCGCCGGGGTACACCCCCACTCCAGGGCTACCAACCATGGAGGTCCGTTCCGGTACTCCGGTGGAACCGGCATATGTCCTGGCAGAGAGCGGATGCCAGGAGTCACTGCACTGACTCCAGGCCCTTACACACTGAGCTTTCAGGGCTCCCATGCTCCGAACATGGGCACCTTAACTACATGCTTGCCATCGCGGGGGGCATGTGGACGACGAAAGGTCTCCGTTACACCTGCAAATAACTTTGACCGTGGCCGCCACATCGCCAGCTCTAAAAGCGGTATTAATCCATTTCCATAATCGTTAAGAATTTCGTATCTGCAGGTGGCCGCAAAGTCCAGTCCTGTAATTCGGCCTATAGATGAAAATCGGCCGAAAAAAGCATATCCGAGAAACAACACTCGGAACCCCGTTAGCCAGCCATATGTAATGTACTTGAGTACAGCTGTTGCCGCCCTGGACGTGGAACGTAGATGTTGTGTTCCGGACGTGGGGAATATCTACCTCAGGGCATTATTATTATTATTATTGGCAGAGGTAGCGGCAATAAGGAAAACTAGGGCGGGAGATGTTCTGATTGAACTCGGCAGCGCTACCAAAGACAAAAAGACCTTTAGCGCTGTCCTGAAGTCGGTCCTCAGAGAAGGAATCGTTGCCCACAATCTGGAACTAAGGGAGACACTGGAGATCCTAGATCTAGACTGCGTCACAGAGAAGGAGGATGTGGAAGTAGCACTGAGAAGAGATCTCGGAGATATAGGAGACTGTCGAGTTAGTGTTGCCAGTGCTAATGCCAGGGGGCAGAAAGCAGCATTAATAGATATTGGAGAGAAGGCTGCCAATCCAAGATAAGGATTGGCTGGTTGTACTGTCAAATCAGACCCGGGGCACAGGTCCCACGGTGTTTCAGGTGCCATGGGTATGGGCATCTGGCTCGTGGATGTAAGGGGCCTGACAGAAGCCGGCTCTGCCATAAGTGCTGGTTAGGAGAGCACAAGGCTAAGGAGTGTTCCGTCCTCCCTCGGTGCATGCTCTGCCAAGAAAAAGGGGTGAACCCATCGCAGCTGGCTCACGCACCTGGAACAAGGGAGTGTCAGGTCTTCCCGACAGCCCTGGAGCAGAGCTGTCGAAGAGAAGGCTCCGTTATAATGCTGAACATAATACAGGCCAACCTTAACAGGAGCCGGCTAGCCGATGACTTGCTGCTGCAGCTAGCCAGAGACAGGGAGGCCGATTTGGTGCTGATCAGCGAGCAGTACCGGGACCGTGACGACTCCCAATGGTTCCGAGACTCGCTCGGGACTGCCGCGATATGGATTCCGTATCGCAGCAGAGCCCAAGTTCGGAGGCACGGCGCAGGCGAGGGTTTCGTTTGGATCTGCTGCGGTGAAGTGACGATTTTTAGCTGTTACTCACCCCAAATGATTCGATAGCGGACTTTCGCCGGAAAGTTGACGCGCTGGAGGATGTTATCCTCGCTGCCGCTGGTGAGTTGATGGTAGCTGGGGACTTCAACTCCAGGGCGTTAGAATGGGGCATGGCACATACCAACTCCAGAGGGAAATACATTCTGAACATGGTGGCACGTACTGGACTCGTGATTCTCAATACAGGGAACACGACGACGTTCCACCGCCCAGAATATTTGGAAACCATTCCTGGTATTTCCCTCGCCTCCGAAGAGCTGGTCACGCTCGTTCAGGACTGGAGAGTTCTCGAGGATTATACCGGTAGCGACCACCAATATATCTCATTTAGAGTCCTAGATGATACACGAGAGCGCCCGGGGCCCCCACGGCTGGTGAAAAGATATAACGTCAACAAAATCGACGAGAATAAATTCAGCAGAAAGATCTCCTCAGGGGTGGTAGCCCCTGAAAACTTCACCAACGGCGGGGGGGGGACGCTGGCGCTGAAGCCGTAGTTGCTTGTGTATGCTTGACACAGCTGGGAAGCTATTGGAGAAGCTGTTAAAGAAAAGACTGGTTACGGCGATGAATCAGGCAGGTGGCCTGTCACCTAACCAGTACGGTTTCCGGCAGGGTCGGTCGACCCTAGACACAATTCTCAGGATGTTGTTGAGGCAGTGCGGCGAGCAGAGGACCACAATCATTTTTCGCGACGTGTGGTCCTTCTCGTTACGTTGTACGTAAAAAAACGCGTTCAACTCCGCACGGTGGAGCGATATGATCCGGGCCCTGGAGAATTCGTTCCATGTGCCTCAATACCTTCTCAGAATGGTAGACGCATACCTGAGGAACCGCGGCCTCATTTACAAGACCGCAGCAGGCTGGCGTAGGACTACGACACGTCAGGGGCGGCGCAGGGGTCGATTCTCGGCCCTGACCCTTGGAACGCCGTCTACGATAGCTTGCTGAGGCTGAAGATGCCTGAAGAATCTGCCTTGGTTGGGTACGCTGACGACGTTGCGCTGCTTGTCGCAGACCGCGACGTGGAGCGCGCCCAGCTGAGGCTCAGTCGAGCCATGCACAGAGTCGGTGTCTGGCTGGACGATCATGGATTGTCTCTAGCCCTCAGCAAAACGGAGATCGTAGTTCTCACGAAGAAGCGTATCGACACCTTTCTCTCCCTGTGGGTCGGGTTAGAGGTTGTCGAGACAAAGCCGGCCGCAAAGTACCTCGGTATGATGATTGACCGGAAACTCAGCTTTGCTGAGCAGCTTCGTACAGCCGCCGACAAAGCTGCAAGAGCCGTAACTGCTCTCAGCCGGCTTATGGCGAATGTCGGCGGACCGAAGGCCAGCAGACGGCGATTGCTGATGTCCACGGTGCATTCCATCCGGGCAGGTGCAACGCATCGCAGCCTTGCGAGTCGCTTCCGCGTATCGGACAGTCTCCGAGCCTGCAGTACTTGTGATCGACGGCGTCATACCCATTGCTACTTTAGCAAGGGAGCGCCAGGTGATCTACAGGAGGCGACGGGCAGGCGAAGACCGGGTGACCATTGCCAACGAGAAACGCACTCGCACGTTCCTCGCATGGCAAGAGACCTGGGACCACGAGACCAGAGGACGATGGACCGCAAGGCTTATCCCTCTGGTCAGACCGTGAACGGAGCGACGGCACGGAGAAGTGGACCCAATTTGACCCAAATTTTAACGGGTCACGGGTACTTCCGCGATTACCTCCATGTCATAGGGAAAGCGCCGTCCCCCGACTGCCTGTATTGCCCCGGTATACGGGACGACGCTGAGCACACCTTTTTCAAATGTGCTCGGCGGGCGGCAGATCAAGAGATACTAGAGGCTGATCACGGAGCACTGAGTCCCCACAACGTGGTTGCGATGATGCTCCGTGACCTGAGGAGCTGGTAAAGTGTTGCCCGATTCGTTGGCAACATTCTCAGGGCCAAAAAGGTTGACCTGGATAGTCCTGAAAATTAGGTAGCACATAATCAGGCTAGTATAGGAGAACTCGACCGGAAGTAATGTGTTAAACGGCTCTGGGTCGAGTCCTAGTAGAAAGGGGGTGGTTTTAGTCGGTAGTCTGCTGATAGTGATTGGATAATACCATCAGCGGGAGCCCAACACTCCGCGCGTAAATGCATTTCCACCTCCCTCAATAATAACTATTATTATTATTATTATTATTTATAATAAATAAAAACTAATACTAATACAGTTGTATTTGGATTACTAACAGAAACTGAATCATAATCATTACTGTTATTTAGCCTATTTTCGTTTCTAGAAGAATAAAAGCCATGGCTATTAACAGTCTTCAACTCTGCATGCACCTTTTTCTCTTCATGTCCTTTATCAGTAGAAGAGTGTACTAAAGGGAAATGCAACTGTCTCTCCAATTGTTTCTTCATTTTCCTTAACCTCTCCAATAAAATGTACACTAATCAACTACTAAAAAATTAATTTATATACATAAACAAATGTTTTAATACAAAAATATACTATATACATAATATCTTTAAGCTTCAGTTAACTGATGCATGTTTATTAATGGTATTTTTATCTACTGTTCATCAACATTTTTATGTTATTATTGCAGATGCAGACAATAAGATAATAAGATGTAAAGAATAACAAAAATTGAATATTAATTTTCAATGAACTTTGGAGAACCGTGCTTCAAATCAACCTCAGTCTCTTATTGATTACAACAAAGTTCATATGCCAAGAACCCTTTGACCAGCTTGTAAGGAGTGTGACACAAGTAGCATAACAAATGTGAGGTGCCCAGTGTTTGTGTTTGTCACCAAATTTGCAGCCAAAATAAAGCTCGTAACATTTTTTGACAAGAGGAATAAAACTACGTTTCTGAAATTTAGATGTTACCTCACCACAAATGTAGCTTTCTGGGGAGGGGAAGGTTACATAATTTCTAGGCATTTTGCAAAATCACACAATATATAGATACTACAAAAAATATTTATTACATGTCTTGAATTCAAAAGATGAAATGTAAATAATTTAGAATACATTGTAACTGAGAAACGTTCCACTGAACTATATTATATCAGCAGGATATACTCACAAAAGATATGCAGATGTCAACAGAGTGAACACTGAACACTGAACACAAATGGCTATGGCTTGAACTAGTAACTCGGACATTATAGTCAAAACAGATGTTGCTTGTGACATCACTTTGACAAACAATCATGACAAGTCTGTAAGAAACCGATTCAGTTTAGAATCCAGTTATCCAGCAGTTATGACTAATTGTTCTGTGCCATCGCAGACCTTCTTTCACATCAAGTTAATCATTTTTAAATGCTTAATCAATCAGTTTTTTTATCCATTTATGTATTATAAATGCATATTACCATAGCATAATTTCCATAATGTATATAACACTGAACAGAGGGTAACTTGAAAACTATGGGTGATATAAAAATTCTGCCAATGTTTTTGAATTCAATGGGAAAAATACATATAGAAACCACTTCTCATGCTCTGGCACTAAATTTTATATACTAGTGATAGTTACTACAATGTTAAAACCGATAATGCTTTTTTTTCAAATAGTTATGCTTTCCTATATTTCTGAAAATATAGGACATTTTCTATATTTTGTTTTGTATTAAAAGAGTGAACTGGCATGTTCCATAATTTAATTTTCTTTGGGTAATTTTCTCATATGTACTCTTTCTTTTTTAATCCTGTTCACTACTTCTTCATTCCTCACTCTATCCATCCATCTTACTTTCTTTATTCTTTTCCATACCTACATCTCAAAATCCTCAATCCAATCCCTCTACCTCCTTCTCATCATCCATGCTTTACTTCCATACAAGACACTCCATATGTAGCATTTATCTGACCATTTCCAAATATTTGTTTCATAGTAATTCCCTCTTTCTACTGAAGATTTGCTTTGCTAATTTTCCTTCTATTTTCATTGCACTCTTCCAGTTCTCTGTCACCATAGTACTCAATATCTATAATGTTTTACTTTTTCTTCTTGTTCTTACTGTTAAATCCTTCTTGTTGTTTACTTTCATTTCTTTGGTTTTTCCAACATTTATTTTCATTCCACTTTAGTCTAGAGCTGTTAACAATGTTTGAAGTATATGTATAGAATTAACATATCATCATAAAACCTTGTGCATCTTATTTTTCTTCCTTCTATACTTTTTCCTTCTCTTTTCTTCTAATATATTCCTTCTCATATCTTTAATGTAAATGATCAATACAAACAGTGTTGGTGAAAGGAAGTATCCTTGCCTAACATCTCAGCCTAGAGCCACCCAGTCAGTTATATGCTTATGTACTTTGTTGCAGTTTGTCTTACTTGTAATTCTTTAATTAACTTTCTGTCTTTCCATTCTGCTTTCATCATTTTAAGAATTTCCATCACTTTCTTCCATTTGACTAAAAAAAGCCGTTGCTAAATTTATGAAACACAGACTCATTTCGCTTCCTCTTTCTAAATATCTTGCTCCAACCATCCTTAGTAGCCCATTGTCATCTCTGCTTCCTTTCCCTTTTCTGAAATCAAACTATTCCTCCCCTGCATTCTCTTTTACTGTCCCTACCGCTCTCTGGTTTAAGACTCTTAACAATATTTTAGCAGCATGGGATACTAAACTTATTGTTCTGGGTACATTTTCTGTTAGCAGTTTTCTTCGGAATTTGTATCCTTACATTTTTCACTCCCATGCTGTATATCCTATTACACAGTTTCAACTATTTTTCCACTCCATCCTCCTTTTTATATTTATAAAATTCTATGGAAGTTCATTTACTCCAGTTGATTTTTTATTCTTAATTTCTTTAACTGTTTTCTGAACTTCACATTTTAAAATCAATGGTCCTTTATCCTCTTCAGCTACTTCCTGTTGCTTTTCTGTATTTAGTTCCTCAGGTTTCTGTCTTGTCATGTATTCCTTCCATATTTCCTCTCGTGTTTGCTTCCCCCAAAGATTCAAATGAGAATCTTTTTTAATTGCAAAACATATAACAGAAGAAGCCAGCATCATAGTGTAATACAAGAAATTATTTCTAGGTTCTTTAATGCAGTGGTTCTCTATTCCCTTGTGTATTCTAATATGTTGATTCTCTGAAAAAAATTCATCTGCTTTTAGGGGCAGTTTCCCACCTGTAAGGCAGTAATGTCGTATACCCACACTGCTCATTCTCTCTCTGAGAAGGATGTTGGCATTTGTAATGGAGGGAACTCCTTATACCAGAAGTTACTCAGTCCCTTCATTTGTTAACCCTTTGTATATACTAGAAGTTGCTAACCCCTTACCAGTCTTTGATGGAATATTCCGAAATAGCTGGTGCACCATTAGGGTCTTTATTGGAATATTCCGTTGTCAACTTTTTGTTCGGTTTTAATTTGTTTTGTCGTTCGACATTAGTTTTTTTTATTAATATTCTACAGTGATAGGTAATGCTAGTTGTAAGTTTTATTACAGTATAAAGTGAGGGATTTTCATCTGTATTTGATCATAATCAGCTGACCTGGCTGTAATGGTAAGTTCTTCATTTACATTATTTTGTGTAGTCAGACTGTAAGCACTCTATTTCTTATATCGCAAAATTCTATAAATATATCAGCATATACTAAGTGTATAATTATGTAAACATTTTGTGTTTAGATAAAATTATGAAGTTAATTGCATAAATATTTTATTTATAAATGTGACTGTTCTGCAAATATTGTATAAATGTGCGTGTATGCATGAATGTATGTATGTGTGTGTGTTTGTGGGTGTGTGTGTGTAATAAAATACGTTTTGAATGCAAAAAAATTGTTTTTAAATTACATATTAGGTCATTATTAGTCAAAATACATACATTAAACAAGAAAAAGAAAAGAAATAGAACAAGATAACATTAATTTCTGAAAAAAGAAACTGGTAAGAGATTAATATATGCAATTGTTGTCCCTTCTCAACCATGGGGAGGTGAATATCAGGATTTTTCCTTCACCAAATCTCAGAACTTAAAAGGATTTCCTAGATCTAGATTCTCTACTACTTTAAGAAAGAGGTTGTGAACTTTACATAACTAATAAAATCACTTATTAATAATAGTAACCGATAATTTAACATTATTCTCTTTTTGTTAAATCTTAATCCATATGCCTATTCTATTAGTAAGAAAAACCAAATGTTTTTAAAAATCTTAGAAGCCTAAAAGTGATATGATTATCTACCAACCTTTAAAACTGAATTTTAAAGGTTAAGATTTATTCATCACCTAGGGATTGTAGTATATTGTTAACACTAATCTTATTGTTATTTTATACATAAAGATTTTAAAATCTTCAAGACTGTATTTTATTTGAACTTGTAGGATAGCATGTGGTTATCCTGCTTATCTTGAACAAGTGTAGAGTATCTGCTTATCTAGATATATTCAAAGTATTTCTAGACATCCCCTGAATGTTCTGAATATCCCAAAATACATTTTGGTTGTTAAAGTAGAATTTTGGATATTCAAGGTGCATCATGTACAGACTGACAAGAGTTCATCTATGGTGTAGGTTTATTAATAGAGTTTGTGCAGGGTTTGTTAACAATTAAAGATATAAATAGATATATATTTTTGGCCAAAAAAAAAATCAAGAAAGTAGATATGAAGTCAACAAGTAATCCACGGGTAACAACAATATGAATAAATTTTCTATTTCTATCGTTTAAGAACAATACACCTTTAAAATTAGTATTTAGGGTTGTTTTATCTTTCTAAAGAGGATAGATAATACAGTAAAGGATAAAATCATTTACTTAGTGCTGTTGAAGGTTGGTAAATGCTTAAAGAAAGCTGGTTAAGAGATTGACACAGTTAACAGTTTTGTTAATAACTTTGTGTGAAAAATTTACAAAAATTTTATATCTACTAAGATAGTTTGAATTTGACGTAATCTTGACATTCCAGTGTCTTAAGTTTTTGCAAGCTAACATGAGTAAGAGATAGCAATTAAGAAAGGACTTTGTTGGTAGCTTTTTACTAACAGTTACTGATTCTCAAAATGTGTAAGTGAATATATCACTGCCCAACATCTCAGGAAAAATTACTTTAGTTAATTACCTGAAGAACTTTTATTTTATTGGAGGCTTAGGACATGTGATGCTATTGCTATGGTCTGACAAATCACATTAATCTTGTTCAAGTGTAACACCAAGAGCATATGCCCTTGTATTGATCTTAATGATTAAGGGATTGTTAAGTAATTAAAAAAGCAGTGAACAGGAGATGAGAAATAAGTTTTAAAAAAGGGTTTTTCTGTCAGTAAATCAGAGATATTTGTAAGTACCCTTTCACTTTAAAAGAATTTAGTAAAATAAAAAGTTAAACTAAAATAAATTACAGATGAATTTACATGTTTAATAATCATCCACAAAATGAGAAATATTCTTGTTTACTTTAGGAACAGGGAAAATTATAAATCATCTGGTTACATTCTGTTATCTGAATTCCCTGAGGAGAAGCTAATTGTCTTGAAACCAATCTCTGAGAAAGTGAGCTTCATTTTCTTGGGATTCTTAAAAATTGTCCTTTAGGTATCAAATTTCAAACCTCTGAGTGGACACACTCTTTGGTAGATTGGGTAATCAGAATTTCATCCAGATGAGGTATAAATTGCAAAGCCCTCGTCAGTCTATTTGTCACTAATTCTCCCATTTCCTGGATAGCTAGAAAAATCAAACTTAAAACATTTCCAAGATGATCTTTAAAAAAATTAAGAAAATTATTCTGATGAACTTCATCTAAGTTAAATATGTGCTGAGAGATTGAAAGAGTAATGGTAAACTAAGTGCCAAGGGTGGTTCTTGTTGACCAGATTACAATATAATCTTTGTAAATCTCACTCAGGAAAAATCTGAAAACAACTTTGATCATGAATGATCAATATTTCATATGTTTTTGTAGGGCAGACTCACTTTTTTATATGAAGGCCTTTTGACGAATCATAAAATTCAGATGCAGTTTGAATTTTAGATACAGTATCATTAATTTAAGCTATCCCAAAATTATAGGATCGGAAATAAATAGATTGTCAAAAAAAATTATTTGTAATTCCATCAGGCTAACAGTTTTTCTAATTTCAATTTATGTTTTTACACACACACACACACATATATATAATGTAGAATTATGCTTTTAATGTTTTTACATAATTACAAAGGTAAGTGTTAGTGGCAAAAATATTTTTTGGATTTTAGAATAATTATAAGAAGAAAGAGTGTTATGAAAAAACTGCACTTGCTTTTGCAATCAACAATACCTTTTGAAAATAATTTTTTCCTATAATATTTAAAGCCCAAATATAAAATATGGTATCATAGACTTGATGAAAAGCAGCACCAATAATTCTAATGACTACATACTTTCTTCAAGTGTCCATCAATTTTATTATGTGTTCTGAAGGCTGCATCCTTAAAACTGTACTCTAAAATACGATGTGCCTAAATAGTTTACCCTGATGAATAATGGTTTGTATTTTTTCATGTTGTCTGGGGACTTGATGGTAGTTGGGCTTTGCACTTTAGTGCCATCTGAACTTAAAATGCGTGGTTTAAGAAATATCACGGACGGTGAGCAGTTATTGTACAACATAATTATTGAAGTCGACTATTAATTTTAGTTAAAATTCCTCATCCGAAGAAAGGTATTTGAGGTAAAAAGAAACGGTTAATTAACATTAACAGTTTCTTTACAGAATTTCACAACACATTGTTCCGCAACCAATAGATCGTGCTCTTAAAATTGTACGCTGTGGGAAGTGAACACAGCGTAGCCAATTGAAAAAAATATGAAAAGTATACTCAGCAAGTAGCTAATTACAGAATTAACAAGTTAAGCGAAAACGAACGTATTCAGAACCTTATGAATATTTATCAGTAACCATCCATTTTATTATGAAAAATATTTTCACTAAATCATTCTACTGCTGTCTCATTTTTTCAATCCAGATAATTTTTTTTATATAAAAAAAGCAATTACTTTATTAATAAAGTTAATTGCTAATTTGTATTTTTAATGGATCATTTTTTGTGGATGAGCTATCTAAATAGCTTTGACGTTGACGTCATTTTGTAAATTAAGATAGCTGTGATCATGCGCAGAGTTTTAACACATGACGTAGTAAGTAAGTAAATATATAAGTTAGATCGACTACTATTTCTTCAACAGTGTGGTTATTGGTTTCAACGTGTAGTGTTAATGTCAAATACATCCGAATTTTATTTATGGTTGAGAAGGATGAGCAGTTCGAAAAGAGACGAAAGGATATCGCAGGCATGTTTTAAAAAAAATATTTTTGTTTCTTGTAGTGTTTGAGGTTAGGTGTAAAAATTTGACTAACCTTTTATGTTGAGTTTCTTGAATTGTTAAGAATGTATGTTGATATGTGTATAAATGCCTTATGAGTGTATCTTGGTGACCAACTTTTTATGTTTGTCTATGTTTTTATGATGGTCTCTTGAATCATTAAGGTTGTATAGTGTTGTATTTTTAACTTTGAGTTAATCCCTGTTCCATTGAATTCATGATAAATCGCATTGTTATACAGTTCGGAACTAGTGTATTCTTTTGCCTAGAATGGGTGCAGTCTCTTAAATATTGATGTACTTAACTAATGACTGTCGTCATTTCCTGAAGTAAATGTTTGAGTATTTTATATAACGTTACGTCAAGTAATCCTCGTGATTATTATATATCTAGAGGTACACGTGTTAGGTTTTGATTTCGACTGAAATTAATACACATATTTGTGTGTATTAATATACACACGTTATTTAAAACTAAACAGTTTTCTACTGAAGTAATTATAATAGTTGGTTAATTTTATTTATTTTGTATTTTTTTTTTTTGAGAATGTGAATTAAGTAAATAAGTTTGAGAATAACGTTTCTTAGTAGCGTTAAAAACCCTTTAAACCCTTAAAAATCGTTTGTAATAGATTTAAAATCGAGATTACCTTTTTGATTGTTAAATAATTACCATCACCAATTAAAAATCAAACAATACATATTAAAATAAAGTAAAATACCAAAAAAATCAAGAATAAGATATTAAGGTTAACCATAGTGATTTATTAAATAAACAATACTTTCAAAAAAGAATATTTTTCGCGTGCGTTCGTTATAAAATTATCTTGTTAGCCTATTGTTGCTGCTTTAAAAATATATAACAATACACTTTTAGCAGTGTTTTGTTTATTTAATTGTTTACTATTTTACTACTGTAATTTAGTTCATTTTTATACAAATACTTTATATTCCTATTTAGTGTACACTTAATATTTATATATTTTTACTTATATTTATAGTTCATTTTTATATTTATACTCTATATTATTAATTAACACATTAGCTTCTCAGTATATACTAATAAAGATAACAGGATGTTAAATATCAGGATATTTTGGTTAATGCAACTGCATGGAATTTTTTTAAAAATATCACTGCAGTGTAGTCTCAAACAGTGTATTAAAAAGTTTTATTTATTTTTTAATAGTCAGAAGCATTGTATTACAGAACTAAACACATTAATTTGTTTATTAACTTTATCAATTTAAATAAATTATAGTTTATATAGAAACTTAAGTGCTGCAGTAAATCAAATAAATGAACCCATGTGAAAATTTTGTAATTTAAATGTCGTAAAAAAAAAAAAAATTATGTCCAAACCATTGAGAGTGCCTATGTTCAGTGATCCCCTATTTTACATCCAAAATATAGTTCAAATTATCTTTTTTGAGTAGTTACATTTCTCCTCTGAGCCTTTAATGTGTTACGCCTTCACAAATGTAGCAGAAATTATCAGTGTGATTAATGCAACTGCATGGAATTTTTTTTTTAAATATCACTGCAGTGTAGTCTGAAACAGTGTATTAAAAACTTTTATTTATTTTTAATTAGTCAGAAGCATTGTATTACAGAACTAAGCACATTAATTTGTTTATTAACTTTATCAATTTAAATAAATTATAGGTTATATAGAAACTTAAGTGCTGCAGTAAATCAAATAAATGAACCCATGTGAAAATTTTGTAAAAAATAAAAAAATAAAATGTAGTGATCACCTATTTTGTATTACAGAACTAAACACATTAATTTGTTTATTAACTTTATCAATTTAAATAAATTATAGTTTATATAGAAACTTAAGTGCTCCAGTAAATCAAATAAATGAACCCATGAAAAAATTTTGGAATTTAAATTTTGTAAAAAAAAAAAAAATTATCTCCAAACCATTGAGAGTGCCTATGATCAGGATCTGTAGTGATCACCTATTTTATATCAAAATATAGTTCAAATTATCTTTTTGTGAGTAGTTACATTTCTCCTCTGAGCCTTTAATGTTACTCCTTCACAAATGTAGCAGAAATTATCAGTGTGGTTAATGCAATTGCATGGAATTTTTTTTTTAAATATCACTGCAGTGTAGTCTCAAACAGTGTATTAAAAACTTTTATTTATTTTTAATTAGTCAGAAGTATTGTATTACAGAACTAAACACATTAATTTGTTTATTAACTTTATCAATTTAAATAAATTATAGTTTATATAGAAACTTAAGTGCTGCAGTAAATGAAAACATGTGAAAATTTTGCAATTTAAATTTTGTAAAAAAAAAAAAAAATATTTCCAAACCATAGAGAGTGCCTATGATCAGGATCTGTAGTGATCACCTATTTTACATCAAAATATAGTTCAAATTATCTTTTTTGAGTAGTTACATTTCTCCTCTGAGCCTTTAATGTTACTCCTTCAGAAATGTAGCAGAAATTATCAGTGTGGTTAATGCAACTGCATTGAATTTTTTTTTTAAATATCTGCAGTGTAGTCTCAAACAGTGTATTAAAAACTTTTATTTATTTTTAATTAGTCAGAAGCATTGTATTACAGAACTAAGCACATTAATTTGTTTATTAACTTTATCAATTTAAATAAATTATAGGTTATATAGAAACTTAAGTGCTGCAGTAAATCAAATAAATGAACCCATGTGAAAATTTTGCAATTTAAATTTTGTAAAAAAATAAAAAAAAATTATCTCCAAACCATTGAGAGTGCCTATGTTCAGTGATCCCCTATTTTACATCCAAAATATAGTTCAAATTATCTTTTTTGAGTAGTTACATTTCTCCTCTGAGCCTTTAATGTTACTCCTTCACAAATGTAGCAGAAATTATCAGTGTGGTTAATGCAACTGCATGGAATTTTTTTTTTAAATATCACTGCAGTGTAGTCTGAAACAGTGTATTAAAAACTTTTATTTATTTTTAATTAGTCTGAAGCATTGTATTACAGAACTAAACTCATTAATTTGTTTATTAACTTTATCAATTTAAATAAATTATAGTTTATATAGAAACTTAAGTGCTGCAGTAAATGAAAACATGTGAAAATTTTGCAATTTAAATTTTGTAAAAAATAAAAATAAAAAATTATCTCCACACCATTGAGAGTGCCTATTATCAGGATCTGTAGTGATCACCTATTTTACATCCAAAATATAGTTCAAATTATCTTTTTGTGAGTAGTTACATTTCTCCTCTGAGCCTTTAATGTTACTCCTTCACAAATGTAGCAGAAATTATCAGTGTGGTTAATGCAACTGCATGGAATTTTTTTTTGAAATATCACTGCAGTGTAGTCTCAAACAGTGTATTAAAAACTTTTATTTATTTTTAATTAGTCAGAAGCATTGTATTACAGAACTAAGCACATTAATTTGTTTATTAACTTTATCAATTTAAATAAATTATAGTTTATATAGAAACTTAAGTGCTGCAGTAAATCAAATAAATGAACCCATGTGAAAATTTTGCAATTTAAATTTTGTAAAAAATAAATAAAAAAAATTATCTCCAAACCATTGAGAGTGCCTATGATCAGGATCTGTAGTGATCACCTATTTTACATCCAAAATATAGTTCAAATTATCTTTTTTGAGTAGTTACATTTCTCTTCTGAGCCTTTAATGTTACTCCTTCACAAATGTAACAGAAATTATCAGTGTGGTTAATGCAACTGCATGGAATTTTTTTTTTAAATATCACTGCAGTGTAGTCTCAAACAGTGTATTAAAAACTTTTATTTATTTTTTAATAGTCAGAAGCATTGTATTACAGAACTAAGCACATTAATTTGTTTATTAACTTTATCAATTTAAATAAATTATAGTTTATATAGAAACTTAAGTGCTGCAGTAAATCAAATAAATGAACCCATGTGAAAATTTTGCAATTTAAATTTTGTAAAAAATAAATAAAAAAAATTATCTCCAAACCATTGAGAGTGCCTATGATCAGGATCTGTAGTGATCACCTATTTTACATCCAAAATATAGTTCAAATTATCTTTTTTGAGTAGTTACATTTCTCTTCTGAGCCTTTAATGTTACTCCTTCACAAATGTAACAGAAATTATCAGTGTGGTTAATGCAACTGCATGGAATTTTTTTTTTAAATATCACTGCAGTGTAGTCTCAAACAGTGTATTAAAAACTTTTATTTATTTTTTAATAGTCAGAAGCATTGTATTACAGAACTAAACTCATTAATTTGTTTATTAACTTTATCAATTTAAATAAATTATAGTTTATATAGAAACTTAAGTGCTGCAGTAAATGAAAACATGTGAAAATTTTGCAATTTAAATTTTGTAAAAAAAAAAAAATATATCTCCAAACCATTGAGAGTGCCTATTTAATCTCTTTCCACTGATCATTATCAGTGTAGTGATCACCTATTTTACATCAAAATATAGTTCAAATTATCTTTTTTGAGTAGTTACATTTCTCCTCTGAGCCTTTAATGTTACTCCTTCAAAAATGTAGCAGAAATTATCAGTGTGGTTAATGCAACTGCATGGAATTTTTTTTTTAAATATCTGCAGTGTAGTCTCAAACAGTGTATTAAAAACTTTTATTTTTTTTTTATTAGTCAGAAGCATTGTATTACAGAACTAAACACATTAATTTGTTTATTAACTTTATCAATTTAAATAAATTATAGTTTATATAGAAACTTAAGTGCTGCAGTAAATCAAATAAATGAACCCATGTGAAAATTTTGTAATTTAAATGTCGTAAAAAAAAAAAAAATTATCTCCAAACCATTGAGAGTGCCTATGTTCAGTGATCCCCTATTTTACATCCAAAATATAGTTCAAATTATCTTTTTTGAGTAGTTACATTTCTCCTCTGAGCCTTTAATGTGTTACGCCTTCACAAATGTAGCAGAAATTATCAGTGTGATTAATGCAACTGCATGGAATTTTTTTTTTAAATATCACTGCAGTGTAGTCTGAAACAGTGTATTAAAAACTTTTATTTATTTTTAATTAGTCAGAAGCATTGTATTACAGAACTAAGCACATTAATTTGTTTATTAACTTTATCAATTTAAATAAATTATAGGTTATATAGAAACTTAAGTGCTGCAGTAAATCAAATAAATGAACCCATGTGAAAATTTTGTAAAAAATAAAAAAATAAAATGTAGTGATCACCTATTTTGTATTACAGAACTAAACACATTAATTTGTTTATTAACTTTATCAATTTAAATAAATTATAGTTTATATAGAAACTTAAGTGCTCCAGTAAATCAAATAAATGAACCCATGAAAAAATTTTGGAATTTAAATTTTGTAAAAAAAAAAAAAATTATCTCCAAACCATTGAGAGTGCCTATGATCAGGATCTGTAGTGATCACCTATTTTATATCAAAATATAGTTCAAATTATCTTTTTGTGAGTAGTTACATTTCTCCTCTGAGCCTTTAATGTTACTCCTTCACAAATGTAGCAGAAATTATCAGTGTGGTTAATGCAATTGCATGGAATTTTTTTTTTAAATATCACTGCAGTGTAGTCTCAAACAGTGTATTAAAAACTTTTATTTATTTTTAATTAGTCAGAAGTATTGTATTACAGAACTAAACACATTAATTTGTTTATTAACTTTATCAATTTAAATAAATTATAGTTTATATAGAAACTTAAGTGCTGCAGTAAATGAAAACATGTGAAAATTTTGCAATTTAAATTTTGTAAAAAAAAAAAAAAATATTTCCAAACCATTGAGAGTGCCTATGATCAGGATCTGTAGTGATCACCTATTTTACATCAAAATATAGTTCAAATTATCTTTTTTGAGTAGTTACATTTCTCCTCTGAGCCTTTAATGTTACTCCTTCAGAAATGTAGCAGAAATTATCAGTGTGGTTAATGCAACTGCATTGAATTTTTTTTTTAAATATCTGCAGTGTAGTCTCAAACAGTGTATTAAAAACTTTTATTTATTTTTAATTAGTCAGAAGCATTGTATTACAGAACTAAGCACATTAATTTGTTTATTAACTTTATCAATTTAAATAAATTATAGGTTATATAGAAACTTAAGTGCTGCAGTAAATCAAATAAATGAACCCATGTGAAAATTTTGCAATTTAAATTTTGTAAAAAAATAAAAAAAAATTATCTCCAAACCATTGAGAGTGCCTATGTTCAGTGATCCCCTATTTTACATCCAAAATATAGTTCAAATTATCTTTTTTGAGTAGTTACATTTCTCCTCTGAGCCTTTAATGTTACTCCTTCACAAATGTAGCAGAAATTATCAGTGTGGTTAATGCAACTGCATGGAATTTTTTTTTTAAATATCACTGCAGTGTAGTCTGAAACAGTGTATTAAAAACTTTTATTTATTTTTAATTAGTCTGAAGCATTGTATTACAGAACTAAACTCATTAATTTGTTTATTAACTTTATCAATTTAAATAAATTATAGTTTATATAGAAACTTAAGTGCTGCAGTAAATGAAAACATGTGAAAATTTTGCAATTTAAATTTTGTAAAAAATAAAAATAAAAAATTATCTCCACACCATTGAGAGTGCCTATTATCAGGATCTGTAGTGATCACCTATTTTACATCCAAAATATAGTTCAAATTATCTTTTTGTGAGTAGTTACATTTCTCCTCTGAGCCTTTAATGTTACTCCTTCACAAATGTAGCAGAAATTATCAGTGTGGTTAATGCAACTGCATGGAATTTTTTTTTGAAATATCACTGCAGTGTAGTCTCAAACAGTGTATTAAAAACTTTTATTTATTTTTAATTAGTCAGAAGCATTGTATTACAGAACTAAGCACATTAATTTGTTTATTAACTTTATCAATTTAAATAAATTATAGTTTATATAGAAACTTAAGTGCTGCAGTAAATCAAATAAATGAACCCATGTGAAAATTTTGCAATTTAAATTTTGTAAAAAATAAATAAAAAAAATTATCTCCAAACCATTGAGAGTGCCTATGATCAGGATCTGTAGTGATCACCTATTTTACATCCAAAATATAGTTCAAATTATCTTTTTTGAGTAGTTACATTTCTCTTCTGAGCCTTTAATGTTACTCCTTCACAAATGTAACAGAAATTATCAGTGTGGTTAATGCAACTGCATGGAATTTTTTTTTTAAATATCACTGCAGTGTAGTCTCAAACAGTGTATTAAAAACTTTTATTTATTTTTTAATAGTCAGAAGCATTGTATTACAGAACTAAGCACATTAATTTGTTTATTAACTTTATCAATTTAAATAAATTATAGTTTATATAGAAACTTAAGTGCTGCAGTAAATCAAATAAATGAACCCATGTGAAAATTTTGCAATTTAAATTTTGTAAAAAATAAATAAAAAAAATTATCTCCAAACCATTGAGAGTGCCTATGATCAGGATCTGTAGTGATCACCTATTTTACATCCAAAATATAGTTCAAATTATCTTTTTTGAGTAGTTACATTTCTCTTCTGAGCCTTTAATGTTACTCCTTCACAAATGTAACAGAAATTATCAGTGTGGTTAATGCAACTGCATGGAATTTTTTTTTTAAATATCACTGCAGTGTAGTCTCAAACAGTGTATTAAAAACTTTTATTTATTTTTTAATAGTCAGAAGCATTGTATTACAGAACTAAACTCATTAATTTGTTTATTAACTTTATCAATTTAAATAAATTATAGTTTATATAGAAACTTAAGTGCTGCAGTAAATGAAAACATGTGAAAATTTTGCAATTTAAATTTTGTAAAAAAAAAAAAAAATATCTCCAAACCATTGAGAGTGCCTATTTAATCTCTTTCCACTGATCATTATCAGTGTAGTGATCACCTATTTTACATCAAAATATAGTTCAAATTATCTTTTTTGAGTAGTTACATTTCTCCTCTGAGCCTTTAATGTTACTCCTTCAAAAATGTAGCAGAAATTATCAGTGTGGTTAATGCAACTGCATGGAATTTTTTTTTTAAATATCTGCAGTGTAGTCTCAAACAGTGTATTAAAAACTTTTATTTTTTTTTTATTAGTCAGAAGCATTGTATTACAGAACTAAACACATTAATTTGTTTATTAACTTTATCAATTTAAATAAATTATAGTTTATATAGAAACTTAAGTGCTGCAGTAAATCAAATAAATGAACCCATGTGAAAATTTTGTAATTTAAATGTCGTAAAAAAAAAAAAAATTATCTCCAAACCATTGAGAGTGCCTATGTTCAGTGATCCCCTATTTTACATCCAAAATATAGTTCAAATTATCTTTTTTGAGTAGTTACATTTCTCCTCTGAGCCTTTAATGTGTTACGCCTTCACAAATGTAGCAGAAATTATCAGTGTGATTAATGCAACTGCATGGAATTTTTTTTAAAAATATCACTGCAGTGTAGTCTGAAACAGTGTATTAAAAACTTTTATTTATTTTTAATTAGTCTGAAGCATTGTATTACAGAACTAAACTCATTAATTTGTTTATTAACTTTATCAATTTAAATAAATTATAGTTTATATAGAAACTTAAGTGCTGCAGTAAATGAAAACATGTGAAAATTTTGCAATTTAAATTTTGTAAAAAATAAAAATAAAAAATTATCTCCACACCATTGAGAGTGCCTATTATCAGGATCGTAGTGATCACCTATTTTACATCCAAAATATAGTTCAAATTATCTTTTTGTGAGTAGTTACATTTCTCCTCTGAGCCTTTAATGTTACTCCTTCACAAATGTAGCAGAAATTATCAGTGTGGTTAATGCAACTGCATGGAATTTTTTTTTGAAATATCACTGCAGTGTAGTCTCAAACAGTGTATTAAAAACTTTTATTTATTTTTAATTAGTCAGAAGCATTGTATTACAGAACTAAGCACATTAATTTGTTTATTAACTTTATCAATTTAAATAAATTATAGTTTATATAGAAACTTAAGTGCTGCAGTAAATCAAATAAATGAACCCATGTGAAAATTTTGCAATTTAAATTTTGTAAAAAATAAATAAAAAAAATTATCTCCAAACCATTGAGAGTGCCTATGATCAGGATCTGTAGTGATCACCTATTTTACATCCAAAATATAGTTCAAATTATCTTTTTTGAGTAGTTACATTTCTCTTCTGAGCCTTTAATGTTACTCCTTCACAAATGTAACAGAAATTATCAGTGTGGTTAATGCAACTGCATGGAATTTTTTTTTTAAATATCACTGCAGTGTAGTCTCAAACAGTGTATTAAAAACTTTTATTTATTTTTTAATAGTCAGAAGCATTGTATTACAGAACTAAGCACATTAATTTGTTTATTAACTTTATCAATTTAAATAAATTATAGTTTATATAGAAACTTAAGTGCTGCAGTAAATCAAATAAATGAACCCATGTGAAAATTTTGCAATTTAAATTTTGTAAAAAATAAATAAAAAAAATTATCTCCAAACCATTGAGAGTGCCTATGATCAGGATCTGTAGTGATCACCTATTTTACATCCAAAATATAGTTCAAATTATCTTTTTTGAGTAGTTACATTTCTCTTCTGAGCCTTTAATGTTACTCCTTCACAAATGTAACAGAAATTATCAGTGTGGTTAATGCAACTGCATGGAATTTTTTTTTTAAATATCACTGCAGTGTAGTCTCAAACAGTGTATTAAAAACTTTTATTTATTTTTTAATAGTCAGAAGCATTGTATTACAGAACTAAACACATTAATTTGTTTATTAACTTTATCAATTTAAATAAATTATAGTTTATATAGAAACTTAAGTGCTGCAGTAAATGAAAACATGTGAAAATTTTGCAATTTAAATTTTATAAAAAATAAAAATAAAAAATTATCTCCAAACCATTGAGAGTGCCTATGATCAGGATCTGTAGTGATCACCTATTTTACATCCAAAATATAGTTCAAATTATCTTTTTGTGAGTAGTTACATTTCTCCTCTGAGCCTTTAATGTTACTCCTTCACAAATGTAGCAGAAATTATCAGTGTGGTTAATGCAACTGCATGGAATTTTTTTTTGAAATATCACTGCACTGTAGTCTCAAACAGTGTATTAAAAACTTTTATTTATTTTTAATTAGTCTGAAGCATTGTATTACAGAACTAAACACATTAATTTGTTTATTAACTTTATCAATTTAAATAAATTATAGTTTATATAGAAACTTAAGTGCTGCAGTAAATGAAAACATGTGAAAATTTTGCAATTTAAATTTTGTAAAAAATAAAAATAAAAAATTATCTCCAAACCATTGAGAGTGCCTATGATCAGGATCTGTAGTGATCACCTATTTTACATCCAAAATATAGTTCAAATTATCTTTTTGTGAGTAGTTACATTTCTCCTCTGAGCCTTTAATGTTACTCCTTCACAAATGTAGCAGAAATTATCAGTGTGGTTAATGCAACTGCATGGAATTTTTTTTTGAAATATCACTGCACTGTAGTCTCAAACAGTGTATTAAAAACTTTTATTTATTTTTAATTAGTCTGAAGCATTGTATTACAGAACTAAACACATTAATTTGTTTATTAACTTTATCAATTTAAATAAATTATAGTTTATATAGAAACTTAAGTGCTGCAGTAAATGAAAACATGTGAAAATTTTGCAATTTAAATTTTGTAAAAAATAAAAATAAAAAATTATCTCCAAACCATTGAGAGTGCCTATGATCAGGATCTGTAGTGATCACCTATTTTACATCCAAAATATAGTTCAAATTATCTTTTTGTGAGTAGTTACATTTCTCCTCTGAGCCTTTAATGTTACTCCTTCAGAAATGTAGCAGAAATTATCAGTGTGGTTAATGCAACTGCATTGAATTTTTTTTTTAAATATCTGCAGTGTAGTCTCAAACAGTGTATTAAAAACTTTTATTTATTTTTAATTAGTCAGAAGCATTGTATTACAGAACTAAGCACATTAATTTGTTTATTAACTTTATCAATTTAAATAAATTATAGGTTATATAGAAACTTAAGTGCTGCAGTAAATCAAATAAATGAACCCATGTGAAAATTTTGCAATTTAAATTTTGTAAAAAAATAAAAAAAAATTATCTCCAAACCATTGAGAGTGCCTATGTTCAGTGATCCCCTATTTTACATCCAAAATATAGTTCAAATTATCTTTTTTGAGTAGTTACATTTCTCCTCCGAGCCTTTAATGTTACTCCTTCACAAATGTAGCAGAAATTATCAGTGTGGTTAATGCAACTGCATGGAATTTTTTTTTTAAATATCACTGCAGTGTAGTCTGAAACAGTGTATTAAAAACTTTTATTTATTTTTAATTAGTCTGAAGCATTGTATTACAGAACTAAACTCATTAATTTGTTTATTAACTTTATCAATTTAAATAAATTATAGTTTATATAGAAACTTAAGTGCTGCAGTAAATGAAAACATGTGAAAATTTTGCAATTTAAATTTTGTAAAAAATAAAAATAAAAAATTATCTCCACACCATTGAGAGTGCCTATTATCAGGATCGTAGTGATCACCTATTTTACATCCAAAATATAGTTCAAATTATCTTTTTGTGAGTAGTTACATTTCTCCTCTGAGCCTTTAATGTTACTCCTTCACAAATGTAGCAGAAATTATCAGTGTGGTTAATGCAACTGCATGGAATTTTTTTTTGAAATATCACTGCAGTGTAGTCTCAAACAGTGTATTAAAAACTTTTATTTATTTTTAATTAGTCAGAAGCATTGTATTACAGAACTAAGCACATTAATTTGTTTATTAACTTTATCAATTTAAATAAATTATAGTTTATATAGAAACTTAAGTGCTGCAGTAAATCAAATAAATGAACCCATGTGAAAATTTTGCAATTTAAATTTTGTAAAAAATAAATAAAAAAAATTATCTCCAAACCATTGAGAGTGCCTATGATCAGGATCTGTAGTGATCACCTATTTTACATCCAAAATATAGTTCAAATTATCTTTTTTGAGTAGTTACATTTCTCTTCTGAGCCTTTAATGTTACTCCTTCACAAATGTAACAGAAATTATCAGTGTGGTTAATGCAACTGCATGGAATTTTTTTTTTAAATATCACTGCAGTGTAGTCTCAAACAGTGTATTAAAAACTTTTATTTATTTTTTAATAGTCAGAAGCATTGTATTACAGAACTAAGCACATTAATTTGTTTATTAACTTTATCAATTTAAATAAATTATAGTTTATATAGAAACTTAAGTGCTGCAGTAAATCAAATAAATGAACCCATGTGAAAATTTTGCAATTTAAATTTTGTAAAAAATAAATAAAAAAAATTATCTCCAAACCATTGAGAGTGCCTATGATCAGGATCTGTAGTGATCACCTATTTTACATCCAAAATATAGTTCAAATTATCTTTTTTGAGTAGTTACATTTCTCTTCTGAGCCTTTAATGTTACTCCTTCACAAATGTAACAGAAATTATCAGTGTGGTTAATGCAACTGCATGGAATTTTTTTTTTAAATATCACTGCAGTGTAGTCTCAAACAGTGTATTAAAAACTTTTATTTATTTTTTAATAGTCAGAAGCATTGTATTACAGAACTAAACACATTAATTTGTTTATTAACTTTATCAATTTAAATAAATTATAGTTTATATAGAAACTTAAGTGCTGCAGTAAATGAAAACATGTGAAAATTTTGCAATTTAAATTTTATAAAAAATAAAAATAAAAAATTATCTCCAAACCATTGAGAGTGCCTATGATCAGGATCTGTAGTGATCACCTATTTTACATCCAAAATATAGTTCAAATTATCTTTTTGTGAGTAGTTACATTTCTCCTCTGAGCCTTTAATGTTACTCCTTCACAAATGTAGCAGAAATTATCAGTGTGGTTAATGCAACTGCATGGAATTTTTTTTTGAAATATCACTGCACTGTAGTCTCAAACAGTGTATTAAAAACTTTTATTTATTTTTAATTAGTCTGAAGCATTGTATTACAGAACTAAACACATTAATTTGTTTATTAACTTTATCAATTTAAATAAATTATAGTTTATATAGAAACTTAAGTGCTGCAGTAAATGAAAACATGTGAAAATTTTGCAATTTAAATTTTGTAAAAAATAAAAATAAAAAATTATCTCCAAACCATTGAGAGTGCCTATGATCAGGATCTGTAGTGATCACCTATTTTACATCCAAAATATAGTTCAAATTATCTTTTTGTGAGTAGTTACATTTCTCCTCTGAGCCTTTAATGTTACTCCTTCAGAAATGTAGCAGAAATTATCAGTGTGGTTAATGCAACTGCATTGAATTTTTTTTTTAAATATCTGCAGTGTAGTCTCAAACAGTGTATTAAAAACTTTTATTTATTTTTAATTAGTCAGAAGCATTGTATTACAGAACTAAGCACATTAATTTGTTTATTAACTTTATCAATTTAAATAAATTATAGGTTATATAGAAACTTAAGTGCTGCAGTAAATCAAATAAATGAACCCATGTGAAAATTTTGCAATTTAAATTTTGTAAAAAAATAAAAAAAAATTATCTCCAAACCATTGAGAGTGCCTATGTTCAGTGATCCCCTATTTTACATCCAAAATATAGTTCAAATTATCTTTTTTGAGTAGTTACATTTCTCCTCCGAGCCTTTAATGTTACTCCTTCACAAATGTAGCAGAAATTATCAGTGTGGTTAATGCAACTGCATGGAATTTTTTTTTTAAATATCACTGCAGTGTAGTCTGAAACAGTGTATTAAAAACTTTTATTTATTTTTAATTAGTCTGAAGCATTGTATTACAGAACTAAACTCATTAATTTGTTTATTAACTTTATCAATTTAAATAAATTATAGTTTATATAGAAACTTAAGTGCTGCAGTAAATGAAAACATGTGAAAATTTTGCAATTTAAATTTTGTAAAAAAAAAAAAAAATATCTCCAAACCATTGAGAGTGCCTATTTAATCTCTTTCCACTGATCATTATCAGTGTAGTGATCACCTATTTTACATCAAAATATAGTTCAAATTATCTTTTTTGAGTAGTTACATTTCTCCTCTGAGCCTTTAATGTTACTCCTTCAAAAATGTAGCAGAAATTATCAGTGTGGTTAATGCAACTGCATGGAATTTTTTTTTTAAATATCTGCAGTGTAGTCTCAAACAGTGTATTAAAAACTTTTATTTTTTTTTTATTAGTCAGAAGCATTGTATTACAGAACTAAACACATTAATTTGTTTATTAACTTTATCAATTTAAATAAATTATAGTTTATATAGAAACTTAAGTGCTGCAGTAAATCAAATAAATGAACCCATGTGAAAATTTTGTAATTTAAATGTCGTAAAAAAAAAAAAATTATCTCCAAACCATTGAGAGTGCCTATGTTCAGTGATCCCCTATTTTACATCCAAAATATAGTTCAAATTATCTTTTTTGAGTAGTTACATTTCTCCTCTGAGCCTTTAATGTGTTACGCCTTCACAAATGTAGCAGAAATTATCAGTGTGATTAATGCAACTGCATGGAATTTTTTTTAAAAATATCACTGCAGTGTAGTCTGAAACAGTGTATTAAAAACTTTTATTTATTTTTAATTAGTCTGAAGCATTGTATTACAGAACTAAACTCATTAATTTGTTTATTAACTTTATCAATTTAAATAAATTATAGTTTATATAGAAACTTAAGTGCTGCAGTAAATGAAAACATGTGAAAATTTTGCAATTTAAATTTTGTAAAAAATAAAAATAAAAAATTATCTCCACACCATTGAGAGTGCCTATTATCAGGATCTGTAGTGATCACCTATTTTACATCCAAAATATAGTTCAAATTATCTTTTTGTGAGTAGTTACATTTCTCCTCTGAGCCTTTAATGTTACTCCTTCACAAATGTAGCAGAAATTATCAGTGTGGTTAATGCAACTGCATGGAATTTTTTTTTGAAATATCACTGCAGTGTAGTCTCAAACAGTGTATTAAAAACTTTTATTTATTTTAAATTAGTCAGAAGCATTGTATTACAGAACTAAGCACATTAATTTGTTTATTAACTTTATCAATTTAAATAAATTATAGTTTATATAGAAACTTAAGTGCTGCAGTAAATCAAATAAATGAACCCATGTGAAAATTTTGCAATTTAAATTTTGTAAAAAATAAATAAAAAAAATTATCTCCAAACCATTGAGAGTGCCTATGATCAGGATCTGTAGTGATCACCTATTTTACATCCAAAATATAGTTCAAATTATATTTTTGTGAGTAGTTACATTTCTCCTCTGAGCCTTTAATGTTACTCCTTCAGAAATGTAGCAGAAATTATCAGTGTGATTAATGCAACTGCATGGAATTTTTTTTTTAAATATCACTGCAGTGTAGTCTGAAACAGTGTATTAAAAACTTTTATTTATTTTTAATTAGTCTGAAGCATTGTATTACAGAACTAAACACATTAATTTGTTTATTAACTTTATCAATTTAAATAAATTATAGTTTATATAGAAACTTAAGTGCTGCAGTAAATGAAAACATGTGAAAATTTTGCAATTTAAATTTTGTAAAAAATAAAAAAATAAAATGTAGTGATCACCTATTTTGTATTACAGAACTAAACACATTAATTTGTTTATTAACTTTATCAATTTAAATCAATTATAGTTTATATAGAAACTTAAGTGCTCCAGTAAATCAAATAAATGAACCCATGAAAAAATTTTGCAATTTAAATTTTGTAAAAAAAAAAAAAAAATTATCTCCAAACCATTGAGAGTGCCTATGTTCAGTGATCACCTATTTTACATCCAAAATATAGTTCAAATTATCTTTTTTGAGTAGTTACATTTCTCTTCTGAGCCTTTAATGTTACTCCTTCACAAATGTAACAGAAATTATCAGTGTGGTTAATGCAACTGCATGGAATT
This sequence comes from Lycorma delicatula, assembly GCF_047948215.1. Lineage (NCBI taxonomy): Eukaryota > Metazoa > Arthropoda > Insecta > Hemiptera > Fulgoridae > Lycorma > Lycorma delicatula. Next base: position 176,743,562 of record NC_134458.1, read on the forward strand.
TTTTTTTTAAATATCACTGCAGTGTAGTCTCAAACAGTGTATTAAAAACTTTTATTTATTTTTTAATAGTCAGAAGCATTGTATTACAGAACTAAACACATTAATTTGTTTATTAACTTTATCAATTTAAATAAATTATAGTTTATATAGAAACTTAAGTGCTGCAGTAAATGAAAACATGTGAAAATTTTGCAATTTAAATTTTATAAAAAATAAAAATAAAAAATTATCTCCAAACTATTGAGAGTGCCTATGATCAGGATCTGTAGTGATCACCTATTTTACATCCAAAATATAGTTCAAATTATCTTTTTGTGAGTAGTTACATTTCTCCTCTGAGCCTTTAATGTTACTCCTTCACAAATGTAGCAGAAATTATCAGTGTGGTTAATGCAACTGCATGGAATTTTTTTTTGAAATATCACTGCACTGTAGTCTCAAACAGTGTATTAAAAACTTTTATTTGTTTTTAATTAGTCTGAAGCATTGTATTACAGAACTAAGCACATTAATTTGTTTATTAACTTTATCAATTTAAATAAATTATATTTTATATAGAAACTTAAGTGCTGCAGTAAATCAAATAAATGAACCCATGTGAAAATTTTGTAATTTAAATGTCGTAAAAAAAAAAAAATCATCTCCAAACCATAGAGAGATCCTATGATCAGGATCTCTAGTGATCACCTATTTTACATCCAATATGTAGTTCAAATTATCTTTTTGTGAGTAGTTACAATTCTCCTCTGAGCCTTTAATATGTTACTCCTTCACAAATGTAGCAGAAATTATCAGTGTGGTTAATGCAACTGCATGGAATTTTTTTTTTAAATATCACTGGAGTGTAGTCACAAACACTGTATTAAAAACTTTTATTTATTTTTAATTAGTCAGAAGCATTGTATTACAGAACTAAACACATTAATTTGTTTATTAACTTTATCAATTTAAATAAATTATAGTTTATATAGAAACTTAAGTGCTGCAGTAAATGAAAACATGTGAAAATTTTGCAATTTAAATTTTGTAAAAAAAAAAAAATATCTCCAAACCATTGAGAGTGCCTATGATCAGGATCTGTAGTGATCACCTATTTTACATCAAAATATAGTTCAAATTATCTTTTTTGAGTAGTTACATTTCTCCTCTGAGCCTTTAATGTTACTCCTTCAGAAATGTAGCAGAAATTATCAGTGTGGTTAATGCAACTGCATGGAATTTTTTTTTTAAATATCTGCAGTGTAGTCTCAAACAGTGTATTAAAAACTTTTATTTATTTTTAATTAGTCAGAAGCATTGTATTACAGAACTAAGCACATTAATTTGTTTATTAACTTTATCAATTTAAATAAATTATAGTTTATATAGAAACTTAAGTGCTCCAGTAAATCAAATAAATGAACCCATGAAAAAATTTTGCAATTTAAATTTTGTAAAAAAAAAAAAAAATTATCTCCAAACCATTGAGAGTGCCTATGTTCAGTGATCACCTATTTTACATCCAAAATATAGTTCAAATTATCTTTTTTGAGTAGTTACATTTCTCCTCTGAGCCTTTAATGTTACTCCTTCACAAACGTAGCAGAAATTATCAGTGTGGTTAATGCAACTGCATGGAATTTTTTTTTTAAATATCACTGCAGCGTAGTCTCAAACAGTGTATTAAAAACTTTTATTTATTTTTAATTAGTCTGAAGCATTGTATTACAGAACTAAACACATTACTTTGTTTATTAACTTTATCAATTTAAATAAATTGTAGTTTATATAGAAACTTAAGTGCCTCAGTAAATCAAATAAATGAACCCATGTGAAAATTTTGTAATTTAAATGTCGTAAAAAAAAAAAATTATCTCCAAACCATTGAGAGATCCTATGATCAGGATCTGTAGTGATCACCTATTTTACATCCAAAATATAGTTCAAATTATCTTTTTTGAGTAGTTACATTTCTCCTCTGAGCCTTTAATGTTACTCCTTCACAAATGTAGCAGAAATTATCAGTGTGATTAATGCAACTGCATGGAATTTTTTTTTTAATATCACTGCAGTGTAGTCTGAAACAGTGTATTAAAAACTTTTATTTATTTTTAATTAGTCTGAAGCATTGTATTACAGAACTAAACACATTAATTTGTTTATTAACTTTATCAATTTAAATAAATTATAGTTTATATAGAAACTTAAGTGCTGCAGTAAATGAAAACATGTGAAAATTTTGCAATTTAAATTTTGTAAAAAATAAAAATAAAAAATTATCTCCAAACCATTGAGAGTGCCTATGATCAGGATCTGTAGTGATCACTTATTTTACATCCAAAATATAGTTCAAATTATCTTTTTTGAGTAGTTACATTTCTCCTCTGAGCCTTTAATGTTACTCCTTCACAAATGTAGCAGAAATTATCAGTGTGGTTAATGCAACTGCATGCAATTTTTTTTTGAAATATCACTGCAGTGTAGTCTCAAACAGTGTATTAAAAACTTTTATTTATTTTTAATTAGTCAGAAGCATGGTATTACAAAACTAAACACATTAATTTGTTTATTAACTTTATCAATTTAAATAAATTATAGGTTATATAGAAACTTAAGTGCTGCAGTAAATCAAATAAATGAACCCATGTGAAAATTTTGCAATTTAAATTTTGTAAAAAATAAAAAAAAAATTATCTCCAAACCATTGAGAGTGCCAATGTTCAGGATCTGTAGTGATCACCTATTTTACATCCAAAATATAGTTCAAATTATCTTTTTGTGAGTAGTTACATTTCTCCTCTTAGCCTTTAATATGTTACACCTTCACAAATGTAGCAGAAATTATCAGTGTGGTTAATGCAACTGCATGGAATTTTTTTTTTAAATATCACTGCAGTGTAGTCTGAAACAGTGTATTAAAAACTTTTATTTATTTTTAATTAGTCGGAAGCATTGTATTACAGAACTAAACACATTAATTTGTTTATTAACTTTATCAATTTAAATAAATTATAGTTTATATAGAAACTTAAGTGCTGCAGTAAATCAAATAAATGAACCCATGTGAAGATTTTGCAATTTAAATTTTGTAAAAAAAAAAAAAAATATCTCCAAACCATTGAGAGTGCCTATGATCAGGATCTGTAGTGATCACCTATTTTACATTCAAAATATAGTTCAAATTATCTTTTTTGAGTAGTTACATTTCTCTTCTGAGCCTTTAATGTTACTCCTTCACAAATGTAACAGAAATTATCAGTGTGGTTAATGCAACTGCATGGAATTTTTTTTTAAATATCACTGCAGTGTAGTCTGAAACAGTGTATTAAAAACATTTATTTATTTTTAATTAGTCGGAAGCATTGTATTACAGAACTAAACACATTAATTTGTTTATTAACTTTATCAATTTAAATAAATTATAGTTTATATAGAAACTTAAGTGCTGCAGTAAATCAAATAAATGAACCCATGTGAAAATTTTGTAATTTAAATGTCGTAAAAAAAAAAAATTATCTCCAAACCATTGAGAGATCCTATGATCAGGATCTGTAGTGATCACCTATTTTACATCCAAAATATAGTTCAAATTATCTTTTTTGAGTAGTTACATTTCTCCTCTGAGCCTTTAATGTTACTCCTTCACAAATGTAGCAGAAATTATCAGTGTGATTAATGCAACTGCATGGAATTTTTTTTTTAAATATCACTGCAGTGTAGTCTGAAACAGTGTATTAAAAACTTTTATTTATTTTTAATTAGTCTGAAGCATTGTATTACAGAACTAAACACATTAATTTGTTTATTAACTTTATCAATTTAAATAAATTATAGTTTATATAGAAACTTAAGTGCTGCAGTAAATGAAAACATGTGAAAATTTTGCAATTTAAATTTTGTAAAAAAAAAAAATATCTCCAAACCATTGAGAGTGCCTATGATCAGGATCTGTAGTGATCACCTATTTTACATCCAAAATATAGTTCAAATTATCTTTTTGTGAGTAGTTACATTTCTCCTCTGAGCCTTTAATGTTACTCCTTCACAAATGTAGCAGAAATTATCAGTGTGGTTAATGCAACTGCATGGAATTTTTTTTGAAATATCACTGCACTGTAGTCTCAAACAGTGTATTAAAAACTTTTATTTATTTTTAATTAGTCTGAAGCATTGTATTACAGAACTAAGCACATTAATTTGTTTATTAACTTTATCAATTTAAATAAATTATATTTTATATAGAAACTTAAGTGCTGCAGTAAATCAAATAAATGAACCCATGTGAAAATTTTGTAATTTAAATGTCGTAAAAAAAAAAAAATCATCTCCAAACCATTGAGAGATCCTATGATCAGGATCTCTAGTGATCACCTATTTTACATCCAATATGTAGTTCAAATTATCTTTTTGTGAGTAGTTACAATTCTCCTCTGAGCCTTTAATATGTTACTCCTTCACAAATGTAGCAGAAATTATCAGTGTGGTTAATGCAACTGCATGGAATTTTTTTTTTAAATATCACTGGAGTGTAGTCACAAACACTGTATTAAAAACTTTTATTTATTTTTAATTAGTCAGAAGCATTGTATTACAGAACTAAACACATTAATTTGTTTATTAACTTTATCAATTTAAATAAATTATAGTTTATATAGAAACTTAAGTGCTGCAGTAAATGAAAACATGTGAAAATTTTCCAATTTAAATTTTGTAAAAAAAAAAAAAATATCTCCAAACCATTGAGAGTGCCTATGATCAGGATCTGTAAAGATCACCTATTTTACATCAAAATATAGTTCAAATTATCTTTTTTGAGTAGTTACATTTCTCCTCTGAGCCTTTAATGTTACTCCTTCAGAAATGTAGCAGAAATTATCAGTGTGGTTAATGCAACTGCATGGAATTTTTTTTTTAAATATCTGCAGTGTAGTCTCAAACAGTGTATTAAAAACTTTTATTTATTTTTAATTAGTCAGAAGCATTGTATTACAGAACTAAGCACATTAATTTGTTTATTAACTTTATCAATTTAAATAAATTATAGGTTATATAGAAACTTAAGTGCTGCAGTAAATCAAATAAATGAACCCATGTGAAAATTTCGCAATTTAAATTTTGTAAAAAATAAAAAAATAAAATGTAGTGATCACCTATTTTGTATTACAGAACTAAACACATTAATTTGTTTATTAACTTTATCAATTTAAATCAATTATAGTTTATATAGAAACTTAAGTGCTCCAGTAAATCAAATAAATGAACCCATGAAAAAATTTTGCAATTTAAATTTTGTAAAAAAAAAAAAAAATTATCTCCAAACCATTGAGAGTGATTATGTTCAGTGATCACCTATTTTACATCCAAAATATAGTTCAAATTATCTTTTTTGAGTAGTTACATTTCTCCTCTGAGCCTTTAATGTTACTCCTTCACAAATGTAGCAGAAATTATCAGTGTGGTTAATGCAACTGCATGGAATTTTTTTTTGAAATATCACTGCAGTGTAGTCTCAAACAGTGTATTAAAAACTTTTATTTATTTTTAATTAGTCAGAAGCATGGTATTACAAAACTAAACACATTAATTTGTTTATTAACTTTATCAATTTAAATAAATTATAGGTTATATAGAAACTTAAGTGCTGCAGTAAATCAAATAAATGAACCCATGTGAAAATTTTGCAATTTAAATTTTGTAAAAAATAAAAAAAAAAATTATCTCCAAACCATTGAGAGTGCCAATGTTCAGGATCTGTAGTGATCACCTATTTTACATCCAAAATATAATTCAAATTATCTTTTTGTGAGTAGTTACATTTCTCCTCTTAGCCTTTAATATGTTACACCTTCACAAATGTAGCAGAAATTATCAGTGTGGTTAATGCAACTGCATGGAATTTTTTTTTTAAATATCACTGCAGTGTAGTCTGAAACAGTGTATTAAAAACTTTTATTTATTTTTAATTAGTCGGAAGCATTGTATTACAGAACTAAACAAATTAATTTGTTTATTAACTTTATCAATTTAAATAAATTATAGTTTATATAGAAACTTAAGTGCTCCAGTAAATCAAATAAATGAACCCATGTGAAAATTTTGCAATTTAAATTTTGTAAAAAAAAAAAAATTATCTCCAAACCATTGAGAGTGCCTATGATCAGGATCTGTAGTGATCACCTATTTTACATTCAAAATATAGTTCAAATTATCTTTTTTGAGTAGTTACATTTCTCTTCTGAGCCTTTAATGTTACTCCTTCACAAATGTAACAGAAATTATCAGTGTGGTTAATGCAACTGCATGGAATTTTTTTTTTAAATATCACTGCAGTGTAGTCTGAAACAGTGTATTAAACACATTTATTTATTTTTAATTAGTCGGAAGCATTGTATTAACAGAACTAAACACATTAATTTGTTTATTAACTTTATCAATTTAAATAAATTATAGTTTATATAGAAACTTAAGTGCTGCAGTAAATCAAATAAATGAACCCATGTGAAGATTTTGCAATTTAAATTTTGTAAAAAAAAAAAAAAATTATCTCCAAACCATTGAGAGTGCCTATGATCAGGATCTGTAGTGATCACCTATTTTACATTCAAAATATAGTTCAAATTATCTTTTTTGAGTAGTTACATTTCTCTTCTGAGCCTTTAATGTTACTCCTTCACAAATGTAACAGAAATTATCAGTGTGGTTAATGCAACTGCATGGAATTTTTTTTTAAATATCACTGCAGTGTAGTCTCAAACAGTGTATTAAAAACTTTTATTTATTTTTTAATAGTCAGAAGCATTGTATTACAGAACTAAACACATTAATTTGTTTATTAACTTTATCAATTTAAATAAATTATAGTTTATATAGAAACTTAAGTGCTGCAGTAAATGAAAACATGTGAAAATTTTGCAATTTAAATTTTGTAAAAAAAAAAAAAAATTATCTCCAAACCATTGAGAGTGCCTATGTTCAGTGATCACCTATTTTACATCCAAAATATAGTTCAAATTATCTTTTTTGAGTAGTTACATTTCTCCTCTGAGCCTTTAATGTTACTCCTTCACAAACGTAGCAGAAATTATCAGTGTGGTTAATGCAACTGCATGGAATTTTTTTTTTAAATATCACTGCAGCGTAGTCTCAAACAGTGTATTAAAAACTTTTATTTATTTTTAATTAGTCTGAAGCATTGTATTACAGAACTAAACACATTACTTTGTTTATTAACTTTATCAATTTAAATAAATTGTAGTTTATATAGAAACTTAAGTGCCTCAGTAAATCAAATAAATGAACCCATGTGAAAATTTTGTAATTTAAATGTCGTAAAAAAAAAAAATTATCTCCAAACCATTGAGAGATCCTATGATCAGGATCTGTAGTGATCACCTATTTTACATCCAAAATATAGTTCAAATTATCTTTTTTGAGTAGTTACATTTCTCCTCTGAGCCTTTAATGTTACTCCTTCACAAATGTAGCAGAAATTATCAGTGTGATTAATGCAACTGCATGGAATTTTTTTTTTAATATCACTGCAGTGTAGTCTGAAACAGTGTATTAAAAACTTTTATTTATTTTTAATTAGTCTGAAGCATTGTATTACAGAACTAAACACATTAATTTGTTTATTAACTTTATCAATTTAAATAAATTATAGTTTATATAGAAACTTAAGTGCTGCAGTAAATGAAAACATGTGAAAATTTTGCAATTTAAATTTTGTAAAAAATAAAAATAAAAAATTATCTCCAAACCATTGAGAGTGCCTATGATCAGGATCTGTAGTGATCACTTATTTTACATCCAAAATATAGTTCAAATTATCTTTTTTGAGTAGTTACATTTCTCCTCTGAGCCTTTAATGTTACTCCTTCACAAATGTAGCAGAAATTATCAGTGTGGTTAATGCAACTGCATGCAATTTTTTTTTGAAATATCACTGCAGTGTAGTCTCAAACAGTGTATTAAAAACTTTTATTTATTTTTAATTAGTCAGAAGCATGGTATTACAAAACTAAACACATTAATTTGTTTATTAACTTTATCAATTTAAATAAATTATAGTTTATATAGAAACTTAAGTGCTGCAGTAAATCAAATAAATGAACCCATGTGAAAATTTTGCAATTTAAATTTTGTAAAAAATAAAAAAAAAATTATCTCCAAACCATTGAGAGTGCCAATGTTCAGGATCTGTAGTGATCACCTATTTTACATCCAAAATATAGTTCAAATTATCTTTTTGTGAGTAGTTACATTTCTCCTCTTAGCCTTTAATATGTTACACCTTCACAAATGTAGCAGAAATTATCAGTGTGGTTAATGCAACTGCATGGAATTTTTTTTTTAAATATCACTGCAGTGTAGTCTGAAACAGTGTATTAAAAACTTTTATTTATTTTTAATTAGTCGGAAGCATTGTATTACAGAACTAAACACATTAATTTGTTTATTAACTTTATCAATTTAAATAAATTATAGTTTATATAGAAACTTAAGTGCTGCAGTAAATCAAATAAATGAACCCATGTGAAGATTTTGCAATTTAAATTTTGTAAAAAAAAAAAAAAATATCTCCAAACCATTGAGAGTGCCTATGATCAGGATCTGTAGTGATCACCTATTTTACATTCAAAATATAGTTCAAATTATCTTTTTTGAGTAGTTACATTTCTCTTCTGAGCCTTTAATGTTACTCCTTCACAAATGTAACAGAAATTATCAGTGTGGTTAATGCAACTGCATGGAATTTTTTTTTAAATATCACTGCAGTGTAGTCTGAAACAGTGTATTAAAAACATATATTTATTTTTAATTAGTCGGAAGCATTGTATTACAGAACTAAACACATTAATTTGTTTATTAACTTTATCAATTTAAATAAATTATAGTTTATATAGAAACTTAAGTGCTGCAGTAAATCAAATAAATGAACCCATGTGAAAATTTTGTAATTTAAATGTCGTAAAAAAAAAAAATTATCTCCAAACCATTGAGAGATCCTATGATCAGGATCTGTAGTGATCACCTATTTTACATCCAAAATATAGTTCAAATTATCTTTTTTGAGTAGTTACATTTCTCCTCTGAGCCTTTAATGTTACTCCTTCACAAATGTAGCAGAAATTATCAGTGTGATTAATGCAACTGCATGGAATTTTTTTTTTAAATATCACTGCAGTGTAGTCTGAAACAGTGTATTAAAAACTTTTATTTATTTTTAATTAGTCTGAAGCATTGTATTACAGAACTAAACACATTAATTTGTTTATTAACTTTATCAATTTAAATAAAGTATAGTTTATATAGAAACTTAAGTGCTGCAGTAAATGAAAACATGTGAAAATTTTCCAATTTAAATTTTGTAAAAAAAAAAAAAATATCTCCAAACCATTGAGAGTGCCTATGATCAGGATCTGTAAAGATCACCTATTTTACATCAAAATATAGTTCAAATTATCTTTTTTGAGTAGTTACATTTCTCCTCTGAGCCTTTAATGTTACTCCTTCAGAAATGTAGCAGAAATTATCAGTGTGGTTAATGCAACTGCATGGAATTTTTTTTTTAAATATCTGCAGTGTAGTCTCAAACAGTGTATTAAAAACTTTTATTTATTTTTAATTAGTCAGAAGCATTGTATTACAGAACTAAGCACATTAATTTGTTTATTAACTTTATCAATTTAAATAAATTATAGGTTATATAGAAACTTAAGTGCTGCAGTAAATCAAATAAATGAACCCATGTGAAAATTTCGCAATTTAAATTTTGTAAAAAATAAAAAAATAAAATGTAGTGATCACCTATTTTGTATTACAGAACTAAACACATTAATTTGTTTATTAACTTTATCAATTTAAATCAATTATAGTTTATATAGAAACTTAAGTGCTCCAGTAAATCAAATAAATGAACCCATGAAAAAATTTTGCAATTTAAATTTTGTAAAAAAAAAAAAAAATTATCTCCAAACCATTGAGAGTGATTATGTTCAGTGATCACCTATTTTACATCCAAAATATAGTTCAAATTATCTTTTTTGAGTAGTTACATTTCTCCTCTGAGCCTTTAATGTTACTCCTTCACAAATGTAGCAGAAATTATCAGTGTGGTTAATGCAACTGCATGGAATTTTTTTTTGAAATATCACTGCAGTGTAGTCTCAAACAGTGTATTAAAAACTTTTATTTATTTTTAATTAGTCAGAAGCATGGTATTACAAAACTAAACACATTAATTTGTTTATTAACTTTATCAATTTAAATAAATTATAGGTTATATAGAAACTTAAGTGCTGCAGTAAATCAAATAAATGAACCCATGTGAAAATTTTGCAATTTAAATTTTGTAAAAAATAAAAAAAAAATTATCTCCAAACCATTGAGAGTGCCAATGTTCAGGATCTGTAGTGATCACCTATTTTACATCCAAAATATAATTCAAATTATCTTTTTGTGAGTAGTTACATTTCTCCTCTTAGCCTTTAATATGTTACACCTTCACAAATGTAGCAGAAATTATCAGTGTGGTTAATGCAACTGCATGGAATTTTTTTTTTAAATATCACTGCAGTGTAGTCTGAAACAGTGTATTAAAAACTTTTATTTATTTTTAATTAGTCGGAAGCATTGTATTACAGAACTAAACAAATTAATTTGTTTATTAACTTTATCAATTTAAATAAATTATAGTTTATATAGAAACTTAAGTGCTCCAGTAAATCAAATAAATGAACCCATGTGAAAATTTTGCAATTTAAATTTTGTAAAAAAAAAAAAATTATCTCCAAACCATTGAGAGTGCCTATGATCAGGATCTGTAGTGATCACCTATTTTACATTCAAAATATAGTTCAAATTATCTTTTTTGAGTAGTTACATTTCTCTTCTGAGCCTTTAATGTTACTCCTTCACAAATGTAACAGAAATTATCAGTGTGGTTAATGCAACTGCATGGAATTTTTTTTTTAAATATCACTGCAGTGTAGTCTGAAACAGTGTATTAAACACATTTATTTATTTTTAATTAGTCGGAAGCATTGTATTAACAGAACTAAACACATTAATTTGTTTATTAACTTTATCAATTTAAATAAATTATAGTTTATATAGAAACTTAAGTGCTGCAGTAAATCAAATAAATGAACCCATGTGAAGATTTTGCAATTTAAATTTTGTAAAAAAAAAAAAAAATTATCTCCAAACCATTGAGAGTGCCTATGATCAGGATCTGTAGTGATCACCTATTTTACATTCAAAATATAGTTCAAATTATCTTTTTTGAGTAGTTACATTTCTCTTCTGAGCCTTTAATGTTACTCCTTCACAAATGTAACAGAAATTATCAGTGTGGTTAATGCAACTGCATGGAATTTTTTTTTAAATATCACTGCAGTGTAGTCTCAAACAGTGTATTAAAAACTTTTATTTATTTTTTAATAGTCAGAAGCATTGTATTACAGAACTAAACACATTAATTTGTTTATTAACTTTATCAATTTAAATAAATTATAGTTTATATAGAAACTTAAGTGCTGCTGTAAATGAAATAAATGAACCAATGTGAAAATTTTGCAATTTAAATTTTGTAAAAAAATAAAAAAATAAAATTATCTTTAAACCATTGAAAGTGCCTATGTTCAGGATCTGTAGTGATACCTATTTTACATTCAAAATATAGTTCAAATTATCTTTTTTGAGTAGTTACATTTCTCCTCTGAGCCTTTAATGTTACTCCTTCACAAACGTAGCAGAAATTATCAGTGTGGTTAATGCAACTGCATGGAATTTTTTTTTTAAATATCACTGCAGCGTAGTCTCAAACAGTGTATTAAAAACTTTTATTTATTTTTAATTAGTCTGAAGCATTGTATTACAGAACTAAACACATTACTTTGTTTCTTAACTTTATCAATTTAAATAAATTATAGTTTATATAGAAACTTAAGTGCTGCAGTAAATCAAATAAATGAACCCATGTGAAAATTTTGTAATTTAAATGTCGTAAAAAAAAAAAATTATCTCCAAACCATTGAGAGATCCTATGATCAGGATCTGTAGTGATCACCTATTTTACATCCAAAATATAGTTCAAATTATCTTTTTTGAGTAGTTACATTTCTCCTCTGAGCCTTTAATGTTACTCCTTCACAAATGTAGCAGAAATTATCAGTGTGATTAATGCAACTGCATGGAATTTTTTTTTTAAATATCACTGCAGTGTAGTCTGAAACAGTGTATTAAAAACTTTTATTTATTTTTAATTAGTCTGAAGCATTGTATTACAGAACTAAACACATTAATTTGTTTATTAACTTTATCAATTTAAATAAATTATATTTTATATAGAAACTTAAGTGCTGCAGTAAATCAAATAAATGAACCCATGTGAAAATTTTGTAATTTAAATGTCGTACAAAAAAAAAAATCATCTCCAAACCATTGAGAGATCCTATGATCAGGATCTCTAGTGATCACCTATTTTACATCCAATATGTAGTTCAAATTATCTTTTTGTGAGTAGTTACAATTCTCCTCTGAGCCTTTAATATGTTACTCCTTCACAAATGTAGCAGAAATTATCAGTGTGGTTAATGCAACTGCATGGAATTTTTTTTTTAAATATCACTGGAGTGTAGTCACAAACACTGTATTAAAAACTTTTATTTATTTTTAATTAGTCAGAAGCATTGTATTACAGAACTAAACACATTAATTTGTTTATTAACTTTATCAATTTAAATAAATTATAGTTTATATAGAAACTTAAGTGCTGCAGTAAATGAAAACATGTGAAAATTTTCCAATTTAAATTTTGTAAAAAAAAAAAAAATATCTCCAAACCATTGAGAGTGCCTATGATCAGGATCTGTAAAGATCACCTATTTTACATCAAAATATAGTTCAAATTATCTTTTTTGAGTAGTTACATTTCTCCTCTGAGCCTTTAATGTTACTCCTTCAGAAATGTAGCAGAAATTATCAGTGTGGTTAATGCAACTGCATGGAATTTTTTTTTTAAATATCTGCAGTGTAGTCTCAAACAGTGTATTAAAAACTTTTATTTATTTTTAATTAGTCAGAAGCATTGTATTACAGAACTAAGCACATTAATTTGTTTATTAACTTTATCAATTTAAATAAATTATAGGTTATATAGAAACTTAAGTGCTGCAGTAAATCAAATAAATGAACCCATGTGAAAATTTCGCAATTTAAATTTTGTAAAAAATAAAAAAATAAAATGTAGTGATCACCTATTTTGTATTACAGAACTAAACACATTAATTTGTTTATTAACTTTATCAATTTAAATCAATTATAGTTTATATAGAAACTTAAGTGCTCCAGTAAATCAAATAAATGAACCCATGAAAAAATTTTGCAATTTAAATTTTGTAAAAAAAAAAAAAAATTATCTCCAAACCATTGAGAGTGATTATGTTCAGTGATCACCTATTTTACATCCAAAATATAGTTCAAATTATCTTTTTTGAGTAGTTACATTTCTCCTCTGAGCCTTTAATGTTACTCCTTCACAAATGTAGCAGAAATTATCAGTGTGGTTAATGCAACTGCATGGAATTTTTTTTTGAAATATCACTGCAGTGTAGTCTCAAACAGTGTATTAAAAACTTTTATTTATTTTTAATTAGTCAGAAGCATGGTATTACAAAACTAAACACATTAATTTGTTTATTAACTTTATCAATTTAAATAAATTATAGGTTATATAGAAACTTAAGTGCTGCAGTAAATCAAATAAATGAACCCATGTGAAAATTTTGCAATTTAAATTTTGTAAAAAATAAAAAAAAAATTATCTCCAAACCATTGAGAGTGCCAATGTTCAGGATCTGTAGTGATCACCTATTTTACATCCAAAATATAATTCAAATTATCTTTTTGTGAGTAGTTACATTTCTCCTCTTAGCCTTTAATATGTTACACCTTCACAAATGTAGCAGAAATTATCAGTGTGGTTAATGCAACTGCATGGAATTTTTTTTTTAAATATCACTGCAGTGTAGTCTGAAACAGTGTATTAAAAACTTTTATTTATTTTTAATTAGTCGGAAGCATTGTATTACAGAACTAAACAAATTAATTTGTTTATTAACTTTATCAATTTAAATAAATTATAGTTTATATAGAAACTTAAGTGCTCCAGTAAATCAAATAAATGAACCCATGTGAAAATTTTGCAATTTAAATTTTGTAAAAAAAAAAAAATTATCTCCAAACCATTGAGAGTGCCTATGATCAGGATCTGTAGTGATCACCTATTTTACATTCAAAATATAGTTCAAATTATCTTTTTTGAGTAGTTACATTTCTCTTCTGAGCCTTTAATGTTACTCCTTCACAAATGTAACAGAAATTATCAGTGTGGTTAATGCAACTGCATGGAATTTTTTTTTTAAATATCACTGCAGTGTAGTCTGAAACAGTGTATTAAACACATTTATTTATTTTTAATTAGTCGGAAGCATTGTATTAACAGAACTAAACACATTAATTTGTTTATTAACTTTATCAATTTAAATAAATTATAGTTTATATAGAAACTTAAGTGCTGCAGTAAATCAAATAAATGAACCCATGTGAAGATTTTGCAATTTAAATTTTGTAAAAAAAAAAAAAAATTATCTCCAAACCATTGAGAGTGCCTATGATCAGGATCTGTAGTGATCACCTATTTTACATTCAAAATATAGTTCAAATTATCTTTTTTGAGTAGTTACATTTCTCTTCTGAGCCTTTAATGTTACTCCTTCACAAATGTAACAGAAATTATCAGTGTGGTTAATGCAACTGCATGGAATTTTTTTTTAAATATCACTGCAGTGTAGTCTCAAACAGTGTATTAAAAACTTTTATTTATTTTTTAATAGTCAGAAGCATTGTATTACAGAACTAAACACATTAATTTGTTTATTAACTTTATCAATTTAAATAAATTATAGTTTATATAGAAACTTAAGTGCTGCTGTAAATGAAATAAATGAACCAATGTGAAAATTTTGCAATTTAAATTTTGTAAAAAAATAAAAAAATAAAATTATCTTTAAACCATTGAAAGTGCCTATGTTCAGGATCTGTAGTGATACCTATTTTACATTCAAAATATAGTTCAAATTATCTTTTTTGAGTAGTTACATTTCTCCTCTGAGCCTTTAATGTTACTCCTTCACAAACGTAGCAGAAATTATCAGTGTGGTTAATGCAACTGCATGGAATTTTTTTTTTAAATATCACTGCAGCGTAGTCTCAAACAGTGTATTAAAAACTTTTATTTATTTTTAATTAGTCTGAAGCATTGTATTACAGAACTAAACACATTACTTTGTTTCTTAACTTT
The DNA here is from genome assembly GCF_047948215.1 of Lycorma delicatula. Classification (NCBI taxonomy): domain Eukaryota; kingdom Metazoa; phylum Arthropoda; class Insecta; order Hemiptera; family Fulgoridae; genus Lycorma; species Lycorma delicatula. The sequence continues at coordinate 176,758,908 of NC_134458.1, forward strand.
ATCAATTTAAATAAATTATAGTTTATATAGAAACTTAAGTGCTGCAGTAAATCAAATAAATGAACCCATGTGAAAATTTTGTAATTTAAATGTCGTAAAAAAAAAAAATTATCTCCAAACCATTGAGAGATCCTATGATCAGGATCTGTAGTGATCACCTATTTTACATCCAAAATATAGTTCAAATTATCTTTTTTGAGTAGTTACATTTCTCCTCTGAGCCTTTAATGTTACTCCTTCACAAATGTAGCAGAAATTATCAGTGTGATTAATGCAACTGCATGGAATTTTTTTTTTAAATATCACTGCAGTGTAGTCTGAAACAGTGTATTAAAAACTTTTATTTATTTTTAATTAGTCTGAAGCATTGTATTACAGAACTAAACACATTAATTTGTTTATTAACTTTATCAATTTAAATAAATTATATTTTATATAGAAACTTAAGTGCTGCAGTAAATCAAATAAATGAACCCATGTGAAAATTTTGTAATTTAAATGTCGTACAAAAAAAAAAATCATCTCCAAACCATTGAGAGATCCTATGATCAGGATCTCTAGTGATCACCTATTTTACATCCAATATGTAGTTCAAATTATCTTTTTGTGAGTAGTTACAATTCTCCTCTGAGCCTTTAATATGTTACTCCTTCACAAATGTAGCAGAAATTATCAGTGTGGTTAATGCAACTGCATGGAATTTTTTTTTTAAATATCACTGGAGTGTAGTCACAAACACTGTATTAAAAACTTTTATTTATTTTTAATTAGTCAGAAGCATTGTATTACAGAACTAAACACATTAATTTGTTTATTAACTTTATCAATTTAAATAAATTATAGTTTATATAGAAACTTAAGTGCTGCAGTAAATGAAAACATGTGAAAATTTTGTAATTTAAATGTCGTAAAAAAAAAAAATTATCTCCAAACCATTGAGAGATCCTATGATCAGGATCTGTAGTGATCACCTATTTTACATCCAAAATATAGTTCAAATTATCTTTTTTGAGTAGTTACATTTCTCCTCTGAGCCTTTAATGTTACTCCTTCACAAATGTAGCAGAAATTATCAGTGTGATTAATGCAACTGCATGGAATTTTTTTTTTAATATCACTGCAGTGTAGTCTGAAACAGTGTATTAAAAACTTTTATTTATTTTTAATTAGTCTGAAGCATTGTATTACAGAACTAAACACATTAATTTGTTTATTAACTTTATCAATTTAAATAAATTATAGTTTATATAGAAACTTAAGTGCTGCAGTAAATGAAAACATGTGAAAATTTTGCAATTTAAATTTTGTAAAAAATAAAAATAAAAAATTATCTCCAAACCATTGAGAGTGCCTATGATCAGGATCTGTAGTGATCACTTATTTTACATCCAAAATATAGTTCAAATTATCTTTTTGTGAGTAGTTACATTTCTCCTCTGAGCCTTTAATGTTACTCCTTCACAAATGTAGCAGAAATTATCAGTGTGGTTAATGCAACTGCATGGAATTTTTTTTTGAAATATCACTGCACTGTAGTCTCAAACAGTGTATTAAAAACTTTTATTTGTTTTTAATTAGTCTGAAGCATTGTATTACAGAACTAAGCACATTAATTTGTTTATTAACTTTATCAATTTAAATAAATTATATTTTATATAGAAACTTAAGTGCTGCAGTAAATCAAATAAATGAACCCATGTGAAAATTTTGTAATTTAAATGTCGTAAAAAAAAAAAAATCATCTCCAAACCATAGAGAGATCCTATGATCAGGATCTCTAGTGATCACCTATTTTACATCCAATATGTAGTTCAAATTATCTTTTTGTGAGTAGTTACAATTCTCCTCTGAGCCTTTAATATGTTACTCCTTCACAAATGTAGCAGAAATTATCAGTGTGGTTAATGCAACTGCATGGAATTTTTTTTTTAAATATCACTGGAGTGTAGTCACAAACACTGTATTAAAAACTTTTATTTATTTTTAATTAGTCAGAAGCATTGTATTACAGAACTAAACACATTAATTTGTTTATTAACTTTATCAATTTAAATAAATTATAGTTTATATAGAAACTTAAGTGCTGCAGTAAATGAAAACATGTGAAAATTTTGCAATTTAAATTTTGTAAAAAAAAAAAAATATCTCCAAACCATTGAGAGTGCCTATGATCAGGATCTGTAGTGATCACCTATTTTACATCAAAATATAGTTCAAATTATCTTTTTTGAGTAGTTACATTTCTCCTCTGAGCCTTTAATGTTACTCCTTCAGAAATGTAGCAGAAATTATCAGTGTGGTTAATGCAACTGCATGGAATTTTTTTTTTAAATATCTGCAGTGTAGTCTCAAACAGTGTATTAAAAACTTTTATTTATTTTTAATTAGTCAGAAGCATTGTATTACAGAACTAAGCACATTAATTTGTTTATTAACTTTATCAATTTAAATAAATTATAGTTTATATAGAAACTTAAGTGCTCCAGTAAATCAAATAAATGAACCCATGAAAAAATTTTGCAATTTAAATTTTGTAAAAAAAAAAAAAAATTATCTCCAAACCATTGAGAGTGCCTATGTTCAGTGATCACCTATTTTACATCCAAAATATAGTTCAAATTATCTTTTTTGAGTAGTTACATTTCTCCTCTGAGCCTTTAATGTTACTCCTTCACAAACGTAGCAGAAATTATCAGTGTGGTTAATGCAACTGCATGGAATTTTTTTTTTAAATATCACTGCAGCGTAGTCTCAAACAGTGTATTAAAAACTTTTATTTATTTTTAATTAGTCTGAAGCATTGTATTACAGAACTAAACACATTACTTTGTTTATTAACTTTATCAATTTAAATAAATTGTAGTTTATATAGAAACTTAAGTGCCTCAGTAAATCAAATAAATGAACCCATGTGAAAATTTTGTAATTTAAATGTCGTAAAAAAAAAAAATTATCTCCAAACCATTGAGAGATCCTATGATCAGGATCTGTAGTGATCACCTATTTTACATCCAAAATATAGTTCAAATTATCTTTTTTGAGTAGTTACATTTCTCCTCTGAGCCTTTAATGTTACTCCTTCACAAATGTAGCAGAAATTATCAGTGTGATTAATGCAACTGCATGGAATTTTTTTTTTAATATCACTGCAGTGTAGTCTGAAACAGTGTATTAAAAACTTTTATTTATTTTTAATTAGTCTGAAGCATTGTATTACAGAACTAAACACATTAATTTGTTTATTAACTTTATCAATTTAAATAAATTATAGTTTATATAGAAACTTAAGTGCTGCAGTAAATGAAAACATGTGAAAATTTTGCAATTTAAATTTTGTAAAAAATAAAAATAAAAAATTATCTCCAAACCGTTGAGAGTGCCTATGATCAGGATCTGTAGTGATCACCTATTTTACATCCAAAATATAGTTCAAATTATCTTTTTTGAGTAGTTACATTTCTCCTCTGAGCCTTTAATGTTACTCCTTCACAAATGTAGCAGAAATTATCAGTGTGATTAATGCAACTGCATGGAATTTTTTTTTTAAATATCACTGCAGTGTAGTCTGAAACAGTGTATTAAAAACTTTTATTTATTTTTAATTAGTCTGAAGCATTGTATTACAGAACTAAACACATTAATTTGTTTATTAACTTTATCAATTTAAATAAATTATAGTTTATATAGAAACTTAAGTGCTGCAGTAAATGAAAACATGTGAAAATTTTGCAATTTAAATTTTGTAAAAAAAAAAAATATCTCCAAACCATTGAGAGTGCCTATGATCAGGATCTGTAGTGATCACCTATTTTACATCCAAAATATAGTTCAAATTATCTTTTTGTGAGTAGTTACATTTCTCCTCTGAGCCTTTAATGTTACTCCTTCACAAATGTAGCAGAAATTATCAGTGTGGTTAATGCAACTGCATGGAATTTTTTTTTGAAATATCACTGCACTGTAATCTCAAACAGTGTATTAAAAACTTTTATTTATTTTTAATTAGTCTGAAGCATTGTATTACAGAACTAAGCACATTAATTTGTTTATTAACTTTATCAATTTAAATAAATTATATTTTATATAGAAACTTAAGTGCTGCAGTAAATCAAATAAATGAACCCATGTGAAAATTTTGTAATTTAAATGTCGTAAAAAAAAAAAAATCATCTCCAAACCATTGAGAGATCCTATGATCAGGATCTCTAGTGATCACCTATTTTACATCCAATATGTAGTTCAAATTATCTTTTTGTGAGTAGTTACAATTCTCCTCTGAGCCTTTAATATGTTACTCCTTCACAAATGTAGCAGAAATTATCAGTGTGGTTAATGCAACTGCATGGAATTTTTTTTTTAAATATCACTGGAGTGTAGTCACAAACACTGTATTAAAAACTTTTATTTATTTTTAATTAGTCAGAAGCATTGTATTACAGAACTAAACACATTAATTTGTTTATTAACTTTATCAATTTAAATAAATTATAGTTTATATAGAAACTTAAGTGCTGCAGTAAATGAAAACATGTGAAAATTTTCCAATTTAAATTTTGTAAAAAAAAAAAAAATATCTCCAAACCATTGAGAGTGCCTATGATCAGGATCTGTAAAGATCACCTATTTTACATCAAAATATAGTTCAAATTATCTTTTTTGAGTAGTTACATTTCTCCTCTGAGCCTTTAATGTTACTCCTTCAGAAATGTAGCAGAAATTATCAGTGTGGTTAATGCAACTGCATGGAATTTTTTTTTTAAATATCTGCAGTGTAGTCTCAAACAGTGTATTAAAAACTTTTATTTATTTTTAATTAGTCAGAAGCATTGTATTACAGAACTAAGCACATTAATTTGTTTATTAACTTTATCAATTTAAATAAATTATAGGTTATATAGAAACTTAAGTGCTGCAGTAAATCAAATAAATGAACCCATGTGAAAATTTTGCAATTTAAATTTTGTAAAAAATAAAAAAATAAAATGTAGTGATCACCTATTTTGTATTACAGAACTAAACACATTAATTTGTTTATTAACTTTATCAATTTAAATCAATTATAGTTTATATAGAAACTTAAGTGCTCCAGTAAATCAAATAAATGAACCCATGAAAAAATTTTGCAATTTAAATTTTGTAAAAAAAAAAAAAAAATTATCTCCAAACCATTGAGAGTGCCTATGTTCAGTGATCACCTATTTTACATCCAAAATATAGTTCAAATTATCTTTTTTGAGTAGTTACATTTCTCCTCTGAGCCTTTAATGTTACTCCTTCACAAATGTAGCAGAAATTATCAGTGTGGTTAATGCAACTGCATGGAATTTTTTTTTGAAATATCACTGCAGTGTAGTCTCAAACAGTGTATTAAAAACTTTTATTTATTTTTAATTAGTCAGAAGCATGGTATTACAAAACTAAACACATTAATTTGTTTATTAACTTTATCAATTTAAATAAATTATAGGTTATATAGAAACTTAAGTGCTGCAGTAAATCAAATAAATGAACCCATGTGAAAATTTTGCAATTTAAATTTTGTAAAAAATAAAAAAAAAATTATCTCCAAACCATTGAGAGTGCCAATGTTCAGGATCTGTAGTGATCACCTATTTTACATCCAAAATATAATTCAAATTATCTTTTTGTGAGTAGTTACATTTCTCCTCTTAGCCTTTAATATGTTACACCTTCACAAATGTAGCAGAAATTATCAGTGTGGTTAATGCAACTGCATGGAATTTTTTTTTTAAATATCACTGCAGTGTAGTCTGAAACAGTGTATTAAAAACTTTTATTTATTTTTAATTAGTCGGAAGCATTGTATTACAGAACTAAACAAATTAATTTGTTTATTAACTTTATCAATTTAAATAAATTATAGTTTATATAGAAACTTAAGTGCTCCAGTAAATCAAATAAATGAACCCATGTGAAAATTTTGCAATTTAAATTTTGTAAAAAAAAAAAAATTATCTCCAAACCATTGAGAGTGCCTATGATCAGGATCTGTAGTGATCACCTATTTTACATTCAAAATATAGTTCAAATTATCTTTTTTGAGTAGTTACATTTCTCTTCTGAGCCTTTAATGTTACTCCTTCACAAATGTAACAGAAATTATCAGTGTGGTTAATGCAACTGCATGGAATTTTTTTTTTAAATATCACTGCAGTGTAGTCTGAAACAGTGTATTAAACACATTTATTTATTTTTAATTAGTCGGAAGCATTGTATTAACAGAACTAAACACATTAATTTGTTTATTAACTTTATCAATTTAAATAAATTATAGTTTATATAGAAACTTAAGTGCTGCAGTAAATCAAATAAATGAACCCATGTGAAGATTTTGCAATTTAAATTTTGTAAAAAAAAAAAAAAATTATCTCCAAACCATTGAGAGTGCCTATGATCAGGATCTGTAGTGATCACCTATTTTACATTCAAAATATAGTTCAAATTATCTTTTTTGAGTAGTTACATTTCTCTTCTGAGCCTTTAATGTTACTCCTTCACAAATGTAACAGAAATTATCAGTGTGGTTAATGCAACTGCATGGAATTTTTTTTTAAATATCACTGCAGTGTAGTCTCAAACAGTGTATTAAAAACTTTTATTTATTTTTTAATAGTCAGAAGCATTGTATTACAGAACTAAACACATTAATTTGTTTATTAACTTTATCAATTTAAATAAATTATAGTTTATATAGAAACTTAAGTGCTGCTGTAAATGAAATAAATGAACCAATGTGAAAATTTTGCAATTTAAATTTTGTAAAAAAATAAAAAAATAAAATTATCTTTAAACCATTGAAAGTGCCTATGTTCAGGATCTGTAGTGATACCTATTTTACATTCAAAATATAGTTCAAATTATCTTTTTTGAGTAGTTACATTTCTCCTCTGAGCCTTTAATGTTACTCCTTCACAAACGTAGCAGAAATTATCAGTGTGGTTAATGCAACTGCATGGAATTTTTTTTTTAAATATCACTGCAGCGTAGTCTCAAACAGTGTATTAAAAACTTTTATTTATTTTTAATTAGTCTGAAGCATTGTATTACAGAACTAAACACATTACTTTGTTTCTTAACTTTATCAATTTAAATAAATTATAGTTTATATAGAAACTTAAGTGCTGCAGTAAATCAAATAAATGAACCCATGTGAAAATTTTGTAATTTAAATGTCGTAAAAAAAAAAATTATCTCCAAACCATTGAGAGATCCTATGATCAGGATCTGTAGTGATCACCTATTTTACATCCAAAATATAGTTCAAATTATCTTTTTTGAGTAGTTACATTTCTCCTCTGAGCCTTTAATGTTACTCCTTCACAAATGTAGCAGAAATTATCAGTGTGATTAATGCAACTGCATGGAATTTTTTTTTTAAATATCACTGCAGTGTAGTCTGAAACAGTGTATTAAAAACTTTTATTTATTTTTAATTAGTCTGAAGCATTGTATTACAGAACTAAACACATTAATTTGTTTATTAACTTTATCAATTTAAATAAATTATATTTTATATAGAAACTTAAGTGCTGCAGTAAATCAAATAAATGAACCCATGTGAAAATTTTGTAATTTAAATGTCGTACAAAAAAAAAAAATCATCTCCAAACCATTGAGAGATCCTATGATCAGGATCTCTAGTGATCACCTATTTTACACCCAATATGTAGTTCAAATTATCTTTTTGTGAGTAGTTACAATTCTCCTCTGAGCCTTTAATATGTTACTCCTTCACAAATGTAGCAGAAATTATCAGTGTGGTTAATGCAACTGCATGGAATTTTTTTTTTAAATATCACTGGAGTGTAGTCACAAACACTGTATTAAAAACTTTTATTTATTTTTAATTAGTCAGAAGCATTGTATTACAGAACTAAACACATTAATTTGTTTATTAACTTTATCAATTTAAATAAATTATAGTTTATATAGAAACTTAAGTGCTGCAGTAAATGAAAACATGTGAAAATTTTCCAATTTAAATTTTGTAAAAAAAAAAAAATATCTCCAAACCATTGAGAGTGCCTATGATCAGGATCTGTAAAGATCACCTATTTTACATCAAAATATAGTTCAAATTATCTTTTTTGAGTAGTTACATTTCTCCTCTGAGCCTTTAATGTTACTCCTTCAGAAATGTAGCAGAAATTATCAGTGTGGTTAATGCAACTGCATGGAATTTTTTTTTTAAATATCTGCAGTGTAGTCTCAAACAGTGTATTAAAAACTTTTATTTATTTTTAATTAGTCAGAAGCATTGTATTACAGAACTAAGCACATTAATTTGTTTATTAACTTTATCAATTTAAATAAATTATAGGTTATATAGAAACTTAAGTGCTGCAGTAAATCAAATAAATGAACCCATGTGAAAATTTTGCAATTTAAATTTTGTAAAAAATAAAAAAATAAAATGTAGTGATCACCTATTTTGTATTACAGAACTAAACACATTAATTTGTTTATTACTTTATCAATTTAAATCAATTATAGTTTATATAGAAACTTAAGTGCTCCAGTAAATCAAATAAATGAACCCATGAAAAAATTTTGCAATTTAAATTTTGTAAAAAAAAAAAAAAAATTATCACCAAACCATTGAGAGTGCCTATGTTCAGTGATCACCTATTTTACATCCAAAATATAGTTCAAATTATCTTTTTTGAGTAGTTACATTTCTCCTCTGAGCCTTTAATGTTACTCCTTCACAAATGTAGCAGAAATTATCAGTGTGGTTAATGCAACTGCATGGAATTTTTTTTTGAAATATCACTGCAGTGTAGTCTCAAACAGTGTATTAAAAACTTTTATTTATTTTTAATTAGTCAGAAGCATGGTATTACAAAACTAAACACATTAATTTGTTTATCAACTTTATCAATTTAAATAAATTATAGGTTATATAGAAACTTAAGTGCTGCAGTAAATCAAATAAATGAACCCATGTGAAAATTTTGCAATTTAAATTTTGTAAAAAATAAAAAAAAAATTATCTCCAAACCATTGAGAGTGCCAATGTTCAGGATCTGTAGTGATCACCTATTTTACATCCAAAATATAATTCAAATTATCTTTTTGTGAGTAGTTACATTTCTCCTCTTAGCCTTTAATATGTTACACCTTCACAAATGTAGCAGAAATTATCAGTGTGGTTAATGCAACTGCATGGAATTTTTTTTTTAAATATCACTGCAGTGTAGTCTGAAACAGTGTATTAAAAACTTTTATTTATTTTTAATTAGTCGGAAGCATTGTATTACAGAACTAAACAAATTAATTTGTTTATTAACTTTATCAATTTAAATAAATTATAGTTTATATAGAAACTTAAGTGCTCCAGTAAATCAAATAAATGAACCCATGTGAAAATTTTGCAATTTAAATTTTGTAAAAAAAAAAAAATTATCTCCAAACCATTGAGAGTGCCTATGATCAGGATCTGTAGTGATCACCTATTTTACATTCAAAATATAGTTCAAATTATCTTTTTTGAGTAGTTACATTTCTCTTCTGAGCCTTTAATGTTAATCCTTCACAAATGTAACAGAAATTATCAGTGTGGTTAATGCAACTGCATGGAATTTTTTTTTTAAATATCACTGCAGTGTAGTCTGAAACAGTGTATTAAACACATTTATTTATTTTTAATTAGTCGGAAGCATTGTATTAACAGAACTAAACACATTAATTTGTTTATTAACTTTATCAATTTAAATAAATTATAGTTTATATAGAAACTTAAGTGCTGCAGTAAATCAAATAAATGAACCCATGTGAAGATTTTGCAATTTAAATTTTGTAAAAAAAAAAAAAAATTATCTCCAAACCATTGAGAGTGCCTATGATCAGGATCTGTAGTGATCACCTATTTTACATTCAAAATATAGTTCAAATTATCTTTTTTGAGTAGTTACATTTCTCTTCTGAGCCTTTAATGTTACTCCTTCACAAATGTAACAGAAATTATCAGTGTGGTTAATGCAACTGCATGGAATTTTTTTTTAAATATCACTGCAGTGTAGTCTCAAACAGTGTATTAAAAACTTTTATTTATTTTTTAATAGTCAGAAGCATTGTATTACAGAACTAAACACATTAATTTGTTTATTAACTTTATCAATTTAAATAAATTATAGTTTATATAGAAACTTAAGTGCTGCTGTAAATGAAATAAATGAACCAATGTGAAAATTTTGCAATTTAAATTTTGTAAAAAAATAAAAAAATAAAATTATCTTTAAACCATTGAGAGATCCTATGATCAGGATCTCTAGTGATCACCTATTTTACATCCAATATGTAGTTCAAATTATCTTTTTGTGAGTAGTTACAATTCTCCTCTGAGCCTTTAATATGTTACTCCTTCACAAATGTAGCAGAAATTATCAGTGTGGTTAATGCAACTGCATGGAATTTTTTTTTTAAATATCACTGGAGTGTAGTCACAAACACTGTATTAAAAACTTTTATTTATTTTTAATTAGTCAGAAGCATTGTATTACAGAACTAAACACATTAATTTGTTTATTAACTTTATCAATTTAAATAAATTATAGTTTATATAGAAACTTAAGTGCTGCAGTAAATGAAAACATGTGAAAATTTTGTAATTTAAATGTCGTAAAAAAAAAAAATTATCTCCAAACCATTGAGAGATCCTATGATCAGGATCTGTAGTGATCACCTATTTTACATCCAAAATATAGTTCAAATTATCTTTTTTGAGTAGTTACATTTCTCCTCTGAGCCTTTAATGTTACTCCTTCACAAATGTAGCAGAAATTATCAGTGTGATTAATGCAACTGCATGGAATTTTTTTTTTAATATCACTGCAGTGTAGTCTGAAACAGTGTATTAAAAACTTTTATTTATTTTTAATTAGTCTGAAGCATTGTATTACAGAACTAAACACATTAATTTGTTTATTAACTTTATCAATTTAAATAAATTATAGTTTATATAGAAACTTAAGTGCTGCAGTAAATGAAAACATGTGAAAATTTTGCAATTTAAATTTTGTAAAAAATAAAAATAAAAAATTATCTCCAAACCATTGAGAGTGCCTATGATCAGGATCTGTAGTGATCACTTATTTTACATCCAAAATATAGTTCAAATTATCTTTTTGTGAGTAGTTACATTTCTCCTCTGAGCCTTTAATGTTACTCCTTCACAAATGTAGCAGAAATTATCAGTGTGGTTAATGCAACTGCATGGAATTTTTTTTTGAAATATCACTGCACTGTAGTCTCAAACAGTGTATTAAAAACTTTTATTTGTTTTTAATTAGTCTGAAGCATTGTATTACAGAACTAAGCACATTAATTTGTTTATTAACTTTATCAATTTAAATAAATTATATTTTATATAGAAACTTAAGTGCTGCAGTAAATCAAATAAATGAACCCATGTGAAAATTTTGTAATTTAAATGTCGTAAAAAAAAAAAAATCATCTCCAAACCATAGAGAGATCCTATGATCAGGATCTCTAGTGATCACCTATTTTACATCCAATATGTAGTTCAAATTATCTTTTTGTGAGTAGTTACAATTCTCCTCTGAGCCTTTAATATGTTACTCCTTCACAAATGTAGCAGAAATTATCAGTGTGGTTAATGCAACTGCATGGAATTTTTTTTTTAAATATCACTGGAGTGTAGTCACAAACACTGTATTAAAAACTTTTATTTATTTTTAATTAGTCAGAAGCATTGTATTACAGAACTAAACACATTAATTTGTTTATTAACTTTATCAATTTAAATAAATTATAGTTTATATAGAAACTTAAGTGCTGCAGTAAATGAAAACATGTGAAAATTTTGCAATTTAAATTTTGTAAAAAAAAAAAAATATCTCCAAACCATTGAGAGTGCCTATGATCAGGATCTGTAGTGATCACCTATTTTACATCAAAATATAGTTCAAATTATCTTTTTTGAGTAGTTACATTTCTCCTCTGAGCCTTTAATGTTACTCCTTCAGAAATGTAGCAGAAATTATCAGTGTGGTTAATGCAACTGCATGGAATTTTTTTTTTAAATATCTGCAGTGTAGTCTCAAACAGTGTATTAAAAACTTTTATTTATTTTTAATTAGTCAGAAGCATTGTATTACAGAACTAAGCACATTAATTTGTTTATTAACTTTATCAATTTAAATAAATTATAGTTTATATAGAAACTTAAGTGCTCCAGTAAATCAAATAAATGAACCCATGAAAAAATTTTGCAATTTAAATTTTGTAAAAAAAAAAAAAAATTATCTCCAAACCATTGAGAGTGCCTATGTTCAGTGATCACCTATTTTACATCCAAAATATAGTTCAAATTATCTTTTTTGAGTAGTTACATTTCTCCTCTGAGCCTTTAATGTTACTCCTTCACAAACGTAGCAGAAATTATCAGTGTGGTTAATGCAACTGCATGGAATTTTTTTTTTAAATATCACTGCAGCGTAGTCTCAAACAGTGTATTAAAAACTTTTATTTATTTTTAATTAGTCTGAAGCATTGTATTACAGAACTAAACACATTACTTTGTTTATTAACTTTATCAATTTAAATAAATTGTAGTTTATATAGAAACTTAAGTGCCTCAGTAAATCAAATAAATGAACCCATGTGAAAATTTTGTAATTTAAATGTCGTAAAAAAAAAAAATTATCTCCAAACCATTGAGAGATCCTATGATCAGGATCTGTAGTGATCACCTATTTTACATCCAAAATATAGTTCAAATTATCTTTTTTGAGTAGTTACATTTCTCCTCTGAGCCTTTAATGTTACTCCTTCACAAATGTAGCAGAAATTATCAGTGTGATTAATGCAACTGCATGGAATTTTTTTTTTAATATCACTGCAGTGTAGTCTGAAACAGTGTATTAAAAACTTTTATTTATTTTTAATTAGTCTGAAGCATTGTATTACAGAACTAAACACATTAATTTGTTTATTAACTTTATCAATTTAAATAAATTATAGTTTATATAGAAACTTAAGTGCTGCAGTAAATGAAAACATGTGAAAATTTTGCAATTTAAATTTTGTAAAAAATAAAAATAAAAAATTATCTCCAAACCGTTGAGAGTGCCTATGATCAGGATCTGTAGTGATCACCTATTTTACATCCAAAATATAGTTCAAATTATCTTTTTTGAGTAGTTACATTTCTCCTCTGAGCCTTTAATGTTACTCCTTCACAAATGTAGCAGAAATTATCAGTGTGATTAATGCAACTGCATGGAATTTTTTTTTTAAATATCACTGCAGTGTAGTCTGAAACAGTGTATTAAAAACTTTTATTTATTTTTAATTAGTCTGAAGCATTGTATTACAGAACTAAACACATTAATTTGTTTATTAACTTTATCAATTTAAATAAATTATAGTTTATATAGAAACTTAAGTGCTGCAGTAAATGAAAACATGTGAAAATTTTGCAATTTAAATTTTGTAAAAAAAAAAAATATCTCCAAACCATTGAGAGTGCCTATGATCAGGATCTGTAGTGATCACCTATTTTACATCCAAAATATAGTTCAAATTATCTTTTTGTGAGTAGTTACATTTCTCCTCTGAGCCTTTAATGTTACTCCTTCACAAATGTAGCAGAAATTATCAGTGTGGTTAATGCAACTGCATGGAATTTTTTTTTGAAATATCACTGCACTGTAATCTCAAACAGTGTATTAAAAACTTTTATTTATTTTTAATTAGTCTGAAGCATTGTATTACAGAACTAAGCACATTAATTTGTTTATTAACTTTATCAATTTAAATAAATTATATTTTATATAGAAACTTAAGTGCTGCAGTAAATCAAATAAATGAACCCATGTGAAAATTTTGTAATTTAAATGTCGTAAAAAAAAAAAAATCATCTCCAAACCATTGAGAGATCCTATGATCAGGATCTCTAGTGATCACCTATTTTACATCCAATATGTAGTTCAAATTATCTTTTTGTGAGTAGTTACAATTCTCCTCTGAGCCTTTAATATGTTACTCCTTCACAAATGTAGCAGAAATTATCAGTGTGGTTAATGCAACTGCATGGAATTTTTTTTTTAAATATCACTGGAGTGTAGTCACAAACACTGTATTAAAAACTTTTATTTATTTTTAATTAGTCAGAAGCATTGTATTACAGAACTAAACACATTAATTTGTTTATTAACTTTATCAATTTAAATAAATTATAGTTTATATAGAAACTTAAGTGCTGCAGTAAATGAAAACATGTGAAAATTTTCCAATTTAAATTTTGTAAAAAAAAAAAAAATATCTCCAAACCATTGAGAGTGCCTATGATCAGGATCTGTAAAGATCACCTATTTTACATCAAAATATAGTTCAAATTATCTTTTTTGAGTAGTTACATTTCTCCTCTGAGCCTTTAATGTTACTCCTTCAGAAATGTAGCAGAAATTATCAGTGTGGTTAATGCAACTGCATGGAATTTTTTTTTTAAATATCTGCAGTGTAGTCTCAAACAGTGTATTAAAAACTTTTATTTATTTTTAATTAGTCAGAAGCATTGTATTACAGAACTAAGCACATTAATTTGTTTATTAACTTTATCAATTTAAATAAATTATAGGTTATATAGAAACTTAAGTGCTGCAGTAAATCAAATAAATGAACCCATGTGAAAATTTTGCAATTTAAATTTTGTAAAAAATAAAAAAATAAAATGTAGTGATCACCTATTTTGTATTACAGAACTAAACACATTAATTTGTTTATTAACTTTATCAATTTAAATCAATTATAGTTTATATAGAAACTTAAGTGCTCCAGTAAATCAAATAAATGAACCCATGAAAAAATTTTGCAATTTAAATTTTGTAAAAAAAAAAAAAAAATTATCTCCAAACCATTGAGAGTGCCTATGTTCAGTGATCACCTATTTTACATCCAAAATATAGTTCAAATTATCTTTTTTGAGTAGTTACATTTCTCCTCTGAGCCTTTAATGTTACTCCTTCACAAATGTAGCAGAAATTATCAGTGTGGTTAATGCAACTGCATGGAATTTTTTTTTGAAATATCACTGCAGTGTAGTCTCAAACAGTGTATTAAAAACTTTTATTTATTTTTAATTAGTCAGAAGCATGGTATTACAAAACTAAACACATTAATTTGTTTATTAACTTTATCAATTTAAATAAATTATAGGTTATATAGAAACTTAAGTGCTGCAGTAAATCAAATAAATGAACCCATGTGAAAATTTTGCAATTTAAATTTTGTAAAAAATAAAAAAAAAATTATCTCCAAACCATTGAGAGTGCCAATGTTCAGGATCTGTAGTGATCACCTATTTTACATCCAAAATATAATTCAAATTATCTTTTTGTGAGTAGTTACATTTCTCCTCTTAGCCTTTAATATGTTACACCTTCACAAATGTAGCAGAAATTATCAGTGTGGTTAATGCAACTGCATGGAATTTTTTTTTTAAATATCACTGCAGTGTAGTCTGAAACAGTGTATTAAAAACTTTTATTTATTTTTAATTAGTCGGAAGCATTGTATTACAGAACTAAACAAATTAATTTGTTTATTAACTTTATCAATTTAAATAAATTATAGTTTATATAGAAACTTAAGTGCTCCAGTAAATCAAATAAATGAACCCATGTGAAAATTTTGCAATTTAAATTTTGTAAAAAAAAAAAAATTATCTCCAAACCATTGAGAGTGCCTATGATCAGGATCTGTAGTGATCACCTATTTTACATTCAAAATATAGTTCAAATTATCTTTTTTGAGTAGTTACATTTCTCTTCTGAGCCTTTAATGTTACTCCTTCACAAATGTAACAGAAATTATCAGTGTGGTTAATGCAACTGCATGGAATTTTTTTTTTAAATATCACTGCAGTGTAGTCTGAAACAGTGTATTAAACACATTTATTTATTTTTAATTAGTCGGAAGCATTGTATTAACAGAACTAAACACATTAATTTGTTTATTAACTTTATCAATTTAAATAAATTATAGTTTATATAGAAACTTAAGTGCTGCAGTAAATCAAATAAATGAACCCATGTGAAGATTTTGCAATTTAAATTTTGTAAAAAAAAAAAAAAATTATCTCCAAACCATTGAGAGTGCCTATGATCAGGATCTGTAGTGATCACCTATTTTACATTCAAAATATAGTTCAAATTATCTTTTTTGAGTAGTTACATTTCTCTTCTGAGCCTTTAATGTTACTCCTTCACAAATGTAACAGAAATTATCAGTGTGGTTAATGCAACTGCATGGAATTTTTTTTTAAATATCACTGCAGTGTAGTCTCAAACAGTGTATTAAAAACTTTTATTTATTTTTTAATAGTCAGAAGCATTGTATTACAGAACTAAACACATTAATTTGTTTATTAACTTTATCAATTTAAATAAATTATAGTTTATATAGAAACTTAAGTGCTGCTGTAAATGAAATAAATGAACCAATGTGAAAATTTTGCAATTTAAATTTTGTAAAAAAATAAAAAAATAAAATTATCTTTAAACCATTGAAAGTGCCTATGTTCAGGATCTGTAGTGATACCTATTTTACATTCAAAATATAGTTCAAATTATCTTTTTTGAGTAGTTACATTTCTCCTCTGAGCCTTTAATGTTACTCCTTCACAAACGTAGCAGAAATTATCAGTGTGGTTAATGCAACTGCATGGAATTTTTTTTTTAAATATCACTGCAGCGTAGTCTCAAACAGTGTATTAAAAACTTTTATTTATTTTTAATTAGTCTGAAGCATTGTATTACAGAACTAAACACATTACTTTGTTTCTTAACTTTATCAATTTAAATAAATTATAGTTTATATAGAAACTTAAGTGCTGCAGTAAATCAAATAAATGAACCCATGTGAAAATTTTGTAATTTAAATGTCGTAAAAAAAAAAATTATCTCCAAACCATTGAGAGATCCTATGATCAGGATCTGTAGTGATCACCTATTTTACATCCAAAATATAGTTCAAATTATCTTTTTTGAGTAGTTACATTTCTCCTCTGAGCCTTTAATGTTACTCCTTCACAAATGTAGCAGAAATTATCAGTGTGATTAATGCAACTGCATGGAATTTTTTTTTTAAATATCACTGCAGTGTAGTCTGAAACAGTGTATTAAAAACTTTTATTTATTTTTAATTAGTCTGAAGCATTGTATTACAGAACTAAACACATTAATTTGTTTATTAACTTTATCAATTTAAATAAATTATATTTTATATAGAAACTTAAGTGCTGCAGTAAATCAAATAAATGAACCCATGTGAAAATTTTGTAATTTAAATGTCGTACAAAAAAAAAAAATCATCTCCAAACCATTGAGAGATCCTATGATCAGGATCTCTAGTGATCACCTATTTTACACCCAATATGTAGTTCAAATTATCTTTTTGTGAGTAGTTACAATTCTCCTCTGAGCCTTTAATATGTTACTCCTTCACAAATGTAGCAGAAATTATCAGTGTGGTTAATGCAACTGCATGGAATTTTTTTTTTAAATATCACTGGAGTGTAGTCACAAACACTGTATTAAAAACTTTTATTTATTTTTAATTAGTCAGAAGCATTGTATTACAGAACTAAACACATTAATTTGTTTATTAACTTTATCAATTTAAATAAATTATAGTTTATATAGAAACTTAAGTGCTGCAGTAAATGAAAACATGTGAAAATTTTCCAATTTAAATTTTGTAAAAAAAAAAAAATATCTCCAAACCATTGAGAGTGCCTATGATCAGGATCTGTAAAGATCACCTATTTTACATCAAAATATAGTTCAAATTATCTTTTTTGAGTAGTTACATTTCTCCTCTGAGCCTTTAATGTTACTCCTTCAGAAATGTAGCAGAAATTATCAGTGTGGTTAATGCAACTGCATGGAATTTTTTTTTTAAATATCTGCAGTGTAGTCTCAAACAGTGTATTAAAAACTTTTATTTATTTTTAATTAGTCAGAAGCATTGTATTACAGAACTAAGCACATTAATTTGTTTATTAACTTTATCAATTTAAATAAATTATAGGTTATATAGAAACTTAAGTGCTGCAGTAAATCAAATAAATGAACCCATGTGAAAATTTTGCAATTTAAATTTTGTAAAAAATAAAAAAATAAAATGTAGTGATCACCTATTTTGTATTACAGAACTAAACACATTAATTTGTTTATTACTTTATCAATTTAAATCAATTATAGTTTATATAGAAACTTAAGTGCTCCAGTAAATCAAATAAATGAACCCATGAAAAAATTTTGCAATTTAAATTTTGTAAAAAAAAAAAAAAAATTATCACCAAACCATTGAGAGTGCCTATGTTCAGTGATCACCTATTTTACATCCAAAATATAGTTCAAATTATCTTTTTTGAGTAGTTACATTTCTCCTCTGAGCCTTTAATGTTACTCCTTCACAAATGTAGCAGAAATTATCAGTGTGGTTAATGCAACTGCATGGAATTTTTTTTTGAAATATCACTGCAGTGTAGTCTCAAACAGTGTATTAAAAACTTTTATTTATTTTTAATTAGTCAGAAGCATGGTATTACAAAACTAAACACATTAATTTGTTTATTAACTTTATCAATTTAAATAAATTATAGGTTATATAGAAACTTAAGTGCTGCAGTAAATCAAATAAATGAACCCATGTGAAAATTTTGCAATTTAAATTTTGTAAAAAATAAAAAAAAAATTATCTCCAAACCATTGAGAGTGCCAATGTTCAGGATCTGTAGTGATCACCTATTTTACATCCAAAATATAATTCAAATTATCTTTTTGTGAGTAGTTACATTTCTCCTCTTAGCCTTTAATATGTTACACCTTCACAAATGTAGCAGAAATTATCAGTGTGGTTAATGCAACTGCATGGAATTTTTTTTTTAAATATCACTGCAGTGTAGTCTGAAACAGTGTATTAAAAACTTTTATTTATTTTTAATTAGTCGGAAGCATTGTATTACAGAACTAAACAAATTAATTTGTTTATTAACTTTATCAATTTAAATAAATTATAGTTTATATAGAAACTTAAGTGCTCCAGTAAATCAAATAAATGAACCCATGTGAAAATTTTGCAATTTAAATTTTGTAAAAAAAAAAAAATTATCTCCAAACCATTGAGAGTGCCTATGATCAGGATCTGTAGTGATCACCTATTTTACATTCAAAATATAGTTCAAATTATCTTTTTTGAGTAGTTACATTTCTCTTCTGAGCCTTTAATGTTAATCCTTCACAAATGTAACAGAAATTATCAGTGTGGTTAATGCAACTGCATGGAATTTTTTTTTTAAATATCACTGCAGTGTAGTCTGAAACAGTGTATTAAACACATTTATTTATTTTTAATTAGTCGGAAGCATTGTATTAACAGAACTAAACACATTAATTTGTTTATTAACTTTATCAATTTAAATAAATTATAGTTTATATAGAAACTTAAGTGCTGCAGTAAATCAAATAAATGAACCCATGTGAAGATTTTGCAATTTAAATTTTGTAAAAAAAAAAAAAAATTATCTCCAAACCATTGAGAGTGCCTATGATCAGGATCTGTAGTGATCACCTATTTTACATTCAAAATATAGTTCAAATTATCTTTTTTGAGTAGTTACATTTCTCTTCTGAGCCTTTAATGTTACTCCTTCACAAATGTAACAGAAATTATCAGTGTGGTTAATGCAACTGCATGGAATTTTTTTTTAAATATCACTGCAGTGTAGTCTCAAACAGTGTATTAAAAACTTTTATTTATTTTTTAATAGTCAGAAGCATTGTATTACAGAACTAAACACATTAATTTGTTTATTAACTTTATCAATTTAAATAAATTATAGTTTATATAGAAACTTAAGTGCTGCTGTAAATGAAATAAATGAACCAATGTGAAAATTTTGCAATTTAAATTTTGTAAAAAAATAAAAAAATAAAATTATCTTTAAACCATTGAAAGTGCCTATGTTCAGGATCTGTAGTGATACCTATTTTACATTCAAAATATAGTTCAAATTATCTTTTTTGAGTAGTTACATTTCTCCTCTGAGCCTTTAATGTTACTCCTTCACAAACGTAGCAGAAATTATCAGTGTGGTTAATGCAACTGCATGGAATTTTTTTTTTAAATATCACTGCAGCGTAGTCTCAAACAGTGTATTAAAAACTTTTATTTATTTTTAATTAGTCTGAAGCATTGTATTACAGAACTAAACACATTACTTTGTTTCTTAACTTTATCAATTTAAATAAATTATAGTTTATATAGAAACTTAAGTGCTGCAGTAAATCAAATAAATGTACCCATGTGAAAATTTTGTAATTTAAATGTCGTAAAAAAAAAAAAATTATCTCCAAACCATTGAGAGATCCTATGATCAGGATCTGTAGTGATCACCTATTTTACATCCAAAATATAGTTCAAATTATCTTTTTTGAGTAGTTACATTTCTCCTCTGAGCCTTTAATGTTACTCCTTCACAAATGTAGCAGAAATTATCAGTGTGATTAATGCAACTGCATGGAATTTTTTTTTTAAATATCACTGCAGTGTAGTCTGAAACAGTGTATTAAAAACTTTTATTTATTTTTAATTAGTCTGAAGCATTGTATTACAGAACTAAACACATTAATTTGTTTATTAACTTTATCAATTTAAATAAATTATATTTTATATAGAAACTTAAGTGCTGCAGTAAATCAAATAAATGAACCCATGTGAAAATTTTGTAATTTAAATGTCGTACAAAAAAAAAAATCATCTCCAAACCATTGAGAGATCCTATGATCAGGATCTCTAGTGATCACCTATTTTACACCCAATATGTAGTTCAAATTATCTTTTTGTGAGTAGTTACAATTCTCCTCTGAGCCTTTAATATGTTACTCCTTCACAAATGTAGCAGAAATTATCAGTGTGGTTAATGCAACTGCATGGAATTTTTTTTTTAAATATCACTGGAGTGTAGTCACAAACACTGTATTAAAAACTTTTATTTATTTTTAATTAGTCAGAAGCATTGTATTACAGAACTAAACACATTAATTTGTTTATTAACTTTATCAATTTAAATAAATTATAGTTTATATAGAAACTTAAGTGCTGCAGTAAATGAAAACATGTGAAAATTTTGCAATTTAAATTTTGTAAAAAAAAAAAAAATATCTCCAAACCATTGAGAGTGCCTATGATCAGGATCTGTAAAGATCACCTATTTTACATCAAAATATAGTTCAAATTATCTTTTTTGAGTAGTTACATTTCTCCTCTGAGCCTTTAATGTTACTCCTTCAGAAATGTAGCAGAAATTATCAGTGTGGTTAATGCAACTGCATGGAATTTTTTTTTTAAATATCTGCAGTGTAGTCTCAAACAGTGTATTAAAAACTTTTATTTATTTTTAATTAGTCAGAAGCATTGTATTACAGAACTAAGCACATTAATTTGTTTATTAACTTTATCAATTTAAATAAATTATAGGTTATATAGAAACTTAAGTGCTGCAGTAAATCAAATAAATGAACCCATGTGAAAATTTTGCAATTTAAATTTTGTAAAAAATAAAAAAATAAAATGTAGTGATCACCTATTTTGTATTACAGAACTAAACACATTAATTTGTTTATTAACTTTATCAATTTAAATCAATTATAGTTTATATACAAACTTAAGTGCTCCAGTAAATCAAATAAATGAACCCATGAAAAAATTTTGCAATTTAAATTTTGTAAAAAAAAAAAAAAAAATTATCTCCAAACCATTGAGAGTGCCTATGTTCAGTGATCACCTATTTTACATCCAAAATATAGTTCAAATTATCTTTTTTGAGTAGTTACATTTCTCTTCTGAGCCTTTAATGTTACTCCTTCACAAATGTAACAGAAATTATCAGTGTGGTTAATGCAACTGCATGGAATTTTTTTTTTAAATATCACTGCAGTGTAGTCTGAAACAGTGTATTAAAAACTTTTATTTATTTTTTAATAGTCAGAAGCATTGTATTACAGAACTAAACACATTAATTTGTTTATTAACTTTATCAATTTAAATAAATTATAGGTTATATAGAAACTTAAGTGCTGCAGTAAATCAAATAAATGAACCCATGTGAAAATTTTGCAATTTAAATTTTGTAAAAAATAAAAAAAAAATTATCTCCAAACCATTGAGAGTGCCAATGTTCAGGATCTGTAGTGATCACCTATTTTACATCCAAAATATAATTCAAATTATCTTTTTGTGAGTAGTTACATTTCTCCTCTTAGCCTTTAATATGTTACACCTTCACAAATGTAGCAGAAATTATCAGTGTGGTTAATGCAACTGCATGGAATTTTTTTTTTAAATATCACTGCAGTGTAGTCTGAAACAGTGTATTAAACACATTTATTTATTTTTAATTAGTCGGAAGCATTGTATTAACAGAACTAAACACATTAATTTGTTTATTAACTTTATCAATTTAAATAAATTATAGTTTATATAGAAACTTAAGTGCTGCAGTAAATCAAATAAATGAACCCATGTGAAGATTTTGCAATTTAAATTTTGTAAAAAAAAAAAAAAATTATCTCCAAACCATTGAGAGTGCCTATGATCAGGATCTGTAGTGATCACCTATTTTACATTCAAAATATAGTTCAAATTATCTTTTTTGAGTAGTTACATTTCTCTTCTGAGCCTTTAATGTTACTCCTTCACAAATGTAACAGAAATTATCAGTGTGGTTAATGCAACTGCATGGAATTTTTTTTTAAATATCACTGCAGTGTAGTCTCAAACAGTGTATTAAAAACTTTTATTTATTTTTTAATAGTCAGAAGCATTGTATTACAGAACTAAACACATTAATTTGTTTATTAACTTTATCAATTTAAATAAATTATAGTTTATATAGAAACTTAAGTGCTGCTGTAAATGAAATAAATGAACCAATGTGAAAATTTTGCAATTTAAATTTTGTAAAAAAATAAAAAAATAAAATTATCTTTAAACCATTGAAAGTGCCTATGTTCAGGATCTGTAGTGATACCTATTTTACATTCAAAATATAGTTCAAATTATCTTTTTTGAGTAGTTACATTTCTCCTCTGAGCCTTTAATGTTACTCCTTCACAAACGTAGCAGAAATTATCAGTGTGGTTAATGCAACTGCATGGAATTTTTTTTTTAAATATCACTGCAGCGTAGTCTCAAACAGTGTATTAAAAACTTTTATTTATTTTTAATTAGTCTGAAGCATTGTATTACAGAACTAAACACATTACTTTGTTTCTTAACTTTATCAATTTAAATAAATTATAGTTTATATAGAAACTTAAGTGCTGCAGTAAATCAAATAAATGAACCCATGTGAAAATTTTGTAATTTAAATGTCGTAAAAAAAAAAAAATTATCTCCAAACCATTGAGAGATCCTATGATCAGGATCTGTAGTGATCACCTATTTTACATCCAAAATATAGTTCAAATTATCTTTTTTGAGTAGTTACATTTCTCCTCTGAGCCTTTAATGTTACTCCTTCACAAATGTAGCAGAAATTATCAGTGTGATTAATGCAACTGCATGGAATTTTTTTTTTAAATATCACTGCAGTGTAGTCTGAAACAGTGTATTAAAAACTTTTATTTATTTTTAATTAGTCTGAAGCATTGTATTACAGAACTAAACACATTAATTTGTTTATTAACTTTATCAATTTAAATAAATTATATTTTATATAGAAACTTAAGTGCTGCAGTAAATCAAATAAATGAACCCATGTGAAAATTTTGTAATTTAAATGTCGTACAAAAAAAAAAATCATCTCCAAACCATTGAGAGATCCTATGATCAGGATCTCTAGTGATCACCTATTTTACACCCAATATGTAGTTCAAATTATCTTTTTGTGAGTAGTTACAATTCTCCTCTGAGCCTTTAATATGTTACTCCTTCACAAATGTAGCAGAAATTATCAGTGTGGTTAATGCAACTGCATGGAATTTTTTTTTTAAATATCACTGGAGTGTAGTCACAAACACTGTATTAAAAACTTTTATTTATTTTTAATTAGTCAGAAGCATTGTATTACAGAACTAAACACATTAATTTGTTTATTAACTTTATCAATTTAAATAAATTATAGTTTATATAGAAACTTAAGTGCTGCAGTAAATGAAAACATGTGAAAATTTTGCAATTTAAATTTTGTAAAAAAAAAAAAAATATCTCCAAACCATTGAGAGTGCCTATGATCAGGATCTGTAAAGATCACCTATTTTACATCAAAATATAGTTCAAATTATCTTTTTTGAGTAGTTACATTTCTCCTCTGAGCCTTTAATGTTACTCCTTCAGAAATGTAGCAGAAATTATCAGTGTGGTTAATGCAACTGCATGGAATTTTTTTTTTAAATATCTGCAGTGTAGTCTCAAACAGTGTATTAAAAACTTTTATTTATTTTTAATTAGTCAGAAGCATTGTATTACAGAACTAAGCACATTAATTTGTTTATTAACTTTATCAATTTAAATAAATTATAGGTTATATAGAAACTTAAGTGCTGCAGTAAATCAAATAAATGAACCCATGTGAAAATTTTGCAATTTAAATTTTGTAAAAAATAAAAAAATAAAATGTAGTGATCACCTATTTTGTATTACAGAACTAAACACATTAATTTGTTTATTAACTTTATCAATTTAAATCAATTATAGTTTATATACAAACTTAAGTGCTCCAGTAAATCAAATAAATGAACCCATGAAAAAATTTTGCAATTTAAATTTTGTAAAAAAAAAAAAAAATTATCTCCAAACCATTGAGAGTGCCTATGTTCAGTGATCACCTATTTTACATCCAAAATATAGTTCAAATTATCTTTTTTGAGTAGTTACATTTCTCTTCTGAGCCTTTAATGTTACTCCTTCACAAATGTAACAGAAATTATCAGTGTGGTTAATACAACTGCATGGAATTTTTTTTTTAAATATCACTGCAGTGTAGTCTGAAACAGTGTATTAAAAACTTTTATTTATTTTTTAATAGTCAGAAGCATTGTATTACAGAACTAAACACATTAATTTGTTTATTAACTTTATCAATTTAAATAAATTATAGTTTATATAGAAACTTAAGTGCTGCAGTAAATGAAAACATGTGAAAATTTTGCAATTTAAATTTTGTAAAAAATAAAAATAAAAAATTATCTCCAAACCATTGAGAGTGCCTATGATCAGGATCTGTAGTGATCACCTATTTTACATGCAAAATATAGTTCAAATTATCTTTTTGTGAGTAGTTACATTTCTCCTCTGAGCCTTTAATGTTACTCCTTCACAAATGTAGCAGAAATTATCAGTGTGGTTAATGCAACTGCATGGAATTTTTTTTTGAAATATCACTGCACTGTAGTCTCAAACAGTGTATTAAAAACTTTTATTTATTTTTAATTAGTCTGAAGCATTGTATTACAGAACTAAGCACATTAATTTGTTTATTAACTTTATCAATTTAAATAAATTATATTTTATATAGAAACTTAAGTGCTGCAGTAAATCAAATAAATGAACCCATGTGAAAAATTTGTAATTTAAATGTCGTAAAAAAAAAAAAATCATCTCCAAACCATTGAGAGATCCTATGATCAGGATCTCTAGTGATCACCTATTTTACACCCAATATGTAGTTCAAATTATCTTTTTGTGAGTAGTTACAATTCTCCTCTGAGCCTTTAATATGTTACTCCTTCACAAATGTAGCAGAAATTATCAGTGTGGTTAATGCAACTGCATGGAATTTTTTTTTTAAATATCACTGGAGTGTAGTCACAAACACTGTATTAAAATTTTTTATTTATTTTTAATTAGTCAGAAGCATTGTATTACAGAACTAAACACATTAATTTGTTTATTAACTTTATCAATTTAAATAAATTATAGTTTATATAGAAACTTAAGTGCTGCAGTAAATGAAAACATGTGAAAATTTTGCAATTTAAATTTTGTAAAAAAAAAAAATATCTCCAAACCATTGAGAGTGCCTATGATCAGGATCTGTAGTGATCACCTATTTTACATCCAAAATATAGTTCAAATTATCTTTTTGTGAGTAGTTACATTTCTCCTCTGAGCCTTTAATGTTACTCCTTCACAAATGTAGCAGAAATTATCAGTGTGGTTAATGCAACTGCATGGAATTTTTTTTTGAAATATCACTGCACTGTAGTCTCAAACAGTGTATTAAAAACTTTTATTTAGTTTTAATTAGTCTGAAGCATTGTATTACAGAACTAAGCACATTAATTTGTTTATTAACTTTATCAATTTAAATAAATTATATTTTATATAGAAACTTAAGTGCTGCAGTAAATCAAATAAATGAACCCATGTGAAAATTTTGTAATTTAAATGTCGTAAAAAAAAAAAAATCATCTCCAAACCATTGAGAGATCCTAAGATCAGGATCTCTAGTGATCACCTATTTTACATCCAATATGTAGTTCAAATTATCTTTTTGTGAGTAGTTACAATTCTCCTCTGAGCCTTTAATATGTTACTCCTTCACAAATGTAGCAGAAATTATCAGTGTGGTTAATGCAACTGCATGGAATTTTTTTTTTAAATATCACTGGAGTGTAGTCACAAACACTGTATTAAAAACTTTTATTTATTTTTAATTAGTCAGAAGCATTGTATTACAGAACTAAACACATTAATTTGTTTATTAACTTTATCAATTTAAATAAATTATAGTTTATATAGAAACTTAAGTGCTGCAGTAAATGAAAACATGTGAAAATTTTCCAATTTAAATTTTGTAAAAAAAAAAAAAATATCTCCAAACCATTGAGAGTGCCTATGATCAGGATCTGTAAAGATCACCTATTTTACATCAAAATATAGTTCAAATTATCTTTTTTGAGTAGTTACATTTCTCCTCTGAGCCTTTAATGTTACTCCTTCAGAAATGTAGCAGAAATTATCAGTGTGGTTAATGCAACTGCATGGAATTTTTTTTTTAAATATCTGCAGTGTAGTCTCAAACAGTGTATTAAAAACTTTTATTTATTTTTAATTAGTCAGAAGCATTGTATTACAGAACTAAGCACATTAATTTGTTTATTAACTTTATCAATTTAAATAAATTATAGGTTATATAGAAACTTAAGTGCTGCAGTAAATCAAATAAATGAACCCATGTGAAAATTTTGCAATTTAAATTATGTAAAAAATAAAAAAATAAAATGTAGTGATCACCTATTTTGTATTACAGAACTAAACACATTAATTTGTTTATTAACTTTATCAATTTAAATCAATTATAGTTTATATAGAAACTTAAGTGCTCCAGTAAATCAAATAAATGAACCCATGAAAAAATTTTGCAATTTAAATTTTGTAAAAAAAAAAAAAAAAATTATCTCCAAACCATTGAGAGTGCCTATGGTCAGTGATCACCTATTTTACATCCAAAATATAGTTCAAATTATCTTTTTTGAGTAGTTACATTTCTCCTCTGAGCCTTTAATGTTACTCCTTCACAAATGTAGCAGAAATTATCAGTGTGGTTAATGCAACTGCATGCAATTTTTTTTTGAAATATCACTGCAGTGTAGTCTCAAACAGTGTATTAAAAACTTTTATTTATTTTTAATTAGTCAGAAGCATGGTATTACAAAACTAAACACATTAATTTGTTTATTAACTTTATCAATTTAAATAAATTATAGGTTATATAGAAACTTAAGTGCTGCAGTAAATCAAATAAATGAACCCATGTGAAAATTTTGCAATTTAAATTTTGTAAAAAATAAAAAAAAAATTATCTCCAAACCATTGAGAGTGCCAATGTTCAGGATCTGTAGTGATCACCTATTTTACATCCAAAATATAGTTCAAATTATCTTTTTGTGAGTAGTTACATTTCTCCTCTTAGCCTTTAATATGTTACACCTTCACAAATGTAGCAGAAATTATCAGTGTGGTTAATGCAACTGCATGGAATTTTTTTTTTAAATATCACTGCAGTGTAGTCTGAAACAGTGTATTAAAAACTTTTATTTATTTTTAATTAGTCGGAAGCATTGTATTACAGAACTAAACACATTAATTTGTTTATTAACTTTATCAATTTAAATAAATTATAGTTTATATAGAAACTTAAGTGCTGCAGTAAATCAAATAAATGAACCCATGTGAAGATTTTGCAATTTAAATTTTGTAAAAAAAAAAAAAAATATCTCCAAACCATTGAGAGTGCCTATGATCAGGATCTGTAGTGATCACCTATTTTACATTCAAAATATAGTTCAAATTATCTTTTTTGAGTAGTTACATTTCTCTTCTGAGCCTTTAATGTTACTCCTTCACAAATGTAACAGAAATTATCAGTGTGGTTAATGCAACTGCATGGAATTTTTTTTTAAATATCACTGCAGTGTAGTCTGAAACAGTGTATTAAAAACATTTATTTATTTTTAATTAGTCGGAAGCATTGTATTACAGAACTAAACACATTAATTTGTTTATTAACTTTATCAATTTAAATAAATTATAGTTTATATAGAAACTTAAGTGCTGCAGTAAATCAAATAAATGAACCCATGTGAAAATTTTGTAATTTAAATGTCGTAAAAAAAAAAAATTATCTCCAAACCAGTGAGAGATCCTATGATCAGGATCTGTAGTGATCACCTATTTTACATCCAAAATATAGTTCAAATTATCTTTTTTGAGTAGTTACATTTCTCCTCTGAGCCTTTAATGTTACTCCTTCACAAATGTAGCAGAAATTATCAGTGTGATTAATGCAACTGCATGGAATTTTTTTTTTAAATATCACTGCAGTGTAGTCTGAAACAGTGTATTAAAAACTTTTATTTATTTTTAATTAGTCTGAAGCATTGTATTACAGAACTAAACACATTAATTTGTTTATTAACTTTATCAATTTAAATAAATTATAGTTTATATAGAAACTTAAGTGCTGCAGTAAATGAAAACATGTGAAAATTTTGCAATTTAAATTTTGTAAAAAAAAAAAATATCTCCAAACCATTGAGAGTGCCTATGATCAGGATCTGTAGTGATCACCTATTTTACATCCAAAATATAGTTCAAATTATCTTTTTGTGAGTAGTTACATTTCTCCTCTGAGCCTTTAATGTTACTCCTTCACAAATGTAGCAGAAATTATCAGTGTGGTTAATGCAACTGCATGGAATTTTTTTTTGAAATATCACTGCACTGTAGTCTCAAACAGTGTATTAAAAACTTTTATTTATTTTTAATTAGTCTGAAGCATTGTATTACAGAACTAAGCACATTAATTTGTTTATTAACTTTATCAATTTAAATAAATTATATTTTATATAGAAACTTAAGTGCTGCAGTAAATCAAATAAATGAACCCATGTGAAAATTTTGTAATTTAAATGTCGTAAAAAAAAAAAAATCATCTCCAAACCATTGAGAGATCCTATGATCAGGATCTCTAGTGATCACCTATTTTACATCCAATATGTAGTTCAAATTATCTTTTTGTGAGTAGTTACAATTCTCCTCTGAGCCTTTAATATGTTACTCCTTCACAAATGTAGCAGAAATTATCAGTGTGGTTAATGCAACTGCATGGAATTTTTTTTTTAAATATCACTGGAGTGTAGTCACAAACACTGTATTAAAAACTTTTATTTATTTTTAATTAGTCAGAAGCATTGTATTACAGAACTAAACACATTAATTTGTTTATTAACTTTATCAATTTAAATAAATTATAGTTTATATAGAAACTTAAGTGCTGCAGTAAATGAAAACATGTGAAAATTTTCCAATTTAAATTTTGTAAAAAAAAAAAAATATCTCCAAACCATTGAGAGTGCCTATGATCAGGATCTGTAAAGATCACCTATTTTACATCAAAATATAGTTCAAATTATCTTTTTTGAGTAGTTACATTTCTCCTCTGAGCCTTTAATGTTACTCCTTCAGAAATGTAGCAGAAATTATCAGTGTGGTTAATGCAACTGCATGGAATTTTTTTTTTAAATATCTGCAGTGTAGTCTCAAACAGTGTATTAAAAACTTTTATTTATTTTTAATTAGTCAGAAGCATTGTATTACAGAACTAAGCACATTAATTTGTTTATTAACTTTATCAATTTAAATAAATTATAGGTTATATAGAAACTTAAGTGCTGCAGTAAATCAAATAAATGAACCCATGTGAAAATTTTGCAATTTAAATTTTGTAAAAAATAAAAAAATAAAATGTAGTGATCACCTATTTTGTATTACAGAACTAAACACATTAATTTGTTTATTAACTTTATCAATTTAAATCAATTATAGTTTATATAGAAACTTAAGTGCTCCAGTAAATCAAATAAATGAACCCATGAAAAAATTTTGCAATTTAAATTTTGTAAAAAAAAAAAAAAAATTATCTCCAAACCATTGAGAGTGCCTATGTTCAGTGATCACCTATTTTACATCCAAAATATAGTTCAAATTATCTTTTTTGAGTAGTTACATTTCTCCTCTGAGCCTTTAATGTTACTCCTTCACAAATGTAGCAGAAATTATCAGTGTGGTTAATGCAACTGCATGGAATTTTTTTTTGAAATATCACTGCAGTGTAGTCTCAAACAGTGTATTAAAAACTTTTATTTATTTTTAATTAGTCAGAAGCATGGTATTACAAAACTAAACACATTAATTTGTTTATTAACTTTATCAATTTAAATAAATTATAGGTTATATAGAAACTTAAGTGCTGCAGTAAATCAAATAAATGAACCCATGTGAAAATTTTGCAATTTAAATTTTGTAAAAAATAAAAAAAAAATTATCTCCAAACCATTGAGAGTGCCAATGTTCAGGATCTGTAGTGATCACCTATTTTACATCCAAAATATAATTCAAATTATCTTTTTGTGAGTAGTTACATTTCTCCTCTTAGCCTTTAATATGTTACACCTTCACAAATGTAGCAGAAATTATCAGTGTGGTTAATGCAACTGCATGGAATTTTTTTTTTAAATATCACTGCAGTGTAGTCTGAAACAGTGTATTAAAAACTTTTATTTATTTTTAATTAGTCGGAAGCATTGTATTACAGAACTAAACAAATTAATTTGTTTATTAACTTTATCAATTTAAATAAATTATAGTTTATATAGAAACTTAAGTGCTCCAGTAAATCAAATAAATGAACCCATGTGAAAATTTTGCAATTTAAATTTTGTAAAAAAAAAAAAATTATCTCCAAACCATTGAGAGTGCCTATGATCAGGATCTGTAGTGATCACCTATTTTACATTCAAAATATAGTTCAAATTATCTTTTTTGAGTAGTTACATTTCTCTTCTGAGCCTTTAATGTTACTCCTTCACAAATGTAACAGAAATTATCAGTGTGGTTAATGCAACTGCATGGAATTTTTTTTTTAAATATCACTGCAGTGTAGTCTGAAACAGTGTATTAAACACATTTATTTATTTTTAATTAGTCGGAAGCATTGTATTAACAGAACTAAACACATTAATTTGTTTATTAACTTTATCAATTTAAATAAATTATAGTTTATATAGAAACTTAAGTGCTGCAGTAAATCAAATAAATGAACCCATGTGAAGATTTTGCAATTTAAATTTTGTAAAAAAAAAAAAAAATTATCTCCAAACCATTGAGAGTGCCTATGATCAGGATCTGTAGTGATCACCTATTTTACATTCAAAATATAGTTCAAATTATCTTTTTTGAGTAGTTACATTTCTCTTCTGAGCCTTTAATGTTACTCCTTCACAAATGTAACAGAAATTATCAGTGTGGTTAATGCAACTGCATGGAATTTTTTTTTAAATATCACTGCAGTGTAGTCTCAAACAGTGTATTAAAAACTTTTATTTATTTTTTAATAGTCAGAAGCATTGTATTACAGAACTAAACACATTAATTTGTTTATTAACTTTATCAATTTAAATAAATTATAGTTTATATAGAAACTTAAGTGCTGCTGTAAATGAAATAAATGAACCAATGTGAAAATTTTGCAATTTAAATTTTGTAAAAAAATAAAAAAATAAAATTATCTTTAAACCATTGAAAGTGCCTATGTTCAGGATCTGTAGTGATACCTATTTTACATTCAAAATATAGTTCAAATTATCTTTTTTGAGTAGTTACATTTCTCCTCTGAGCCTTTAATGTTACTCCTTCACAAACGTAGCAGAAATTATCAGTGTGGTTAATGCAACTGCATGGAATTTTTTTTTTAAATATCACTGCAGCGTAGTCTCAAACAGTGTATTAAAAACTTTTATTTATTTTTAATTAGTCTGAAGCATTGTATTACAGAACTAAACACATTACTTTGTTTCTTAACTTTATCAATTTAAATAAATTATAGTTTATATAGAAACTTAAGTGCTGCAGTAAATCAAATAAATGAACCCATGTGAAAATTTTGTAATTTAAATGTCGTAAAAAAAAAAAAATTATCTCCAAACCATTGAGAGATCCTATGATCAGGATCTGTAGTGATCACCTATTTTACATCCAAAATATAGTTCAAATTATCTTTTTTGAGTAGTTACATTTCTCCTCTGAGCCTTTAATGTTACTCCTTCACAAATGTAGCAGAAATTATCAGTGTGATTAATGCAACTGCATGGAATTTTTTTTTTAAATATCACTGCAGTGTAGTCTGAAACAGTGTATTAAAAACTTTTATTTATTTTTAATTAGTCTGAAGCATTGTATTACAGAACTAAACACATTAATTTGTTTATTAACTTTATCAATTTAAATAAATTATATTTTATATAGAAACTTAAGTGCTGCAGTAAATCAAATAAATGAACCCATGTGAAAATTTTGTAATTTAAATGTCGTACAAAAAAAAAAATCATCTCCAAACCATTGAGAGATCCTATGATCAGGATCTCTAGTGATCACCTATTTTACACCCAATATGTAGTTCAAATTATCTTTTTGTGAGTAGTTACAATTCTCCTCTGAGCCTTTAATATGTTACTCCTTCACAAATGTAGCAGAAATTATCAGTGTGGTTAATGCAACTGCATGGAATTTTTTTTTTAAATATCACTGGAGTGTAGTCACAAACACTGTATTAAAAACTTTTATTTATTTTTAATTAGTCAGAAGCATTGTATTACAGAACTAAACACATTAATTTGTTTATTAACTTTATCAATTTAAATAAATTATAGTTTATATAGAAACTTAAGTGCTGCAGTAAATGAAAACATGTGAAAATTTTGCAATTTAAATTTTGTAAAAAAAAAAAAAATATCTCCAAACCATTGAGAGTGCCTATGATCAGGATCTGTAAAGATCACCTATTTTACATCAAAATATAGTTCAAATTATCTTTTTTGAGTAGTTACATTTCTCCTCTGAGCCTTTAATGTTACTCCTTCAGAAATGTAGCAGAAATTATCAGTGTGGTTAATGCAACTGCATGGAATTTTTTTTTTAAATATCTGCAGTGTAGTCTCAAACAGTGTATTAAAAACTTTTATTTATTTTTAATTAGTCAGAAGCATTGTATTACAGAACTAAGCACATTAATTTGTTTATTAACTTTATCAATTTAAATAAATTATAGGTTATATAGAAACTTAAGTGCTGCAGTAAATCAAATAAATGAACCCATGTGAAAATTTTGCAATTTAAATTTTGTAAAAAATAAAAAAATAAAATGTAGTGATCACCTATTTTGTATTACAGAACTAAACACATTAATTTGTTTATTAACTTTATCAATTTAAATCAATTATAGTTTATATACAAACTTAAGTGCTCCAGTAAATCAAATAAATGAACCCATGAAAAAATTTTGCAATTTAAATTTTGTAAAAAAAAAAAAAAAAATTATCTCCAAACCATTGAGAGTGCCTATGTTCAGTGATCACCTATTTTACATCCAAAATATAGTTCAAATTATCTTTTTTGAGTAGTTACATTTCTCTTCTGAGCCTTTAATGTTACTCCTTCACAAATGTAACAGAAATTATCAGTGTGGTTAATGCAACTGCATGGAATTTTTTTTTTAAATATCACTGCAGTGTAGTCTGAAACAGTGTATTAAAAACTTTTATTTATTTTTTAATAGTCAGAAGCATTGTATTACAGAACTAAACACATTAATTTGTTTATTAACTTTATCAATTTAAATAAATTATAGGTTATATAGAAACTTAAGTGCTGCAGTAAATCAAATAAATGAACCCATGTGAAAATTTTGCAATTTAAATTTTGTAAAAAATAAAAAAAAAATTATCTCCAAACCATTGAGAGTGCCAATGTTCAGGATCTGTAGTGATCACCTATTTTACATCCAAAATATGATTCAAATTATCTTTTTGTGAGTAGTTACATTTCTCCTCTTAGCCTTTAATATGTTACACCTTCACAAATGTAGCAGAAATTATCAGTGTGGTTAATGCAACTGCATGGAATTTTTTTTTTAAATATCACTGCAGTGTAGTCTGAAACAGTGTATTAAAAACTTTTATTTATTTTTAATTAGTCGGAAGCATTGTATTACAGAACTAAACAAATTAATTTGTTTATTAACTTTATCAATTTAAATAAATTATAGTTTATATAGAAACTTAAGTGCTCCAGTAAATCAAATAAATGAACCCATGTGAAAATTTTGCAATTTAAATTTTGTAAAAAAAAAAAAATTATCTCCAAACCATTGAGAGTGCCTATGATCAGGATCTGTAGTGATCACCTATTTTACATTCAAAATATAGTTCAAATTATCTTTTTTGAGTAGTTACATTTCTCTTCTGAGCCTTTAATGTTACTCCTTCACAAATGTAACAGAAATTATCAGTGTGGTTAATGCAACTGCATGGAATTTTTTTTTTAAATATCACTGCAGTGTAGTCTGAAACAGTGTATTAAACACATTTATTTATTTTTAATTAGTCGGAAGCATTGTATTAACAGAACTAAACACATTAATTTGTTTATTAACTTTATCAATTTAAATAAATTATAGTTTATATAGAAACTTAAGTGCTGCAGTAAATCAAATAAATGAACCCATGTGAAGATTTTGCAATTTAAATTTTGTAAAAAAAAAAAAAATTATCTCCAAACCATTGAGAGTGCCTATGATCAGGATCTGTAGTGATCACCTATTTTACATTCAAAATATAGTTCAAATTATCTTTTTTGAGTAGTTACATTTCTCTTCTGAGCCTTTAATGTTACTCCTTCACAAATGTAACAGAAATTATCAGTGTGGTTAATGCAACTGCATGGAATTTTTTTTTAAATATCACTGCAGTGTAGTCTCAAACAGTGTATTAAAAACTTTTATTTATTTTTTAATAGTCAGAAGCATTGTATTACAGAACTAAACACATTAATTTGTTTATTAACTTTATCAATTTAAATAAATTATAGTTTATATAGAAACTTAAGTGCTGCAGTAAATCAAATAAATGAACCCATGTGAAAATTTTGTAATTTAAATGTCGTAAAAAAAAAAAAATTATCTCCAAACTATTGAGAGATCCTATGATCAGGATCTGTAGTGATCACCTATTTTACATCCAAAATATAGTTCAAATTATCTTTTTTGAGTAGTTACATTTCTCCTCTGAGCCTTTAATGTTACTCCTTCACAAATGTAGCAGAAATTATCAGTGTGATTAATGCAACTGCATGGAATTTTTTTTTTAAATATCACTGCAGTGTAGTCTGAAACAGTGTATTAAAAACTTTTATTTATTTTTAATTAGTCTGAAGCATTGTATTACAGAACTAAACACATTAATTTGTTTATTAACTTTATCAATTTAAATAAATTATATTTTATATAGAAACTTAAGTGCTGCAGTAAATCAAATAAATGAACCCATGTGAAAATTTTGTAATTTAAATGTCGTACAAAAAAAAAAATCATCTCCAAACCATTGAGAGATCCTATGATCAGGATCTCTAGTGATCACCTATTTTACACCCAATATGTAGTTCAAATTATCTTTTTGTGAGTAGTTACAATTCTCCTCTGAGCCTTTAATATGTTACTCCTTCACAAATGTAGCAGAAATTATCAGTGTGGTTAATGCAACTGCATGGAATTTTTTTTTTAAATATCACTGGAGTGTAGTCACAAACACTGTATTAAAAACTTTTATTTATTTTTAATTAGTCAGAAGCATTGTATTACAGAACTAAACACATTAATTTGTTTATTAACTTTATCAATTTAAATAAATTATAGTTTATATAGAAACTTAAGTGCTGCAGTAAATGAAAACATGTGAAAATTTTGCAATTTAAATTTTGTAAAAAAAAAAAAAATATCTCCAAACCATTGAGAGTGCCTATGATCAGGATCTGTAAAGATCACCTATTTTACATCAAAATATAGTTCAAATTATCTTTTTTGAGTAGTTACATTTCTCCTCTGAGCCTTTAATGTTACTCCTTCAGAAATGTAGCAGAAATTATCAGTGTGGTTAATGCAACTGCATGGAATTTTTTTTTTAAATATCTGCAGTGTAGTCTCAAACAGTGTATTAAAAACTTTTATTTATTTTTAATTAGTCAGAAGCATTGTATTACAGAACTAAGCACATTAATTTGTTTATTAACTTTATCAATTTAAATAAATTATAGGTTATATAGAAACTTAAGTGCTGCAGTAAATCAAATAAATGAACCCATGTGAAAATTTTGCAATTTAAATTTTGTAAAAAATAAAAAAATAAAATGTAGTGATCACCTATTTTGTATTACAGAACTAAACACATTAATTTGTTTATTAACTTTATCAATTTAAATCAATTATAGTTTATATACAAACTTAAGTGCTCCAGTAAATCAAATAAATGAACCCATGAAAAAATTTTGCAATTTAAATTTTGTAAAAAAAAAAAAAAAAATTATCTCCAAACCATTGAGAGTGCCTATGTTCAGTGATCACCTATTTTACATCCAAAATATAGTTCAAATTATCTTTTTTGAGTAGTTACATTTCTCTTCTGAGCCTTTAATGTTACTCCTTCACAAATGTAACAGAAATTATCAGTGTGGTTAATGCAACTGCATGGAATTTTTTTTTTAAATATCACTGCAGTGTAGTCTGAAACAGTGTATTAAAAACTTTTATTTATTTTTTAATAGTCAGAAGCATTGTATTACAGAACTAAACACATTAATTTGTTTATTAACTTTATCAATTTAAATAAATTATAGTTTATATAGAAACTTAAGTGCTGCAGTAAATGAAAACATGTGAAAATTTTGCAATTTAAATTTTGTAAAAAATAAAAATAAAAAATTATCTCCAAACCATTGAGAGTGCCTATGATCAGGATCTGTAGTGATCACCTATTTTACATGCAAAATATAGTTCAAATTATCTTTTTGTGAGTAGTTACATTTCTCCTCTGAGCCTTTAATGTTACTCCTTCACAAATGTAGCAGAAATTATCAGTGTGGTTAATGCAACTGCATGGAATTTTTTTTTGAAATATCACTGCACTGTAGTCTCAAACAGTGTATTAAAAACTTTTATTTATTTTTAATTAGTCTGAAGCATTGTATTACAGAACTAAGCACATTAATTTGTTTATTAACTTTATCAATTTAAATAAATTATATTTTATATAGAAACTTAAGTGCTGCAGTAAATCAAATAAATGAACCCATGTGAAAAATTTGTAATTTAAATGTCGTAAAAAAAAAAAATCATCTCCAAACCATTGAGAGATCCTATGATCAGGATCTCTAGTGATCACCTATTTTACACCCAATATGTAGTTCAAATTATCTTTTTGTGAGTAGTTACAATTCTCCTCTGAGCCTTTAATATGTTACTCCTTCACAAATGTAGCAGAAATTATCAGTGTGGTTAATGCAACTGCATGGAATTTTTTTTTTAAATATCACTGGAGTGTAGTCACAAACACTGTATTAAAAACTTTTATTTATTTTTAATT
This sequence comes from Lycorma delicatula, assembly GCF_047948215.1. Taxonomy (NCBI): domain Eukaryota; kingdom Metazoa; phylum Arthropoda; class Insecta; order Hemiptera; family Fulgoridae; genus Lycorma; species Lycorma delicatula. Next base: position 176,796,932 of record NC_134458.1, read on the forward strand.
AGTCAGAAGCATTGTATTACAGAACTAAACACATTAATTTGTTTATTAACTTTATCAATTTAAATAAATTATAGTTTATATAGAAACTTAAGTGCTGCAGTAAATGAAAACATGTGAAAATTTTGCAATTTAAATTTTGTAAAAAAAAAAAATATCTCCAAACCATTGAGAGTGCCTATGATCAGGATCTGTAAAGATCACCTATTTTACATCAAAATATAGTTCAAATTATCTTTTTTGAGTAGTTACATTTCTCCTCTGAGCCTTTAATGTTACTCCTTCAGAAATGTAGCAGAAATTATCAGTGTGGTTAATGCAACTGCATGGAATTTTTTTTTAAATATCTGCAGTGTAGTCTCAAACAGTGTATTAAAAACTTTTATTTATTTTTAATTAGTCAGAAGCATTGTATTACAGAACTAAGCACATTAATTTGTTTATTAACTTTATCAATTTAAATAAATTATAGGTTATATAGAAACTTAAGTGCTGCAGTAAATCAAATAAATGAACCCATGTGAAAATTTTGCAATTTAAATTATGTAAAAAATAAAAAAATAAAATGTAGTGATCACCTATTTTGTATTACAGAACTAAACACATTAATTTGTTTATTAACTTTATCAATTTAAATCAATTATAGTTTATATAGAAACTTAAGTGCTCCAGTAAATCAAATAAATGAACCCATGAAAAAATTTTGCAATTTAAATTTTGTAAAAAAAAAAAAAAAATTATCTCCAAACCATTGAGAGTGCCTATGGTCAGTGATCACCTATTTTACATCCAAAATATAGTTCAAATTATCTTTTTTGAGTAGTTACATTTCTCCTCTGAGCCTTTAATGTTACTCCTTCACAAATGTAGCAGAAATTGTCAGTGTGGTTAATGCAACTGCATGCAATTTTTTTTTGAAATATCACTGCAGTGTAGTCTCAAACAGTGTATTAAAAACTTTTATTTATTTTTAATTAGTCAGAAGCATGGTATTACAAAACTAAACACATTAATTTGTTTATTAACTTTATCAATTTAAATAAATTATAGGTTATATAGAAACTTAAGTGCTGCAGTAAATCAAATAAATGAACCCATGTGAAAATTTTGCAATTTAAATTTTGTAAAAAATAAAAAAAAAATTATCTCCAAACCATTGAGAGTGCCAATGTTCAGGATCTGTAGTGATCACCTATTTTACATCCAAAATATAGTTCAAATTATCTTTTTGTGAGTAGTTACATTTCTCCTCTTAGCCTTTAATATGTTACACCTTCACAAATGTAGCAGAAATTATCAGTGTGGTTAATGCAACTGCATGGAATTTTTTTTTTAAATATCACTGCAGTGTAGTCTGAAACAGTGTATTAAAAACTTTTATTTATTTTTAATTAGTCGGAAGCATTGTATTACAGAACTAAACACATTAATTTGTTTATTAACTTTATCAATTTAAATAAATTATAGTTTATATAGAAACTTAAGTGCTGCAGTAAATCAAATAAATGAACCCATGTGAAGATTTTGCAATTTAAATTTTGTAAAAAAAAAAAAAATATCTCCAAACCATTGAGAGTGCCTATGATCAGGATCTGTAGTGATCACCTATTTTACATTCAAAATATAGTTCAAATTATCTTTTTTGAGTAGTTACATTTCTCTTCTGAGCCTTTAATGTTACTCCTTCACAAATGTAACAGAAATTATCAGTGTGGTTAATGCAACTGCATGGAATTTTTTTTTAAATATCACTGCAGTGTAGTCTGAAACAGTGTATTAAAAACATTTATTTATTTTTAATTAGTCGGAAGCATTGTATTACAGAACTAAACACATTAATTTGTTTATTAACTTTATCAATTTAAATAAATTATAGTTTATATAGAAACTTAAGTGCTGCAGTAAATCAAATAAATGAACCCATGTGAAAATTTTGTAATTTAAATGTCGTAAAAAAAAAAAATTATCTCCAAACCAGTGAGAGATCCTATGATCAGGATCTGTAGTGATCACCTATTTTACATCCAAAATATAGTTCAAATTATCTTTTTTGAGTAGTTACATTTCTCCTCTGAGCCTTTAATGTTACTCCTTCACAAATGTAGCAGAAATTATCAGTGTGATTAATGCAACTGCATGGAATTTTTTTTTTAAATATCACTGCAGTGTAGTCTGAAACAGTGTATTAAAAACTTTTATTTATTTTTAATTAGTCTGAAGCATTGTATTACAGAACTAAACACATTAATTTGTTTATTAACTTTATCAATTTAAATAAATTATAGTTTATATAGAAACTTAAGTGCTGCAGTAAATGAAAACATGTGAAAATTTTGCAATTTAAATTTTGTAAAAAAAAAAAAATATCTCCAAACCATTGAGAGTGCCTATGATCAGGATCTGTAGTGATCACCTATTTTACATCCAAAATATAGTTCAAATTATCTTTTTGTGAGTAGTTACATTTCTCCTCTGAGCCTTTAATGTTACTCCTTCACAAATGTAGCAGAAATTATCAGTGTGGTTAATGCAACTGCATGGAATTTTTTTTTGAAATATCACTGCACTGTAGTCTCAAACAGTGTATTAAAAACTTTTATTTATTTTTAATTAGTCTGAAGCATTGTATTACAGAACTAAGCACATTAATTTGTTTATTAACTTTATCAATTTAAATAAATTATATTTTATATAGAAACTTAAGTGCTGCAGTAAATCAAATAAATGAACCCATGTGAAAATTTTGTAATTTAAATGTCGTAAAAAAAAAAAAATCATCTCCAAACCATTGAGAGATCCTATGATCAGGATCTCTAGTGATCACCTATTTTACATCCAATATGTAGTTCAAATTATCTTTTTGTGAGTAGTTACAATTCTCCTCTGAGCCTTTAATATGTTACTCCTTCACAAATGTAGCAGAAATTATCAGTGTGGTTAATGCAACTGCATGGAATTTTTTTTTTAAATATCACTGGAGTGTAGTCACAAACACTGTATTAAAAACTTTTATTTATTTTTAATTAGTCAGAAGCATTGTATTACAGAACTAAACACATTAATTTGTTTATTAACTTTATCAATTTAAATAAATTATAGTTTATATAGAAACTTAAGTGCTGCAGTAAATGAAAACATGTGAAAATTTTCCAATTTAAATTTTGTAAAAAAAAAAAAAATATCTCCAAACCATTGAGAGTGCCTATGATCAGGATCTGTAAAGATCACCTATTTTACATCAAAATATAGTTCAAATTATCTTTTTTGAGTAGTTACATTTCTCCTCTGAGCCTTTAATGTTACTCCTTCAGAAATGTAGCAGAAATTATCAGTGTGGTTAATGCAACTGCATGGAATTTTTTTTTTAAATATCTGCAGTGTAGTCTCAAACAGTGTATTAAAAACTTTTATTTATTTTTAATTAGTCAGAAGCATTGTATTACAGAACTAAGCACATTAATTTGTTTATTAACTTTATCAATTTAAATAAATTATAGGTTATATAGAAACTTAAGTGCTGCAGTAAATCAAATAAATGAACCCATGTGAAAATTTTGCAATTTAAATTTTGTAAAAAATAAAAAAATAAAATGTAGTGATCACCTATTTTGTATTACAGAACTAAACACATTAATTTGTTTATTAACTTTATCAATTTAAATCAATTATAGTTTATATAGAAACTTAAGTGCTCCAGTAAATCAAATAAATGAACCCATGAAAAAATTTTGCAATTTAAATTTTGTAAAAAAAAAAAAAAAATTATCTCCAAACCATTGAGAGTGCCTATGTTCAGTGATCACCTATTTTACATCCAAAATATAGTTCAAATTATCTTTTTTGAGTAGTTACATTTCTCCTCTGAGCCTTTAATGTTACTCCTTCACAAATGTAGCAGAAATTATCAGTGTGGTTAATGCAACTGCATGGAATTTTTTTTTGAAATATCACTGCAGTGTAGTCTCAAACAGTGTATTAAAAACTTTTATTTATTTTTAATTAGTCAGAAGCATGGTATTACAAAACTAAACACATTAATTTGTTTATTAACTTTATCAATTTAAATAAATTATAGGTTATATAGAAACTTAAGTGCTGCAGTAAATCAAATAAATGAACCCATGTGAAAATTTTGCAATTTAAATTTTGTAAAAAAAAAAAAAAAAATTATCTCCAAACCATTGAGAGTGCCAATGTTCAGGATCTGTAGTGATCACCTATTTTACATCCAAAATATAATTCAAATTATCTTTTTGTGAGTAGTTACATTTCTCCTCTTAGCCTTTAATATGTTACACCTTCACAAATGTAGCAGAAATTATCAGTGTGGTTAATGCAACTGCATGGAATTTTTTTTTTAAATATCACTGCAGTGTAGTCTGAAACAGTGTATTAAAAACTTTTATTTATTTTTAATTAGTCGGAAGCATTGTATTACAGAACTAAACAAATTAATTTGTTTATTAACTTTATCAATTTAAATAAATTATAGTTTATATAGAAACTTAAGTGCTCCAGTAAATCAAATAAATGAACCCATGTGAAGATTTTGCAATTTAAATTTTGTAAAAAAAAAAAAAAATTATCTCCAAACCATTGAGAGTGCCTATGATCAGGATCTGTAGTGATCACCTATTTTACATTCAAAATATAGTTCAAATTATCTTTTTTGAGTAGTTACATTTCTCTTCTGAGCCTTTAATGTTACTCCTTCACAAATGTAACAGAAATTATCAGTGTGGTTAATGCAACTGCATGGAATTTTTTTTTAAATATCACTGCAGTGTAGTCTCAAACAGTGTATTAAAAACTTTTATTTATTTTTTAATAGTCAGAAGCATTGTATTACAGAACTAAACACATTAATTTGTTTATTAACTTTATCAATTTAAATAAATTATAGTTTATATAGAAACTTAAGTGCTGCTGTAAATGAAATAAATGAACCAATGTGAAAATTTTGCAATTTAAATTTTGTAAAAAAATAAAAAAATAAAATTATCTTTAAACCATTGAAAGTGCCTATGTTCAGGATCTGTAGTGATACCTATTTTACATTCAAAATATAGTTCAAATTATCTTTTTTGAGTAGTTACATTTCTCCTCTGAGCCTTTAATGTTACTCCTTCACAAACGTAGCAGAAATTATCAGTGTGGTTAATGCAACTGCATGGAATTTTTTTTTTAAATATCACTGCAGCGTAGTCTCAAACAGTGTATTAAAAACTTTTATTTATTTTTAATTAGTCTGAAGCATTGTATTACAGAACTAAACACATTACTTTGTTTCTTAACTTTATCAATTTAAATAAATTATAGTTTATATAGAAACTTAAGTGCTGCAGTAAATCAAATAAATGAACCCATGTGAAAATTTTGTAATTTAAATGTCGTAAAAAAAAAAAAAATTATCTCCAAACCATTGAGAGATCCTATGATCAGGATCTGTAGTGATCACCTATTTTACATCCAAAATATAGTTCAAATTATCTTTTTTGAGTAGTTACATTTCTCCTCTGAGCCTTTAATGTTACTCCTTCACAAATGTAGCAGAAATTATCAGTGTGATTAATGCAACTGCATGGAATTTTTTTTTTAAATATCACTGCAGTGTAGTCTGAAACAGTGTATTAAAAACTTTTATTTATTTTTAATTAGTCTGAAGCATTGTATTACAGAACTAAACACATTAATTTGTTTATTAACTTTATCAATTTAAATAAATTATATTTTATATAGAAACTTAAGTGCTGCAGTAAATCAAATAAATGAACCCATGTGAAAATTTTGTAATTTAAATGTCGTACAAAAAAAAAAATCATCTCCAAACCATTGAGAGATCCTATGATCAGGATCTCTAGTGATCACCTATTTTACACCCAATATGTAGTTCAAATTATCTTTTTGTGAGTAGTTACAATTCTCCTCTGAGCCTTTAATATGTTACTCCTTCACAAATGTAGCAGAAATTATCAGTGTGGTTAATGCAACTGCATGGAATTTTTTTTTTAAATATCACTGGAGTGTAGTCACAAACACTGTATTAAAAACTTTTATTTATTTTTAATTAGTCAGAAGCATTGTATTACAGAACTAAACACATTAATTTGTTTATTAACTTTATCAATTTAAATAAATTATAGTTTATATAGAAACTTAAGTGCTGCAGTAAATGAAAACATGTGAAAATTTTGCAATTTAAATTTTGTAAAAAAAAAAAAAATATCTCCAAACCATTGAGAGTGCCTATGATCAGGATCTGTAAAGATCATCTATTTTACATCAAAATATAGTTCAAATTATCTTTTTTGAGTAGTTACATTTCTCCTCTGAGCCTTTAATGTTACTCCTTCAGAAATGTAGCAGAAATTATCAGTGTGGTTAATGCAACTGCATGGAATTTTTTTTTTAAATATCTGCAGTGTAGTCTCAAACAGTGTATTAAAAACTTTTATTTATTTTTAATTAGTCAGAAGCATTGTATTACAGAACTAAGCACATTAATTTGTTTATTAACTTTATCAATTTAAATAAATTATAGGTTATATAGAAACTTAAGTGCTGCAGTAAATCAAATAAATGAACCCATGTGAAAATTTTGCAATTTAAATTTTGTAAAAAATAAAAAAATAAAATGTAGTGATCACCTATTTTGTATTACAGAACTAAACACATTAATTTGTTTATTAACTTTATCAATTTAAATCAATTATAGTTTATATACAAACTTAAGTGCTCCAGTAAATCAAATAAATGAACCCATGAAAAAATTTTGCAATTTAAATTTTGTAAAAAAAAAAAAAAAAATTATCTCCAAACCATTGAGAGTGCCTATGTTCAGTGATCACCTATTTTACATCCAAAATATAGTTCAAATTATCTTTTTTGAGTAGTTACATTTCTCTTCTGAGCCTTTAATGTTACTCCTTCACAAATGTAACAGAAATTATCAGTGTGGTTAATGCAACTGCATGGAATTTTTTTTTTAAATATCACTGCAGTGTAGTCTGAAACAGTGTATTAAAAACTTTTATTTATTTTTTAATAGTCAGAAGCATTGTATTACAGAACTAAACACATTAATTTGTTTATTAACTTTATCAATTTAAATAAATTATAGTTTATATAGAAACTTAAGTGCTGCAGTAAATGAAAACATGTGAAAATTTTGCAATTTAAATTTTGTAAAAAATAAAAATAAAAAATTATCTCCAAACCATTGAGAGTGCCTATGATCAGGATCTGTAGTGATCACCTATTTTACATGCAAAATATAGTTCAAATTATCTTTTTGTGAGTAGTTACAGTTCTCCTCTGAGCCTTTAATGTTACTCCTTCACAAATGTAGCAGAAATTATCAGTGTGGTTAATGCAACTGCATGGAATTTTTTTTTGAAATATCACTGCACTGTAGTCTCAAACAGTGTATTAAAAACTTTTATTTATTTTTAATTAGTCTGAAGCATTGTATTACAGAACTAAGCACATTAATTTGTTTATTAACTTTATCAATTTAAATAAATTATATTTTATATAGAAACTTAAGTGCTGCAGTAAATCAAATAAATGAACCCATGTGAAAAATTTGTAATTTAAATGTCGTAAAAAAAAAAAAATCATCTCCAAACCATTGAGAGATCCTATGATCAGGATCTCTAGTGATCACCTATTTTACACCCAATATGTAGTTCAAATTATCTTTTTGTGAGTAGTTACAATTCTCCTCTGAGCCTTTAATATGTTACTCCTTCACAAATGTAGCAGAAATTATCAGTGTGGTTAATGCAACTGCATGGAATTTTTTTTTTAAATATCACTGGAGTGTAGTCACAAACACTGTATTAAAAACTTTTATTTATTTTTAATTAGTCAGAAGCATTGTATTACAGAACTAAACACATTAATTTGTTTATTAACTTTATCAATTTAAATAAATTATAGTTTATATAGAAACTTAAGTGCTGCAGTAAATGAAAACATGTGAAAATTTTGCAATTTAAATTTTGTAAAAAAAAAAAATATCTCCAAACCATTGAGAGTGCCTATGATCAGGATCTGTAGTGATCACCTATTTTACATCCAAAATATAGTTCAAATTATCTTTTTGTGAGTAGTTACATTTCTCCTCTGAGCCTTTAATGTTACTCCTTCACAAATGTAGCAGAAATTATCAGTGTGGTTAATGCAACTGCATGGAATTTTTTTTTGAAATATCACTGCACTGTAGTCTCAAACAGTGTATTAAAAACTTTTATTTAGTTTTAATTAGTCTGAAGCATTGTATTACAGCACTAAGCACATTAATTTGTTTATTAACTTTATCAATTTAAATAAATTATATTTTATATAGAAACTTAAGTGCTGCAGTAAATCAAATAAATGAACCCATGTGAAAATTTTGTAATTTAAATGTCGTAAAAAAAAAAAAATCATCTCCAAACCATTGAGAGATCCTATGATCAGGATCTCTAGTGATCACCTATTTTACATCCAATATGTAGTTCAAATTATCTTTTTGTGAGTAGTTACAATTCTCCTCTGAGCCTTTAATATGTTACTCCTTCACAAATGTAGCAGAAATTATCAGTGTGGTTAATGCAACTGCATGGAATTTTTTTTTTAAATATCACTGGAGTGTAGTCACAAACACTGTATTAAAAACTTTTATTTATTTTTAATTAGTCAGAAGCATTGTATTACAGAACTAAACACATTAATTTGTTTATTAACTTTATCAATTTAAATAAATTATAGTTTATATAGAAACTTAAGTGCTGCAGTAAATGAAAACATGTGAAAATTTTCCAATTTAAATTTTGTAAAAAAAAAAAAAATATCTCCAAACCATTGAGAGTGCCTATGATCAGGATCTGTAAAGATCACCTATTTTACATCAAAATATAGTTCAAATTATCTTTTTGGAGTAGTTACATTTCTCCTCTGAGCCTTTAATGTTACTCCTTCAGAAATGTAGCAGAAATTATCAGTGTGGTTAATGCAACTGCATGGAATTTTTTTTTTAAATATCTGCAGTGTAGTCTCAAACAGTGTATTAAAAACTTTTATTTATTTTTAATTAGTCAGAAGCATTGTATTACAGAACTAAGCACATTAATTTGTTTATTAACTTTATCAATTTAAATAAATTATAGGTTATATAGAAACTTAAGTGCTGCAGTAAATCAAATAAATGAACCCATGTGAAAATTTTGCAATTTAAATTATGTAAAAAATAAAAAAATAAAATGTAGTGATCACCTATTTTGTATTACAGAACTAAACACATTAATTTGTTTATTAACTTTATCAATTTAAATCAATTATAGTTTATATAGAAACTTAAGTGCTCCAGTAAATCAAATAAATGAACCCATGAAAAAATTTTGCAATTTAAATTTTGTAAAAAAAAAAAAAAATTATCTCCAAACCATTGAGAGTGCCTATGGTCAGTGATCACCTATTTTACATCCAAAATATAGTTCAAATTATCTTTTTTGAGTAGTTACATTTCTCCTCTGAGCCTTTAATGTTACTCCTTCACAAATGTAGCAGAAATTATCAGTGTGGTTAATGCAACTGCATGGAATTTTTTTTTGAAATATCACTGCAGTGTAGTCTCAAACAGTGTATTAAAAACTTTTATTTATTTTTAATTAGTCAGAAGCATGGTATTACAAAACTAAACACATTAATTTGTTTATTAACTTTATCAATTTAAATAAATTATAGGTTATATAGAAACTTAAGTGCTGCAGTAAATCAAATAAATGAACCCATGTGAAAATTTTGCAATTTAAATTTTGTAAAAAATAAAAAAAAAATTATCTCCAAACCATTGAGAGTGCCAATGTTCAGGATCTGTAGTGATCACCTATTTAACATCCAAAATATTATTCAAATTATCTTTTTGTGAGTAGTTACATTTCTCCTCTTAGCCTTTAATATGTTACACCTTCACAAATGTAGCAGAAATTATCAGTGTGGTTAATGCAACTGCATGGAATTTTTTTTTTAAATATCACTGCAGTGTAGTCTGAAACAGTGTATTAAAAACTTTTATTTATTTTTAATTAGTCGGAAGCATTGTATTACAGAACTAAACACATTAATTTGTTTATTAACTTTATCAATTTAAATAAATTATAGTTTATATAGAAACTTAAGTGCTCCAGTAAATCAAATAAATGAACCCATGTGAAAATTTTGCAATTTAAATTTTGTAAAAAAAAAAAAATTATCTCCAAACCATTGAGAGTGCCTATGATCAGGATCTGTAGTGATCACCTATTTTACATTCAAAATATAGTTCAAATTATCTTTTTTGAGTAGTTACATTTCTCTTCTGAGCCTTTAATGTTACTCCTTCACAAATGTAACAGAAATTATCAGTGTGGTTAATGCAACTGCATGGAATTTTTTTTTTAAATATCACTGCAGTGTAGTCTGAAACAGTGTATTAAACACATTTATTTATTTTTAATTAGTCGGAAGCATTGTATTACAGAACTAAACACATTAATTTGTTTATTAACTTTATCAATTTAAATAAATTATAGTTTATATAGAAACTTAAGTGCTGCTGTAAATGAAATAAATGAACCAATGTGAAAATTTTGCAATTTAAATTTTGTAAAAAAATAAAAAAATAAAATTATCTTTAAACCATTGAAAGTGCCTATGTTCAGGATCTGTAGTGATACCTATTTTACATTCAAAATATAGTTCAAATTATCTTTTTTGAGTAGTTACATTTCTCCTCTGAGCCTTTAATGTTACTCCTTCACAAATGTAGCAGAAATTATCAGTGTGGTTAATGCAACTGCATGGAATTTTTTTTTTTAAATATCACTGCAGCGTAGTCTCAAACAGTGTATTAAAAACTTTTATTTATTTTTAATTAGTCTGAAGCATTGTATTACAGAACTAAACACATTACTTTGTTTCTTAACTTTATCAATTTAAATAAATTATAGTTTATATAGAAACTTAAGTGCTGCAGTAAATCAAATAAATGAACCCATGTGAAAATTTTGTAATTTAAATGTCGTAAAAAAAAAAAAATTATCTCCAAACCATTGAGAGATCCTATGATCAGGATCTGTAGTGATCACCTATTTTACATCCAAAATATAGTTCAAATTATCTTTTTTGAGTAGTTACATTTCTCCTCTGAGCCTTTAATGTTACTCCTTCACAAATGTAGCAGAAATTATCAGTGTGATTAATGCAACTGCATGGAATTTTTTTTTTAAATATCACTGCAGTGTAGTCTCAAACAGTGTATTAAAAACTTTTATTTATTTTTTAATAGTCAGAAGCATTGTATTACAGAACTAAACACATTAATTTGTTTATTAACTTTATCAATTTAAATAAATTATAGTTTATATAGAAACTTAAGTGCTGCAGTAAATCAAATAAATGAACCCATGTGAAAATTTTGCAATTTAAATTTTGTAAAAAATAAAAAAAAAATTATCTCCAAACCATTGAGAGTGCCAATGTTCAGGATCTGTAGTGATCACCTATTTTACATCCAAAATATAGTTCAAATTATCTTTTTGTGAGTAGTTACATTTCTCCTCTGAGCCTTTAATGTTACTCCTTCAGAAATGTAGCAGAAATTATCAGTGTGGTTAATGCAACTGCATTGAATTTTTTTTTTAAATATCTGCAGTGTAGTCTCAAACAGTGTATTAAAAACTTTTATTTATTTTTAATTAGTCAGAAGCATTGTATTACAGAACTAAGCACATTAATTTGTTTATTAACTTTATCAATTTAAATAAATTATAGGTTATATAGAAACTTAAGTGCTGCAGTAAATCAAATAAATGAACCCATGTGAAAATTTTGCAATTTAAATTTTGTAAAAAAATAAAAAAAAATTATCTCCAAACCATTGAGAGTGCCTATGTTCAGTGATCCCCTATTTTACATCCAAAATATAGTTCAAATTATCTTTTTTGAGTAGTTACATTTCTCCTCTGAGCCTTTAATGTTACTCCTTCACAAATGTAGCAGAAATTATCAGTGTGGTTAATGCAACTGCATGGAATTTTTTTTTTAAATATCACTGCAGTGTAGTCTGAAACAGTGTATTAAAAACTTTTATTTATTTTTAATTAGTCTGAAGCATTGTATTACAGAACTAAACTCATTAATTTGTTTATTAACTTTATCAATTTAAATAAATTATAGTTTATATAGAAACTTAAGTGCTGCAGTAAATGAAAACATGTGAAAATTTTGCAATTTAAATTTTGTAAAAAAAAAAAAAAATATCTCCAAACCATTGAGAGTGCCTATTTAATCTCTTTCCACTGATCATTATCAGTGTAGTGATCACCTATTTTACATCAAAATATAGTTCAAATTATCTTTTTTGAGTAGTTACATTTCTCCTCTGAGCCTTTAATGTTACTCCTTCAAAAATGTAGCAGAAATTATCAGTGTGGTTAATGCAAATGCATGGAATTTTTTTTTTAAATATCTGCAGTGTAGTCTCAAACAGTGTATTAAAAACTTTTATTTTTTTTTTATTAGTCAGAAGCATTGTATTACAGAACTAAACACATTAATTTGTTTATTAACTTTATCAATTTAAATAAATTATAGTTTATATAGAAACTTAAGTGCTGCAGTAAATCAAATAAATGAACCCATGTGAAAATTTTGTAATTTAAATGTCGTAAAAAAAAAAAAAATTATCTCCAAACCATTGAGAGTGCCTATGTTCAGTGATCCCCTATTTTACATCCAAAATATAGTTCAAATTATCTTTTTTGAGTAGTTACATTTCTCCTCTGAGCCTTTAATGTGTTACGCCTTCACAAATGTAGCAGAAATTATCAGTGTGATTAATGCAACTGCATGGAATTTTTTTTAAAAATATCACTGCAGTGTAGTCTGAAACAGTGTATTAAAAACTTTTATTTATTTTTAATTAGTCTGAAGCATTGTATTACAGAACTAAACTCATTAATTTGTTTATTAACTTTATCAATTTAAATAAATTATAGTTTATATAGAAACTTAAGTGCTGCAGTAAATGAAAACATGTGAAAATTTTGCAATTTAAATTTTGTAAAAAATAAAAATAAAAAATTATCTCCACACCATTGAGAGTGCCTATTATCAGGATCTGTAGTGATCACCTATTTTACATCCAAAATATAGTTCAAATTATCTTTTTGTGAGTAGTTACATTTCTCCTCTGAGCCTTTAATGTTACTCCTTCACAAATGTAGCAGAAATTATCAGTGTGGTTAATGCAACTGCATGGAATTTTTTTTTGAAATATCACTGCAGTGTAGTCTCAAACAGTGTATTAAAAACTTTTATTTATTTTTAATTAGTCAGAAGCATTGTATTACAGAACTAAGCACATTAATTTGTTTATTAACTTTATCAATTTAAATAAATTATAGTTTATATAGAAACTTAAGTGCTGCAGTAAATCAAATAAATGAACCCATGTGAAAATTTTGCAATTTAAATTTTGTAAAAAATAAATAAAAAAAATTATCTCCAAACCATTGAGAGTGCCTATGATCAGGATCTGTAGTGATCACCTATTTTACATCCAAAATATAGTTCAAATTATCTTTTTTGAGTAGTTACATTTCTCTTCTGAGCCTTTAATGTTACTCCTTCACAAATGTAACAGAAATTATCAGTGTGGTTAATGCAACTGCATGGAATTTTTTTTTTAAATATCACTGCAGTGTAGTCTCAAACAGTGTATTAAAAACTTTTATTTATTTTTTAATAGTCAGAAGCATTGTATTACAGAACTAAACACATTAATTTGTTTATTAACTTTATCAATTTAAATAAATTATAGTTTATATAGAAACTTAAGTGCTGCAGTAAATCAAATAAATGAACCCATGTGAAAATTTTGCAATTTAAATTTTGTAAAAAATAAAAAAAAAATTATCTCCAAACCATTGAGAGTGCCAATGTTCAGGATCTGTAGTGATCACCTATTTTACATCCAAAATATAGTTCAAATTATCTTTTTGTGAGTAGTTACATTTCTCCTCTGAGCCTTTAATGTTACTCCTTCAGAAATGTAGCAGAAATTATCAGTGTGGTTAATGCAACTGCATTGAATTTTTTTTTTAAATATCTGCAGTGTAGTCTCAAACAGTGTATTAAAAACTTTTATTTATTTTTAATTAGTCAGAAGCATTGTATTACAGAACTAAGCACATTAATTTGTTTATTAACTTTATCAATTTAAATAAATTATAGGTTATATAGAAACTTAAGTGCTGCAGTAAATCAAATAAATGAACCCATGTGAAAATTTTGCAATTTAAATTTTGTAAAAAAATAAAAAAAAATTATCTCCAAACCATTGAGAGTGCCTATGTTCAGTGATCCCCTATTTTACATCCAAAATATAGTTCAAATTATCTTTTTTGAGTAGTTACATTTCTCCTCTGAGCCTTTAATGTTACTCCTTCACAAATGTAGCAGAAATTATCAGTGTGGTTAATGCAACTGCATGGAATTTTTTTTTTAAATATCACTGCAGTGTAGTCTGAAACAGTGTATTAAAAACTTTTATTTATTTTTAATTAGTCTGAAGCATTGTATTACAGAACTAAACTCATTAATTTGTTTATTAACTTTATCAATTTAAATAAATTATAGTTTATATAGAAACTTAAGTGCTGCAGTAAATGAAAACATGTGAAAATTTTGCAATTTAAATTTTGTAAAAAAAAAAAAAAATATCTCCAAACCATTGAGAGTGCCTATTTAATCTCTTTCCACTGATCATTATCAGTGTAGTGATCACCTATTTTACATCAAAATATAGTTCAAATTATCTTTTTTGAGTAGTTACATTTCTCCTCTGAGCCTTTAATGTTACTCCTTCAAAAATGTAGCAGAAATTATCAGTGTGGTTAATGCAAATGCATGGAATTTTTTTTTTAAATATCTGCAGTGTAGTCTCAAACAGTGTATTAAAAACTTTTATTTTTTTTTTATTAGTCAGAAGCATTGTATTACAGAACTAAACACATTAAGTTGTTTATTAACTTTATCAATTTAAATAAATTATAGTTTATATAGAAACTTAAGTGCTGCAGTAAATCAAATAAATGAACCCATGTGAAAATTTTGTAATTTAAATGTCGTAAAAAAAAAAAAAATTATCTCCAAACCATTGAGAGTGCCTATGTTCAGTGATCCCCTATTTTACATCCAAAATATAGTTCAAATTATCTTTTTTGAGTAGTTACATTTCTCCTCTGAGCCTTTAATGTGTTACGCCTTCACAAATGTAGCAGAAATTATCAGTGTGATTAATGCAACTGCATGGAATTTTTTTTAAAAATATCACTGCAGTGTAGTCTGAAACAGTGTATTAAAAACTTTTATTTATTTTTAATTAGTCTGAAGCATTGTATTACAGAACTAAACTCATTAATTTGTTTATTAACTTTATCAATTTAAATAAATTATAGTTTATATAGAAACTTAAGTGCTGCAGTAAATGAAAACATGTGAAAATTTTGCAATTTAAATTTTGTAAAAAATAAAAATAAAAAATTATCTCCACACCATTGAGAGTGCCTATTATCAGGATCTGTAGTGATCACCTATTTTACATCCAAAATATAGTTCAAATTATCTTTTTGTGAGTAGTTACATTTCTCCTCTGAGCCTTTAATGTTACTCCTTCACAAATGTAGCAGAAATTATCAGTGTGGTTAATGCAACTGCATGGAATTTTTTTTTGAAATATCACTGCAGTGTAGTCTCAAACAGTGTATTAAAAACTTTTATTTATTTTTAATTAGTCAGAAGCATTGTATTACAGAACTAAGCACATTAATTTGTTTATTAACTTTATCAATTTAAATAAATTATAGTTTATATAGAAACTTAAGTGCTGCAGTAAATCAAATAAATGAACCCATGTGAAAATTTTGCAATTTAAATTTTGTAAAAAATAAATAAAAAAAATTATCTCCAAACCATTGAGAGTGCCTATGATCAGGATCTGTAGTGATCACCTATTTTACATCCAAAATATAGTTCAAATTATCTTTTTTGAGTAGTTACATTTCTCTTCTGAGCCTTTAATGTTACTCCTTCACAAATGTAACAGAAATTATCAGTGTGGTTAATGCAACTGCATGGAATTTTTTTTTTAAATATCACTGCAGTGTAGTCTCAAACAGTGTATTAAAAACTTTTATTTATTTTTTAATAGTCAGAAGCATTGTATTACAGAACTAAGCACATTAATTTGTTTATTAACTTTATCAATTTAAATAAATTATAGTTTATATAGAAACTTAAGTGCTGCAGTAAATCAAATAAATGAACCCATGTGAAAATTTTGCAATTTAAATTTTGTAAAAAATAAATAAAAAAAATTATCTCCAAACCATTGAGAGTGCCTATGATCAGGATCTGTAGTGATCACCTATTTTACATCCAAAATATAGTTCAAATTATCTTTTTTGAGTAGTTAAATTTCTCTTCTGAGCCTTTAATGTTACTCCTTCACAAATGTAACAGAAATTATCAGTGTGGTTAATGCAACTGCATGGAATTTTTTTTTTAAATATCACTGCAGTGTAGTCTCAAACAGTGTATTAAAAACTTTTATTTATTTTTTAATAGTCAGAAGCATTGTATTACAGAACTAAACTCATTAATTTGTTTATTAACTTTATCAATTTAAATAAATTATAGTTTATATAGAAACTTAAGTGCTGCAGTAAATGAAAACATGTGAAAATTTTGCAATTTAAATTTTGTAAAAAAAAAAAAAATATCTCCAAACCATTGAGAGTGCCTATTTAATCTCTTTCCACTGATCATTATCAGTGTAGTGATCACCTATTTTACATCAAAATATAGTTCAAATTATCTTTTTTGAGTAGTTACATTTCTCCTCTGAGCCTTTAATGTTACTCCTTCAAAAATGTAGCAGAAATTATCAGTGTGGTTAATGCAACTGCATGGAATTTTTTTTTTAAATATCTGCAGTGTAGTCTCAAACAGTGTATTAAAAACTTTTATTTTTTTTTTATTAGTCAGAAGCATTGTATTACAGAACTAAACACATTAATTTGTTATTAACTTTATCAATTTAAATAAATTATAGTTTATATAGAAACTTAAGTGCTGCAGTAAATCAAATAAATGAACCCATGTGAAAATTTTGTAATTTAAATGTCGTAAAAAAAAAAAAAATTATCTCCAAACCATTGAGAGTGCCTATGTTCAGTGATCCCCTATTTTACATCCAAAATATAGTTCAAATTATCTTTTTTGAGTAGTTACATTTCTCCTCTGAGCCTTTAATGTGTTACGCCTTCACAAATGTAGCAGAAATTATCAGTGTGATTAATGCAACTGCATGGAATTTTTTTTAAAAATATCACTGCAGTGTAGTCTGAAACAGTGTATTAAAAACTTTTATTTATTTTTAATTAGTCTGAAGCATTGTATTACAGAACTAAACTCATTAATTTGTTTATTAACTTTATCAATTTAAATAAATTATAGTTTATATAGAAACTTAAGTGCTGCAGTAAATGAAAACATGTGAAAATTTTGCAATTTAAATTTTGTAAAAAATAAAAATAAAAAATTATCTCCACACCATTGAGAGTGCCTATTATCAGGATCTGTAGTGATCACCTATTTTACATCCAAAATATAGTTCAAATTATCTTTTTGTGAGTAGTTACATTTCTCCTCTGAGCCTTTAATGTTACTCCTTCACAAATGTAGCAGAAATTATCAGTGTGGTTAATGCAACTGCATGGAATTTTTTTTTGAAATATCACTGCAGTGTAGTCTCAAACAGTGTATTAAAAACTTTTATTTATTTTTAATTAGTCAGAAGCATTGTATTACAGAACTAAGCACATTAATTTGTTTATTAACTTTATCAATTTAAATAAATTATAGTTTATATAGAAACTTAAGTGCTGCAGTAAATCAAATAAATGAACCCATGTGAAAATTTTGCAATTTAAATTTTGTAAAAAAAAAAAGAAATTATCTCCAAACCATTGAGATTGCCTATGTTCAGGATCTGTAGTGATCACGTATTTTACATTCAAAATATAGTTCAAATTATCTTTTTTGAGTAGTTACATTTCTCTTCTGAGCCTTTAATGTTACTCCTTCACAAATGTGGCAGAAATTATCAGTGTGGTTAATGCAACTGCATGAAATTTTTTTTTTAAATATCACTGCAGTGTAGTCTCAAACAGTGTATTAAAAACTTTTATTTATTTTTAATTATTCGGAAGCATTGTATTACAGAACTAAACACATTAATTTGTTTATTAACTTTATCTATTTAAATAAATTATAGTTTATATAGAAACTTAAGTGCTCCAGTAAATCAAATAAATGAACCCATGTGAAAATTTTGCAATTTAAATTTTGTAAAAAAAAAAAAATTATCTCCAAACCATTGAGAGTGCCTATGATCAGGATCTGTAGTGATCACCTTTTTTACATCCAAAATGTAGTTCAAATTATCTTTTTGTGAGTAGTTACATTTCTCCTCTGAGCCTTTAATATGTTACTCCTTCACAAATGTAGCAGAAATTATCTGTGGTTAATGCAACTGCATGGAATTTTTTTTTTTAAATATCACTGCAGTGTAGTCTCAAATAGTGTATTAAAAACTTTTATTTATTTTTAATTAGTCAGAAGCATTGTATTATAGAACTAAACACATTTATTTGTTTATTAACTTTATCAATTTAAATAAATTATAGTATATATAGAAACTTAAGTGCTCCAGTATACCAAATAAATGAACCCATGTGAAAATTTTGCAATTTAAATTTTGTAAAAAAAAAAAAAATTATCTCCAAACCATTGAGAGTGCCTATGATCAGGATCTGTAATGATCACCTTTTTTACATCCAAAATGTAGTTCAAATTATCTTTTTGTGAGTAGTTACATTTCTCCTCTGAGCCTTTAATATGTTACTCCTTCACAAATGTAGCAGAAATTATCAGTGTGGTTAATGCAACTGCATGGAATTTTTTTTTTTAAATATCACTGCAGTGTAGTCTCAAATAGTGTATTAAAAACTTTTATTTATTTTTAATTAGTCAGAAGCATTGTATTATAGAACTAAATACATTTATTTGTTTATTAACTTTATCAATTTAAATAAATTATAGTTTATATAGAAACTTAAGTGCTCCAGTAAACCAAATAAATGAACCCATATAAAAATTTTGCAATTAAAATTTTGGAAAAATAAAAAAAAAAAATTATCTCCAAACTATTGGGATTGCCTATGTTCAGGATCTGTAGTGATCACCTATTTTACATTCAAAATATAGTTCAAATTATCTTTTTTGAGTAGTTACATTTCTCCTCTGAGCCTTTAATATGTTACTCCTTCACAAATGTAGCAGAAATTATCAGTGTGGTTAATGCAACTGCATGGAATTTTTTTTTTAAATATCACTGCAGTGTAGTCTCAAATAGTGTATTAAAAACTTTTATTTATTTTTAATTATTCGGAAGCATTGTATTACAGAACTAAACAATTTAATTTGTTTATTAACTTTATCTATTTAAATAAATTATAGTTTATATAGAAACTTAAGTGCTGCAGTAAATCAAATAAATGAACCCATGTGAAAATTTTGCAATTTAAATTTTTAAAAAAAAAAAAGAAGAAATTATCTCCAAACCATTGAGAGTGCCTATGATCA
The DNA here is from genome assembly GCF_047948215.1 of Lycorma delicatula. Classification (NCBI taxonomy): domain Eukaryota; kingdom Metazoa; phylum Arthropoda; class Insecta; order Hemiptera; family Fulgoridae; genus Lycorma; species Lycorma delicatula. Next base: position 176,816,663 of record NC_134458.1, read on the forward strand.
GGATCTGTAGTGATCACCTTTTTTACATCCAAAATGTAGTTCAAATTATCTTTTTGTGAGTAGTTACATTTCTCCTCTGAGCCTTTAATGTTAGTCCTTCACAAATGTAGCAGAAATTATCAGTGTGGTTAATGCAACTGCATGGAGTTTTTTTTTAAATATCAGTGCAGTATAGTCTCAAACAGTGTATTAAAAACTTTTATTTATTTTTAATTAGTCAGAAGCAATGTATTACAGACACATTAATTTGTTTATTAACTTTATCAATTTAAATAAATTATAGGTTATATAGAAACTTAAGTGCTGCAGTAAATCAAATAAATGAACCCATGTGAAAATTTTGCAATTTAAATTTTGTAAAAAATAAAAAAATAAAATGTAGTGATCACCTATTTTGTATTACAGAACTAAACACATTAATTTGTTTATTAACTTTATCAATTTAAATCAATTATAGTTTATATACAAACTTAAGTGCTCCAGTAAATCAAATAAATGAACCCATGAAAAAATTTTGCAATTTAAATTTTGTAAAAAAAAAAAAAAAAATTATCTCCAAACCATTGAGAGTGCCTATGTTCAGTGATCACCTATTTTACATCCAAAATATAGTTCAAATTATCTTTTTTGAGTAGTTACATTTCTCTTCTGAGCCTTTAATGTTACTCCTTCACAAATGTAACAGAAATTATCAGTGTGGTTAATGCAACTGCATGGAATTTTTTTTTTAAATATCACTGCAGTGTAGTCTGAAACAGTGTATTAAAAACTTTTATTTATTTTTTAATAGTCAGAAGCATTGTATTACAGAACTAAACACATTAATTTGTTTATTAACTTTATCAATTTAAATAAATTATAGTTTATATAGAAACTTAAGTGCTGCAGTAAATGAAAACATGTGAAAATTTTGCAATTTAAATTTTGTAAAAAATAAAAATAAAAAATTATCTCCAAACCATTGAGAGTGCCTATGATCAGGATCTGTAGTGATCACCTATTTTACATGCAAAATATAGTTCAAATTATCTTTTTGTGAGTAGTTACATTTCTCCTCTGAGCCTTTAATGTTACTCCTTCACAAATGTAGCAGAAATTATCAGTGTGGTTAATGCAACTGCATGGAATTTTTTTTTGAAATATCACTGCACTGTAGTCTCAAACAGTGTATTAAAAACTTTTATTTATTTTTAATTAGTCTGAAGCATTGTATTACAGAACTAAGCACATTAATTTGTTTATTAACTTTATCAATTTAAATAAATTATATTTTATATAGAAACTTAAGTGCTGCAGTAAATCAAATAAATGAACCCATGTGAAAAATTTGTAATTTAAATGTCGTAAAAAAAAAAAAATCATCTCCAAACCATTGAGAGATCCTATGATCAGGATCTCTAGTGATCACCTATTTTACACCCAATATGTAGTTCAAATTATCTTTTTGTGAGTAGTTACAATTCTCCTCTGAGCCTTTAATATGTTACTCCTTCACAAATGTAGCAGAAATTATCAGTGTGGTTAATGCAACTGCATGGAATTTTTTTTTTAAATATCACTGGAGTGTAGTCACAAACACTGTATTAAAAACTTTTATTTATTTTTAATTAGTCAGAAGCATTGTATTACAGAACTAAACACATTAATTTGTTTATTAACTTTATCAATTTAAATAAATTATAGTTTATATAGAAACTTAAGTGCTGCAGTAAATGAAAACATGTGAAAATTTTGCAATTTAAATTTTGTAAAAAAAAAAAATATCTCCAAACCATTGAGAGTGCCTATGATCAGGATCTGTAGTGATCACCTATTTTACATCCAAAATATAGTTCAAATTATCTTTTTGTGAGTAGTTACATTTCTCCTCTGAGCCTTTAATGTTACTCCTTCACAAATGTAGCAGAAATTATCAGTGTGGTTAATGCAACTGCATGGAATTTTTTTTTGAAATATCACTGCACTGTAGTCTCAAACAGTGTATTAAAAACTTTTATTTAGTTTTAATTAGTCTGAAGCATTGTATTACAGAACTAAGCACATTAATTTGTTTATTAACTTTATCAATTTAAATAAATTATATTTTATATAGAAACTTAAGTGCTGCAGTAAATCAAATAAATGAACCCATGTGAAAATTTTGTAATTTAAATGTCGTAAAAAAAAAAAAATCATCTCCAAACCATTGAGAGATCCTATGATCAGGATCTCTAGTGATCACCTATTTTACATCCAATATGTAGTTCAAATTATCTTTTTGTGAGTAGTTACAATTCTCCTCTGAGCCTTTAATATGTTACTCCTTCACAAATGTAGCAGAAATTATCAGTGTGGTTAATGCAACTGCATGGAATTTTTTTTTTTAAATATCACTGGAGTGTAGTCACAAACACTGTATTAAAAACTTTTATTTATTTTTAATTAGTCAGAAGCATTGTATTACAGAACTAAACACATTAATTTGTTTATTAACTTTATCAATTTAAATAAATTATAGTTTATATAGAAACTTAAGTGCTGCAGTAAATGAAAACATGTGAAAATTTTCCAATTTAAATTTTGTAAAAAAAAAAAAAATATCTCCAAACCATTGAGAGTGCCTATGATCAGGATCTGTAAAGATCACCTATTTTACATCAAAATATAGTTCAAATTATCTTTTTGGAGTAGTTACATTTCTCCTCTGAGCCTTTAATGTTACTCCTTCAGAAATGTAGCAGAAATTATCAGTGTGGTTAATGCAACTGCATGGAATTTTTTTTTTAAATATCTGCAGTGTAGTCTCAAACAGTGTATTAAAAACTTTTATTTATTTTTAATTAGTCAGAAGCATTGTATTACAGAACTAAGCACATTAATTTGTTTATTAACTTTATCAATTTAAATAAATTATAGGTTATATAGAAACTTAAGTGCTGCAGTAAATCAAATAAATGAACCCATGTGAAAATTTTGCAATTTAAATTATGTAAAAAATAAAAAAATAAAATGTAGTGATCACCTATTTTGTATTACAGAACTAAACACATTAATTTGTTTATTAACTTTATCAATTTAAATCAATTATAGTTTATATAGAAACTTAAGTGCTCCAGTAAATCAAATAAATGAACCCATGAAAAAATTTTGCAATTTAAATTTTGTAAAAAAAAAAAAAAAATTATCTCCAAACCATTGAGAGTGCCTATGGTCAGTGATCACCTATTTTACATCCAAAATATAGTTCAAATTATCTTTTTTGAGTAGTTACATTTCTCCTCTGAGCCTTTAATGTTACTCCTTCACAAATGTAGCAGAAATTATCAGTGTGGTTAATGCAACTGCATGGAATTTTTTTTTGAAATATCACTGCAGTGTAGTCTCAAACAGTGTATTAAAAACTTTTATTTATTTTTAATTAGTCAGAAGCATGGTATTACAAAACTAAACACATTAATTTGTTTATTAACTTTATCAATTTAAATAAATTATAGGTTATATAGAAACTTAAGTGCTGCAGTAAATCAAATAAATGAACCCATGTGAAAATTTTGCAATTTAAATTTTGTAAAAAATAAAAAAAAAATTATCTCCAAACCATTGAGAGTGCCAATGTTCAGGATCTGTAGTGATCACCTATTTTACATCCAAAATATAATTCAAATTATCTTTTTGTGAGTAGTTACATTTCTCCTCTTAGCCTTTAATATGTTACACCTTCACAAATGTAGCAGAAATTATCAGTGTGGTTAATGCAACTGCATGGAATTTTTTTTTTAAATATCACTGCAGTGTAGTCTGAAACAGTGTATTAAAAACTTTTATTTATTTTTAATTAGTCGGAAGCATTGTATTACAGAACTAAACACATTAATTTGTTTATTAACTTTATCAATTTAAATAAATTATAGTTTATATAGAAACTTAAGTGCTCCAGTAAATCAAATAAATGAACCCATGTGAAAATTTTGCAATTTAAATTTTGTAAAAAAAAAAAAATTATCTCCAAACCATTGAGAGTGCCTATGATCAGGATCTGTAGTGATCACCTATTTTACATTCAAAATATAGTTCAAATTATCTTTTTTGAGTAGTTACATTTCTCTTCTGAGCCTTTAATGTTACTCCTTCACAAATGTAACAGAAATTATCAGTGTGGTTAATGCAACTGCATGGAATTTTTTTTTAAATATCACTGCAGTGTAGTCTGAAACAGTGTATTAAACACATTTATTTATTTTTAATTAGTCGGAAGCATTGTATTACAGAACTAAACACATTAATTTGTTTATTAACTTTATCAATTTAAATAAATTATAGTTTATATAGAAACTTAAGTGCTGCTGTAAATGAAATAAATGAACCAATGTGAAAATTTTGCAATTTAAATTTTGTAAAAAAATAAAAAAATAAAATTATCTTTAAACCATTGAAAGTGCCTATGTTCAGGATCTGTAGTGATACCTATTTTACATTCAAAATATAGTTCAAATTATCTTTTTTGAGTAGTTACATTTCTCCTCTGAGCCTTTAATGTTACTCCTTCACAAATGTAGCAGAAATTATCAGTGTGGTTAATGCAACTGCATGGAATTTTTTTTTTTAAATATCACTGCAGCGTAGTCTCAAACAGTGTATTAAAAACTTTTATTTATTTTTAATTAGTCTGAAGCATTGTATTACAGAACTAAACACATTACTTTGTTTCTTAACTTTATCAATTTAAATAAATTATAGTTTATATAGAAACTTAAGTGCTGCAGTAAATCAAATAAATGAACCCATGTGAAAATTTTGTAATTTAAATGTCGTAAAAAAAAAAAAATTATCTCCAAACCATTGAGAGATCCTATGATCAGGATCTGTAGTGATCACCTATTTTACATCCAAAATATAGTTCAAATTATCTTTTTTGAGTAGTTACATTTCTCCTCTGAGCCTTTAATGTTACTCCTTCACAAATGTAGCAGAAATTATCAGTGTGATTAATGCAACTGCATGGAATTTTTTTTTTAAATATCACTGCAGTGTAGTCTCAAACAGTGTATTAAAAACTTTTATTTATTTTTTAATAGTCAGAAGCATTGTATTACAGAACTAAACACATTAATTTGTTTATTAACTTTATCAATTTAAATAAATTATAGTTTATATAGAAACTTAAGTGCTGCAGTAAATCAAATAAATGAACCCATGTGAAAATTTTGCAATTTAAATTTTGTAAAAAATAAAAAAAAAATTATCTCCAAACCATTGAGAGTGCCAATGTTCAGGATCTGTAGTGATCACCTATTTTACATCCAAAATATAGTTCAAATTATCTTTTTGTGAGTAGTTACATTTCTCCTCTGAGCCTTTAATGTTACTCCTTCAGAAATGTAGCAGAAATTATCAGTGTGGTTAATGCAACTGCATTGAATTTTTTTTTTAAATATCTGCAGTGTAGTCTCAAACAGTGTATTAAAAACTTTTATTTATTTTTAATTAGTCAGAAGCATTGTATTACAGAACTAAGCACATTAATTTGTTTATTAACTTTATCAATTTAAATAAATTATAGGTTATATAGAAACTTAAGTGCTGCAGTAAATCAAATAAATGAACCCATGTGAAAATTTTGCAATTTAAATTTTGTAAAAAAATAAAAAAAAATTATCTCCAAACCATTGAGAGTGCCTATGTTCAGTGATCCCCTATTTTACATCCAAAATATAGTTCAAATTATCTTTTTTGAGTAGTTACATTTCTCCTCTGAGCCTTTAATGTTACTCCTTCACAAATGTAGCAGAAATTATCAGTGTGGTTAATGCAACTGCATGGAATTTTTTTTTTAAATATCACTGCAGTGTAGTCTGAAACAGTGTATTAAAAACTTTTATTTATTTTTAATTAGTCTGAAGCATTGTATTACAGAACTAAACTCATTAATTTGTTTATTAACTTTATCAATTTAAATAAATTATAGTTTATATAGAAACTTAAGTGCTGCAGTAAATGAAAACATGTGAAAATTTTGCAATTTAAATTTTGTAAAAAAAAAAAAAAATATCTCCAAACCATTGAGAGTGCCTATTTAATCTCTTTCCACTGATCATTATCAGTGTAGTGATCACCTATTTTACATCAAAATATAGTTCAAATTATCTTTTTTGAGTAGTTACATTTCTCCTCTGAGCCTTTAATGTTACTCCTTCAAAAATGTAGCAGAAATTATCAGTGTGGTTAATGCAAATGCATGGAATTTTTTTTTTAAATATCTGCAGTGTAGTCTCAAACAGTGTATTAAAAACTTTTATTTTTTTTTTATTAGTCAGAAGCATTGTATTACAGAACTAAACACATTAATTTGTTTATTAACTTTATCAATTTAAATAAATTATAGTTTATATAGAAACTTAAGTGCTGCAGTAAATCAAATAAATGAACCCATGTGAAAATTTTGTAATTTAAATGTCGTAAAAAAAAAAAAAATTATCTCCAAACCATTGAGAGTGCCTATGTTCAGTGATCCCCTATTTTACATCCAAAATATAGTTCAAATTATCTTTTTTGAGTAGTTACATTTCTCCTCTGAGCCTTTAATGTGTTACGCCTTCACAAATGTAGCAGAAATTATCAGTGTGATTAATGCAACTGCATGGAATTTTTTTTAAAAATATCACTGCAGTGTAGTCTGAAACAGTGTATTAAAAACTTTTATTTATTTTTAATTAGTCTGAAGCATTGTATTACAGAACTAAACTCATTAATTTGTTTATTAACTTTATCAATTTAAATAAATTATAGTTTATATAGAAACTTAAGTGCTGCAGTAAATGAAAACATGTGAAAATTTTGCAATTTAAATTTTGTAAAAAATAAAAATAAAAAATTATCTCCACACCATTGAGAGTGCCTATTATCAGGATCTGTAGTGATCACCTATTTTACATCCAAAATATAGTTCAAATTATCTTTTTGTGAGTAGTTACATTTCTCCTCTGAGCCTTTAATGTTACTCCTTCACAAATGTAGCAGAAATTATCAGTGTGGTTAATGCAACTGCATGGAATTTTTTTTTGAAATATCACTGCAGTGTAGTCTCAAACAGTGTATTAAAAACTTTTATTTATTTTTAATTAGTCAGAAGCATTGTATTACAGAACTAAGCACATTAATTTGTTTATTAACTTTATCAATTTAAATAAATTATAGTTTATATAGAAACTTAAGTGCTGCAGTAAATCAAATAAATGAACCCATGTGAAAATTTTGCAATTTAAATTTTGTAAAAAATAAATAAAAAAAATTATCTCCAAACCATTGAGAGTGCCTATGATCAGGATCTGTAGTGATCACCTATTTTACATCCAAAATATAGTTCAAATTATCTTTTTTGAGTAGTTACATTTCTCTTCTGAGCCTTTAATGTTACTCCTTCACAAATGTAACAGAAATTATCAGTGTGGTTAATGCAACTGCATGGAATTTTTTTTTTAAATATCACTGCAGTGTAGTCTCAAACAGTGTATTAAAAACTTTTATTTATTTTTTAATAGTCAGAAGCATTGTATTACAGAACTAAACACATTAATTTGTTTATTAACTTTATCAATTTAAATAAATTATAGTTTATATAGAAACTTAAGTGCTGCAGTAAATCAAATAAATGAACCCATGTGAAAATTTTGCAATTTAAATTTTGTAAAAAATAAAAAAAAAATTATCTCCAAACCATTGAGAGTGCCAATGTTCAGGATCTGTAGTGATCACCTATTTTACATCCAAAATATAGTTCAAATTATCTTTTTGTGAGTAGTTACATTTCTCCTCTGAGCCTTTAATGTTACTCCTTCAGAAATGTAGCAGAAATTATCAGTGTGGTTAATGCAACTGCATTGAATTTTTTTTTTAAATATCTGCAGTGTAGTCTCAAACAGTGTATTAAAAACTTTTATTTATTTTTAATTAGTCAGAAGCATTGTATTACAGAACTAAGCACATTAATTTGTTTATTAACTTTATCAATTTAAATAAATTATAGGTTATATAGAAACTTAAGTGCTGCAGTAAATCAAATAAATGAACCCATGTGAAAATTTTGCAATTTAAATTTTGTAAAAAAATAAAAAAAAATTATCTCCAAACCATTGAGAGTGCCTATGTTCAGTGATCCCCTATTTTACATCCAAAATATAGTTCAAATTATCTTTTTTGAGTAGTTACATTTCTCCTCTGAGCCTTTAATGTTACTCCTTCACAAATGTAGCAGAAATTATCAGTGTGGTTAATGCAACTGCATGGAATTTTTTTTTTAAATATCACTGCAGTGTAGTCTGAAACAGTGTATTAAAAACTTTTATTTATTTTTAATTAGTCTGAAGCATTGTATTACAGAACTAAACTCATTAATTTGTTTATTAACTTTATCAATTTAAATAAATTATAGTTTATATAGAAACTTAAGTGCTGCAGTAAATGAAAACATGTGAAAATTTTGCAATTTAAATTTTGTAAAAAAAAAAAAAAATATCTCCAAACCATTGAGAGTGCCTATTTAATCTCTTTCCACTGATCATTATCAGTGTAGTGATCACCTATTTTACATCAAAATATAGTTCAAATTATCTTTTTTGAGTAGTTACATTTCTCCTCTGAGCCTTTAATGTTACTCCTTCAAAAATGTAGCAGAAATTATCAGTGTGGTTAATGCAAATGCATGGAATTTTTTTTTTAAATATCTGCAGTGTAGTCTCAAACAGTGTATTAAAAACTTTTATTTTTTTTTTATTAGTCAGAAGCATTGTATTACAGAACTAAACACATTAATTTGTTTATTAACTTTATCAATTTAAATAAATTATAGTTTATATAGAAACTTAAGTGCTGCAGTAAATCAAATAAATGAACCCATGTGAAAATTTTGTAATTTAAATGTCGTAAAAAAAAAAAAAATTATCTCCAAACCATTGAGAGTGCCTATGTTCAGTGATCCCCTATTTTACATCCAAAATATAGTTCAAATTATCTTTTTTGAGTAGTTACATTTCTCCTCTGAGCCTTTAATGTGTTACGCCTTCACAAATGTAGCAGAAATTATCAGTGTGATTAATGCAACTGCATGGAATTTTTTTTAAAAATATCACTGCAGTGTAGTCTGAAACAGTGTATTAAAAACTTTTATTTATTTTTAATTAGTCTGAAGCATTGTATTACAGAACTAAACTCATTAATTTGTTTATTAACTTTATCAATTTAAATAAATTATAGTTTATATAGAAACTTAAGTGCTGCAGTAAATGAAAACATGTGAAAATTTTGCAATTTAAATTTTGTAAAAAATAAAAATAAAAAATTATCTCCACACCATTGAGAGTGCCTATTATCAGGATCTGTAGTGATCACCTATTTTACATCCAAAATATAGTTCAAATTATCTTTTTGTGAGTAGTTACATTTCTCCTCTGAGCCTTTAATGTTACTCCTTCACAAATGTAGCAGAAATTATCAGTGTGGTTAATGCAACTGCATGGAATTTTTTTTTGAAATATCACTGCAGTGTAGTCTCAAACAGTGTATTAAAAACTTTTATTTATTTTTAATTAGTCAGAAGCATTGTATTACAGAACTAAGCACATTAATTTGTTTATTAACTTTATCAATTTAAATAAATTATAGTTTATATAGAAACTTAAGTGCTGCAGTAAATCAAATAAATGAACCCATGTGAAAATTTTGCAATTTAAATTTTGTAAAAAATAAATAAAAAAAATTATCTCCAAACCATTGAGAGTGCCTATGATCAGGATCTGTAGTGATCACCTATTTTACATCCAAAATATAGTTCAAATTATCTTTTTTGAGTAGTTACATTTCTCTTCTGAGCCTTTAATGTTACTCCTTCACAAATGTAACAGAAATTATCAGTGTGGTTAATGCAACTGCATGGAATTTTTTTTTTAAATATCACTGCAGTGTAGTCTCAAACAGTGTATTAAAAACTTTTATTTATTTTTTAATAGTCAGAAGCATTGTATTACAGAACTAAGCACATTAATTTGTTTATTAACTTTATCAATTTAAATAAATTATAGTTTATATAGAAACTTAAGTGCTGCAGTAAATCAAATAAATGAACCCATGTGAAAATTTTGCAATTTAAATTTTGTAAAAAATAAATAAAAAAAATTATCTCCAAACCATTGAGAGTGCCTATGATCAGGATCTGTAGTGATCACCTATTTTACATCCAAAATATAGTTCAAATTATCTTTTTTGAGTAGTTACATTTCTCTTCTGAGCCTTTAATGTTACTCCTTCACAAATGTAACAGAAATTATCAGTGTGGTTAATGCAACTGCATGGAATTTTTTTTTTAAATATCACTGCAGTGTAGTCTCAAACAGTGTATTAAAAACTTTTATTTATTTTTTAATAGTCAGAAGCATTGTATTACAGAACTAAACTCATTAATTTGTTTATTAACTTTATCAATTTAAATAAATTATAGTTTATATAGAAACTTAAGTGCTGCAGTAAATGAAAACATGTGAAAATTTTGCAATTTAAATTTTGTAAAAAAAAAAAAAATATCTCCAAACCATTGAGAGTGCCTATTTAATCTCTTTCCACTGATCATTATCAGTGTAGTGATCACCTATTTTACATCAAAATATAGTTCAAATTATCTTTTTTGAGTAGTTACATTTCTCCTCTGAGCCTTTAATGTTACTCCTTCAAAAATGTAGCAGAAATTATCAGTGTGGTTAATGCAACTGCATGGAATTTTTTTTTTAAATATCTGCAGTGTAGTCTCAAACAGTGTATTAAAAACTTTTATTTTTTTTTTATTAGTCAGAAGCATTGTATTACAGAACTAAACACATTAATTTGTTATTAACTTTATCAATTTAAATAAATTATAGTTTATATAGAAACTTAAGTGCTGCAGTAAATCAAATAAATGAACCCATGTGAAAATTTTGTAATTTAAATGTCGTAAAAAAAAAAAAAATTATCTCCAAACCATTGAGAGTGCCTATGTTCAGTGATCCCCTATTTTACATCCAAAATATAGTTCAAATTATCTTTTTTGAGTAGTTACATTTCTCCTCTGAGCCTTTAATGTGTTACGCCTTCACAAATGTAGCAGAAATTATCAGTGTGATTAATGCAACTGCATGGAATTTTTTTTAAAAATATCACTGCAGTGTAGTCTGAAACAGTGTATTAAAAACTTTTATTTATTTTTAATTAGTCTGAAGCATTGTATTACAGAACTAAACTCATTAATTTGTTTATTAACTTTATCAATTTAAATAAATTATAGTTTATATAGAAACTTAAGTGCTGCAGTAAATGAAAACATGTGAAAATTTTGCAATTTAAATTTTGTAAAAAATAAAAATAAAAAATTATCTCCACACCATTGAGAGTGCCTATTATCAGGATCTGTAGTGATCACCTATTTTACATCCAAAATATAGTTCAAATTATCTTTTTGTGAGTAGTTACATTTCTCCTCTGAGCCTTTAATGTTACTCCTTCACAAATGTAGCAGAAATTATCAGTGTGGTTAATGCAACTGCATGGAATTTTTTTTTGAAATATCACTGCAGTGTAGTCTCAAACAGTGTATTAAAAACTTTTATTTATTTTTAATTAGTCAGAAGCATTGTATTACAGAACTAAGCACATTAATTTGTTTATTAACTTTATCAATTTAAATAAATTATAGTTTATATAGAAACTTAAGTGCTGCAGTAAATCAAATAAATGAACCCATGTGAAAATTTTGCAATTTAAATTTTGTAAAAAAAAAAAGAAATTATCTCCAAACCATTGAGATTGCCTATGTTCAGGATCTGTAGTGATCACGTATTTTACATTCAAAATATAGTTCAAATTATCTTTTTTGAGTAGTTACATTTCTCTTCTGAGCCTTTAATGTTAGTCCTTCACAAATGTAGAAGAATATCAGTATGGTTAATGCAACTGCATGGAATTTTTTTTTAAATATCACTGCAGTGTAGTCTCAAACAGTGTATTAAAAACTTTTATTTATTTTTAATTATTCGGAAGCATTGTATTACAGAACTAAACACATTAATTTGTTTATTAACTTTATCTATTTAAATAAATTATAGTTTATATAGAAACTTAAGTGCTGCAGTAAATCAAATAAATGAACCCATGTGAAAATTTTGCAATTTAAATTTTGTAAAAAATAAAAAAATAAAATTATCTTTATACCATTGAAAGTGCCTATGTTCAGGATCTGTAGTGATACCTATTTTACATTCAAAATATATTTCAAATTATCTTTTTTGAGTAGTTACATTTCTCCTCTGTGCCTTTAATGTTACTCCTTCACAAATGTGGCAGAAATTATCAGTGTGGTTAATGCAACTGCATGAAATTTTTTTTTTAAATATCACTGCAGTGTAGTCTCAAACAGTGTATTAAAAACTTTTATTTATTTTTAATTATTCGGAAGCATTGTATTACAGAACTAAACACATTAATTTGTTTATTAACTTTATCTATTTAAATAAATTATAGTTTATATAGAAACTTAAGTGCTCCAGTAAATCAAATAAATGAACCCATGTGAAAATTTTGCAATTTAAATTTTGTAAAAAAAAAAAAATTATCTCCAAACCATTGAGAGTGCCTATGATCAGGATCTGTAGTGATCACCTTTTTTACATCCAAAATGTAGTTCAAATTATCTTTTTGTGAGTAGTTACATTTCTCCTCTGAGCCTTTAATATGTTACTCCTTCACAAATGTAGCAGAAATTATCTGTGGTTAATGCAACTGCATGGAATTTTTTTTTTTAAATATCACTGCAGTGTAGTCTCAAATAGTGTATTAAAAACTTTTATTTATTTTTAATTAGTCAGAAGCATTGTATTATAGAACTAAACACATTTATTTGTTTATTAACTTTATCAATTTAAATAAATTATAGTATATATAGAAACTTAAGTGCTCCAGTATACCAAATAAATGAACCCATGTGAAAATTTTGCAATTTAAATTTTGTAAAAAAAAAAAAAATTATCTCCAAACCATTGAGAGTGCCTATGATCAGGATCTGTAATGATCACCTTTTTTACATCCAAAATGTAGTTCAAATTATCTTTTTGTGAGTAGTTACATTTCTCCTCTGAGCCTTTAATATGTTACTCCTTCACAAATGTAGCAGAAATTATCAGTGTGGTTAATGCAACTGCATGGAATTTTTTTTTTTAAATATCACTGCAGTGTAGTCTCAAATAGTGTATTAAAAACTTTTATTTATTTTTAATTAGTCAGAAGCATTGTATTATAGAACTAAATACATTTATTTGTTTATTAACTTTATCAATTTAAATAAATTATAGTTTATATAGAAACTTAAGTGCTCCAGTAAACCAAATAAATGAACCCATATAAAAATTTTGCAATTAAAATTTTGGAAAAATAAAAAAAAAAAATTATCTCCAAACTATTGGGATTGCCTATGTTCAGGATCTGTAGTGATCACCTATTTTACATTCAAAATATAGTTCAAATTATCTTTTTTGAGTAGTTACATTTCTCCTCTGAGCCTTTAATATGTTACTCCTTCACAAATGTAGCAGAAATTATCAGTGTGGTTAATGCAACTGCATGGAATTTTTTTTTTAAATATCACTGCAGTGTAGTCTCAAATAGTGTATTAAAAACTTTTATTTATTTTTAATTATTCGGAAGCATTGTATTACAGAACTAAACAATTTAATTTGTTTATTAACTTTATCTATTTAAATAAATTATAGTTTATATAGAAACTTAAGTGCTGCAGTAAATCAAATAAATGAACCCATGTGAAAATTTTGCAATTTAAATTTTTTAAAAAAAAAAAGAAGAAATTATCTCCAAACCATTGAGAGTGCCTATGATCAGGATCTGTAGTGATCACCTTTTTTACATCCAAAATGTAGTTCAAATTATCTTTTTGTGAGTAGTTACATTTCTCCTCTGAGCCTTTAATGTTAGTCCTTCACAAATGTAGCAGAAATTATCAGTGTGGTTAATGCAACTGCATGGAGTTTTTTTTTAAATATCAGTGCAGTATAGTCTCAAACAGTGTATTAAAAACTTTTATTTATTTTTAATTAGTCAGAAGCAATGTATTACAGACACATTAATTTGTTTATTAACTTTATCAATTTAAATAAATTATAGTTTATATAGAAACTTAAGTGCTGCAGTAAATCAAATAAATGAACCCATGTGAAAAATTTGCAATTTAAATTTTGTAAAAAATAAAAAAAATAAAATTATCTCCAAACCATTGAGAGTGCCTATGATCAGGATCTGTAGTGATCACCTTTTTTACATCCAAAATGTAGTTCAAATTATCTTTTTGTGAGTAGTTACATTTCTCCTCTGAGCCTTTAATATGTTACTCCTTCACAAATGTAGCAGAAATTATCAGTGTGGTTAATGCTACTGCATGGAATTTTTTTTTTTAAATATCACTGCAGTGTAGTCTCAAATAGTGTATTAAAAACTTTTATTTATTTTTAATTAGTCAGAAGCATTGTATTATAGAACTAAACACATTTATTTGTTTATTAACTTTATCTATTTAAATAAATTATAGTTTTTATAGAAACTTAAGTGCTCCAGTAAATCAAATAAATGAACCCATGTGAAAATTTTGCAATTTAAATTTTGTAAAAAAAAAAAAAATTATCTCCAAACCATTGAGAGTGCCTATGATCAGGATCTGTAGTGATCACCTTTTTTACATCCAAAATGTAGTTCAAATTATCTTTTTGTGAGTAGTTACATTTCTCCTCTGAGCCTTTAATATGTTACTCCTTCACAAATGTAGCAGAAATTATCTGTGGTTAATGCAACTGCATGGAATTTTTTTTTTTAAATATCACTGCAGTGTAGTCTCAAACAGTGTATTAAAAACTTTTATTTATTTTTAATTAGTCAGAAGCATTGTATTACAGAACTAAGCACATTAATTTGTTTATTAACTTTATCAATTTAAATAAATTATAGTTTATATAGAAACTTAAGTGCTGCAGTAAATCAAATAAATGAACCCATGTGAAAATTTTGCAATTTAAATTTTGTAAAAAATAAATAAAAAAAATTATCTCCAAACCATTGAGAGTGCCTATGATCAGGATCTGTAGTGATCACCTATTTTACATCCAAAATATAGTTCAAATTATCTTTTTTGAGTAGTTACATTTCTCTTCTGAGCCTTTAATGTTACTCCTTCACAAATGTAACAGAAATTATCAGTGTGGTTAATGCAACTGCATGGAATTTTTTTTTTAAATATCACTGCAGTGTAGTCTCAAACAGTGTATTAAAAACTTTTATTTATTTTTTAATAGTCAGAAGCATTGTATTACAGAACTAAACACATTAATTTGTTTATTAACTTTATCAATTTAAATAAATTATAGTTTATATAGAAACTTAAGTGCTGCAGTAAATCAAATAAATGAACCCATGTGAAAATTTTGCAATTTAAATTTTGTAAAAAATAAAAAAAAAATTATCTCCAAACCATTGAGAGTGCCAATGTTCAGGATCTGTAGTGATCACCTATTTTACATCCAAAATATAGTTCAAATTATCTTTTTGTGAGTAGTTACATTTCTCCTCTGAGCCTTTAATGTTACTCCTTCAGAAATGTAGCAGAAATTATCAGTGTGGTTAATGCAACTGCATTGAATTTTTTTTTTAAATATCTGCAGTGTAGTCTCAAACAGTGTATTAAAAACTTTTATTTATTTTTAATTAGTCAGAAGCATTGTATTACAGAACTAAGCACATTAATTTGTTTATTAACTTTATCAATTTAAATAAATTATAGGTTATATAGAAACTTAAGTGCTGCAGTAAATCAAATAAATGAACCCATGTGAAAATTTTGCAATTTAAATTTTGTAAAAAAATAAAAAAAAATTATCTCCAAACCATTGAGAGTGCCTATGTTCAGTGATCCCCTATTTTACATCCAAAATATAGTTCAAATTATCTTTTTTGAGTAGTTACATTTCTCCTCTGAGCCTTTAATGTTACTCCTTCACAAATGTAGCAGAAATTATCAGTGTGGTTAATGCAACTGCATGGAATTTTTTTTTTAAATATCACTGCAGTGTAGTCTGAAACAGTGTATTAAAAACTTTTATTTATTTTTAATTAGTCTGAAGCATTGTATTACAGAACTAAACTCATTAATTTGTTTATTAACTTTATCAATTTAAATAAATTATAGTTTATATAGAAACTTAAGTGCTGCAGTAAATGAAAACATGTGAAAATTTTGCAATTTAAATTTTGTAAAAAAAAAAAAAAATATCTCCAAACCATTGAGAGTGCCTATTTAATCTCTTTCCACTGATCATTATCAGTGTAGTGATCACCTATTTTACATCAAAATATAGTTCAAATTATCTTTTTTGAGTAGTTACATTTCTCCTCTGAGCCTTTAATGTTACTCCTTCAAAAATGTAGCAGAAATTATCAGTGTGGTTAATGCAAATGCATGGAATTTTTTTTTTAAATATCTGCAGTGTAGTCTCAAACAGTGTATTAAAAACTTTTATTTTTTTTTTATTAGTCAGAAGCATTGTATTACAGAACTAAACACATTAATTTGTTTATTAACTTTATCAATTTAAATAAATTATAGTTTATATAGAAACTTAAGTGCTGCAGTAAATCAAATAAATGAACCCATGTGAAAATTTTGTAATTTAAATGTCGTAAAAAAAAAAAAAATTATCTCCAAACCATTGAGAGTGCCTATGTTCAGTGATCCCCTATTTTACATCCAAAATATAGTTCAAATTATCTTTTTTGAGTAGTTACATTTCTCCTCTGAGCCTTTAATGTGTTACGCCTTCACAAATGTAGCAGAAATTATCAGTGTGATTAATGCAACTGCATGGAATTTTTTTTAAAAATATCACTGCAGTGTAGTCTGAAACAGTGTATTAAAAACTTTTATTTATTTTTAATTAGTCTGAAGCATTGTATTACAGAACTAAACTCATTAATTTGTTTATTAACTTTATCAATTTAAATAAATTATAGTTTATATAGAAACTTAAGTGCTGCAGTAAATGAAAACATGTGAAAATTTTGCAATTTAAATTTTGTAAAAAATAAAAATAAAAAATTATCTCCACACCATTGAGAGTGCCTATTATCAGGATCTGTAGTGATCACCTATTTTACATCCAAAATATAGTTCAAATTATCTTTTTGTGAGTAGTTACATTTCTCCTCTGAGCCTTTAATGTTACTCCTTCACAAATGTAGCAGAAATTATCAGTGTGGTTAATGCAACTGCATGGAATTTTTTTTTGAAATATCACTGCAGTGTAGTCTCAAACAGTGTATTAAAAACTTTTATTTATTTTTAATTAGTCAGAAGCATTGTATTACAGAACTAAGCACATTAATTTGTTTATTAACTTTATCAATTTAAATAAATTATAGTTTATATAGAAACTTAAGTGCTGCAGTAAATCAAATAAATGAACCCATGTGAAAATTTTGCAATTTAAATTTTGTAAAAAATAAATAAAAAAAATTATCTCCAAACCATTGAGAGTGCCTATGATCAGGATCTGTAGTGATCACCTATTTTACATCCAAAATATAGTTCAAATTATCTTTTTTGAGTAGTTACATTTCTCTTCTGAGCCTTTAATGTTACTCCTTCACAAATGTAACAGAAATTATCAGTGTGGTTAATGCAACTGCATGGAATTTTTTTTTTAAATATCACTGCAGTGTAGTCTCAAACAGTGTATTAAAAACTTTTATTTATTTTTTAATAGTCAGAAGCATTGTATTACAGAACTAAGCACATTAATTTGTTTATTAACTTTATCAATTTAAATAAATTATAGTTTATATAGAAACTTAAGTGCTGCAGTAAATCAAATAAATGAACCCATGTGAAAATTTTGCAATTTAAATTTTGTAAAAAATAAATAAAAAAAATTATCTCCAAACCATTGAGAGTGCCTATGATCAGGATCTGTAGTGATCACCTATTTTACATCCAAAATATAGTTCAAATTATCTTTTTTGAGTAGTTACATTTCTCTTCTGAGCCTTTAATGTTACTCCTTCACAAATGTAACAGAAATTATCAGTGTGGTTAATGCAACTGCATGGAATTTTTTTTTTAAATATCACTGCAGTGTAGTCTCAAACAGTGTATTAAAAACTTTTATTTATTTTTTAATAGTCAGAAGCATTGTATTACAGAACTAAACTCATTAATTTGTTTATTAACTTTATCAATTTAAATAAATTATAGTTTATATAGAAACTTAAGTGCTGCAGTAAATGAAAACATGTGAAAATTTTGCAATTTAAATTTTGTAAAAAAAAAAAAAATATCTCCAAACCATTGAGAGTGCCTATTTAATCTCTTTCCACTGATCATTATCAGTGTAGTGATCACCTATTTTACATCAAAATATAGTTCAAATTATCTTTTTTGAGTAGTTACATTTCTCCTCTGAGCCTTTAATGTTACTCCTTCAAAAATGTAGCAGAAATTATCAGTGTGGTTAATGCAACTGCATGGAATTTTTTTTTTAAATATCTGCAGTGTAGTCTCAAACAGTGTATTAAAAACTTTTATTTTTTTTTTATTAGTCAGAAGCATTGTATTACAGAACTAAACACATTAATTTGTTATTAACTTTATCAATTTAAATAAATTATAGTTTATATAGAAACTTAAGTGCTGCAGTAAATCAAATAAATGAACCCATGTGAAAATTTTGTAATTTAAATGTCGTAAAAAAAAAAAAAATTATCTCCAAACCATTGAGAGTGCCTATGTTCAGTGATCCCCTATTTTACATCCAAAATATAGTTCAAATTATCTTTTTTGAGTAGTTACATTTCTCCTCTGAGCCTTTAATGTGTTACGCCTTCACAAATGTAGCAGAAATTATCAGTGTGATTAATGCAACTGCATGGAATTTTTTTTAAAAATATCACTGCAGTGTAGTCTGAAACAGTGTATTAAAAACTTTTATTTATTTTTAATTAGTCTGAAGCATTGTATTACAGAACTAAACTCATTAATTTGTTTATTAACTTTATCAATTTAAATAAATTATAGTTTATATAGAAACTTAAGTGCTGCAGTAAATGAAAACATGTGAAAATTTTGCAATTTAAATTTTGTAAAAAATAAAAATAAAAAATTATCTCCACACCATTGAGAGTGCCTATTATCAGGATCTGTAGTGATCACCTATTTTACATCCAAAATATAGTTCAAATTATCTTTTTGTGAGTAGTTACATTTCTCCTCTGAGCCTTTAATGTTACTCCTTCACAAATGTAGCAGAAATTATCAGTGTGGTTAATGCAACTGCATGGAATTTTTTTTTGAAATATCACTGCAGTGTAGTCTCAAACAGTGTATTAAAAACTTTTATTTATTTTTAATTAGTCAGAAGCATTGTATTACAGAACTAAGCACATTAATTTGTTTATTAACTTTATCAATTTAAATAAATTATAGTTTATATAGAAACTTAAGTGCTGCAGTAAATCAAATAAATGAACCCATGTGAAAATTTTGCAATTTAAATTTTGTAAAAAAAAAAAGAAATTATCTCCAAACCATTGAGATTGCCTATGTTCAGGATCTGTAGTGATCACGTATTTTACATTCAAAATATAGTTCAAATTATCTTTTTTGAGTAGTTACATTTCTCTTCTGAGCCTTTAATGTTAGTCCTTCACAAATGTAGAAGAATATCAGTATGGTTAATGCAACTGCATGGAATTTTTTTTTAAATATCACTGCAGTGTAGTCTCAAACAGTGTATTAAAAACTTTTATTTATTTTTAATTATTCGGAAGCATTGTATTACAGAACTAAACACATTAATTTGTTTATTAACTTTATCTATTTAAATAAATTATAGTTTATATAGAAACTTAAGTGCTGCAGTAAATCAAATAAATGAACCCATGTGAAAATTTTGCAATTTAAATTTTGTAAAAAATAAAAAAATAAAATTATCTTTATACCATTGAAAGTGCCTATGTTCAGGATCTGTAGTGATACCTATTTTACATTCAAAATATATTTCAAATTATCTTTTTTGAGTAGTTACATTTCTCCTCTGTGCCTTTAATGTTACTCCTTCACAAATGTGGCAGAAATTATCAGTGTGGTTAATGCAACTGCATGAAATTTTTTTTTTAAATATCACTGCAGTGTAGTCTCAAACAGTGTATTAAAAACTTTTATTTATTTTTAATTATTCGGAAGCATTGTATTACAGAACTAAACACATTAATTTGTTTATTAACTTTATCTATTTAAATAAATTATAGTTTATATAGAAACTTAAGTGCTCCAGTAAATCAAATAAATGAACCCATGTGAAAATTTTGCAATTTAAATTTTGTAAAAAAAAAAAAATTATCTCCAAACCATTGAGAGTGCCTATGATCAGGATCTGTAGTGATCACCTTTTTTACATCCAAAATGTAGTTCAAATTATCTTTTTGTGAGTAGTTACATTTCTCCTCTGAGCCTTTAATATGTTACTCCTTCACAAATGTAGCAGAAATTATCTGTGGTTAATGCAACTGCATGGAATTTTTTTTTTTAAATATCACTGCAGTGTAGTCTCAAATAGTGTATTAAAAACTTTTATTTATTTTTAATTAGTCAGAAGCATTGTATTATAGAACTAAACACATTTATTTGTTTATTAACTTTATCAATTTAAATAAATTATAGTATATATAGAAACTTAAGTGCTCCAGTATACCAAATAAATGAACCCATGTGAAAATTTTGCAATTTAAATTTTGTAAAAAAAAAAAAAATTATCTCCAAACCATTGAGAGTGCCTATGATCAGGATCTGTAATGATCACCTTTTTTACATCCAAAATGTAGTTCAAATTATCTTTTTGTGAGTAGTTACATTTCTCCTCTGAGCCTTTAATATGTTACTCCTTCACAAATGTAGCAGAAATTATCAGTGTGGTTAATGCAACTGCATGGAATTTTTTTTTTTAAATATCACTGCAGTGTAGTCTCAAATAGTGTATTAAAAACTTTTATTTATTTTTAATTAGTCAGAAGCATTGTATTATAGAACTAAATACATTTATTTGTTTATTAACTTTATCAATTTAAATAAATTATAGTTTATATAGAAACTTAAGTGCTCCAGTAAACCAAATAAATGAACCCATATAAAAATTTTGCAATTAAAATTTTGGAAAAATAAAAAAAAAAAATTATCTCCAAACTATTGGGATTGCCTATGTTCAGGATCTGTAGTGATCACCTATTTTACATTCAAAATATAGTTCAAATTATCTTTTTTGAGTAGTTACATTTCTCCTCTGAGCCTTTAATATGTTACTCCTTCACAAATGTAGCAGAAATTATCAGTGTGGTTAATGCAACTGCATGGAATTTTTTTTTTAAATATCACTGCAGTGTAGTCTCAAATAGTGTATTAAAAACTTTTATTTATTTTTAATTATTCGGAAGCATTGTATTACAGAACTAAACAATTTAATTTGTTTATTAACTTTATCTATTTAAATAAATTATAGTTTATATAGAAACTTAAGTGCTGCAGTAAATCAAATAAATGAACCCATGTGAAAATTTTGCAATTTAAATTTTTTAAAAAAAAAAAGAAGAAATTATCTCCAAACCATTGAGAGTGCCTATGATCAGGATCTGTAGTGATCACCTTTTTTACATCCAAAATGTAGTTCAAATTATCTTTTTGTGAGTAGTTACATTTCTCCTCTGAGCCTTTAATGTTAGTCCTTCACAAATGTAGCAGAAATTATCAGTGTGGTTAATGCAACTGCATGGAGTTTTTTTTTTAAATATCAGTGCAGTATAGTCTCAAACAGTGTATTAAAAACTTTTATTTATTTTTAATTAGTCAGAAGCAATGTATTACAGACACATTAATTTGTTTATTAACTTTATCAATTTAAATAAATTATAGTTTATATAGAAACTTAAGTGCTGCAGTAAATCAAATAAATGAACCCATGTGAAAAATTTGCAATTTAAATTTTGTAAAAAATAAAAAAAATAAAATTATCTCCAAACCATTGAGAGTGCCTATGATCAGGATCTGTAGTGATCACCTTTTTTACATCCAAAATGTAGTTCAAATTATCTTTTTGTGAGTAGTTACATTTCTCCTCTGAGCCTTTAATATGTTACTCCTTCACAAATGTAGCAGAAATTATCAGTGTGGTTAATGCTACTGCATGGAATTTTTTTTTTTAAATATCACTGCAGTGTAGTCTCAAATAGTGTATTAAAAACTTTTATTTATTTTTAATTAGTCAGAAGCATTGTATTATAGAACTAAACACATTTATTTGTTTATTAACTTTATCTATTTAAATAAATTATAGTTTTTATAGAAACTTAAGTGCTCCAGTAAATCATATAAATGAACCCATGTGAAAATTTTGCAATTTAAATTTTGTAAAAAAAAAAAAAATTATCTCCAAACCATTGAGAGTGCCTATGATCAGGATCTGTAGTGATCACCTTTTTTACATCCAAAATGTAGTTCAAATTATCTTTTTGTGAGTAGTTACATTTCTCCTCTGAGCCTTTAATATGTTACTCCTTCACAAATGTAGCAGAAATTATCTGTGGTTAATGCAACTGCATGGAATTTTTTTTTTTAAATATCACAGCAGTGTAGTCTCAAATAGTGTATTAAAAACTTTTATTTATTTTTAATTAGTCAGAAGCATTGTATTATAGAACTAAACACATTTATTTGTTTATTAACTTTATCAATTTAAATAAATTATAGTTTATATAGAAACTTAAGTGCTCCAGTAAACCAAATAAATGAACCCATATAAAAATTTTGCAATTAAAATTTTGGAAAAATAAAAAAAAAAAATTATCTCCAAACTATTGAGATTGCCTATGTTCAGGATCTGTAGTGATCACCTATTTTACATTCAAAATATAGTTCAAATTATCTTTTTTGAGTAGTTACATTTCTCTTCTGAGCCTTTAATGTTAGTCCTTCACAAATGTAGAAGAATATCAGTATGGTTAATGCAACTGCATGGAATTTTTTTTTTAAATATCACTGCAGTGTAGTCTCAAATAGTGTATTAAAAACTTTTATTTATTTTTAATTAGTCAGAAGCATTGTATTATAGAACTAAACACATTAATTTGTTTATTAACTTTATCTATTTAAATAAATTATAGTTTATATAGAAACTTAAGTGCTGCAGTAAATCAAATAAATGAACCCATGTGAAAATTTTGCAATTTAAATTTTGTAAAAAAAAAGAAGAAATTATCTCCAAACCATTAAGAGTGCCTTTGATCAGGATCTGTAGTGATCACCTTTTTTACATCCAAAATGTAGTTCAAATTATCTTTTTGCGAGTAGTTACATTTCTCCTCTGAGCCTTTAATATGTTACTCCTTCACAAATGTAGCAGAAATTATCAGTGTGGTTAATGCAACTGCATGGAATTTTTTTTTTTAAATATCACTGCAGTGTAGTCTCAAATAGTGTATTAAAAACTTTTATTTATTTTTAATTAGTCAGAAGCATTGTATTATAGAACTAAACACATTTATTTGTTTATTAACTTTATCAATTTAAATAAATTATAGTATATATAGAAACTTTAGTGCTCCAGTAAACCAAATAAATGAACCAATGTGAAAATTTTGCAATTTAAATTTTGTAAAAAATAAAAAAATAAAATTATCTTTATACCATTGAAAGTGCCTATGTTCAGGATCTGTAGTGATACCTATTTTACATTCAAAATATAGTTCAAATTATCTTTTTTGAGTAGTTACATTTCTCCTCTGAGCCTTTAATGTTACTCCTTCACAAATGTAGCAGAAATTATCAGTGTGGTTAATGCAACTGCATGGAATTTTTTTTTTAAATATCACTGCAGCGTAGTCTCAAACAGTGTATTAAAAACTTTTATTTATTTTTAATTAGTCTGAAACATTGTATTACAGAACTAAACACATTACTTTGTTTATTAACTTTATCAATTTAAATAAATTATAGTTTATATAGAAACTTTAGTGCCTCAGTAAATCAAATAAATGAACCCATGTGAAAATTTTGCAATTTAAATTTTGTAAAAAAAAAAAAAAAGAAATTATCTCCAAACCATTGAGAGTGCCTATGATCAGGATCTCTAGTGATCACCTTTTTTACATCCAAAATGTAGTTCAAATTATCTTTTTGTGAGTAGTTACATTTCTCCTCTGAGCCTTTAATATGTTACTCCTTCACAAATGTAGCAGAAATTATCAGTGTGGTTAATGCAACTGCATGGAATTTTTTTTTTAAATATCACTGCAGTGTAGTCTCAAATAGTGTATTAAAAACTTTTATTTATTTTTAATTAGTCAGAAGCATTGTATTATAGAACTAAACACATTTATTTGTTTATTAACTTTTTCAATTTAAATAAATTATAGTTTATATAGAAACTTAAGTGCTCCAGTAAACCAAATAAATGAACCCATATAAAAATTTTGCAATTAAAATTTTGGAAAAATAAAAAAAAAAAATTATCTCCAAACCATTGAGATTGCCTATGTTCAGGATCTGTAGTGATCACCTATTTTACATTCAAAATATAGTTCAAATTATCTTTTTTGAGTAGTTACATTTCTCCTCTGAGCCTTTAATATGTTACTCCTTCACAAATGTAGCAGAAATTATCAGTGTGGTTAATGCAACTGCATGGAATTTTTTTTTTAAATATCACTGCAGTGTAGTCTCAAATAGTGTATTAAAAACTTTTATTTATTTTTAATTATTCGGAAGCATTGTATTACAGAACTAAACAATTTAATTTGTTTATTAACTTTATCTATTTAAATAAATTATAGTTTATATAGAAACATAAGTGCTGCAGTAAATCAAATAAATGAACCCATGTGAAAATTTTGCAATTTAAATTTTGTAAAAAAAAAAAGAAGAAATTATCTCCAAACCATTGAGAGTGCCTATGATCAGGATCTGTAGTGATCACCTTTTTTACATCCAAAATGTAGTTCAAATTATCTTTTTGTGAGTAGTTACATTTCTCCTCTGAGCCTTTAATATGTTACTCCTTCACAAATGTAGCAGAAATTATCAGTGTGGTTAATGCAGCTGCATGGAATTTTTTTTTTTAAATATCACTGCAGTGTAGTCTCAAATAGTGTATTAAAAACTTTTATTTATTTTTAATTAGTCAGAAGCATTGTATTATAGAACTAAACACATTTATTTGTTTATTAACTTTATCAATTTAAATAAATTATAGTTTATATAGAAACTTAAGTGCTCCAGTAAACCAAATAAATGAACCCATGTAAAAATTTTGCAATTTAAATTTTGTAAAGAATAAAAAAAAAAAATTATCTCCAAACCATTGAGATTGCCTATGTTCAGGATCTGTAGTGATCACCTATTTTTCATTCAAAATATAGTTCAAATTATCTTTTTTGAGTTGTTACATTTCTCCTCTGAGCCTTTAATCTTACTCCTTCACAAATGTACCAGAAATTATCAGTGTGGTTAATGCAACTGCATGGAATTTTTTTTTTAAATATCACTGCAGTGTAGTCTCAAACAGTGTATTAAAAACTTTTATTTATTTTTTAATAGTCAGAAGCATTGTATTACAGAACTAAACACATTAATTTGTTTATTAACTTTATCAATTTAATAAATTATAGTTTATATAGAAACTTAAGTGCTGCTGTAAATCCAATAAATGAACCAATGTGAAAATTTTGCAATTTAAATTTTGTAAAAAATAAAAAAATAGAATTATCTTTATACCATTGAATGTGCTTATGTTCAGGATCTGTAGTGATACCTATTTTACATTCAAAATATAGTTCAAATTATCTTTTTTGAGTAGTTACATTTCTCCTCTGAGCCTTTAATGTTACTCCTTCACAAATGTAGCAGAAATTATCAGCGTGGTTAATTCAACTGCATGGAATTTTTTTTTAAATATCACTGCAGTGTAGTCTCAAACAGTGTATTAAAAACTTTTATTTATTTTTAATTATTCGGAAGCATTGTATTACAGAACTAAACACATTAATTTGTTTATTAACTTTATCTATTTAAATAAATTATAGTTTATATAGAAACTTAAGTGCTGCAGTAAATCAAATAAATGAACCCATGTGAAAATTTTGCAATTTAAATTTTGTAAAAAATAAAAAAATAAAATTATCTTTATACCATTGAAAGTGCCTATGTTCAGGATCTGTAGTGATACCTATTTTACATTCAAAATATATTTCAAATTATCTTTTTTGAGTAGTTACATTTCTCCTCTGTGCCTTTAATGTTACTCCTTCACAAATGTGGCAGAAATTATCAGTGTGGTTAATGCAACTGCATGGAATTTTTTTTTAAAAATATCACTGCAGTGTAGTTTCAAACAGTGTATTAAAAACTTTTATTTATTTTTAATTAGTCTGAAGCATTGTATTACAGAACTAAACACATTAATTTGTTTATTAACTTTATCTATTTAAATAAATTATAGTTTATATAGAAACTTAAGTGCTGCAGTAAATCAAATAAATGAACCCATGTGAAAATTTTGCAATTTAAATTTTGTAAAAAAAAAAAGAAATTATCTCCAAACCATTAAGAGTGCCTATGATCAGGATCTGTAGTGATCACCTTTTTTACATCCAAAATGTAGTTCAAATTATCTTTTTGCGAGTAGTTTTATTTCTCCTATGAGCCTTTAATATGTTACTCCTTCACAAATGTAGCAGAAATTATCAGTGCGGTTAATGCAACTGCATGAAATTTTTTTTTTAAATATCACTGCAGTGTAGTCTCAAATAGTGTATTAAAAACTTTTATTTATTTTTAATTAGTCAGAAGCATTGTATTATAGAACTAAACACATTTATTTGTTTATTAACTTTATCAATTTAAATAAATTATAGTTTATATAGAAACTTAAGTGCTCCAGTAAACCAAATAAATGAACCCATGTAAAAATTTTGCAATTTAAATTTTGTAAAGAATAAAAAAAAAAAATTATCTCCAAACCATTGAGATTGCCTATGTTCAGGATCTGTAGTGATCACCTATTTTTCATTCAAAATATAGTTCAAATTATCTTTTTTGAGTTGTTACATTTCTCCTCTGAGCCTTTAATCTTACTCCTTCACAAATGTACCAGAAATTATCAGTGTGGTTAATGCAACTGCATGGAATTTTTTTTTAAATATCACTGCAGTGTAGTCTCAAACAGTGTATTAAAAACTTTTATTTATTTTTTAATAGTCAGAAGCATTGTATTACAGAACTAAACACATTAATTTGTTTATTAACTTTATCAATTTAATAAATTATAGTTTATATAGAAACTTAAGTGCTGCTGTAAATCCAATAAATGAACCAATGTGAAAATTTTGCAATTTAAATTTTGTAAAAAATAAAAAAATAGAATTATCTTTATACCATTGAATGTGCCTATGTTCAGGATCTGTAGTGATACCTATTTTACATTCAAAATATAGTTCAAATTATCTTTTTTGAGTAGTTACATTTCTCCTCTGAGCCTTTAATGTTACTCCTTCACAAATGTAGCAGAAATTATCAGCGTGGTTAATTCAACTGCATGGAATTTTTTTTTAAATATCACTGCAGTGTAGTCTCAAACAGTGTATTAAAAACTTTTATTTATTTTTAATTATTCGGAAGCATTGTATTACAGAACTAAACACATTAATTTGTTTATTAACTTTATCTATTTAAATAAATTATAGTTTATATAGAAACTTAAGTGCTGCAGTAAATCAAATAAATGAACCCATGTGAAAATTTTGCAATTTAAATTTTGTAAAAAATAAAAAAATAAAATTATCTTTATACCATTGAAAGTGCCTATGTTCAGGATCTGTAGTGATACCTATTTTACATTCAAAATATATTTCAAATTATCTTTTTTGAGTAGTTACATTTCTCCTCTGTGCCTTTAATGTTACTCCTTCACAAATGTGGCAGAAATTATCAGTGTGGTTAATGCAACTGCATGGAATTTTTTTTTAAAAATATCACTGCAGTGTAGTTTCAAACAGTGTATTAAAAACTTTTATTTATTTTTAATTAGTCTGAAGCATTGTATTACAGAACTAAACACATTAATTTGTTTATTAACTTTATCTATTTAAATAAATTATAGTTTATATAGAAACTTAAGTGCTGCAGTAAATCAAATAAATGAACCCATGTGAAAATTTTGCAATTTAAATTTTGTAAAAAAAAAAAGAAATTATCTCCAAACCATTAAGAGTGCCTATGATCAGGATCTGTAGTGATCACCTTTTTTACATCCAAAATGTAGTTCAAATTATCTTTTTGCGAGTAGTTTCATTTCTCCTATGAGCCTTTAATATGTTACTCCTTCACAAATGTAGCAGAAATTATCAGTGCGGTTAATGCAACTGCATGAAATTTTTTTTTTAAATATCACTGCAGTGTAGTCTCAAACAGTGTATTAAAAACTTTTATTTATTTTTAATTATTCGGAAGCATTGTATTACAGAACTAAACACATTAATTTGTTTATTAACTTTATCTATTTAAATAAATTATAGTTTATATAGAAACTTAAGTGCTCCAGTAAATCAAATAAATGAACCCATGTGAAAATTTTGCAATTTAAATTTTGTAAAAAAAAAAAGAAATTATCTCCAAACCATTAAGAGTGCCTATGATCAGGATCTGTAGTGATCACCTTTTTTACATTCAAAATATAGTTCAAATTATCTTTTTTGAGTAGTTACATTTCTCCTCTGAGCCTTTAATATGTTACTCCTTCACAAATGTAGCAGAAATTATCAGTGTGGTTAATGCAACTGCATGGAATTTTTTTTTTAAATATCACTGCAGTGTAGTCTCAAATAGTGTATTAAAAACTTTTATTTATTTTTAATTAGTCAGAAGCATTGTATTATAGAACTAAACACATTTATTTGTTTATTAACTTTATCAATTTAAATAAATTATAGTTTATATAGAAACTTAAGTGCTCCAGTAAACCAAATAAATGAACCCATGTAAAAATTTTGCAATTTAAATTTTGTAAAGAATAAAAAAAAAAAATTATCTCCAAACCATTGAGATTGCCTATGTTCAGGATCTGTAGTGATCACCTATTTTTCATTCAAAATATAGTTCAAATTATCTTTTTTGAGTAGTTACATTTCTCTTCTGAGCCTTTAATGTTAGTCCTTCACAAATGTAGAAGAATATCAGTATGGTTATTGCAACTGCATGGAATTTTTTTTTTTAAATATCACTGCAGTGTAGTCTCAAATAGTGTATTAAAAACTTTTTATTTTTAATTAGTCAGAAGCATTGTATTATAGAACTAAACACATTTATTTGTTTATTAACTTTATCAATTTAAAAAAATTATAGTTTATATAGAAACTTAAGTGCTCCAGTAAACCAAATAAATGAACCCATATAAAAATTTTGCAATTTAAATTTTGGAAAAATAAAAAAAAAAAATTATCTCCAAACCATTGAGATTGCCTATGTTCAGGATCTGTAGTGATCACCTTTTTTACATCCAAAATGTAGTTCAAATTATCTTTTTCCGAGTAGTTACATTTCTCCTCTGAGCCTTTAATATGTTACTCCTTCACAAATGTAGCAGAAATTATCAGTGTGGTTAATGCAACTGCATGGAATTTTTTTTTTTAAATATCACTGCAGTGTAGTCTCAAATAGTGTATTAAAAACTTTTATTTATTTTTAATTAGTCAGAAGCATTGTATTATAGAACTAAACACATTTATTTGTTTATTAACTTTATCAATTTAAATAAATTATAGTATATATAGAAACTTAAGTGCTCCAGTAAACCAAATAAATGAACCAATGTGAAAATTTTGCAATTTAAATTTTGTAAAAAATAAAAAAATAAAATTATCTTTATACCATTGAAAGTGCCTATGTTCAGGATCTGTAGTGATACCTATTTTACATTCAAACTATATTTCAAATTATCTTTTTTGAGTAGTTACATTTCTCCTCTGAGCCTTTAATCTTACTCCTTCACAAATGTATCAGAAATTATCATTGTGGTTAATGCAACTGCATGGAATTTTTTTTTTAAATATCACTGCAGTGTAGTCTCAAACAGTGTATTAAAAACTTTTATTTATTTTTTAATAGTCAGAAGCATTGTATTACAGAACTAAACACATTAATTTGTTTATTAACTTTATCAATTTAATAAATTATAGTTTATATAGAAACTTAAGTGCTGCTGTAAATCCAATAAATGAACCAATGTGAAAATTTTGCAATTTAAATTTTGTAAAAAATAAAAAAATAGAATTATCTTTATACCATTGAATGTGCCTATGTTCAGGATCTGTAGTGATACCTATTTTACATTCAAAATATAGTTCAAATTATCTTTTTTGAGTAGTTACATTTCTCCTCTGAGCCTTTAATGTTACTCCTTCACAAATGTAGCAGAAATTATCAGCGTGGTTAATTCAACTGCATGGAATTTTTTTTTAAATATCACTGCAGTGTAGTCTCAAACAGTGTATTAAAAACTTTTATTTATTTTTAATTATTCGGAAGCATTGTATTACAGAACTAAACACATTAATTTGTTTATTAACTTTATCTATTTAAATAAATTATAGTTTATATAGAAACTTAAGTGCTGCAGTAAATCAAATAAATGAACCCATGTGAAAATTTTGCAATTTAAATTTTGTAAAAAATAAAAAAATAAAATTATCTTTATACCATTGAAAGTGCCTATGTTCAGGATCTGTAGTGATACCTATTTTACATTCAAAATATATTTCAAATTATCTTTTTTGAGTAGTTACATTTCTCCTCTGTGCCTTTAATGTTACTCCTTCACAAATGTGGCAGAAATTATCAGTGTGGTTAATGCAACTGCATGGAATTTTTTTTTTAAAATATCACTGCAGTGTAGTTTCAAACAGTGTATTAAAAACTTTTATTTATTTTTAATTAGTCTGAAGCATTGTATTACAGAACTAAACACATTAATTTGTTTATTAACTTTATCTATTTAAATAAATTATAGTTTATATAGAAACTTAAGTGCTGCAGTAAATCAAATAAATGAACCCATGTGAAAATTTTGCAATTTAAATTTTGTAAAAAAAAAAAGAAATTATCTCCAAACCATTAAGAGTGCCTATGATCAGGATCTGTAGTGATCACTTATTTTACATCCAAAATATAGTTCAAATTATCTTTTTTGAGTAGTTACATTTCTCCTCTGAGCCTTTAATGTTACTCCTTCACAAATGTAGCAGAAATTATCAGTGTGATTAATGCAACTGCATGGAATTTTTTTTTTAAATATCACTGCAGTGTAGTCTCAAACAGTGTATTAAAAACTTTTATTTATTTTTTAATAGTCAGAAGCATTGTATTACAGAACTAAACACATTAATTTGTTTATTAACTTTATCAATTTAAATAAATTATAGTTTATATAGAAACTTAAGTGCTGCAGTAAATCAAATAAATGAACCCATGTGAAAATTTTGCAATTTAAATTTTGTAAAAAATAAAAAAAAAATTATCTCCAAACCATTGAGAGTGCCAATGTTCAGGATCTGTAGTGATCACCTATTTTACATCCAAAATATAGTTCAAATTATCTTTTTGTGAGTAGTTACATTTCTCCTCTGAGCCTTTAATGTTACTCCTTCAGAAATGTAGCAGAAATTATCAGTGTGGTTAATGCAACTGCATTGAATTTTTTTTTTAAATATCTGCAGTGTAGTCTCAAACAGTGTATTAAAAACTTTTATTTATATTTAATTAGTCAGAAGCATTGTATTACAGAACTAAGCACATTAATTTGTTTATTAACTTTATCAATTTAAATAAATTATAGGTTATATAGAAACTTAAGTGCTGCAGTAAATCAAATAAATGAACCCATGTGAAAATTTTGCAATTTAAATTTTGTAAAAAAATAAAAAAAAATTATCTCCAAACCATTGAGAGTGCCTATGTTCAGTGATCCCCTATTTTACATCCAAAATATAGTTCAAATTATCTTTTTTGAGTAGTTACATTTCTCCTCTGAGCCTTTAATGTTACTCCTTCACAAATGTAGCAGAAATTATCAGTGTGGTTAATGCAACTGCATGGAATTTTTTTTTTAAATATCACTGCAGTGTAGTCTGAAACAGTGTATTAAAAACTTTTATTTATTTTTAATTAGTCTGAAGCATTGTATTACAGAACTAAACTCATTAATTTGTTTATTAACTTTATCAATTTAAATAAATTATAGTTTATATAGAAACTTAAGTGCTGCAGTAAATGAAAACATGTGAAAATTTTGCAATTTAAATTTTGTAAAAAAAAAAAAAAATATCTCCAAACCATTGAGAGTGCCTATTTAATCTCTTTCCACTGATCATTATCAGTGTAGTGATCACCTATTTTACATCAAAATATAGTTCAAATTATCTTTTTTGAGTAGTTACATTTCTCCTCTGAGCCTTTAATGTTACTCCTTCAAAAATGTAGCAGAAATTATCAGTGTGGTTAATGCAACTGCATGGAATTTTTTTTTTAAATATCTGCAGTGTAGTCTCAAACAGTGTATTAAAAACTTTTATTTTTTTTTTATTAGTCAGAAGCATTGTATTACAGAACTAAACACATTAATTTGTTTATTAACTTTATCAATTTAAATAAATTATAGTTTATATAGAAACTTAAGTGCTGCAGTAAATCAAATAAATGAACCCATGTGAAAATTTTGTAATTTAAATGTCGTAAAAAAAAAAAAAATTATCTCCAAACCATTGAGAGTGCCTATGTTCAGTGATCCCCTATTTTACATCCAAAATATAGTTCAAATTATCTTTTTTGAGTAGTTACATTTCTCCTCTGAGCCTTTAATGTGTTACGCCTTCACAAATGTAGCAGAAATTATCAGTGTGATTAATGCAACTGCATGGAATTTTTTTTAAAAATATCACTGCAGTGTAGTCTGAAACAGTGTATTAAAAACTTTTATTTATTTTTAATTAGTCTGAAGCATTGTATTACAGAACTAAACTCATTAATTTGTTTATTAACTTTATCAATTTAAATAAATTATAGTTTATATAGAAACTTAAGTGCTGCAGTAAATGAAAACATGTGAAAATTTTGCAATTTAAATTTTGTAAAAAATAAAAATAAAAAATTATCTCCACACCATTGAGAGTGCCTATTATCAGGATCTGTAGTGATCACCTATTTTACATCCAAAATATAGTTCAAATTATCTTTTTGTGAGTAGTTACATTTCTCCTCTGAGCCTTTAATGTTACTCCTTCACAAATGTAGCAGAAATTATCAGTGTGGTTAATGCAACTGCATGGAATTTTTTTTTGAAATATCACTGCAGTGTAGTCTCAAACAGTGTATTAAAAACTTTTATTTATTTTTTAATAGTCAGAAGCATTGTATTACAGAACTAAGCACATTAATTTGTTTATTAACTTTATCAATTTAAATAAATTATAGTTTATATAGAAACTTAAGTGCTGCAGTAAATCAAATAAATGAACCCATGTGAAAATTTTGCAATTTAAATTTTGTAAAAAATAAATAAAAAAAATTATCTCCAAACCATTGAGAGTGCCTATGATCAGGATCTGTAGTGATCACCTATTTTACATCCAAAATATAGTTCAAATTATCTTTTTTGAGTAGTTACATTTCTCTTCTGAGCCTTTAATGTTACTCCTTCACAAATGTAACAGAAATTATCAGTGTGGTTAATGCAACTGCATGGAATTTTTTTTTTAAATATCACTGCAGTGTAGTCTCAAACAGTGTATTAAAAACTTTTATTTATTTTTTAATAGTCAGAAGCATTGTATTACAGAACTAAACTCATTAATTTGTTTATTAACTTTATCAATTTAAATAAATTATAGTTTATATAGAAACTTAAGTGCTGCAGTAAATGAAAACATGTGAAAATTTTGCAATTTAAATTTTGTAAAAAAAAAAAAAATATCTCCAAACCATTGAGAGTGCCTATTTAATCTCTTTCCACTGATCATTATCAGTGTAGTGATCACCTATTTTACATCAAAATATAGTTCAAATTATCTTTTTTGAGTAGTTACATTTCTCCTCTGAGCCTTTAATGTTACTCCTTCAAAAATGTAGCAGAAATTATCAGTGTGGTTAATGCAACTGCATGGAATTTTTTTTTTAAATATCTGCAGTGTAGTCTCAAACAGTGTATTAAAAACTTTTATTTTTTTTTTATTAGTCAGAAGCATTGTATTACAGAACTAAACACATTAATTTGTTATTAACTTTATCAATTTAAATAAATTATAGTTTATATAGAAACTTAAGTGCTGCAGTAAATCAAATAAATGAACCCATGTGAAAATTTTGTAATTTAAATGTCGTAAAAAAAAAAAAAATTATCTCCAAACCATTGAGAGTGCCTATGTTCAGTGATCCCCTATTTTACATCCAAAATATAGTTCAAATTATCTTTTTTGAGTAGTTACATTTCTCCTCTGAGCCTTTAATGTGTTACGCCTTCACAAATGTAGCAGAAATTATCAGTGTGATTAATGCAACTGCATGGAATTTTTTTTAAAAATATCACTGCAGTGTAGTCTGAAACAGTGTATTAAAAACTTTTATTTATTTTTAATTAGTCTGAAGCATTGTATTACAGAACTAAACTCATTAATTTGTTTATTAACTTTATCAATTTAAATAAATTATAGTTTATATAGAAACTTAAGTGCTGCAGTAAATGAAAACATGTGAAAATTTTGCAATTTAAATTTTGTAAAAAATAAAAATAAAAAATTATCTCCACACCATTGAGAGTGCCTATTATCAGGATCTGTAGTGATCACCTATTTTACATCCAAAATATAGTTCAAATTATCTTTTTGTGAGTAGTTACATTTCTCCTCTGAGCCTTTAATGTTACTCCTTCACAAATGTAGCAGAAATTATCAGTGTGGTTAATGCAACTGCATGGAATTTTTTTTTGAAATATCACTGCAGTGTAGTCTCAAACAGTGTATTAAAAACTTTTATTTATTTTTAATTAGTCAGAAGCATTGTATTACAGAACTAAGCACATTAATTTGTTTATTAACTTTATCAATTTAAATAAATTATAGTTTATATAGAAACTTAAGTGCTGCAGTAAATCAAATAAATGAACCCATGTGAAAATTTTGCAATTTAAATTTTGTAAAAAAAAAAAGAAATTATCTCCAAACCATTGAGATTGCCTATGTTCAGGATCTGTAGTGATCACGTATTTTACATTCAAAATATAGTTCAAATTATCTTTTTTGAGTAGTTACATTTCTCTTCTGAGCCTTTAATGTTAGTCCTTCACAAATGTAGAAGAATATCAGTATGGTTAATGCAACTGCATGGAATTTTTTTTTAAATATCACTGCAGTGTAGTCTCAAACAGTGTATTAAAAACTTTTATTTATTTTTAATTATTCGGAAGCATTGTATTACAGAACTAAACACATTAATTTGTTTATTAACTTTATCTATTTAAATAAATTATAGTTTATATAGAAACTTAAGTGCTGCAGTAAATCAAATAAATGAACCCATGTGAAAATTTTGTAATTTAAATGTCGTAAAAAAAAAAAAAATTATCTCCAAACCATTGAGAGTGCCTATGTTCAGTGATCCCCTATTTTACATCCAAAATATAGTTCAAATTATCTTTTTTGAGTAGTTACATTTCTCCTCTGAGCCTTTAATGTGTTACGCCTTCACAAATGTAGCAGAAATTATCAGTGTGATTAATGCAACTGCATGGAATTTTTTTTAAAAATATCACTGCAGTGTAGTCTGAAACAGTGTATTAAAAACTTTTATTTATTTTTAATTAGTCTGAAGCATTGTATTACAGAACTAAACTCATTAATTTGTTTATTAACTTTATCAATTTAAATAAATTATAGTTTATATAGAAACTTAAGTGCTGCAGTAAATGAAAACATGTGAAAATTTTGCAATTTAAATTTTGTAAAAAATAAAAATAAAAAATTATCTCCACACCATTGAGAGTGCCTATTATCAGGATCTGTAGTGATCACCTATTTTACATCCAAAATATAGTTCAAATTATCTTTTTGTGAGTAGTTACATTTCTCCTCTGAGCCTTTAATGTTACTCCTTCACAAATGTAGCAGAAATTATCAGTGTGGTTAATGCAACTGCATGGAATTTTTTTTTGAAATATCACTGCAGTGTAGTCTCAAACAGTGTATTAAAAACTTTTATTTATTTTTAATTAGTCAGAAGCATTGTATTACAGAACTAAGCACATTAATTTGTTTATTAACTTTATCAATTTAAATAAATTATAGTTTATATAGAAACTTAAGTGCTGCAGTAAATCAAATAAATGAACCCATGTGAAAATTTTGCAATTTAAATTTTGTAAAAAAAAAAAGAAATTATCTCCAAACCATTGAGATTGCCTATGTTCAGGATCTGTAGTGATCACGTATTTTACATTCAAAATATAGTTCAAATTATCTTTTTTGAGTAGTTACATTTCTCTTCTGAGCCTTTAATGTTAGTCCTTCACAAATGTAGAAGAATATCAGTATGGTTAATGCAACTGCATGGAATTTTTTTTTAAATATCACTGCAGTGTAGTCTCAAACAGTGTATTAAAAACTTTTATTTATTTTTAATTATTCGGAAGCATTGTATTACAGAACTAAACACATTAATTTGTTTATTAACTTTATCTATTTAAATAAATTATAGTTTATATAGAAACTTAAGTGCTGCAGTAAATCAAATAAATGAACCCATGTGAAAATTTTGCAATTTAAATTTTGTAAAAAATAAAAAAATAAAATTATCTTTATACCATTGAAAGTGCCTATGTTCAGGATCTGTAGTGATACCTATTTTACATTCAAAATATATTTCAAATTATCTTTTTTGAGTAGTTACATTTCTCCTCTGTGCCTTTAATGTTACTCCTTCACAAATGTGGCAGAAATTATCAGTGTGGTTAATGCAACTGCATGAAATTTTTTTTTTAAATATCACTGCAGTGTAGTCTCAAACAGTGTATTAAAAACTTTTATTTATTTTTAATTATTCGGAAGCATTGTATTACAGAACTAAACACATTAATTTGTTTATTAACTTTATCTATTTAAATAAATTATAGTTTATATAGAAACTTAAGTGCTCCAGTAAATCAAATAAATGAACCCATGTGAAAATTTTGCAATTTAAATTTTGTAAAAAAAAAAAAATTATCTCCAAACCATTGAGAGTGCCTATGATCAGGATCTGTAGTGATCACCTTTTTTACATCCAAAATGTAGTTCAAATTATCTTTTTGTGAGTAGTTACATTTCTCCTCTGAGCCTTTAATATGTTACTCCTTCACAAATGTAGCAGAAATTATCTGTGGTTAATGCAACTGCATGGAATTTTTTTTTTTAAATATCACTGCAGTGTAGTCTCAAATAGTGTATTAAAAACTTTTATTTATTTTTAATTAGTCAGAAGCATTGTATTATAGAACTAAACACATTTATTTGTTTATTAACTTTATCAATTTAAATAAATTATAGTATATATAGAAACTTAAGTGCTCCAGTATACCAAATAAATGAACCCATGTGAAAATTTTGCAATTTAAATTTTGTAAAAAAAAAAAAAATTATCTCCAAACCATTGAGAGTGCCTATGATCAGGATCTGTAATGATCACCTTTTTTACATCCAAAATGTAGTTCAAATTATCTTTTTGTGAGTAGTTACATTTCTCCTCTGAGCCTTTAATATGTTACTCCTTCACAAATGTAGCAGAAATTATCAGTGTGGTTAATGCAACTGCATGGAATTTTTTTTTTTAAATATCACTGCAGTGTAGTCTCAAATAGTGTATTAAAAACTTTTATTTATTTTTAATTAGTCAGAAGCATTGTATTATAGAACTAAATACATTTATTTGTTTATTAACTTTATCAATTTAAATAAATTATAGTTTATATAGAAACTTAAGTGCTCCAGTAAACCAAATAAATGAACCCATATAAAAATTTTGCAATTAAAATTTTGGAAAAATAAAAAAAAAAAATTATCTCCAAACTATTGGGATTGCCTATGTTCAGGATCTGTAGTGATCACCTATTTTACATTCAAAATATAGTTCAAATTATCTTTTTTGAGTAGTTACATTTCTCCTCTGAGCCTTTAATATGTTACTCCTTCACAAATGTAGCAGAAATTATCAGTGTGGTTAATGCAACTGCATGGAATTTTTTTTTTAAATATCACTGCAGTGTAGTCTCAAATAGTGTATTAAAAACTTTTATTTATTTTTAATTATTCGGAAGCATTGTATTACAGAACTAAACAATTTAATTTGTTTATTAACTTTATCTATTTAAATAAATTATAGTTTATATAGAAACTTAAGTGCTGCAGTAAATCAAATAAATGAACCCATGTGAAAATTTTGCAATTTAAATTTTTTAAAAAAAAAAAGAAGAAATTATCTCCAAACCATTGAGAGTGCCTATGATCAGGATCTGTAGTGATCACCTTTTTTACATCCAAAATGTAGTTCAAATTATCTTTTTGTGAGTAGTTACATTTCTCCTCTGAGCCTTTAATGTTAGTCCTTCACAAAGTTAGCAGAAATTATCAGTGTGGTTAATGCAACTGCATGGAGTTTTTTTTTAAATATCAGTGCAGTATAGTCTCAAACAGTGTATTAAAAACTTTTATTTATTTTTAATTAGTCAGAAGCAATGTATTACAGACACATTAATTTGTTTATTAACTTTATCAATTTAAATAAATTATAGTTTATATAGAAACTTAAGTGCTGCAGTAAATCAAATAAATGAACCCATGTGAAAAATTTGCAATTTAAATTTTGTAAAAAATAAAAAAAATAAAATTATCTCCAAACCATTGAGAGTGCCTATGATCAGGATCTGTAGTGATCACCTTTTTTACATCCAAAATGTAGTTCAAATTATCTTTTTGTGAGTAGTTACATTTCTCCTCTGAGCCTTTAATATGTTACTCCTTCACAAATGTAGCAGAAATTATCAGTGTGGTTAATGCTACTGCATGGAATTTTTTTTTTTAAATATCACTGCAGTGTAGTCTCAAATAGTGTATTAAAAACTTTTATTTATTTTTAATTAGTCAGAAGCATTGTATTATAGAACTAAACACATTTATTTGTTTATTAACTTTATCTATTTAAATAAATTATAGTTTTTATAGAAACTTAAGTGCTCCAGTAAATCAAATAAATGAACCCATGTGAAAATTTTGCAATTTAAATTTTGTAAAAAAAAAAAAAATTATCTCCAAACCATTGAGAGTGCCTATGATCAGGATCTGTAGTGATCACCTTTTTTACATCCAAAATGTAGTTCAAATTATCTTTTTGTGAGTAGTTACATTTCTCCTCTGAGCCTTTAATATGTTACTCCTTCACAAATGTAGCAGAAATTATCTGTGGTTAATGCAACTGCATGGAATTTTTTTTTTTAAATATCACAGCAGTGTAGTCTCAAATAGTGTATTAAAAACTTTTATTTATTTTTAATTAGTCAGAAGCATTGTATTATAGAACTAAACACATTTATTTGTTTATTAACTTTATCAATTTAAATAAATTATAGTTTATATAGAAACTTAAGTGCTCCAGTAAACCAAATAAATGAACCCATATAAAAATTTTGCAATTAAAATTTTGGAAAAATAAAAAAAAAAAATTATCTCCAAACTATTGAGATTGCCTATGTTCAGGATCTGTAGTGATCACCTATTTTACATTCAAAATATAGTTCAAATTATCTTTTTTGAGTAGTTACATTTCTCTTCTGAGCCTTTAATGTTAGTCCTTCACAAATGTAGAAGAATATCAGTATGGTTAATGCAACTGCATGGAATTTTTTTTTAAATATCACTGCAGTGTAGTCTCAAATAGTGTATTAAAAACTTTTATTTATTTTTAATTAGTCAGAAGCATTGTATTATAGAACTAAACACATTAATTTGTTTATTAACTTTATCTATTTAAATAAATTATAGTTTATATAGAAACTTAAGTGCTGCAGTAAATCAAATAAATGAACCCATGTGAAAATTTTGCAATTTAAATTTTGTAAAAAAAAAGAAGAAATTATCTCCAAACCATTAAGAGTGCCTTTGATCAGGATCTGTAGTGATCACCTTTTTTACATCCAAAATGTAGTTCAAATTATCTTTTTGCGAGTAGTTACATTTCTCCTCTGAGCCTTTAATATGTTACTCCTTCACAAATGTAGCAGAAATTATCAGTGTGGTTAATGCAACTGCATGGAATTTTTTTTTTTAAATATCACTGCAGTGTAGTCTCAAATAGTGTATTAAAAACTTTTATTTATTTTTAATTAGTCAGAAGCATTGTATTATAGAACTAAACACATTTATTTGTTTATTAACTTTATCAATTTAAATAAATTATAGTATATATAGAAACTTTAGTGCTCCAGTAAACCAAATAAATGAACCAATGTGAAAATTTTGCAATTTAAATTTTGTAAAAAATAAAAAAATAAAATTATCTTTATACCATTGAAAGTGCCTATGTTCAGGATCTGTAGTGATACCTATTTTACATTCAAAATATAGTTCAAATTATCTTTTTTGAGTAGTTACATTTCTCCTCTGAGCCTTTAATGTTACTCCTTCACAAATGTAGCAGAAATTATCAGTGTGGTTAATGCAACTGCATGGAATTTTTTTTTTAAATATCACTGCAGCGTAGTCTCAAACAGTGTATTAAAAACTTTTATTTATTTTTAATTAGTCTGAAACATTGTATTACAGAACTAAACACATTACTTTGTTTATTAACTTTATCAATTTAAATAAATTATAGTTTATATAGAAACTTTAGTGCCTCAGTAAATCAAATAAATGAACCCATGTGAAAATTTTGCAATTTAAATTTTGTAAAAAAAAAAAAAAAGAAATTATCTCCAAACCATTGAGAGTGCCTATGATCAGGATCTCTAGTGATCACCTTTTTTACATCCAAAATGTAGTTCAAATTATCTTTTTGTGAGTAGTTACATTTCTCCTCTGAGCCTTTAATATGTTACTCCTTCACAAATGTAGCAGAAATTATCAGTGTGGTTAATGCAACTGCATGGAATTTTTTTTTTAAATATCACTGCAGTGTAGTCTCAAATAGTGTATTAAAAACTTTTATTTATTTTTAATTAGTCAGAAGCATTGTATTATAGAACTAAACACATTTATTTGTTTATTAACTTTATCAATTTAAATAAATTATAATTTATATAGAAACTTAAGTGCTCCAGTAAACCAAATAAATGAACCCATGTAAAAATTTTGCAATTTAAATTTTGTAAAGAATAAAAAAAAAAAATTATCTCCAAACCATTGAGATTGCCTATGTTCAGGATCTGTAGTGATCACCTATTTTACATTCAAAATATAGTTCAAATTATCTTTTTTGAGTAGTTACATTTCTCTTCTGAGCCTTTAATGTTAGTCCTTCACAAATGTAGAAGAATATCAGTATGGTTAATGCAACTGCATGGAATTTTTTTTTTAAATATCACTGCAGTGTAGTCTCAAATAGTGTATTAAAAACTTTTATTTATTTTTAATTAGTCAGAAGCATTGTATTATAGAACTAAACACATTTATTTGTTTATTAACTTTTTCAATTTAAATAAATTATAGTTTATATAGAAACTTAAGTGCTCCAGTAAACCAAATAAATGAACCCATATAAAAATTTTGCAATTAAAATTTTGGAAAAATAAAAAAAAAAAATTATCTCCAAACCATTGAGATTGCCTATGTTCAGGATCTGTAGTGATCACCTATTTTACATTCAAAATATAGTTCAAATTATCTTTTTTGAGTAGTTACATTTCTCCTCTGAGCCTTTAATATGTTACTCCTTCACAAATGTAGCAGAAATTATCAGTGTGGTTAATGCAACTGCATGGAATTTTTTTTTTAAATATCACTGCAGTGTAGTCTCAAATAGTGTATTAAAAACTTTTATTTATTTTTAATTATTCGGAAGCATTGTAT
Source organism: Lycorma delicatula (assembly GCF_047948215.1). NCBI lineage: Eukaryota > Metazoa > Arthropoda > Insecta > Hemiptera > Fulgoridae > Lycorma > Lycorma delicatula. The sequence continues at coordinate 176,858,882 of NC_134458.1, forward strand.
TACAGAACTAAACAATTTAATTTGTTTATTAACTTTATCTATTTAAATAAATTATAGTTTATATAGAAACATAAGTGCTGCAGTAAATCAAATAAATGAACCCATGTGAAAATTTTGCAATTTAAATTTTGTAAAAAAAAAAAGAAGAAATTATCTCCAAACCATTGAGAGTGCCTATGATCAGGATCTGTAGTGATCACCTTTTTTACATCCAAAATGTAGTTCAAATTATCTTTTTGTGAGTAGTTACATTTCTCCTCTGAGCCTTTAATATGTTACTCCTTCACAAATGTAGCAGAAATTATCAGTGTGGTTAATGCAGCTGCATGGAATTTTTTTTTTTAAATATCACTGCAGTGTAGTCTCAAATAGTGTATTAAAAACTTTTATTTATTTTTAATTAGTCAGAAGCATTGTATTATAGAACTAAACACATTTATTTGTTTATTAACTTTATCAGTTTAAATAAATTATAGTTTATATAGAAACTTAAGTGCTCCAGTAAACCAAATAAATGAACCCATGTAAAAATTTTGCAATTTAAATTTTGTAAAGAATAAAAAAAAAAAATTATCTCCAAACCATTGAGATTGCCTATGTTCAGGATCTGTAGTGATCACCTATTTTTCATTCAAAATATAGTTCAAATTATCTTTTTTGAGTTGTTACATTTCTCCTCTGAGCCTTTAATCTTACTCCTTCACAAATGTACCAGAAATTATCAGTGTGGTTAATGCAACTGCATGGAATTTTTTTTTTAAATATCACTGCAGTGTAGTCTCAAACAGTGTATTAAAAACTTTTATTTATTTTTTAATAGTCAGAAGCATTGTATTACAGAACTAAACACATTAATTTGTTTATTAACTTTATCAATTTAATAAATTATAGTTTATATAGAAACTTAAGTGCTGCTGTAAATCCAATAAATGAACCAATGTGAAAATTTTGCAATTTAAATTTTGTAAAAAATAAAAAAATAGAATTATCTTTATACCATTGAATGTGCCTATGTTCAGGATCTGTAGTGATACCTATTTTACATTCAAAATATAGTTCAAATTATCTTTTTTGAGTAGTTACATTTCTCCTCTGAGCCTTTAATGTTACTCCTTCACAAATGTAGCAGAAATTATCAGCGTGGTTAATTCAACTGCATGGAATTTTTTTTTAAATATCACTGCAGTGTAGTCTCAAACAGTGTATTAAAAACTTTTATTTATTTTTAATTATTCGGAAGCATTGTATTACAGAACTAAACACATTAATTTGTTTATTAACTTTATCTATTTAAATAAATTATAGTTTATATAGAAACTTAAGTGCTGCAGTAAATCAAATAAATGAACCCATGTGAAAATTTTGCAATTTAAATTTTGTAAAAAATAAAAAAATAAAATTATCTTTATACCATTGAAAGTGCCTATGTTCAGGATCTGTAGTGATACCTATTTTACATTCAAAATATATTTCAAATTATCTTTTTTGAGTAGTTACATTTCTCCTCTGTGCCTTTAATGTTACTCCTTCACAAATGTGGCAGAAATTATCAGTGTGGTTAATGCAACTGCATGGAATTTTTTTTTAAAAATATCACTGCAGTGTAGTTTCAAACAGTGTATTAAAAACTTTTATTTATTTTTAATTAGTCTGAAGCATTGTATTACAGAACTAAACACATTAATTTGTTTATTAACTTTATCTATTTAAATAAATTATAGTTTATATAGAAACTTAAGTGCTGCAGTAAATCAAATAAATGAACCCATGTGAAAATTTTGCAATTTAAATTTTGTAAAAAAAAAAAGAAATTATCTCCAAACCATTAAGAGTGCCTATGATCAGGATCTGTAGTGATCACCTTTTTTACATCCAAAATGTAGTTCAAATTATCTTTTTGCGAGTAGTTTTATTTCTCCTATGAGCCTTTAATATGTTACTCCTTCACAAATGTAACAGAAATTATCAGTGTGGTTAATGCAACTGCATGGAATTTTTTTTTTAAATATCACTGCAGTGTAGTCTCAAACAGTGTATTAAAAACTTTTATTTATTTTTTAATAGTCAGAAGCATTGTATTACAGAACTAAACTCATTAATTTGTTTATTAACTTTATCAATTTAAATAAATTATAGTTTATATAGAAACTTAAGTGCTGCAGTAAATGAAAACATGTGAAAATTTTGCAATTTAAATTTTGTAAAAAAAAAAAAAATATCTCCAAACCATTGAGAGTGCCTATTTAATCTCTTTCCACTGATCATTATCAGTGTAGTGATCACCTATTTTACATCAAAATATAGTTCAAATTATCTTTTTTGAGTAGTTACATTTCTCCTCTGAGCCTTTAATGTTACTCCTTCAAAAATGTAGCAGAAATTATCAGTGTGGTTAATGCAACTGCATGGAATTTTTTTTTTAAATATCTGCAGTGTAGTCTCAAACAGTGTATTAAAAACTTTTATTTTTTTTTTATTAGTCAGAAGCATTGTATTACAGAACTAAACACATTAATTTGTTATTAACTTTATCAATTTAAATAAATTATAGTTTATATAGAAACTTAAGTGCTGCAGTAAATCAAATAAATGAACCCATGTGAAAATTTTGTAATTTAAATGTCGTAAAAAAAAAAAAAATTATCTCCAAACCATTGAGAGTGCCTATGTTCAGTGATCCCCTATTTTACATCCAAAATATAGTTCAAATTATCTTTTTTGAGTAGTTACATTTCTCCTCTGAGCCTTTAATGTGTTACGCCTTCACAAATGTAGCAGAAATTATCAGTGTGATTAATGCAACTGCATGGAATTTTTTTTAAAAATATCACTGCAGTGTAGTCTGAAACAGTGTATTAAAAACTTTTATTTATTTTTAATTAGTCTGAAGCATTGTATTACAGAACTAAACTCATTAATTTGTTTATTAACTTTATCAATTTAAATAAATTATAGTTTATATAGAAACTTAAGTGCTGCAGTAAATGAAAACATGTGAAAATTTTGCAATTTAAATTTTGTAAAAAATAAAAATAAAAAATTATCTCCACACCATTGAGAGTGCCTATTATCAGGATCTGTAGTGATCACCTATTTTACATCCAAAATATAGTTCAAATTATCTTTTTGTGAGTAGTTACATTTCTCCTCTGAGCCTTTAATGTTACTCCTTCACAAATGTAGCAGAAATTATCAGTGTGGTTAATGCAACTGCATGGAATTTTTTTTTGAAATATCACTGCAGTGTAGTCTCAAACAGTGTATTAAAAACTTTTATTTATTTTTAATTAGTCAGAAGCATTGTATTACAGAACTAAGCACATTAATTTGTTTATTAACTTTATCAATTTAAATAAATTATAGTTTATATAGAAACTTAAGTGCTGCAGTAAATCAAATAAATGAACCCATGTGAAAATTTTGCAATTTAAATTTTGTAAAAAAAAAAAGAAATTATCTCCAAACCATTGAGATTGCCTATGTTCAGGATCTGTAGTGATCACGTATTTTACATTCAAAATATAGTTCAAATTATCTTTTTTGAGTAGTTACATTTCTCTTCTGAGCCTTTAATGTTAGTCCTTCACAAATGTAGAAGAATATCAGTATGGTTAATGCAACTGCATGGAATTTTTTTTTAAATATCACTGCAGTGTAGTCTCAAACAGTGTATTAAAAACTTTTATTTATTTTTAATTATTCGGAAGCATTGTATTACAGAACTAAACACATTAATTTGTTTATTAACTTTATCTATTTAAATAAATTATAGTTTATATAGAAACTTAAGTGCTGCAGTAAATCAAATAAATGAACCCATGTGAAAATTTTGCAATTTAAATTTTGTAAAAAATAAAAAAATAAAATTATCTTTATACCATTGAAAGTGCCTATGTTCAGGATCTGTAGTGATACCTATTTTACATTCAAAATATATTTCAAATTATCTTTTTTGAGTAGTTACATTTCTCCTCTGTGCCTTTAATGTTACTCCTTCACAAATGTGGCAGAAATTATCAGTGTGGTTAATGCAACTGCATGAAATTTTTTTTTTAAATATCACTGCAGTGTAGTCTCAAACAGTGTATTAAAAACTTTTATTTATTTTTAATTATTCGGAAGCATTGTATTACAGAACTAAACACATTAATTTGTTTATTAACTTTATCTATTTAAATAAATTATAGTTTATATAGAAACTTAAGTGCTCCAGTAAATCAAATAAATGAACCCATGTGAAAATTTTGCAATTTAAATTTTGTAAAAAAAAAAAAATTATCTCCAAACCATTGAGAGTGCCTATGATCAGGATCTGTAGTGATCACCTTTTTTACATCCAAAATGTAGTTCAAATTATCTTTTTGTGAGTAGTTACATTTCTCCTCTGAGCCTTTAATATGTTACTCCTTCACAAATGTAGCAGAAATTATCTGTGGTTAATGCAACTGCATGGAATTTTTTTTTTTAAATATCACTGCAGTGTAGTCTCAAATAGTGTATTAAAAACTTTTATTTATTTTTAATTAGTCAGAAGCATTGTATTATAGAACTAAACACATTTATTTGTTTATTAACTTTATCAATTTAAATAAATTATAGTATATATAGAAACTTAAGTGCTCCAGTATACCAAATAAATGAACCCATGTGAAAATTTTGCAATTTAAATTTTGTAAAAAAAAAAAAAATTATCTCCAAACCATTGAGAGTGCCTATGATCAGGATCTGTAATGATCACCTTTTTTACATCCAAAATGTAGTTCAAATTATCTTTTTGTGAGTAGTTACATTTCTCCTCTGAGCCTTTAATATGTTACTCCTTCACAAATGTAGCAGAAATTATCAGTGTGGTTAATGCAACTGCATGGAATTTTTTTTTTTAAATATCACTGCAGTGTAGTCTCAAATAGTGTATTAAAAACTTTTATTTATTTTTAATTAGTCAGAAGCATTGTATTATAGAACTAAATACATTTATTTGTTTATTAACTTTATCAATTTAAATAAATTATAGTTTATATAGAAACTTAAGTGCTCCAGTAAACCAAATAAATGAACCCATATAAAAATTTTGCAATTAAAATTTTGGAAAAATAAAAAAAAAAAATTATCTCCAAACTATTGGGATTGCCTATGTTCAGGATCTGTAGTGATCACCTATTTTACATTCAAAATATAGTTCAAATTATCTTTTTTGAGTAGTTACATTTCTCCTCTGAGCCTTTAATATGTTACTCCTTCACAAATGTAGCAGAAATTATCAGTGTGGTTAATGCAACTGCATGGAATTTTTTTTTTAAATATCACTGCAGTGTAGTCTCAAATAGTGTATTAAAAACTTTTATTTATTTTTAATTATTCGGAAGCATTGTATTACAGAACTGAACAATTTAATTTGTTTATTAACTTTATCTATTTAAATAAATTATAGTTTATATAGAAACTTAAGTGCTGCAGTAAATCAAATAAATGAACCCATGTGAAAATTTTGCAATTTAAATTTTTTAAAAAAAAAAAGAAGAAATTATCTCCAAACCATTGAGAGTGCCTATGATCAGGATCTGTAGTGATCACCTTTTTTACATCCAAAATGTAGTTCAAATTATCTTTTTGTGAGTAGTTACATTTCTCCTCTGAGCCTTTAATGTTAGTCCTTCACAAATGTAGCAGAAATTATCAGTGTGGTTAATGCAACTGCATGGAGTTTTTTTTTAAATATCAGTGCAGTATAGTCTCAAACAGTGTATTAAAAACTTTTATTTATTTTTAATTAGTCAGAAGCAATGTATTACAGACACATTAATTTGTTTATTAACTTTATCAATTTAAATAAATTATAGTTTATATAGAAACTTAAGTGCTGCAGTAAATCAAATAAATGAACCCATGTGAAAAATTTGCAATTTAAATTTTGTAAAAAATAAAAAAAATAAAATTATCTCCAAACCATTGAGAGTGCCTATGATCAGGATCTGTAGTGATCACCTTTTTTACATCCAAAATGTAGTTCAAATTATCTTTTTGTGAGTAGTTACATTTCTCCTCTGAGCCTTTAATATGTTACTCCTTCACAAATGTAGCAGAAATTATCAGTGTGGTTAATGCTACTGCATGGAATTTTTTTTTTTAAATATCACTGCAGTGTAGTCTCAAATAGTGTATTAAAAACTTTTATTTATTTTTAATTAGTCAGAAGCATTGTATTATAGAACTAAACACATTTATTTGTTTATTAACTTTATCTATTTAAATAAATTATAGTTTTTATAGAAACTTAAGTGCTCCAGTAAATCAAATAAATGAACCCATGTGAAAATTTTGCAATTTAAATTTTGTAAAAAAAAAAAAAATTATCTCCAAACCATTGAGAGTGCCTATGATCAGGATCTGTAGTGATCACCTTTTTTACATCCAAAATGTAGTTCAAATTATCTTTTTGTGAGTAGTTACATTTCTCCTCTGAGCCTTTAATATGTTACTCCTTCACAAATGTAGCAGAAATTATCTGTGGTTAATGCAACTGCATGGAATTTTTTTTTTTAAATATCACAGCAGTGTAGTCTCAAATAGTGTATTAAAAACTTTTATTTATTTTTAATTAGTCAGAAGCATTGTATTATAGAACTAAACACATTTATTTGTTTATTAACTTTATCAATTTAAATAAATTATAGTTTATATAGAAACTTAAGTGCTCCAGTAAACCAAATAAATGAACCCATATAAAAATTTTGCAATTAAAATTTTGGAAAAATAAAAAAAAAAAATTATCTCCAAACTATTGAGATTGCCTATGTTCAGGATCTGTAGTGATCACCTATTTTACATTCAAAATATAGTTCAAATTATCTTTTTTGAGTAGTTACATTTCTCTTCTGAGCCTTTAATGTTAGTCCTTCACAAATGTAGAAGAATATCAGTATGGTTAATGCAACTGCATGGAATTTTTTTTTAAATATCACTGCAGTGTAGTCTCAAATAGTGTATTAAAAACTTTTATTTATTTTTAATTAGTCAGAAGCATTGTATTATAGAACTAAACACATTAATTTGTTTATTAACTTTATCTATTTAAATAAATTATAGTTTATATAGAAACTTAAGTGCTGCAGTAAATCAAATAAATGAACCCATGTGAAAATTTTGCAATTTAAATTTTGTAAAAAAAAAGAAGAAATTATCTCCAAACCATTAAGAGTGCCTTTGATCAGGATCTGTAGTGATCACCTTTTTTACATCCAAAATGTAGTTCAAATTATCTTTTTGCGAGTAGTTACATTTCTCCTCTGAGCCTTTAATATGTTACTCCTTCACAAATGTAGCAGAAATTATCAGTGTGGTTAATGCAACTGCATGGAATTTTTTTTTTTAAATATCACTGCAGTGTAGTCTCAAATAGTGTATTAAAAACTTTTATTTATTTTTAATTAGTCAGAAGCATTGTATTATAGAACTAAACACATTTATTTGTTTATTAACTTTATCAATTTAAATAAATTATAGTATATATAGAAACTTTAGTGCTCCAGTAAACCAAATAAATGAACCAATGTGAAAATTTTGCAATTTAAATTTTGTAAAAAATAAAAAAATAAAATTATCTTTATACCATTGAAAGTGCCTATGTTCAGGATCTGTAGTGATACCTATTTTACATTCAAAATATAGTTCAAATTATCTTTTTTGAGTAGTTACATTTCTCCTCTGAGCCTTTAATGTTACTCCTTCACAAATGTAGCAGAAATTATCAGTGTGGTTAATGCAACTGCATGGAATTTTTTTTTTAAATATCACTGCAGCGTAGTCTCAAACAGTGTATTAAAAACTTTTATTTATTTTTAATTAGTCTGAAACATTGTATTACAGAACTAAACACATTACTTTGTTTATTAACTTTATCAATTTAAATAAATTATAGTTTATATAGAAACTTTAGTGCCTCAGTAAATCAAATAAATGAACCCATGTGAAAATTTTGCAATTTAAATTTTGTAAAAAAAAAAAAAAAGAAATTATCTCCAAACCATTGAGAGTGCCTATGATCAGGATCTCTAGTGATCACCTTTTTTACATCCAAAATGTAGTTCAAATTATCTTTTTGTGAGTAGTTACATTTCTCCTCTGAGCCTTTAATATGTTACTCCTTCACAAATGTAGCAGAAATTATCAGTGTGGTTAATGCAACTGCATGGAATTTTTTTTTTAAATATCACTGCAGTGTAGTCTCAAATAGTGTATTAAAAACTTTTATTTATTTTTAATTAGTCAGAAGCATTGTATTATAGAACTAAACACATTTATTTGTTTATTAACTTTATCAATTTAAATAAATTATAATTTATATAGAAACTTAAGTGCTCCAGTAAACCAAATAAATGAACCCATGTAAAAATTTTGCAATTTAAATTTTGTAAAGAATAAAAAAAAAAAATTATCTCCAAACCATTGAGATTGCCTATGTTCAGGATCTGTAGTGATCACCTATTTTACATTCAAAATATAGTTCAAATTATCTTTTTTGAGTAGTTACATTTCTCTTCTGAGCCTTTAATGTTAGTCCTTCACAAATGTAGAAGAATATCAGTATGGTTAATGCAACTGCATGGAATTTTTTTTTTAAATATCACTGCAGTGTAGTCTCAAATAGTGTATTAAAAACTTTTATTTATTTTTAATTAGTCAGAAGCATTGTATTATAGAACTAAACACATTTATTTGTTTATTAACTTTTTCAATTTAAATAAATTATAGTTTATATAGAAACTTAAGTGCTCCAGTAAACCAAATAAATGAACCCATATAAAAATTTTGCAATTAAAATTTTGGAAAAATAAAAAAAAAAAATTATCTCCAAACCATTGAGATTGCCTATGTTCAGGATCTGTAGTGATCACCTATTTTACATTCAAAATATAGTTCAAATTATCTTTTTTGAGTAGTTACATTTCTCCTCTGAGCCTTTAATATGTTACTCCTTCACAAATGTAGCAGAAATTATCAGTGTGGTTAATGCAACTGCATGGAATTTTTTTTTTAAATATCACTGCAGTGTAGTCTCAAATAGTGTATTAAAAACTTTTATTTATTTTTAATTATTCGGAAGCATTGTATTACAGAACTAAACAATTTAATTTGTTTATTAACTTTATCTATTTAAATAAATTATAGTTTATATAGAAACATAAGTGCTGCAGTAAATCAAATAAATGAACCCATGTGAAAATTTTGCAATTTAAATTTTGTAAAAAAAAAAAGAAGAAATTATCTCCAAACCATTGAGAGTGCCTATGATCAGGATCTGTAGTGATCACCTTTTTTACATCCAAAATGTAGTTCAAATTATCTTTTTGTGAGTAGTTACATTTCTCCTCTGAGCCTTTAATATGTTACTCCTTCACAAATGTAGCAGAAATTATCAGTGTGGTTAATGCAGCTGCATGGAATTTTTTTTTTTAAATATCACTGCAGTGTAGTCTCAAATAGTGTATTAAAAACTTTTATTTATTTTTAATTAGTCAGAAGCATTGTATTATAGAACTAAACACATTTATTTGTTTATTAACTTTATCAATTTAAATAAATTATAGTTTATATAGAAACTTAAGTGCTCCAGTAAACCAAATAAATGAACCCATGTAAAAATTTTGCAATTTAAATTTTGTAAAGAATAAAAAAAAAAAATTATCTCCAAACCATTGAGATTGCCTATGTTCAGGATCTGTAGTGATCACCTATTTTTCATTCAAAATATAGTTCAAATTATCTTTTTTGAGTTGTTACATTTCTCCTCTGAGCCTTTAATCTTACTCCTTCACAAATGTACCAGAAATTATCAGTGTGGTTAATGCAACTGCATGGAATTTTTTTTTTAAATATCACTGCAGTGTAGTCTCAAACAGTGTATTAAAAACTTTTATTTATTTTTTAATAGTCAGAAGCATTGTATTACAGAACTAAACACATTAATTTGTTTATTAACTTTATCAATTTAATAAATTATAGTTTATATAGAAACTTAAGTGCTGCTGTAAATCCAATAAATGAACCAATGTGAAAATTTTGCAATTTAAATTTTGTAAAAAATAAAAAAATAGAATTATCTTTATACCATTGAATGTGCCTATGTTCAGGATCTGTAGTGATACCTATTTTACATTCAAAATATAGTTCAAATTATCTTTTTTGAGTAGTTACATTTCTCCTCTGAGCCTTTAATGTTACTCCTTCACAAATGTAGCAGAAATTATCAGCGTGGTTAATTCAACTGCATGGAATTTTTTTTTAAATATCCCTGCAGTGTAGTCTCAAACAGTGTATTAAAAACTTTTATTTATTTTTAATTATTCGGAAGCATTGTATTACAGAACTAAACACATTAATTTGTTTATTAACTTTATCTATTTAAATAAATTATAGTTTATATAGAAACTTAAGTGCTGCAGTAAATCAAATAAATGAACCCATGTGAAAATTTTGCAATTTAAATTTTGTAAAAAATAAAAAAATAAAATTATCTTTATACCATTGAAAGTGCCTATGTTCAGGATCTGTAGTGATACCTATTTTACATTCAAAATATATTTCAAATTATCTTTTTTGAGTAGTTACATTTCTCCTCTGTGCCTTTAATGTTACTCCTTCACAAATGTGGCAGAAATTATCAGTGTGGTTAATGCAACTGCATGGAATTTTTTTTTAAAAATATCACTGCAGTGTAGTTTCAAACAGTGTATTAAAAACTTTTATTTATTTTTAATTAGTCTGAAGCATTGTATTACAGAACTAAACACATTAATTTGTTTATTAACTTTATCTATTTAAATAAATTATAGTTTATATAGAAACTTAAGTGCTGCAGTAAATCAAATAAATGAACCCATGTGAAAATTTTGCAATTTAAATTTTGTAAAAAAAAAAAGAAATTATCTCCAAACCATTAAGAGTGCCTATGATCAGGATCTGTAGTGATCACCTTTTTTACATCCAAAATGTAGTTCAAATTATCTTTTTGCGAGTAGTTTTATTTCTCCTATGAGCCTTTAATATGTTACTCCTTCACAAATGTAGCAGAAATTATCAGTGCGGTTAATGCAACTGCATGAAATTTTTTTTTTAAATATCACTGCAGTGTAGTCTCAAATAGTGTATTAAAAACTTTTATTTATTTTTAATTAGTCAGAAGCATTGTATTATAGAACTAAACACATTTATTTGTTTATTAACTTTATCAATTTAAATAAATTATAGTTTATATAGAAACTTAAGTGCTCCAGTAAACCAAATAAATGAACCCATGTAAAAATTTTGCAATTTAAATTTTGTAAAGAATAAAAAAAAAAAATTATCTCCAAACCATTGAGATTGCCTATGTTCAGGATCTGTAGTGATCACCTATTTTTCATTCAAAATATAGTTCAAATTATCTTTTTTGAGTTGTTACATTTCTCCTCTGAGCCTTTAATCTTACTCCTTCACAAATGTACCAGAAATTATCAGTGTGGTTAATGCAACTGCATGGAATTTTTTTTTAAATATCACTGCAGTGTAGTCTCAAACAGTGTATTAAAAACTTTTATTTATTTTTTAATAGTCAGAAGCATTGTATTACAGAACTAAACACATTAATTTGTTTATTAACTTTATCAATTTAATAAATTATAGTTTATATAGAAACTTAAGTGCTGCTGTAAATCCAATAAATGAACCAATGTGAAAATTTTGCAATTTAAATTTTGTAAAAAATAAAAAAATAGAATTATCTTTATACCATTGAATGTGCCTATGTTCAGGATCTGTAGTGATACCTATTTTACATTCAAAATATAGTTCAAATTATCTTTTTTGAGTAGTTACATTTCTCCTCTGAGCCTTTAATGTTACTCCTTCACAAATGTAGCAGAAATTATCAGCGTGGTTAATTCAACTGCATGGAATTTTTTTTTAAATATCACTGCAGTGTAGTCTCAAACAGTGTATTAAAAACTTTTATTTATTTTTAATTATTCGGAAGCATTGTATTACAGAACTAAACACATTAATTTGTTTATTAACTTTATCTATTTAAATAAATTATAGTTTATATAGAAACTTAAGTGCTGCAGTAAATCAAATAAATGAACCCATGTGAAAATTTTGCAATTTAAATTTTGTAAAAAATAAAAAAATAAAATTATCTTTATACCATTGAAAGTGCCTATGTTCAGGATCTGTAGTGATACCTATTTTACATTCAAAATATATTTCAAATTATCTTTTTTGAGTAGTTACATTTCTCCTCTGTGCCTTTAATGTTACTCCTTCACAAATGTGGCAGAAATTATCAGTGTGGTTAATGCAACTGCATGGAATTTTTTTTTAAAAATATCACTGCAGTGTAGTTTCAAACAGTGTATTAAAAACTTTTATTTATTTTTAATAAGTCTGAAGCATTGTATTACAGAACTAAACACATTAATTTGTTTATTAACTTTATCTATTTAAATAAATTATAGTTTATATAGAAACTTAAGTGCTGCAGTAAATCAAATAAATGAACCCATGTGAAAATTTTGCAATTTAAATTTTGTAAAAAAAAAAAGAAATTATCTCCAAACCATTAAGAGTGCCTATGATCAGGATCTGTAGTGATCACCTTTTTTACATCCAAAATGTAGTTCAAATTATCTTTTTGCGAGTAGTTTCATTTCTCCTATGAGCCTTTAATATGTTACTCCTTCACAAATGTAGCAGAAATTATCAGTGCGGTTAATGCAACTGCATGAAATTTTTTTTTTAAATATCACTGCAGTGTAGTCTCAAACAGTGTATTAAAAACTTTTATTTATTTTTAATTATTCGGAAGCATTGTATTACAGAACTAAACACATTAATTTGTTTATTAACTTTATCTATTTAAATAAATTATAGTTTATATAGAAACTTAAGTGCTCCAGTAAATCAAATAAATGAACCCATGTGAAAATTTTGCAATTTAAATTTTGTAAAAAAAAAAAGAAATTATCTCCAAACCATTAAGAGTGCCTATGATCAGGATCTGTAGTGATCACCTTTTTTACATTCAAAATATAGTTCAAATTATCTTTTTTGAGTAGTTACATTTCTCCTCTGAGCCTTTAATATGTTACTCCTTCACAAATGTAGCAGAAATTATCAGTGTGGTTAATGCAACTGCATGGAATTTTTTTTTTAAATATCACTGCAGTGTAGTCTCAAATAGTGTATTAAAAACTTTTATTTATTTTTAATTAGTCAGAAGCATTGTATTATAGAACTAAACACATTTATTTGTTTATTAACTTTATCAATTTAAATAAATTATAGTTTATATAGAAACTTAAGTGCTCCAGTAAACCAAATAAATGAACCCATGTAAAAATTTTGCAATTTAAATTTTGTAAAGAATAAAAAAAAAAATTATCTCCAAACCATTGAGATTGCCTATGTTCAGGATCTGTAGTGATCACCTATTTTTCATTCAAAATATAGTTCAAATTATCTTTTTTGAGTAGTTACATTTCTCTTCTGAGCCTTTAATGTTAGTCCTTCACAAATGTAGAAGAATATCAGTATGGTTATTGCAACTGCATGGAATTTTTTTTTTTAAATATCACTGCAGTGTAGTCTCAAATAGTGTATTAAAAACTTTTTATTTTTAATTAGTCAGAAGCATTGTATTATAGAACTAAACACATTTATTTGTTTATTAACTTTATCAATTTAAAAAAATTATAGTTTATATAGAAACTTAAGTGCTCCAGTAAACCAAATAAATGAACCCATATAAAAATTTTGCAATTTAAATTTTGGAAAAATAAAAAAAAAAAATTATCTCCAAACCATTGAGATTGCCTATGTTCAGGATCTGTAGTGATCACCTTTTTTACATCCAAAATGTAGTTCAAATTATCTTTTTGTGAGTAGTTACATTTCTCCTCTGAGCCTTTAATATGTTACTCCTTCACAAATGTAGCAGAAATTATCAGTGTGGTTAATGCTACTGCATGGAATTTTTTTTTTTAAATATCACTGCAGTGTAGTCTCAAATAGTGTATTAAAAACTTTTATTTATTTTTAATTAGTCAGAAGCATTGTATTATAGAACTAAACACATTTATTTGTTTATTAACTTTATCAATTTAAATAAATTATAGTTTATATAGAAACTTAAGTGCTCCAGTAAATCAAATAAATGAACCCATGTGAAAATTTTGCAATTTAAATTTTGTAAAAAAAAAAAAAATTATCTCCAAACCATTGAGAGTGCCTATGATCAGGATCTGTAGTGATCACCTTTTTTACATCCAAAATGTAGTTCAAATTATCTTTTTGTGAGTAGTTACATTTCTCCTCTGAGCCTTTAATATGTTACTCCTTCACAAATGTAGCAGAAATTATCTGTGGTTAATGCAACTGCATGGAATTTTTTTTTTTAAATATCACTGCAGTGTAGTCTCAAATAGTGTATTAAAAACTTTTATTTATTTTTAATTAGTCAGAAGCATTGTATTATAGAACTAAACACATTTATTTGTTTATTAACTTTATCAATTTAAATAAATTATAGTATATATAGAAACTTAAGTGCTCCAGTAAACCAAATAAATGAACCAATGTGAAAATTTTGCAATTTAAATTTTGTAAAAAATAAAAAAAATAAAATTATCTTTATACCATTGAAAGTGCCTATGTTCAGGATCTGTAGTGATACCTATTTTACATTCAAAATATAGTTCAAATTATCTTTTTTGAGTAGTTACATTTGTCCTCTGAGCCTTTCATATGTTACTCCTTCACAAATGTAGCAGAAATTATCAGTGTGGTTAATGCATCTGCATGGATTTTTTTTTTTAAATATCACTGCAGTGTAGTTTCAAACATTGTATTAAAAACTTTTATTTATTTTTAATTAGTCAGAGGCATTGTATTACAGAACTAAACACATTCATTTGTTTATTTACTTTATCAATTTAAATAAATTATAGTATATATAGAAACTTAAGTGCTCCAGTAAATCAAATAAATGAACCCATGTGAAAATTTTGCAATTTAAATTTTGTAAAAAAAAAAAAAAATTATCTCCAAACCATTGAGAGTGCCTATGATCAGGATCTGTAGTGATCACCTTTTTTACATCCAAAATGTAGTTCAAATTATCTTTTTGTGAGTAGTTACATTTCTCCTCTGAGCCTTTAATATGTTACTCCTTCACAAATGTAGCAGAAATTATCAGTGTGGTTAATGCAACTGCATGGAATTTTTTTTTTAAATATCACTGCAGTGTAGTCTCAAATAGTGTATTAAAAACTTTTATTTATTTTTAATTAGTCAGAAGCATTGTATTATAGAACTAAACACATTTATTTGTTTATTAACTTTATCAATTTAAATAAATTATAGTTTATATAGAAACTTAAGTGCTCCAGTAAACCAAATAAATGAACCCATATAAAAATTTTGCAATTAAAATTTTGGAAAAAAAAAAAAAAATTATCTCCAAACTATTGAGATTGCCTATGTTCAGGATCTGTAGTGATCACCTATTTTACATTCAAAATATAGTTCAAATTATCTTTTTTGAGTAGTTACATTTCTCTTCTGAGCCTTTAATGTTAGTCCTTCACAAATGTAGAAGAATATCAGTATGGTTAATGCAACTGCATGGAATTTTTTTTTTAAATATCACTGCAGTGTAGTCTCAAATAGTGTATTAAAAACTTTTATTTATTTTTAATTAGTCAGAAGCATTGTATTATAGAACTAAACACATTTATTTGTTTATTAACTTTATCAATTTAAATAAATTATAGTTTATATAGAAACTTAAGTGCTCCAGTAAACCAAATAAATGAACCCATATAAAAATTTTGCAATTAAAATTTTGGAAAAATAAAAAAAAAAAATTATCTCCAAACTATTGGGATTGCCTATGTTCAGGATCTGTAGTGATCACCTATTTTACATTCAAAATATAGTTCAAATTATCAGTGTGGTTAATGCAACTGCATGGAATTTTTTTTTAAATATCACTGCAGTGTAGTCTCAAATAGTGTATTAAAAACTTTTATTTATTTTTAATTATTCGGAAGCATTGTATTACAGAACTAAACAATTTAATTTGTTTATTAACTTTATCTATTTAAATAAATTATAGTTTATATAGAAACTTAAGTGCTGCAGTAAATCAAATAAATGAACCCATGTGAAAATTTTGCAATTTAAATTTTGTAAAAAAAAAAAGAAGAAATTATCTCCAAACCATTGAGAGTGCCTATGATCAGGATCTGTAGTGATCACCTTTTTTACATCCAAAATGTAGTTCAAATTATCTTTTTGTGAGTAGTTACATTTCTCCTCTGAGCCTTTAATGTTAGTCCTTCACAAATGTAGCAGAAATTATCAGTGTGGTTAATGCAACTGCATGGAATTTTTTTTTAAATATCAGTGCAGTATAGTCTCAAACAGTGTATTAAAAACTTTTATTTTTTTTTCATTAGTCAGAAGCAATGTATTACAGACACATTAATTTGTTTATTAACTTTATCAATTTAAATAAATTATAGTTTATATAGAAACTTAAGTGCTGCAGTAAATCAAATAAATGAACCCATGTGAAAAATTTGCAATTTAAATTTTGTAAAAAATAAAAAAAATAAAATTATCTCCAAACCATTGAGAGTGCCTATGTTCAGGATCTGTAGTGATACCTATTTTACATTCAAAATATAGTTCAAATTATCTTTTTTGAGTAGTTACATTTCTCCTCTGAGCCTTTAATGTTACTCCTTCACAAATGTAGCAGAAATTATCAGTGTGGTTAATGCAACTGCATGGAATTTTTTTTTTAAATATCACTGCAGCGTAGTCTCAAACAGTGTATTAAAAACTTTTATTTATTTTTAATTAGTCTGAAACATTGTATTACAGAACTAAACACATTACTTTGTTTATTAACTTTATCAATTTAAATAAATTATAGTTTATATAGAAACTTTAGTGCCTCAGTAAATCAAATAAATGAACCCATGTGAAAATTTTGCAATTTAAATTTTGTAAAAAAAAAAAAAGAAATTATCTCCAAACCATTGAGAGTGCCTATGATCAGGATCTGTAGTGATCACCTTTTTTACATCCAAAATGTAGTTCAAATTATCTTTTTGTGAGTAGTTACATTTGTCCTCTGAGCCTTTCATATGTTACTCCTTCACAAATGTAGCAGAAATTATCAGTGTGGTTAATGCATCTGCATGGAATTTTTTTTTAAATATCACTGCAGTGTAGTTTCAAACATTGTATTAAAAACTTTTATTTATTTTTAATTAGTCAGAAGCATTGTATTACAGAACTAAACACATTAATTTGTTTATTTACTTTATCAATTTAAATAAATTATAGTATATATAGAAACTTAAGTGCTCCAGTAAATCAAATAAATGAACCCATGTGAAAATTTTGCAATTTAAATTTTGTAAAAAAAAAAAAAAAAATTATCTCCAAACCATTGAGAGTGCCTATGATCAGGATCTCTAGTGATCACCTTTTTTACATCCAAAATGTAGTTCAAATTATCTTTTTGTGAGTAGTTACATTTCTCCTCTGAGCCTTTAATATGTTACTCCTTCACAAATGTAGCAGAAATTATCAGTGTGGTTAATGCAACTGCATGGAATTTTTTTTTTAAATATCACTGCAGTGTAGTCTCAAATAGTGTATTAAAAACTTTTATTTATTTTTAATTAGTCAGAAGCATTGTATTATAGAACTAAACACATTTATTTGTTTATTAACTTTTTCAATTTAAATAAATTATAGTTTATATAGAAACTTAAGTGCTCCAGTAAACCAAATAAATGAACCCATATAAAAATTTTGCAATTAAAATTTTGGAAAAATAAAAAAAAAAAATTATCTCCAAACCATTGAGATTGCCTATGTTCAGGATCTGTAGTGATCACCTATTTTACATTCAAAATATAGTTCAAATTATCTTTTTTGAGTAGTTACATTTCTCCTCTGAGCCTTTAATATGTTACTCCTTCACAAATGTAGCAGAAATTATCAGTGTGGTTAATGCAACGGCATGGAATTTTTTTTTTAAATATCACTGCAGTGTAGTCTCAAATAGTGTATTAAAAACTTTTATTTATTTTTAAATATTCGGAAGCATTGTATTATAGAACTAAACACATTTATTTGTTTATTAACTTTATCAATTTAAATAAATTATAGTTTATATAGAAACTTAAGTGCTCCAGTAAACCAAATAAATGAACCCATGTAAAAATTTTGCAATTTAAATTTTGTAAAGAATAAAAAAAAAAAATTATCTCCAAACCATTGAGATTGCCTATGTTCAGGATCTGTAGTGATCACCTATTTTTCATTCAAAATATAGTTCAAATTATCTTTTTTGAGTAGTTACATTTCTCTTCTGAGCCTTTAATGTTAGTCCTTCACAAATGTAGAAGAATATCAGTATGGTTATTGCAACTGCATGGAATTTTTTTTTAAATATCACTGCAGTGTAGTCTCAAATAGTGTATTAAAAACTTTTATTTATTTTTAATTAGTCAGAAGCATTGTATTATAGAACTAAACACATTTATTTGTTTATTAACTTTATCAATTTAAAAAAATTATAGTTTATATAGAAACTTAAGTGCTCCAGTAAACCAAATAAATGAACCCATATAAAAATTTTGCAATTTAAATTTTGGAAAAATAAAAAAAAAAAATTATCTCCAAACCATTGAGATTGCCTATGTTCAGGATCTGTAGTGATCACCTTTTTTACATCCAAAATGTAGTTCAAATTATCTTTTTGCGAGTAGTTACATTTCTCCTCTGAGCCTTTAATATGTTACTCCTTCACAAATGTAGCAGAAATTATCAGTGTGGTTAATGCAACTGCATGGAATTTTTTTTTTTAAATATCACTGCAGTGTAGTCTCAAATAGTGTATTAAAAACTTTTATTTATTTTTAATTAGTCAGAAGCATTGTATTATAGAACTAAACACATTTATTTGTTTATTAACTTTATCAATTTAAATAAATTATAGTATATATAGAAACTTTAGTGCTCCAGTAAACCAAATAAATGAACCAATGTGAAAATTTTGCAATTTAAATTTTGTAAAAAATAAAAAAATAAAATTATCTTTATACCATTGAAAGTGCCTATGTTCAGGATCTGTAGTGATACCTATTTTACATTCAAAATATATTTCAAATTATCTTTTTTGAGTAGTTACATTTCTCCTCTGAGCCTTTAATCTTACTCCTTCACAAATGTATCAGAAATTATCAGTGTGGTTAATGCAACTGCATGGAATTTTTTTTTTAAATATCACTGCAGTGTAGTCTCAAACAGTGTATTAAAAACTTTTATTTATTTTTTAATAGTAAGAAGCATTGTATTACAGAACTAAACACATTAATTTGTTTATTAACTTTATCAATTTAATAAATTATAGTTTATATAGAAACTTAAGTGCTGCTGTAAATCCAATAAATGAACTAATGTGAAAATTTTGCAATTTAAATTTTGTAAAAAATAAAAAAATAGAATTATCTTTATACCATTGAATGTGCCTATGTTCAGGATCTGTAGTGATACCTATTTTACATTCAAAATATAGTTCAAATTATCTTTTTTGAGTAGTTACATTTCTCCTCTGAGCCTTTAATGTTACTCCTTCACAAATGTAGCAGAAATTATCAGCGTGGTTAATTCAACTGCATGGAATTTTTTTTTAAATATCACGGCAGTGTAGTCTCAAACAGTGTATTAAAAACTTTTATTTATTTTTAATTATTCGGAAGCATTGTATTACAGAACTAAACACATTAATTTGTTTATTAACTTTATCTATTTAAATAAATTATAGTTTATATAGAAACTTAAGTGCTGCAGTAAATCAAATAAATGAACCCATGTGAAAATTTTGCAATTTAAATTTTGTAAAAAATAAAAAAATAAAATTATCTTTATACCATTGAAAGTGCCTATGTTCAGGATCTGTAGTGATACCTATTTTACATTCAAAATATATTTCAAATTATCTTTTTTGAGTAGTTACATTTCTCCTCTGTGCCTTTAATGTTACTCCTTCACAAATGTGGCAGAAATTATCAGTGTGGTTAATGCAACTGCATGGAATTTTTTTTTAAAAATATCACTGCAGTGTAGTTTCAAACAGTGTATTAAAAACTTTTATTTATTTTTAATTAGTCTGAAGCATTGTATTACAGAACTAAACACATTAATTTGTTTATTAACTTTATCTATTTAAATAAATTATAGTTTATATAGAAACTTAAGTGCTGCAGTAAATCAAATAAATGAACCCATGTGAAAATTTTGCAATTTAAATTTTGTAAAAAAAAAAAGAAATTATCTCCAAACCATTAAGAGTGCCTTTGATCAGGATCTGTAGTGATCACCTTTTTTACATCCAAAATGTAGTTCAAATTATCTTTTTGCGAGTAGTTTCATTTCTCCTATGAGCCTTTAATATGTTACTCCTTCACAAATGTAGCAGAAATTATCAGTGCGGTTAATGCAACTGCATGAAATTTTTTTTTTAAATATCACTGCAGTGTAGTCTCAAACAGTGTATTAAAAACTTTTATTTATTTTTAATTATTCGGAAGCATTGTATTACAGAACTAAACACATTAATTTGTTTATTAACTTTATCTATTTAAATAAATTATAGTTTATATAGAAACTTAAGTGCTCCAGTAAATCAAATAAATGAACCCATGTGAAAATTTTGCAATTTAAATTTTGTAAAAAAAAAAAAAATTATCTCCAAACCATTGAGAGTGCCTATGATCAGGATCTGTAGTGATCACCTTTTTTACATCCAAAATGTAGTTCAAATTATCTTTTTGTGAGTAGTTACATTTCTCCTCTGAGCCTTTAATATGTTACTCCTTCACAAATGTAGCAGAAATTATCAGTGTGGTTAATGCTACTGCATGGAATTTTTTTTTTTAAATATCACTGCAGTGTAGTCTCAAATAGTGTATTAAAAACTTTTATTTATTTTTAATTAGTCAGAAGCATTGTATTATAGAACTAAACACATTTAT
Organism: Lycorma delicatula; assembly: GCF_047948215.1. NCBI lineage: Eukaryota > Metazoa > Arthropoda > Insecta > Hemiptera > Fulgoridae > Lycorma > Lycorma delicatula. The sequence continues at coordinate 176,879,977 of NC_134458.1, forward strand.
TTGTTTATTAACTTTATCTATTTAAATAAATTATAGTTTTTATAGAAACTTAAGTGCTCCAGTAAATCAAATAAATGAACCCATGTGAAAATTTTGCAATTTAAATTTTGTAAAAAAAAAAAAAATTATCTCCAAACCATTGAGAGTGCCTATGATCAGGATCTGTAGTGATCACCTTTTTTACATCCAAAATGTAGTTCAAATTATCTTTTTGTGAGTAGTTACATTTCTCCTCTGAGCCTTTAATATGTTACTCCTTCACAAATGTAGCAGAAATTATCTGTGGTTAATGCAACTGCATGGAATTTTTTTTTTTAAATATCACAGCAGTGTAGTCTCAAATAGTGTATTAAAAACTTTTATTTATTTTTAATTAGTCAGAAGCATTGTATTATAGAACTAAACACATTTATTTGTTTATTAACTTTATCAATTTAAATAAATTATAGTTTATATAGAAACTTAAGTGCTCCAGTAAACCAAATAAATGAACCCATATAAAAATTTTGCAATTAAAATTTTGGAAAAATAAAAAAAAAAAATTATCTCCAAACTATTGAGATTGCCTATGTTCAGGATCTGTAGTGATCACCTATTTTACATTCAAAATATAGTTCAAATTATCTTTTTTGAGTAGTTACATTTCTCTTCTGAGCCTTTAATGTTAGTCCTTCACAAATGTAGAAGAATATCAGTATGGTTAATGCAACTGCATGGAATTTTTTTTTTAAATATCACTGCAGTGTAGTCTCAAATAGTGTATTAAAAACTTTTATTTATTTTTAATTAGTCAGAAGCATTGTGTTATAGAACTAAACACATTAATTTGTTTATTAACTTTATCTATTTAAATAAATTATAGTTTATATAGAAACTTAAGTGCTGCAGTAAATCAAATAAATGAACCCATGTGAAAATTTTGCAATTTAAATTTTGTAAAAAAAAAAAGAAATTATCTCCAAACCATTAAGAGTGCCTTTGATCAGGATCTGTAGTGATCACCTTTTTTACATCCAAAATGTAGTTCAAATTATCTTTTTGCGAGTAGTTACATTTCTCCTCTGAGCCTTTAATATGTTACTCCTTCACAAATGTAGCAGAAATTATCAGTGTGGTTAATGCAACTGCATGGAATTTTTTTTTTTAAATATCACTGCAGTGTAGTCTCAAATAGTGTATTAAAAACTTTTATTTATTTTTAATTAGTCAGAAGCATTGTATTATAGAACTAAACACATTTATTTGTTTATTAACTTTATCAATTTAAATAAATTATAGTATATATAGAAACTTTAGTGCTCCAGTAAACCAAATAAATGAACCCATGTGAAAATTTTGCAATTTAAATTTTGTAAAAAATAAAAAAATAAAATTATCTTTATACCATTGAAAGTGCCTATGTTCAGGATCTGTAGTGATACCTATTTTACATTCAAAATATATTTCAAATTATCTTTTTTGAGTAGTTACATTTCTCCTCTGAGCCTTTAATCTTACTCCTTCACAAATGTATCAGAAATTATCAGTGTGGTTAATGCAACTGCATGGAATTTTTTTTTTAAATATCACTGCAGTGTAGTCTCAAACAGTGTATTAAAAACTTTTATTTATTTTTTAATAGTAAGAAGCATTGTATTACAGAACTAAACACATTAATTTGTTTATTAACTTTATCAATTTAATAAATTATAGTTTATATAGAAACTTAAGTGCTGCTGTAAATCCAATAAATGAACCAATGTGAAAATTTTGCAATTTAAATTTTGTAAAAAATAAAAAAATAGAATTATCTTTATACCATTGAATGTGCCTATGTTCAGGATCTGTAGTGATACCTATTTTACATTCAAAATATAGTTCAAATTATCTTTTTTGAGTAGTTACATTTCTCCTCTGAGCCTTTAATGTTACTCCTTCACAAATGTAGCAGAAATTATCAGCGTGGTTAATTCAACTGCATGGAATTTTTTTTTAAATATCACGGCAGTGTAGTCTCAAACAGTGTATTAAAAACTTTTATTTATTTTTAATTATTCGGAAGCATTGTATTACAGAACTAAACACATTAATTTGTTTATTAACTTTATCTATTTAAATAAATTATAGTTTATATAGAAACTTAAGTGCTGCAGTAAATCAAATAAATGAACCCATGTGAAAATTTTGCAATTTAAATTTTGTAAAAAATAAAAAAATAAAATTATCTTTATACCATTGAAAGTGCCTATGTTCAGGATCTGTAGTGATACCTATTTTACATTCAAAATATATTTCAAATTATCTTTTTTGAGTAGTTACATTTCTCCTCTGTGCCTTTAATGTTACTCCTTCACAAATGTGGCAGAAATTATCAGTGTGGTTAATGCAACTGCATGGAATTTTTTTTTAAAAATATCACTGCAGTGTAGTTTCAAACAGTGTATTAAAAACTTTTATTTATTTTTAATTAGTCTGAAGCATTGTATTACAGAACTAAACACATTAATTTGTTTATTAACTTTATCTATTTAAATAAATTATAGTTTATATAGAAACTTAAGTGCTGCAGTAAATCAAATAAATGAACCCATGTGAAAATTTTGCAATTTAAATTTTGTAAAAAAAAAAAGAAATTATCTCCAAACCATTAAGAGTGCCTTTGATCAGGATCTGTAGTGATCACCTTTTTTACATCCAAAATGTAGTTCAAATTATCTTTTTGCGAGTAGTTTCATTTCTCCTATGAGCCTTTAATATGTTACTCCTTCACAAATGTAGCAGAAATTATCAGTGCGGTTAATGCAACTGCATGAAATTTTTTTTTTAAATATCACTGCAGTGTAGTCTCAAACAGTGTATTAAAAACTTTTATTTATTTTTAATTATTCGGAAGCATTGTATTACAGAACTAAACACATTAATTTGTTTATTAACTTTATCTATTTAAATAAATTATAGTTTATATAGAAACTTAAGTGCTCCAGTAAATCAAATAAATGAACCCATGTGAAAATTTTGCAATTTAAATTTTGTAAAAAAAAAAACAATTATCTCCAAACCATTGAGAGTGCCTATGTTCAGGATCTGTAGTGATACCTATTTTACATTCAAAATATAGTTCAAATTATCTTTTTTGAGTAGTTACATTTCTCCTCTGAGCCTTTAATGTTACTCCTTCACAAATGTAGCAGAAATTATCAGTGTGGTTAATGCAACTGCATGGAATTTTTTTTTTAAATATCACTGCAGCGTAGTCTCAAACAGTGTATTAAAAACTTTTATTTATTTTTAATTAGTCTGAAACATTGTATTACAGAACTAAACACATTACTTTGTTTATTAACTTTATCAATTTAAATAAATTATAGTTTATATAGAAACTTTAGTGCCTCAGTAAATCAAATAAATGAACCCATGTGAAAATTTTGCAATTTAAATTTTGTAAAAAAAAAAAAAGAAATTATCTCCAAACCATTGAGAGTGCCTATGATCAGGATCTGTAGTGATCACCTTTTTTACATCCAAAATGTAGTTCAAATTATCTTTTTGTGAGTAGTTACATTTGTCCTCTGAGCCTTTCATATGTTACTCCTTCACAAATGTAGCAGAAATTATCAGTGTGGTTAATGCATCTGCATGGAATTTTTTTTTAAATATCACTGCAGTGTAGTTTCAAACATTGTATTAAAAACTTTTATTTATTTTTAATTAGTCAGAAGCATTGTATTACAGAACTAAACACATTAATTTGTTTATTTACTTTATCAATTTAAATAAATTATAGTATATATAGAAACTTAAGTGCTCCAGTAAATCAAATAAATGAACCCATGTGAAAATTTTGCAATTTAAATTTTGTAAAAAAAAAAAAAAAAATTATCTCCAAACCATTGAGAGTGCCTATGATCAGGATCTCTAGTGATCACCTTTTTTACATCCAAAATGTAGTTCAAATTATCTTTTTGTGAGTAGTTACATTTCTCCTCTGAGCCTTTAATATGTTACTCCTTCACAAATGTAGCAGAAATTATCAGTGTGGTTAATGCAACTGCATGGAATTTTTTTTTTAAATATCACTGCAGTGTAGTCTCAAATAGTGTATTAAAAACTTTTATTTATTTTTAATTAGTCAGAAGCATTGTATTATAGAACTAAACACATTTATTTGTTTATTAACTTTTTCAATTTAAATAAATTATAGTTTATATAGAAACTTAAGTGCTCCAGTAAACCAAATAAATGAACCCATGTAAAAATTTTGCAATTAAAATTTTGGAAAAATAAAAAAAAAAAATTATCTCCAAACCATTGAGATTGCCTATGTTCAGGATCTGTAGTGATCACCTATTTTACATTCAAAATATAGTTCAAATTATCTTTTTTGAGTAGTTACATTTCTCCTCTGAGCCTTTAATATGTTACTCCTTCACAAATGTAGCAGAAATTATCAGTGTGGTTAATGCAACGGCATGGAATTTTTTTTTTAAATATCACTGCAGTGTAGTCTCAAATAGTGTATTAAAAACTTTTATTTATTTTTAAATATTCGGAAGCATTGTATTATAGAACTAAACACATTTATTTGTTTATTAACTTTATCAATTTAAATAAATTATAGTTTATATAGAAACTTAAGTGCTCCAGTAAACCAAATAAATGAACCCATGTAAAAATTTTGCAATTTAAATTTTGTAAAGAATAAAAAAAAAAAATTATCTCCAAACCATTGAGATTGCCTATGTTCAGGATCTGTAGTGATCACCTATTTTTCATTCAAAATATAGTTCAAATTATCTTTTTTGAGTAGTTACATTTCTCTTCTGAGCCTTTAATGTTAGTCCTTCACAAATGTAGAAGAATATCAGTATGGTTATTGCAACTGCATGGAATTTTTTTTTAAATATCACTGCAGTGTAGTCTCAAATAGTGTATTAAAAACTTTTATTTATTTTTTATTAGTCAGAAGCATTGTATTATAGAACTAAACACATTTATTTGTTTATTAACTTTATCAATTTAAAAAAATTATAGTTTATATAGAAACTTAAGTGCTCCAGTAAACCAAATAAATGAACCCATATAAAAATTTTGCAATTTAAATTTTGGAAAAATAAAAAAAAAAAATTATCTCCAAACCATTGAGATTGCCTATGTTCAGGATCTGTAGTGATCACCTTTTTTACATCCAAAATGTAGTTCAAATTATCTTTTTGCGAGTAGTTACATTTCTCCTCTGAGCCTTTAATATGTTACTCCTTCACAAATGTAGCAGAAATTATCAGTGTGGTTAATGCAACTGCATGGAATTTTTTTTTTTAAATATCACTGCAGTGTAGTCTCAAATAGTGTATTAAAAACTTTTATTTATTTTTAATTAGTCAGAAGCATTGTATTATAGAACTAAACACATTTATTTGTTTATTAACTTTATCAATTTAAATAAATTATAGTATATATAGAAACTTTAGTGCTCCAGTAAACCAAATAAATGAACCAATGTGAAAATTTTGCAATTTAAATTTTGTAAAAAATAAAAAAATAAAATTATCTTTATACCATTGAAAGTGCCTATGTTCAGGATCTGTAGTGATACCTATTTTACATTCAAAATATATTTCAAATTATCTTTTTTGAGTAGTTACATTTCTCCTCTGAGCCTTTAATCTTACTCCTTCACAAATGTATCAGAAATTATCAGTGTGGTTAATGCAACTGCATGGAATTTTTTTTTTAAATATCACTGCAGTGTAGTCTCAAACAGTGTATTAAAAACTTTTATTTATTTTTTAATAGTAAGAAGCATTGTATTACAGAACTAAACACATTAATTTGTTTATTAACTTTATCAATTTAATAAATTATAGTTTATATAGAAACTTAAGTGCTGCTGTAAATCCAATAAATGAACTAATGTGAAAATTTTGCAATTTAAATTTTGTAAAAAATAAAAAAATAGAATTATCTTTATACCATTGAATGTGCCTATGTTCAGGATCTGTAGTGATACCTATTTTACATTCAAAATATAGTTCAAATTATCTTTTTTGAGTAGTTACATTTCTCCTCTGAGCCTTTAATGTTACTCCTTCACAAATGTAGCAGAAATTATCAGCGTGGTTAATTCAACTGCATGGAATTTTTTTTTAAATATCACGGCAGTGTAGTCTCAAACAGTGTATTAAAAACTTTTATTTATTTTTAATTATTCGGAAGCATTGTATTACAGAACTAAACACATTAATTTGTTTATTAACTTTATCTATTTAAATAAATTATAGTTTATATAGAAACTTAAGTGCTGCAGTAAATCAAATAAATGAACCCATGTGAAAATTTTGCAATTTAAATTTTGTAAAAAATAAAAAAATAAAATTATCTTTATACCATTGAAAGTGCCTATGTTCAGGATCTGTAGTGATACCTATTTTACATTCAAAATATATTTCAAATTATCTTTTTTGAGTAGTTACATTTCTCCTCTGTGCCTTTAATGTTACTCCTTCACAAATGTGGCAGAAATTATCAGTGTGGTTAATGCAACTGCATGGAATTTTTTTTTAAAAATATCACTGCAGTGTAGTTTCAAACAGTGTATTAAAAACTTTTATTTATTTTTAATTAGTCTGAAGCATTGTATTACAGAACTAAACACATTAATTTGTTTATTAACTTTATCTATTTAAATAAATTATAGTTTATATAGAAACTTAAGTGCTGCAGTAAATCAAATAAATGAACCCATGTGAAAATTTTGCAATTTAAATTTTGTAAAAAAAAAAAGAAATTATCTCCAAACCATTAAGAGTGCCTTTGATCAGGATCTGTAGTGATCACCTTTTTTACATCCAAAATGTAGTTCAAATTATCTTTTTGCGAGTAGTTTCATTTCTCCTATGAGCCTTTAATATGTTACTCCTTCACAAATGTAGCAGAAATTATCAGTGTGGTTAATGCAACGGCATGGAATTTTTTTTTTAAATATCACTGCAGTGTAGTCTCAAATAGTGTATTAAAAACTTTTATTTATTTTTAAATATTCGGAAGCATTGTATTATAGAACTAAACACATTTATTTGTTTATTAACTTTATCAATTTAAATAAATTATAGTTTATATAGAAACTTAAGTGCTCCAGTAAACCAAATAAATGAACCCATGTAAAAATTTTGCAATTTAAATTTTGTAAAGAATAAAAAAAAAAAATTATCTCCAAACCATTGAGATTGCCTATGTTCAGGATCTGTAGTGATCACCTATTTTTCATTCAAAATATAGTTCAAATTATCTTTTTTGAGTAGTTACATTTCTCTTCTGAGCCTTTAATGTTAGTCCTTCACAAATGTAGAAGAATATCAGTATGGTTATTGCAACTGCATGGAATTTTTTTTTAAATATCACTGCAGTGTAGTCTCAAATAGTGTATTAAAAACTTTTATTTATTTTTTATTAGTCAGAAGCATTGTATTATAGAACTAAACACATTTATTTGTTTATTAACTTTATCAATTTAAAAAAATTATAGTTTATATAGAAACTTAAGTGCTCCAGTAAACCAAATAAATGAACCCATATAAAAATTTTGCAATTTAAATTTTGGAAAAATAAAAAAAAAAAATTATCTCCAAACCATTGAGATTGCCTATGTTCAGGATCTGTAGTGATCACCTTTTTTACATCCAAAATGTAGTTCAAATTATCTTTTTGCGAGTAGTTACATTTCTCCTCTGAGCCTTTAATATGTTACTCCTTCACAAATGTAGCAGAAATTATCAGTGTGGTTAATGCAACTGCATGGAATTTTTTTTTTTAAATATCACTGCAGTGTAGTCTCAAATAGTGTATTAAAAACTTTTATTTATTTTTAATTAGTCAGAAGCATTGTATTATAGAACTAAACACATTTATTTGTTTATTAACTTTATCAATTTAAATAAATTATAGTATATATAGAAACTTTAGTGCTCCAGTAAACCAAATAAATGAACCAATGTGAAAATTTTGCAATTTAAATTTTGTAAAAAATAAAAAAATAAAATTATCTTTATACCATTGAAAGTGCCTATGTTCAGGATCTGTAGTGATACCTATTTTACATTCAAAATATATTTCAAATTATCTTTTTTGAGTAGTTACATTTCTCCTCTGAGCCTTTAATCTTACTCCTTCACAAATGTATCAGAAATTATCAGTGTGGTTAATGCAACTGCATGGAATTTTTTTTTTAAATATCACTGCAGTGTAGTCTCAAACAGTGTATTAAAAACTTTTATTTATTTTTTAATAGTAAGAAGCATTGTATTACAGAACTAAACACATTAATTTGTTTATTAACTTTATCAATTTAATAAATTATAGTTTATATAGAAACTTAAGTGCTGCTGTAAATCCAATAAATGAACTAATGTGAAAATTTTGCAATTTAAATTTTGTAAAAAATAAAAAAATAGAATTATCTTTATACCATTGAATGTGCCTATGTTCAGGATCTGTAGTGATACCTATTTTACATTCAAAATATAGTTCAAATTATCTTTTTTGAGTAGTTACATTTCTCCTCTGAGCCTTTAATGTTACTCCTTCACAAATGTAGCAGAAATTATCAGCGTGGTTAATTCAACTGCATGGAATTTTTTTTTAAATATCACGGCAGTGTAGTCTCAAACAGTGTATTAAAAACTTTTATTTATTTTTAATTATTCGGAAGCATTGTATTACAGAACTAAACACATTAATTTGTTTATTAACTTTATCTATTTAAATAAATTATAGTTTATATAGAAACTTAAGTGCTGCAGTAAATCAAATAAATGAACCCATGTGAAAATTTTGCAATTTAAATTTTGTAAAAAATAAAAAAATAAAATTATCTTTATACCATTGAAAGTGCCTATGTTCAGGATCTGTAGTGATACCTATTTTACATTCAAAATATATTTCAAATTATCTTTTTTGAGTAGTTACATTTCTCCTCTGTGCCTTTAATGTTACTCCTTCACAAATGTGGCAGAAATTATCAGTGTGGTTAATGCAACTGCATGGAATTTTTTTTTAAAAATATCACTGCAGTGTAGTTTCAAACAGTGTATTAAAAACTTTTATTTATTTTTAATTAGTCTGAAGCATTGTATTACAGAACTAAACACATTAATTTGTTTATTAACTTTATCTATTTAAATAAATTATAGTTTATATAGAAACTTAAGTGCTGCAGTAAATCAAATAAATGAACCCATGTGAAAATTTTGCAATTTAAATTTTGTAAAAAAAAAAAGAAATTATCTCCAAACCATTAAGAGTGCCTTTGATCAGGATCTGTAGTGATCACCTTTTTTACATCCAAAATGTAGTTCAAATTATCTTTTTGCGAGTAGTTTCATTTCTCCTATGAGCCTTTAATATGTTACTCCTTCACAAATGTAGCAGAAATTATCAGTGCGGTTAATGCAACTGCATGAAATTTTTTTTTTAAATATCACTGCAGTGTAGTCTCAAACAGTGTATTAAAAACTTTTATTTATTTTTAATTATTCGGAAGCATTGTATTACAGAACTAAACACATTAATTTGTTTATTAACTTTATCTATTTAAATAAATTATAGTTTATATAGAAACTTAAGTGCTCCAGTAAATCAAATAAATGAACCCATGTGAAAATTTTGCAATTTAAATTTTGTAAAAAAAAAAAAAATTATCTCCAAACCATTGAGAGTGCCTATGATCAGGATCTGTAGTGATCACCTTTTTTACATCCAAAATGTAGTTCAAATTATCTTTTTGTGAGTAGTTACATTTCTCCTCTGAGCCTTTAATATGTTACTCCTTCACAAATGTAGCAGAAATTATCAGTGTGGTTAATGCTACTGCATGGAATTTTTTTTTTTAAATATCACTGCAGTGTAGTCTCAAATAGTGTATTAAAAACTTTTATTTATTTTTAATTAGTCAGAAGCATTGTATTATAGAACTAAACACATTTATTTGTTTATTAACTTTATCTATTTAAATAAATTATAGTTTTTATAGAAACTTAAGTGCTCCAGTAAATCAAATAAATGAACCCATGTGAAAATTTTGCAATTTAAATTTTGTAAAAAAAAAAAAAATTATCTCCAAACCATTGAGAGTGCCTATGATCAGGATCTGTAGTGATCACCTTTTTTACATCCAAAATGTAGTTCAAATTATCTTTTTGTGAGTAGTTACATTTCTCCTCTGAGCCTTTAATATGTTACTCCTTCACAAATGTAGCAGAAATTATCTGTGGTTAATGCAACTGCATGGAATTTTTTTTTTTAAATATCACAGCAGTGTAGTCTCAAATAGTGTATTAAAAACTTTTATTTATTTTTAATTAGTCAGAAGCATTGTATTATAGAACTAAACACATTTATTTGTTTATTAACTTTATCAATTTAAATAAATTATAGTTTATATAGAAACTTAAGTGCTCCAGTAAACCAAATAAATGAACCCATATAAAAATTTTGCAATTAAAATTTTGGAAAAATAAAAAAAAAAAATTATCTCCAAACTATTGAGATTGCCTATGTTCAGGATCTGTAGTGATCACCTATTTTACATTCAAAATATAGTTCAAATTATCTTTTTTGAGTAGTTACATTTCTCTTCTGAGCCTTTAATGTTAGTCCTTCACAAATGTAGAAGAATATCAGTATGGTTAATGCAACTGCATGGAATTTTTTTTTTAAATATCACTGCAGTGTAGTCTCAAATAGTGTATTAAAAACTTTTATTTATTTTTAATTAGTCAGAAGCATTGTATTATAGAACTAAACACATTAATTTGTTTATTAACTTTATCTATTTAAATAAATTATAGTTTATATAGAAACTTAAGTGCTGCAGTAAATCAAATAAATGAACCCATGTGAAAATTTTGCAATTTAAATTTTGTAAAAAAAAAAAGAAATTATCTCCAAACCATTAAGAGTGCCTTTGATCAGGATCTGTAGTGATCACCTTTTTTACATCCAAAATGTAGTTCAAATTATCTTTTTGCGAGTAGTTACATTTCTCCTCTGAGCCTTTAATATGTTACTCCTTCACAAATGTAGCAGAAATTATCAGTGTGGTTAATGCAACTGCATGGAATTTTTTTTTTTAAATATCACTGCAGTGTAGTCTCAAATAGTGTATTAAAAACTTTTATTTATTTTTAATTAGTCAGAAGCATTGTATTATAGAACTAAACACATTTATTTGTTTATTAACTTTATCAATTTAAATAAATTATAGTATATATAGAAACTTTAGTGCTCCAGTAAACCAAATAAATGAACCCATGTGAAAATTTTGCAATTTAAATTTTGTAAAAAATAAAAAAATAAAATTATCTTTATACCATTGAAAGTGCCTATGTTCAGGATCTGTAGTGATACCTATTTTACATTCAAAATATATTTCAAATTATCTTTTTTGAGTAGTTACATTTCTCCTCTGAGCCTTTAATCTTACTCCTTCACAAATGTATCAGAAATTATCAGTGTGGTTAATGCAACTGCATGGAATTTTTTTTTTAAATATCACTGCAGTGTAGTCTCAAACAGTGTATTAAAAACTTTTATTTATTTTTTAATAGTAAGAAGCATTGTATTACAGAACTAAACACATTAATTTGTTTATTAACTTTATCAATTTAATAAATTATAGTTTATATAGAAACTTAAGTGCTGCTGTAAATCCAATAAATGAACCAATGTGAAAATTTTGCAATTTAAATTTTGTAAAAAATAAAAAAATAGAATTATCTTTATACCATTGAATGTGCCTATGTTCAGGATCTGTAGTGATACCTATTTTACATTCAAAATATAGTTCAAATTATCTTTTTTGAGTAGTTACATTTCTCCTCTGAGCCTTTAATGTTACTCCTTCACAAATGTAGCAGAAATTATCAGCGTGGTTAATTCAACTGCATGGAATTTTTTTTTAAATATCACGGCAGTGTAGTCTCAAACAGTGTATTAAAAACTTTTATTTATTTTTAATTATTCGGAAGCATTGTATTACAGAACTAAACACATTAATTTGTTTATTAACTTTATCTATTTAAATAAATTATAGTTTATATAGAAACTTAAGTGCTGCAGTAAATCAAATAAATGAACCCATGTGAAAATTTTGCAATTTAAATTTTGTAAAAAATAAAAAAATAAAATTATCTTTATACCATTGAAAGTGCCTATGTTCAGGATCTGTAGTGATACCTATTTTACATTCAAAATATATTTCAAATTATCTTTTTTGAGTAGTTACATTTCTCCTCTGTGCCTTTAATGTTACTCCTTCACAAATGTGGCAGAAATTATCAGTGTGGTTAATGCAACTGCATGGAATTTTTTTTTAAAAATATCACTGCAGTGTAGTTTCAAACAGTGTATTAAAAACTTTTATTTATTTTTAATTAGTCTGAAGCATTGTATTACAGAACTAAACACATTAATTTGTTTATTAACTTTATCTATTTAAATAAATTATAGTTTATATAGAAACTTAAGTGCTGCAGTAAATCAAATAAATGAACCCATGTGAAAATTTTGCAATTTAAATTTTGTAAAAAAAAAAAGAAATTATCTCCAAACCATTAAGAGTGCCTTTGATCAGGATCTGTAGTGATCACCTTTTTTACATCCAAAATGTAGTTCAAATTATCTTTTTGCGAGTAGTTTCATTTCTCCTATGAGCCTTTAATATGTTACTCCTTCACAAATGTAGCAGAAATTATCAGTGCGGTTAATGCAACTGCATGAAATTTTTTTTTTAAATATCACTGCAGTGTAGTCTCAAACAGTGTATTAAAAACTTTTATTTATTTTTAATTATTCGGAAGCATTGTATTACAGAACTAAACACATTAATTTGTTTATTAACTTTATCTATTTAAATAAATTATAGTTTATATAGAAACTTAAGTGCTCCAGTAAATCAAATAAATGAACCCATGTGAAAATTTTGCAATTTAAATTTTGTAAAAAAAAAAACAATTATCTCCAAACCATTGAGAGTGCCTATGATCAGGATCTGTAGTGATCACCTTTTTTACATCCAAAATGTAGTTCAAATTATCTTTTTGTGAGTAGTTACATTTCTCCTCTGAGCCTTTAATATGTTACTCCTTCACAAATGTAGCAGAAATTATCTGTGGTTAATGCAACTGCATGGAATTTTTTTTTTTAAATATCACAGCAGTGTAGTCTCAAATAGTGTATTAAAAACTTTTATTTATTTTTAATTAGTCAGAAGCATTGTATTATAGAACTAAACACATTTATTTGTTTATTAACTTTATCAATTTAAATAAATTATAGTTTATATAGAAACTTAAGTGCTCCAGTAAACCAAATAAATGAACCCATATAAAAATTTTGCAATTAAAATTTTGGAAAAATAAAAAAAAAAAATTATCTCCAAACTATTGAGATTGCCTATGTTCAGGATCTGTAGTGATCACCTATTTTACATTCAAAATATAGTTCAAATTATCTTTTTTGAGTAGTTACATTTCTCTTCTGAGCCTTTAATGTTAGTCCTTCACAAATGTAGAAGAATATCAGTATGGTTAATGCAACTGCATGGAATTTTTTTTTTAAATATCACTGCAGTGTAGTCTCAAATAGTGTATTAAAAACTTTTATTTATTTTTAATTAGTCAGAAGCATTGTATTATAGAACTAAACACATTAATTTGTTTATTAACTTTATCTATTTAAATAAATTATAGTTTATATAGAAACTTAAGTGCTGCAGTAAATCAAATAAATGAACCCATGTGAAAATTTTGCAATTTAAATTTTGTAAAAAAAAAAAGAAATTATCTCCAAACCATTAAGAGTGCCTTTGATCAGGATCTGTAGTGATCACCTTTTTTACATCCAAAATGTAGTTCAAATTATCTTTTTGCGAGTAGTTACATTTCTCCTCTGAGCCTTTAATATGTTACTCCTTCACAAATGTAGCAGAAATTATCAGTGTGGTTAATGCAACTGCATGGAATTTTTTTTTTTAAATATCACTGCAGTGTAGTCTCAAATAGTGTATTAAAAACTTTTATTTATTTTTAATTAGTCAGAAGCATTGTATTATAGAACTAAACACATTTATTTGTTTATTAACTTTATCAATTTAAATAAATTATAGTATATATAGAAACTTTAGTGCTCCAGTAAACCAAATAAATGAACCAATGTGAAAATTTTGCAATTTAAATTTTGTAAAAAATAAAAAAATAAAATTATCTTTATACCATTGAAAGTGCCTATGTTCAGGATCTGTAGTGATACCTATTTTACATTCAAAATATATTTCAAATTATCTTTTTTGAGTAGTTACATTTCTCCTCTGAGCCTTTAATCTTACTCCTTCACAAATGTATCAGAAATTATCAGTGTGGTTAATGCAACTGCATGGAATTTTTTTTTTAAATATCACTGCAGTGTAGTCTCAAACAGTGTATTAAAAACTTTTATTTATTTTTTAATAGTAAGAAGCATTGTATTACAGAACTAAACACATTAATTTGTTTATTAACTTTATCAATTTAATAAATTATAGTTTATATAGAAACTTAAGTGCTGCTGTAAATCCAATAAATGAACCAATGTGAAAATTTTGCAATTTAAATTTTGTAAAAAATAAAAAAATAGAATTATCTTTATACCATTGAATGTGCCTATGTTCAGGATCTGTAGTGATACCTATTTTACATTCAAAATATAGTTCAAATTATCTTTTTTGAGTAGTTACATTTCTCCTCTGAGCCTTTAATGTTACTCCTTCACAAATGTAGCAGAAATTATCAGCGTGGTTAATTCAACTGCATGGAATTTTTTTTTAAATATCACGGCAGTGTAGTCTCAAACAGTGTATTAAAAACTTTTATTTATTTTTAATTATTCGGAAGCATTGTATTACAGAACTAAACACATTAATTTGTTTATTAACTTTATCTATTTAAATAAATTATAGTTTATATAGAAACTTAAGTGCTGCAGTAAATCAAATAAATGAACCCATGTGAAAATTTTGCAATTTAAATTTTGTAAAAAATAAAAAAATAAAATTATCTTTATACCATTGAAAGTGCCTATGTTCAGGATCTGTAGTGATACCTATTTTACATTCAAAATATATTTCAAATTATCTTTTTTGAGTAGTTACATTTCTCCTCTGTGCCTTTAATGTTACTCCTTCACAAATGTGGCAGAAATTATCAGTGTGGTTAATGCAACTGCATGGAATTTTTTTTTAAAAATATCACTGCAGTGTAGTTTCAAACAGTGTATTAAAAACTTTTATTTATTTTTAATTAGTCTGAAGCATTGTATTACAGAACTAAACACATTAATTTGTTTATTAACTTTATCTATTTAAATAAATTATAGTTTATATAGAAACTTAAGTGCTGCAGTAAATCAAATAAATGAACCCATGTGAAAATTTTGCAATTTAAATTTTGTAAAAAAAAAAAGAAATTATCTCCAAACCATTAAGAGTGCCTTTGATCAGGATCTGTAGTGATCACCTTTTTTACATCCAAAATGTAGTTCAAATTATCTTTTTGCGAGTAGTTTCATTTCTCCTATGAGCCTTTAATATGTTACTCCTTCACAAATGTAGCAGAAATTATCAGTGCGGTTAATGCAACTGCATGAAATTTTTTTTTTAAATATCACTGCAGTGTAGTCTCAAACAGTGTATTAAAAACTTTTATTTATTTTTAATTATTCGGAAGCATTGTATTACAGAACTAAACACATTAATTTGTTTATTAACTTTATCTATTTAAATAAATTATAGTTTATATAGAAACTTAAGTGCTCCAGTAAATCAAATAAATGAACCCATGTGAAAATTTTGCAATTTAAATTTTGTAAAAAAAAAAACAATTATCTCCAAACCATTGAGAGTGCCTATGATCAGGATCTGTAGTGATCACCTTTTTTACATCCAAAATGTAGTTCAAATTATCTTTTTGTGAGTAGTTACATTTCTCCTCTGAGCCTTTAATATGTTACTCCTTCACAAATGTAGCAGAAATTATCTGTGGTTAATGCAACTGCATGGAATTTTTTTTTTTAAATATCACAGCAGTGTAGTCTCAAATAGTGTATTAAAAACTTTTATTTATTTTTAATTAGTCAGAAGCATTGTATTATAGAACTAAACACATTTATTTGTTTATTAACTTTATCAATTTAAATAAATTATAGTTTATATAGAAACTTAAGTGCTCCAGTAAACCAAATAAATGAACCCATATAAAAATTTTGCAATTAAAATTTTGGAAAAATAAAAAAAAAAAATTATCTCCAAACTATTGAGATTGCCTATGTTCAGGATCTGTAGTGATCACCTATTTTACATTCAAAATATAGTTCAAATTATCTTTTTTGAGTAGTTACATTTCTCTTCTGAGCCTTTAATGTTAGTCCTTCACAAATGTAGAAGAATATCAGTATGGTTAATGCAACTGCATGGAATTTTTTTTTTAAATATCACTGCAGTGTAGTCTCAAATAGTGTATTAAAAACTTTTATTTATTTTTAATTAGTCAGAAGCATTGTATTATAGAACTAAACACATTAATTTGTTTATTAACTTTATCTATTTAAATAAATTATAGTTTATATAGAAACTTAAGTGCTGCAGTAAATCAAATAAATGAACCCATGTGAAAATTTTGCAATTTAAATTTTGTAAAAAAAAAAAGAAATTATCTCCAAACCATTAAGAGTGCCTTTGATCAGGATCTGTAGTGATCACCTTTTTTACATCCAAAATGTAGTTCAAATTATCTTTTTGCGAGTAGTTTCATTTCTCCTATGAGCCTTTAATATGTTACTCCTTCACAAATGTAGCAGAAATTATCAGTGCGGTTAATGCAACTGCATGAAATTTTTTTTTTAAATATCACTGCAGTGTAGTCTCAAACAGTGTATTAAAAACTTTTATTTATTTTTAATTATTCGGAAGCATTGTATTACAGAACTAAACACATTAATTTGTTTATTAACTTTATCTATTTAAATAAATTTTTAGTTTATATAGAAACTTAAGTGCTCCAGTAAATCAAATAAATGAACCCATGTGAAAATTTTGCAATTTAAATTTTGTAAAAAAAAAAAAATTATCTCCAAACCATTGAGAGTGCCTATGATCAGGATCTGTAGTGATCACCTTTTTTACATCCAAAATGTAGTTCAAATTATCTTTTTGTGAGTAGTTACATTTCTCCTCTGAGCCTTTAATATGTTACTCCTTCACAAATGTAGCAGAAATTATCAGTGTGGTTAATGCTACTGCATGGAATTTTTTTTTTTAAATATCACTGCAGTGTAGTCTCAAATAGTGTATTAAAAACTTTTATTTATTTTTAATTAGTCAGAAGCATTGTATTATAGAACTAAACACATTAATTTGTTTATTAACTTTATCTATTTAAATAAATTATAGTTTTTATAGAAACTTAAGTGCTCCAGTAAATCAAATAAATGAACCCATGTGAAAATTTTGCAATTTAAATTTTGTAAAAAAAAAAAAAATTATCTCCAAACCATTGAGAGTGCCTATGATCAGGATCTGTAGTGATCACCTTTTTTACATCCAAAATGTAGTTCAAATTATCTTTTTGTGAGTAGTTACATTTCTCCTCTGAGCCTTTAATATGTTACTCCTTCACAAATGTAGCAGAAATTATCTGTGGTTAATGCAACTGCATGGAATTTTTTTTTTTAAATATCACAGCAGTGTAGTCTCAAATAGTGTATTAAAAACTTTTATTTATTTTTAATTAGTCAGAAGCATTGTATTATAGAACTAAACACATTTATTTGTTTATTAACTTTATCAATTTAAATAAATTATAGTTTATATAGAAACTTAAGTGCTCCAGTAAACCAAATAAATGAACCCATATAAAAATTTTGCAATTAAAATTTTGGAAAAATAAAAAAAAAAAATTATCTCCAAACTATTGGGATTGCCTATGTTGAGGATCTGTAGTGATCACCTATTTTACATTCAAAATATAGTTCAAATTATCAGTGTGGTTAATGCAACTGCATGGAATTTTTTTTTAAATATCACTGCAGTGTAGTCTCAAATAGTGTATTAAAAACTTTTATTTATTTTTAATTATTCGGAAGCATTGTATTACAGAACTAAACAATTTAATTTGTTTATTAACTTTATCTATTTAAATAAATTATAGTTTATATAGAAACTTAAGTGCTGCAGTAAATCAAATAAATGAACCCATGTGAAAATTTTGCAATTTAAATTTTGTAAAAAAAAAAAGAAGAAATTATCTCCAAACCATTGAGAGTGCCTATGATCAGGATCTGTAGTGATCACCTTTTTTACATCCAAAATGTAGTTCAAATTATCTTTTTGTGAGTAGTTACATTTCTCCTCTGAGCCTTTAATGTTAGTCCTTCACAAATGTAGCAGAAATTTTCAGTGTGGTTAATGCAACTGCATGGAATTTTTTTTTAAATATCAGTGCAGTATAGTCTCAAACAGTGTATTAAAAACTTTTATTTATTTTTCATTAGTCAGAAGCAATGTATTACAGACACATTAATTTGTTTATTAACTTTATCAATTTAAATAAATTATAGTTTATATAGAAACTTAAGTGCTGCAGTAAATCAAATAAATGAACCCATGTGAAAAATTTGCAATTTAAATTTTGTAAAAAATAAAAAAAATAAAATTATCTCCAAACCATTGAGAGTGCCTATGTTCAGGATCTGTAGTGATACCTATTTTACATTCAAAATATAGTTCAAATTATCTTTTTTGAGTAGTTACATTTCTCCTCTGAGCCTTTAATGTTACTTCTTCACAAATGTAGCAGAAATTATCAGTGTGGTTAATGCAACTGCATGGAATTTTTTTTTTAAATATCACTGCAGCGTAGTCTCAAACAGTGTATTAAAAACTTTTATTTATTTTTAATTAGTCTGAAACATTGTATTACAGAACTAAACACATTACTTTGTTTATTAACTTTATCAATTTAAATAAATTATAGTTTATATAGAAACTTTAGTGCCTCAGTAAATCAAATAAATGAACCCATGTGAAAATTTTGCAATTTAAATTTTGTAAAAAAAAAAAAAGAAATTATCTCCAAACCATTGAGAGTGCCTATGATCAGGATCTGTAGTGATCACCTTTTTTACATCCAAAATGTAGTTCAAATTATCTTTTTGTGAGTAGTTACATTTGTCCTCTGAGCCTTTCATATGTTACTCCTTCACAAATGTAGCAGAAATTATCAGTGTGGTTAATGCATCTGCATGGAATTTTTTTTTAAATATCACTGCAGTGTAGTTTCAAACATTGTATTAAAAACTTTTATTTATTTTTAATTAGTCAGAAGCATTGTATTACAGAACTAAACACATTAATTTGTTTATTTACTTTATCAATTTAAATAAATTATAGTATATATAGAAACTTAAGTGCTCCAGTAAATCAAATAAATGAACCCATGTGAAAATTTTGCAATTTAAATTTTGTAAAAAAAAAAAAAAAATTATCTCCAAACCATTGAGAGTGCCTATGATCAGGATCTCTAGTGATCACCTTTTTTACATCCAAAATGTAGTTCAAATTATCTTTTTGTGAGTAGTTACATTTCTCCTCTGAGCCTTTAATATGTTACTCCTTCACAAATGTAGCAGAAATTATCAGTGTGGTTAATGCAACGGCATGGAATTTTTTTTTTAAATATCACTGCAGTGTAGTCTCAAATAGTGTATTAAAAACTTTTATTTATTTTTAATTATTCGGAAGCATTGTATTATAGAACTAAACACATTTATTTGTTTATTAACTTTATCAATTTAAATAAATTATAGTTTATATAGAAACTTAAGTGCTCCAGTAAACCAAATAAATGAACCCATGTAAAAATTTTGCAATTTAAATTTTGTAAAGAATAAAAAAAAAAAAATTATCTCCAAACCATTGAGATTGCCTATGTTCAGGATCTGTAGTGATCACCTATTTTTCATTCAAAATATAGTTCAAATTATCTTTTTTGAGTAGTTACATTTCTCTTCTGAGCCTTTAATGTTAGTCCTTCACAAATGTAGAAGAATATCAGTATGGTTATTGCAACTGCATGGAATTTTTTTTTTAAATATCACTGCAGTGTAGTCTCAAATAGTGTATTAAAAACTTTTATTTATTTTTAATTAGTCAGAAGCATTGTATTATAGAACTAAACACATTTATTTGTTTATTAACTTTATCAATTTAAAAAAATTATAGTTTATATAGAAACTTAAGTGCTCCAGTAAACCAAATAAATGAACCCATATAAACATTTTGCAATTTAAATTTTGGAAAAATAAAAAAAAAAAATTATCTCCAAACCATTGAGATTGCCTATGTTCAGGATCTGTAGTGATCACCTTTTTTACATCCAAAATGTAGTTCAAATTATCTTTTTGCGAGTAGTTACATTTCTCCTCTGAGCCTTTAATATGTTACTCCTTCACAAATGTAGCAGAAATTATCAGTGTGGTTAATGCAACTGCATGGAATTTTTTTTTTTAAATATCACTGCAGTGTAGT
The DNA here is from genome assembly GCF_047948215.1 of Lycorma delicatula. Classification (NCBI taxonomy): domain Eukaryota; kingdom Metazoa; phylum Arthropoda; class Insecta; order Hemiptera; family Fulgoridae; genus Lycorma; species Lycorma delicatula. The sequence goes on from NC_134458.1 coordinate 176,900,564, forward strand.
CTCAAATAGTGTATTAAAAACTTTTATTTATTTTTAATTAGTCAGAAGCATTGTATTATAGAACTAAACACATTTATTTGTTTATTAACTTTATCAATTTAAATAAATTATAGTATATATAGAAACTTTAGTGCTCCAGTAAACCAAATAAATGAACCAATGTGAAAATTTTGCAATTTAAATTTTGTAAAAAATAATAAAATAAAATTATCTTTATACCATTGAAAGTGCCTATGTTCAGGATCTGTAGTGATACCTATTTTACATTCAAAATATATTTCAAATTATCTTTTTTGAGTAGTTACATTTCTCCTCTGAGCCTTTAATCTTACTCCTTCACAAATGTATCAGAAATTATCAGTGTGGTTAATGCAACTGCATGGAATTTTTTTTTAAAAATATCACTGCAGTGTAGTTTCAAACAGTGTATTAAAAACTTTTATTTATTTTTAATTAGTCTGAAGCATTGTATTACAGAACTAAACACATTAATTTGTTTATTAACTTTATCTATTTAAATAAATTATAGTTTATATAGAAACTTAAGTGCTGCAGTAAATCAAATAAATGAACCCATGTGAAAATTTTGCAATTTAAATTTTGTAAAAAAAAAAAGAAATTATCTCCAAACCATTAAGAGTGCCTATGATCAGGATCTGTAGTGATCACCTTTTTTACATCCAAAATGTAGTTCAAATTATCTTTTTGCGAGTAGTTTCATTTCTCCTATGAGCCTTTAATATGTTACTCCTTCACAAATGTAGCAGAAATTATCAGTGCGGTTAATGCAACTGCATGAAATTTTTTTTTTAAATATCACTGCAGTGTAGTCTCAAATAGTGTATTAAAAACTTTTATTTATTTTTAATTAGTCAGAAGCATTGTATTATAGAACTAAACACATTTATTTGTTTATTAACTTTATCAATTTAAATAAATTATAGTTTATATAGAAACTTAAGTGCTCCAGTAAACCAAATAAATGAACCCATATAAAAATTTTGCAATTAAAATTTTGGATAAATAAAAAAAAAAAATTATCTCCAAACTATTGGGATTGCCTATGTTGAGGATCTGTAGTGATCACCTATTTTACATTCAAAATATAGTTCAAATTATCAGTGTGGTTAATGCAACTGCATGGAATTTTTTTTAAAATATCACTGCAGTGTAGTCTCAAATAGTGTATTAAAAACTTTTATTTATTTTTAATTATTCGGAAGCATTGTATTACAGAACTAAACAATTTAATTTGTTTATTAACTTTATCTATTTAAATAAATTATAGTTTATATAGAAACTTAAGTGCTGCAGTAAATCAAATAAATGAACCCATGTGAAAATTTTGCAATTTAAATTTTGTAAAAAAAAAAAAGAAGAAATTATCTCCAAACCATTGAGAGTGCCTATGATCAGGATCTGTAGTGATCACCTTTTTTACATCCAAAATGTAGTTCAAATTATCTTTTTGTGAGTAGTTACATTTCTCCTCTGAGCCTTTAATGTTAGTCCTTCACAAATGTAGCAGAAATTATCAGTGTGGTTAATGCAACTGCATGGAATTTTTTTTTAAATATCAGTGCAGTATAGTCTCAAACAGTGTATTAAAAACTTTTATTTATTTTTCATTAGTCAGAAGCAATGTATTACAGACACATTAATTTGTTTATTAACTTTATCAATTTAAATAAATTATAGTTTATATAGAAACTTAAGTGCTGCAGTAAATCAAATAAATGAACCCATGTGAAAAATTTGCAATTTAAATTTTGTAAAAAATAAAAAAAATAAAATTATCTCCAAACCATTGAGAGTGCCTATGTTCAGGATCTGTAGTGATACCTATTTTACATTCAAAATATAGTTCAAATTATCTTTTTTGAGTAGTTACATTTCTCCTCTGAGCCTTTAATGTTACTCCTTCACAAATGTAGCAGAAATTATCAGTGTGGTTAATGCAACTGCATGGAATTTTTTTTTTAAATATCACTGCAGCGTAGTCTCAAACAGTGTATTAAAAACTTTTATTTATTTTTAATTAGTCTGAAACATTGTATTACAGAACTAAACACATTACTTTGTTTATTAACTTTATCAATTTAAATAAATTATAGTTTATATAGAAACTTTAGTGCCTCAGTAAATCAAATAAATGAACCCATGTGAAAATTTTGCAATTTAAATTTTGTAAAAAAAAAAAAAAGAAATTATCTCCAAACCATTGAGAGTGCCTATGATCAGGATCTGTAGTGATCACCTTTTTTACATCCAAAATGTAGTTCAAATTATCTTTTTGTGAGTAGTTACATTTGTCCTCTGAGCCTTTCATATGTTACTCCTTCACAAATGTAGCAGAAATTATCAGTGTGGTTAATGCATCTGCATGGAATTTTTTTTTAAATATCACTGCAGTGTAGTTTCAAACATTGTATTAAAAACTTTTATTTATTTTTAATTAGTCAGAAGCATTGTATTACAGAACTAAACACATTAATTTGTTTATTTACTTTATCAATTTAAATAAATTATAGTATATATAGAAACTTAAGTGCTCCAGTAAATCAAATAAATGAACCCATGTGAAAATTTTGCAATTTAAATTTTGTAAAAAAAAAAAAAAATTATCTCCAAACCATTGAGAGTGCCTATGATCAGGATCTCTAGTGATCACCTTTTTTACATCCAAAATGTAGTTCAAATTATCTTTTTGTGAGTAGTTACATTTCTCCTCTGAGCCTTTAATATGTTACTCCTTCACAAATGTAGCAGAAATTATCAGTGTGGTTAATGCAACGGCATGGAATTTTTTTTTTAAATATCACTGCAGTGTAGTCTCAAATAGTGTATTAAAAACTTTTATTTATTTTTAATTATTCGGAAGCATTGTATTATAGAACTAAACACATTTATTTGTTTATTAACTTTATCAATTTAAATAAATTATAGTTTATATAGAAACTTAAGTGCTCCAGTAAACCAAATAAATGAACCCATGTAAAAATTTTGCAATTTAAATTTTGTAAAGAATAAAAAAAAAAAATTATCTCCAAACCATTGAGATTGCCTATGTTCAGGATCTGTAGTGATCACCTATTTTTCATTCAAAATATAGTTCAAATTATCTTTTTTGAGTAGTTACATTTCTCTTCTGAGCCTTTAATGTTAGTCCTTCACAAATGTAGAAGAATATCAGTATGGTTATTGCAACTGCATGGAATTTTTTTTTTAAATATCACTGCAGTGTAGTCTCAAATAGTGTATTAAAAACTTTTATTTATTTTTAATTAGTCAGAAGCATTGTATTATAGAACTAAACACATTTATTTGTTTATTAACTTTATCAATTTAAATAAATTATAGTATATATAGAAACTTTAGTGCTCCAGTAAACCAAATAAATGAACCAATGTGAAAATTTTGCAATTTAAATTTTGTAAAAAATAAAAAAATAAAATTATCTTTATACCATTGAAAGTGCCTATGTTCAGGATCTGTAGTGATACCTATTTTACATTAAAAATATATTTCAAATTATCTTTTTTGAGTAGTTACATTTCTCCTCTGAGCCTTTAATCTTACTCCTTCACAAATGTATCAGAAATTATCAGTGTGGTTAATGCAACTGCATGGAATTTTTTTTTAAAAATATCACTGCAGTGTAGTTTCAAACAGTGTATTAAAAACTTTTATTTATTTTTAATTAGTCTGAAGCATTGTATTACAGAACTAAACACATTAATTTGTTTATTAACTTTATCTATTTAAATAAATTATAGTTTATATAGAAACTTAAGTGCTGCAGTAAATCAAATAAATGAACCCATGTGAAAATTTTGCAATTTAAATTTTGTAAAAAAAAAAAGAAATTATCTCCAAACCATTAAGAGTGCCTATGATCAGGATCTGTAGTGATCACCTTTTTTACATCCAAAATGTAGTTCAAATTATCTTTTTGCGAGTAGTTTCATTTCTCCTATGAGCCTTTAATATGTTACTCCTTCACAAATGTAGCAGAAATTATCAGTGCGGTTAATGCAACTGCATGAAATTTTTTTTTTAAATATCACTGCAGTGTAGTCTCAAACAGTGTATTAAAAACTTTTATTTATTTTTAATTATTCGGAAGCATTGTATTACAGAACTAAACACATTAATTTGTTTATTAACTTTATCTATTTAAATAAATTATAGTTTATATAGAAACTTAAGTGCTCCAGTAAATCAAATAAATGAACCCATGTGAAAATTTTGCAATTTAAATTTTGTAAAAAAAAAAAAAATTATCTCCAAACCATTGAGAGTGCCTATGATCAGGATCTGTAGTGATCACCTTTTTTACATCCAAAATGTAGTTCAAATTATCTTTTTGTGAGTAGTTACATTTCTCCTCAGAGCCTTTAATATGTTACTCCTTCACAAATGTAGCAGAAATTATCAGTGTGGTTAATGCTACTGCATGGAATTTTTTTTTTTAAATATCACTGCAGTGTAGTCTCAAATAGTGTATTAAAAACTTTTATTTATTTTTAATTAGTCAGAAGCATTGTATTATAGAACTAAACACATTTATTTGTTTATTAACTTTATCTATTTAAATAAATTATAGTTTTTATAGAAACTTAAGTGCTCCAGTAAATCAAATAAATGAACCCATGTGAAAATTTTGCAATTTAAATTTTGTAAAAAAAAAAAAAATTATCTCCAAACCATTGAGAGTGCCTATGATCAGGATCTGTAGTGATCACATTTTTTACATCCAAAATGTAGTTCAAATTATCTTTTTGTGAGTAGTTACATTTCTCCTCTGAGCCTTTAATATGTTACTCCTTCACAAATGTAGCAGAAATTATCTGTGGTTAATGCAACTGCATGGAATTTTTTTTTTTTAAATATCACTGCAGTGTAGTCTCAAATAGTGTATTAAAAACTTTTATTTATTTTTAATTAGTCAGAAGCATTGTATTATAGAACTAAACACATTTATTTGTTTATTAACTTTATCAATTTAAATAAATTATAGTATATATAGAAACTTAAGTGCTCCAGTAAACCAAATAAATGAACCAATGTGAAAATTTTGCAATTTAAATTTTGTAAAAAATAAAAAAAATAAAATTATCTTTATACCATTGAAAGTGCCTATGTTCAGGATCTGTAGTGATACCTATTTTACATTCAAAATATAGTTCAAATTATCTTTTTTGAGTAGTTACATTTGTCCTCTGAGCCTTTCATATGTTACTCCTTCACAAATGTAGCAGAAATTATCAGTGTGGTTAATGCATCTGCATGGATTTTTTTTTAAAATATCACTGCAGTGTAGTTTCAAACATTGTATTAAAAACTTTTATTTATTTTTAATTAGTCAGAAGCATTGTATTACAGAACTAAACACATTCATTTGTTTATTTACTTTATCAATTTAAATAAATTATAGTATATATAGAAACTTAAGTGCTCCAGTAAATCAAATAAATGAACCCATGTGAAAATTTTGCAATTTAAATTTTGTAAAAAAAAAAAAAAATTATCTCCAAACCATTGAGAGTGCCTATGATCAGGATCTGTAGTGATCACCTTTTTTACATCCAAAATGTAGTTCAAATTATCTTTTTGTGAGTAGTTACATTTCTCCTCTGAGCCTTTAATATGTTACTCCTTCACAAATGTAGCAGAAATTATCAGTGTGGTTAATGCAACTGCATGGAATTTTTTTTTTTAAATATCACTGCAGTGTAGTCTCAAATAGTGTATTAAAAACTTTTATTTATTTTTAATTAGTCAGAAGCATTGTATTATAGAACTAAACACATTTATTTGTTTATTAACTTTATCAATTTAAATAAATTATAGTTTATATAGAAACTTAAGTGCTCCAGTAAACCAAATAAATGAACCCATATAAAAATTTTGCAATTAAAATTTTGGAAAAATAAAAAAAAAAAATTATCTCCAAACTATTGAGATTGCCTATGTTCAGGATCTGTAGTGATCACCTATTTTACATTCAAAATATAGTTCAAATTATCTTTTTTGAGTAGTTACATTTCTCTTCTGAGCCTTTAATGTTAGTCCTTCACAAATGTAGAAGAATATCAGTATGGTTAATGCAACTGCATGGAATTTTTTTTTTAAATATCACTGCAGTGTAGTCTCAAATAGTGTATTAAAAACTTTTATTTATTTTTAATTAGTCAGAAGCATTGTATTATAGAACTAAACACATTTATTTGTTTATTAACTTTATCAATTTAAATAAATTATAGTTTATATAGAAACTTAAGTGCTCCAGTAAACCAAATAAATGAACCCATATAAAAATTTTGCAATTAAAATTTTGGAAAAATAAAAAAAAATAATTATCTCCAAACTATTGGGATTGCCTATGTTCAGGATCTGTAGTGATCACCTATTTTACATTCAAAATATAGTTCAAATTATCAGTGTGGTTAATACAACTGCATGGAATTTTTTTTTTAAATATCACTGCAGTGTAGTCTCAAATAGTGTATTAAAAACTTTTATTTATTTTTAATTATTCGGAAGCATTGTATTACAGAACTAAACAATTTAATTTGTTTATTAACTTTATCTATTTAAATAAATTATAGTTTATATAGAAACTTAAGTGCTGCAGTAAATCAAATAAATGAACCCATGTGAAAATTTTGCAATTTAAATTTTGTAAAAAAAAAAAGAAGAAATTATCTCCAAACCATTGAGAGTGCCTATGATCAGGATCTGTAGTGATCACCTTTTTTACATCCAAAATGTAGTTCAAATTATCTTTTTGTGAGTAGTTACATTTCTCCTCTGAGCCTTTAATGTTAGTCCTTCACAAATGTAGCAGAAATTATCAGTGTGGTTAATGCAACTGCATGGAATTTTTTTTTAAATATCAGTGCAGTATAGTCTCAAACAGTGTATTAAAAACTTTTATTTATTTTTCATTAGTAAGAAGCAATGTATTACAGACACATTAATTTGTTTATTAACTTTATCAATTTAAATAAATTATAGTTTATATAGAAACTTAAGTGCTGCAGTAAATCAAATAAATGAACCCATGTGAAAAATTTGCAATTTAAATTTTGTAAAAAATAAAAAAAATAAAATTATCTCCAAACCATTGAGAGTGCCTATGTTCAGGATCTGTAGTGATCACCTATTTTACATTCAAAATATAGTTCAAATTATTTTTTTTAGAGTAGTTACATTTCTCCTCTGAGCCTTTAATGTTAGTCCTTCACAAATGTAGCAGAAATTATCAGTGTGGTTAATGCAACTGCATGGAATTTTTTTTTAAATATCAGTGCAGTGTAGTCTCAAATAGTGTATTAAAAACTTTTATTTATTTTTAATTAGTCAGAAGCATTGTATTATAGAACTAAACACATTTATTTGTTTATTAACTTTATCAATTTAAATAAATTATAGTATATATAGAAATTTTATTGCTCCAGTAAACCAAATAAATGAACCAATGTGAAAATTTTGCAATTTAAATTTTGTAAAAAATAAAAAAATAAAATTATCTTTATACCATTGAAAGTGCCTATGTTCAGGATCTGTAGTGATACCTATTTTACATTCAAAATATATTTCAAATTATCTTTTTTGAGTAGTTACATTTCTCCTCTGAGCCTTTAATCTTACTCCTTCACAAATGTATCAGAAATTATCAGTGTGGTTAATGCAACTGCATGGAATTTTTTTTTAAAAATATCACTGCAGTGTAGTTTCAAACAGTGTATTAAAAACTTTTATTTATTTTTAATTAGTCTGAAGCATTGTATTACAGAACTAAACACATTAATTTGTTTATTAACTTTATCTATTTAAATAAATTATAGTTTATATAGAAACTTAAGTGCTGCAGTAAATCAAATAAATGAACCCATGTGAAAATTTTGCAATTTAAATTTTGTAAAAAAAAAAAGAAATTATCTCCAAACCATTAAGAGTGCCTATGATCAGGATCTGTAGTGATCACCTTTTTTACATCCAAAATGTAGTTCAAATTATCTTTTTGCGAGTAGTTTCATTTCTCCTATGAGCCTTTAATATGTTACTCCTTCACAAATGTAGCAGAAATTATCAGTGCGGTTAATGCAACTGCATGAAATTTTTTTTTTAAATATCACTGCAGTGTAGTCTCAAACAGTGTATTAAAAACTTTTATTTATTTTTAATTATTCGGAAGCATTGTATTACAGAACTAAACACATTAATTTGTTTATTAACTTTATCTATTTAAATAAATTATAGTTTATATAGAAACTTAAGTGCTCCAGTAAATCAAATAAATGAACCCATGTGAAAATTTTGCAATTTAAATTTTGTAAAAAAAAAAAAATTATCTCCAAACCATTGAGAGTGCCTATGATCAGGATCTGTAGTGATCACCTTTTTTACATCCAAAATGTAGTTCAAATTATCTTTTTGTGAGTAGTTACATTTCTCCTCTGAGCCTTTAATATGTTACTCCTTCACAAATGTAGCAGAAATTATCAGTGTGGTTAATGCTACTGCATGGAATTTTTTTTTTTAAATATCACTGCAGTGTAGTCTCAAATAGTGTATTAAAAACTTTTATTTATTTTTAATTAGTCAGAAGCATTGTATTATAGAACTAAACACATTTATTTGTTTATTAACTTTATCTATTTAAATAAATTATAGTTTTTATAGAAACTTAAGTGCTCCAGTAAATCAAATAAATGAACCCATGTGAAAATTTTGCAATTTAAATTTTGTAAAAAAAAAAAAAATTATCTCCAAACCATTGAGAGTGCCTATGATCAGGATCTGTAGTGATCACATTTTTTACATCCAAAATGTAGTTCAAATTATCTTTTTGTGAGTAGTTACATTTCTCCTCTGAGCCTTTAATATGTTACTCCTTCACAAATGTAGCAGAAATTATCTGTGGTTAATGCAACTGCATGGAATTTTTTTTTTTAAATATCACTGCAGTGTAGTCTCAAATAGTGTATTAAAAACTTTTATTTATTTTTAATTTGTCAGAAGCATTGTATTATAGAACTAAACACATTTATTTGTTTATTAACTTTATCAATTTAAATAAATTATAGTATATATAGAAACTTAAGTGCTCCAGTAAACCAAATAAATGAACCAATGTGAAAATTTTGCAATTTAAATTTTGTAAAAAATAAAAAAAATAAAATTATCTTTATACCATTGAAAGTGCCTATGTTCAGGATCTGTAGTGATACCTATTTTACATTCAAAATATAGTTCAAATTATCTTTTTTGAGTAGTTACATTTGTCCTCTGAGCCTTTCATATGTTACTCCTTCACAAATGTAGCAGAAATTATCAGTGTGGTTAATGCATCTGCATGGATTTTTTTTTTAAATATCACTGCAGTGTAGTTTCAAACATTGTATTAAAAACTTTTATTTATTTTTAATTAGTCAGAAGCATTGTATTACAGAACTAAACACATTCATTTGTTTATTTACTTTATCAATTTAAATAAATTATAGTATATATAGAAACTTAAGTGCTCCAGTAAATCAAATAAATGAACCCATGTGAAAATTTTGCAATTTAAATTTTGTAAAAAAAAAAAAAATTATCTCCAAACCATTGAGAGTGCCTATGATCAGGATCTGTAGTGATCACCTTTTTTACATCCAAAATGTAGTTCAAATTATCTTTTTGTGAGTAGTTACATTTCTCCTCTGAGCCTTTAATATGTTACTCCTTCACAAATGTAGCAGAAATTATCAGTGTGGTTAATGCAACTGCATGGAATTTTTTTTTTTAAATATCACTGCAGTGTAGTCTCAAATAGTGTATTAAAAACTTTTATTTATTTTTAATTAGTCAGAAGCATTGTATTATAGAACTAAACACATTTATTTGTTTATTAACTTTATCAATTTAAATAAATTATAGTTTATATAGAAACTTAAGTGCTCCAGTAAACCAAATAAATGAACCCATATAAAAATTTTGCAATTAAAATTTTGGAAAAATAAAAAAAAAAAATTATCTCCAAACTATTGAGATTGCCTATGTTCAGGATCTGTAGTGATCACCTATTTTACATTCAAAATATAGTTCAAATTATCTTTTTTGAGTAGTTACATTTCTCTTCTGAGCCTTTAATGTTAGTCCTTCACAAATGTAGAAGAATATCAGTATGGTTAATGCAACTGCATGGAATTTTTTTTTTAAATATCACTGCAGTGTAGTCTCAAATAGTGTATTAAAAACTTTTATTTATTTTTAATTAGTCAGAAGCATTGTATTATAGAACTAAACACATTTATTTGTTTATTAACTTTATCAATTTAAATAAATTATAGTTTATATAGAAACTTAAGTGCTCCAGTAAACCAAATAAATGAACCCATATAAAAATTTTGCAATTAAAATTTTGGAAAAATAAAAAAAAAAATTATCTCCAAACTATTGGGATTGCCTATGTTCAGGATCTGTAGTGATCACCTATTTTACATTCAAAATATAGTTCAAATTATCAGTGTGGTTAATGCAACTGCATGGAATTTTTTTTTTAAATATCACTGCAGTGTAGTCTCAAATAGTGTATTAAAAACTTTTATTTATTTTTAATTATTCGGAAGCATTGTATTACAGAACTAAACAATTTAATTTGTTTATTAACTTTATCTATTTAAATAAATTATAGTTTATATAGAAACTTAAGTGCTGCAGTAAATCAAATAAATGAACCCATGTGAAAATTTTGCAATTTAAATTTTGTAAAAAAAAAAAGAAGAAATTATCTCCAAACCATTGAGAGTGCCTATGATCAGGATCTGTAGTGATCACCTTTTTTACATCCAAAATGTAGTTCAAATTATCTTTTTGTGAGTAGTTACATTTCTCCTCTGAGCCTTTAATGTTAGTCCTTCACAAATGTAGCAGAAATTATCAGTGTGGTTAATGCAACTGCATGGAATTTTTTTTTAAATATCAGTGCAGTATAGTCTCAAACAGTGTATTAAAAACTTTTATTTATTTTTCATTAGTAAGAAGCAATGTATTACAGACACATTAATTTGTTTATTAACTTTATCAATTTAAATAAATTATAGTTTATATAGAAACTTAAGTGCTGCAGTAAATCAAATAAATGAACCCATGTGAAAAATTTGCAATTTAAATTTTGTAAAAAGTAAAAAAAATAAAATTATCTCCAAACCATTGAGAGTGCCTATGTTCAGGATCTGTAGTGATCACCTATTTTACATTCAAAATATAGTTCAAATTATTTTTTTTTAGAGTAGTTACATTTCTCCTCTGAGCCTTTAATGTTAGTCCTTCACAAATGTAGCAGAAATTATCAGTGTGGTTAATGCAACTGCATGGAATTTTTTTTTAAATATCAGTGCAGTATAGTCTCAAACAGTGTATTAAAAACTTTTATTTATTTTTAATTATTCGGAAGCATTGTATTACAGAACTAAACAATTTAATTTGTTTTTTAACTTTATCTATTTAAATAAATTATAGTTTATATAGAAACTTAAGTGCTGCAGTAAATCAAATAAATGAACCCATGTGAAAATTTTGCAATTTAAATTTTGTAAAAAATAAAAAAATAAAATTATCTTTATACCATTGAAAGTGCCTATGTTCAGGATCTGTAGTGATACCTATTTTACATCCAAAATGTAGTTCAAATTATCTTTTTGTGAGTAGTTACATTTCTCCTCTGAGCCTTTAATATGTTACTCCTTCACAAATGTAGCAGAAATTATCAGTGTGGTTAATGCAACTGCATGGAATTTTTTTTTTAAATATCACTGCAGTGTAGTCTCAAATAGTGTATTAAAAACTTTTATTTATTTTTAATTAGTCAGAAGCATTGTATTATAGAACTAAACACATTTATTTGTTTATTAACTTTATCAATTTAAATAAATTATAATTTATATAGAAACTTAAGTGCTCCAGTAAACCAAATAAATGAACCCATGTAAAAATTTTGCAATTTAAATTTTGTAAAGAATAAAAAAAAAAAATTATCTCCAAACCATTGAGATTGCCTATGTTCAGGATCTGTAGTGATCACCTATTTTACATTCAAAATATAGTTCAAATTATCTTTTTTGAGTAGTTACATTTCTCTTCTGAGCCTTTAATGTTAGTCCTTCACAAATGTAGAAGAATATCAGTATGGTTAATGCAACTGCATGGAATTTTTTTTTTAAATATCACTGCAGTGTAGTCTCAAATAGTGTATTAAAAACTTTTATTTATTTTTAATTAGTCAGAAGCATTGTATTATAGAACTAAACACATTTATTTGTTTATTAACTTTTTCAATTTAAATAAATTATAGTTTATATAGAAACTTAAGTGCTCCAGTAAACCAAATAAATGAACCCATATAAAAATTTTGCAATTAAAATTTTGGAAAAATAAAAAAAAAAAATTATCTCCAAACTATTGGGATTGCCTATGTTCAGGATCTGTAGTGATCACCTATTTTACATTCAAAATATAGTTCAAATTATCAGTGTGGTTAATGCAACTGCATGGAATTTTTTTTTTAAATATCACTGCAGTGTAGTCTCAAATAGTGTATTAAAAACTTTTATTTATTTTTAATTATTCGGAAGCATTGTATTACAGAACTAAACAATTTAATTTGTTTATTAACTTTATCTATTTAAATAAATTATAGTTTATATAGAAACTTAAGTGCTGCAGTAAATCAAATAAATGAACCCATGTGAAAATTTTGCAATTTAAATTTTGTAAAAAAAAAAAAGAAGAAATTATCTCCAAACCATTGAGAGTGCCTATGATCAGGATCTGTAGTGATCACCTTTTTTACATCCAAAATGTAGTTCAAATTATCTTTTTGTGAGTAGTTACATTTCTCCTCTGAGCCTTTAATGTTAGTCCTTCACAAATGTAGCAGAAATTATCAGTGTGGTTAATGCAACTGCATGGAATTTTTTTTTTAATATCAGTGCAGTATAGTCTCAAACAGTGTATTAAAAACTTTTATTTATTTTTCATTAGTCAGAAGCAATGTATTACAGACACATTAATTTGTTTATTAACTTTATCAATTTAAATAAATTATAGTTTATATAGAAACTTAAGTGCTGCAGTAAATCAAATAAATGAACCCATGTGAAAAATTTGCAATTTAAATTTTGTAAAAAATAAAAAAAATAAAATTATCTCCAAACCATTGAGAGTGCCTATGTTCAGGATCTGTAGTGATCACCTATTTTACATTCAAAATATAGTTCAAATTATTTTTTTTTAGAGTAGTTACATTTCTCCTCTGAGCCTTTAATGTTAGTCCTTCACAAATGTAGCAGAAATTATCAGTGTGGTTAATGCAACTGCATGGAATTTTTTTTTAAATATCAGTGCAGTATAGTCTCAAACAGTGTATTAAAAACTTTTATTTATTTTTAATTATTCGGAAGCATTGTATTACAGAACTAAACAATTTAATTTGTTTTTTAACTTTATCTATTTAAATAAATTATAGTTTATATAGAAACTTAAGTGCTGCAGTAAATCAAATAAATGAACCCATGTGAAAATTTTGCAATTTAAATTTTGTAAAAAATAAAAAAATAAAATTATCTTTATACCATTGAAAGTGCCTATGTTCAGGATCTGTAGTGATACCTATTTTACATCCAAAATGTAGTTCAAATTATCTTTTTGTGAGTAGTTACATTTCTCCTCTGAGCCTTTAATATGTTACTCCTTCACAAATGTAGCAGAAATTATCAGTGTGGTTAATGCAACTGCATGGAATTTTTTTTTTAAATATCACTGCAGTGTAGTCTCAAATAGTGTATTAAAAACTTTTATTTATTTTTAATTAGTCAGAAGCATTGTATTATAGAACTAAACACATTTATTTGTTTATTAACTTTATCAATTTAAATAAATTATAATTTATATAGAAACTTAAGTGCTCCAGTAAACCAAATAAATGAACCCATGTAAAAATTTTGCAATTTAAATTTTGTAAAGAATAAAAAAAAAAAATTATCTCCAAACCATTGAGATTGCCTATGTTCAGGATCTGTAGTGATCACCTATTTTACATTCAAAATATAGTTCAAATTATCTTTTTTGAGTAGTTACATTTCTCTTCTGAGCCTTTAATGTTAGTCCTTCACAAATGTAGAAGAATATCAGTATGGTTAATGCAACTGCATGGAATTTTTTTTTTAAATATCACTGCAGTGTAGTCTCAAATAGTGTATTAAAAACTTTTATTTATTTTTAATTAGTCAGAAGCATTGTATTATAGAACTAAACACATTTATTTGTTTATTAACTTTTTCAATTTAAATAAATTATAGTTTATATAGAAACTTAAGTGCTCCAGTAAACCAAATAAATGAACCCATATAAAAATTTTGCAATTAAAATTTTGGAAAAATAAAAAAAAAAAATTATCTCCAAACTATTGGGATTGCCTATGTTCAGGATCTGTAGTGATCACCTATTTTACATTCAAAATATAGTTCAAATTATCAGTGTGGTTAATGCAACTGCATGGAATTTTTTTTTTAAATATCACTGCAGTGTAGTCTCAAATAGTGTATTAAAAACTTTTATTTATTTTTAATTATTCGGAAGCATTGTATTACAGAACTAAACAATTTAATTTGTTTATTAACTTTATCTATTTAAATAAATTATAGTTTATATAGAAACTTAAGTGCTGCAGTAAATCAAATAAATGAACCCATGTGAAAATTTTGCAATTTAAATTTTGTAAAAAAAAAAAGAAGAAATTATCTCCAAACCATTGAGAGTGCCTATGATCAGGATCTGTAGTGATCACCTTTTTTACATCCAAAATGTAGTTCAAATTATCTTTTTGTGAGTAGTTACATTTCTCCTCTGAGCCTTTAATGTTAGTCCTTCACAAATGTAGCAGAAATTATCAGTGTGGTTAATGCAACTGCATGGAATTTTTTTTTTAATATCAGTGCAGTATAGTCTCAAACAGTGTATTAAAAACTTTTATTTATTTTTCATTAGTCAGAAGCAATGTATTACAGACACATTAATTTGTTTATTAACTTTATCAATTTAAATAAATTATAGTTTATATAGAAACTTAAGTGCTGCAGTAAACCAAATAAATGAACCCATGTGAAAAATTTGCAATTTAAATTTTGTAAAAAATAAAAAAAATAAAATTATCTCCAAACCATTGAGAGTGCCTATGTTCAGGATCTGTAGTGATCACCTATTTTACATTCAAAATATAGTTCAAATTATTTTTTTTTAGAGTAGTTACATTTCTCCTCTGAGCCTTTAATGTTAGTCCTTCACAAATGTAGCAGAAATTATCAGTGTGGTTAATGCAACTGCATGGAATTTTTTTTTAAATATCAGTGCAGTATAGTCTCAAACAGTGTATTAAAAACTTTTATTTATTTTTAATTATTCGGAAGCATTGTATTACAGAACTAAACAATTTAATTTGTTTTTTAACTTTATCTATTTAAATAAATTATAGTTTATATAGAAACTTAAGTGCTGCAGTAAATCAAATAAATGAACCCATGTGAAAATTTTGCAATTTAAATTTTGTAAAAAATAAAAAAATAAAATTATCTTTATACCATTGAAAGTGCCTATGTTCAGGATCTGTAGTGATACCTATTTTACATTCAAAATATAGTTCAAATTATCTTTTTTGAGTAGTTACATTTCTCCTCTGAGCCTTTAATGTTACTCCTTCACAAATGTAGCAGAAATTATCAGTGTGGTTAATGCAACTGCATGGAATTTTTTTTTTAAATATCACTGCAGCGTAGTCTCAAACAGTGTATTAAAAACTTTTATTTATTTTTAATTAGTCTGAAACATTGTATTACAGAACTAAACACATTACTTTGTTTATTAACTTTATCAATTTAAATAAATTATAGTTTATATAGAAACATTAGTGCCTCAGTAAATCAAATAAATGAACCCATGTGAAAATTTTGCAATTTAAATTTTGTAAAAAAAAAAAAGAAATTATCTCCAAACCATTGAGAGTGCCTATGATCAGGATCTGTAGTGATCACCTTTTTTACATCCAAAATGTAGTTCAAATTATCTTTTTGTGAGTAGTTACATTTGTCCTCTGAGCCTTTCATATGTTACTCCTTCACAAATGTAGCAGAAATTATCAGTGTGGTTAATGCATCTGCATGGAATTTTTTTTTAAATATCACTGCAGTGTAGTTTCAAACATTGTATTAAAAACTTTTATTTATTTTTAATTAGTCAGAAGCATTGTATTACAGAACTAAACACATTAATTTGTTTATTTACTTTATCAATTTAAATAAATTATAGTATATATAGAAACTTAAGTGCTCCAGTAAATCAAATAAATGAACCCATGTGAAAATTTTGCAATTTAAATTTTGTAAAAAAAAAAAAAAATTATCTCCAAACCATTGAGAGTGCCTATGATCAGGATCTCTAGTGATCACCTTTTTTACATCCAAAATGTAGTTCAAATTATCTTTTTGTGAGTAGTTACATTTCTCCTCTGAGCCTTTAATATGCTACTCCTTCACAAATGTAGCAGAAATTATCAGTGTGGTTAATGCAACTGCATGGAATTTTTTTTTTAAATATCACTGCAGTGTAGTCTCAAATAGTGTATTAAAAACTTTTATTTATTTTTAATTAGTCAGAAGCATTGTATTATAGAACTAAACACATTTATTTGTTTATTAACTTTATCAATTTAAATAAATTATAATTTATATAGAAACTTAAGTGCTCCAGTAAACCAAATAAATGAACCCATGTAAAAATTTTGCAATTTAAATTTTGTAAAGAATAAAAAAAAAAAATTATCTCCAAACCATTGAGATTGCCTATGTTCAGGATCTGTAGTGATCACCTATTTTACATTCAAAATATAGTTCAAATTATCTTTTTTGAGTAGTTACATTTCTCTTCTGAGCCTTTAATGTTAGTCCTTCACAAATGTAGAAGAATATCAGTATGGTTAATGCAACTGCATGGAATTTTTTTTTTAAATATCACTGCAGTGTAGTCTCAAATAGTGTATTAAAAACTTTTATTTATTTTTAATTAGTCAGAAGCATTGTATTATAGAACTAAACACATTTATTTGTTTATTAACTTTTTCAATTTAAATAAATTATAGTTTATATAGAAACTTAAGTGCTCCAGTAAACCAAATAAATGAACCCATATAAAAATTTTGCAATTAAAATTTTGGAAAAATAAAAAAAAAAAATTATCTCCAAACCATTGAGATTGCCTATGTTCAGGATCTGTAGTGATCACCTATTTTACATTCAAAATATAGTTCAAATTATCTTTTTTGAGTAGTTACATTTCTCTTCTGAGCCTTTAATGTTAGTCCTTCACAAATGTAGAAGAATATCAGTATGGTTATTGCAACTGCATGGAATTTTTTTTTTAAATATCACTGCAGTGTAGTCTCAAATAGTGTATTAAAAACTTTTATTTATTTTTAATTAGTCAGAAGCATTGTATTATAGAACTAAACACATTTATTTGTTTATTAACTTTATCAATTTAAAAAAATTATAGTTTATATAGAAACTTAAGTGCTCCAGTAAACCAAATAAATGAACCCATATAAAAATTTTGCAATTTAAATTTTGGAAAAAAAAAAAAAAAAAATTATCTCCAAACCATTGAGATTGCCTATGTTCAGGATCTGTAGTGATCACCTTTTTTACATCCAAAATGTAGTTCAAATTATCTTTTTGCGAGTAGTTACATTTCTCCTCTGAGCCTTTAATATGTTACTCCTTCACAAATGTATCAGAAATTATCAGTGTGGTTAATGCAACTGCATGGAATTTTTTTTTAAAAATATCACTGCAGTGTAGTTTCAAACAGTGTATTAAAAACTTTTATTTATTTTTAATTAGTCTGAAGCATTGTATTACAGAACTAAACACATTAATTTGTTTATTAACTTTATCTATTTAAATAAATTATAGTTTATATAGAAACTTAAGTGCTGCAGTAAATCAAATAAATGAACCCATGTGAAAATTTTGCAATTTAAATTTTGTAAAAAAAAAAAGAAATTATCTCCAAACCATTAAGAGTGCCTATGATCAGGATCTGTAGTGATCACCTTTTTTACATCCAAAATGTAGTTCAAATTATCTTTTTGCGAGTAGTTTCATTTCTCCTATGAGCCTTTAATATGTTACTCCTTCACAAATGTAGCAGAAATTATCAGTGCGGTTAATGCAACTGCATGAAATTTTTTTTTTAAATATCACTGCAGTGTAGTCTCAAACAGTGTATTAAAAACTTTTATTTATTTTTAATTATTCGGAAGCATTGTATTACAGAACTAAACACATTAATTTGTTTATTAACTTTATCTATTTAAATAAATTATAGTTTATATAGAAACTTAAGTGCTCCAGTAAATCAAATAAATGAACCCATGTGAAAATTTTGCAATTTAAATTTTGTAAAAAAAAAAAAATTATCTCCAAACCATTGAGAGTGCCTATGATCAGGATCTGTAGTGATCACCTTTTTTACATCCAAAATGTAGTTCAAATTATCTTTTTGTGAGTAGTTACATTTCTCCTCTGAGCCTTTAATATGTTACTCCTTCACAAATGTAGCAGAAATTATCAGTGTGGTTAATGCTACTGCATGGAATTTTTTTTTTTAAATATCACTGCAGTGTAGTCTCAAATAGTGTATTAAAAACTTTTATTTATTTTTAATTAGTCAGAAGCATTGTATTATAGAACTAAACACATTTATTTGTTTATTAACTTTATCTATTTAAATAAATTATAGTTTTTATAGAAACTTAAGTGCTCCAGTAAATCAAATAAATGAACCCATGTGAAAATTTTGCAATTTAAATTTTGTAAAAAAAAAAAAAATTATCTCCAAACCATTGAGAGTGCCTATGATCAGGATCTGTAGTGATCACATTTTTTACATCCAAAATGTAGTTCAAATTATCTTTTTGTGAGTAGTTACATTTCTCCTCTGAGCCTTTAATATGTTACTCCTTCACAAATGTAGCAGAAATTATCTGTGGTTAATGCAACTGCATGGAATTTTTTTTTTTAAATATCACTGCAGTGTAGTCTCAAATAGTGTATTAAAAACTTTTATTTATTTTTAATTTGTCAGAAGCATTGTATTATAGAACTAAACACATTTATTTGTTTATTAACTTTATCAATTTAAATAAATTATAGTATATATAGAAACTTAAGTGCTCCAGTAAACCAAATAAATGAACCAATGTGAAAATTTTGCAATTTAAATTTTGTAAAAAATAAAAAAAATAAAATTATCTTTATACCATTGAAAGTGCCTATGTTCAGGATCTGTAGTGATACCTATTTTACATTCAAAATATAGTTCAAATTATCTTTTTTGAGTAGTTACATTTGTCCTCTGAGCCTTTCATATGTTACTCCTTCACAAATGTAGCAGAAATTATCAGTGTGGTTAATGCATCTGCATGGATTTTTTTTTTAAATATCACTGCAGTGTAGTTTCAAACATTGTATTAAAAACTTTTATTTATTTTTAATTAGTCAGAAGCATTGTATTACAGAACTAAACACATTCATTTGTTTATTTACTTTATCAATTTAAATAAATTATAGTATATATAGAAACTTAAGTGCTCCAGTAAATCAAATAAATGAACCCATGTGAAAATTTTGCAATTTAAATTTTGTAAAAAAAAAAAAAAATTATCTCCAAACCATTGAGAGTGCCTATGATCAGGATCTGTAGTGATCACCTTTTTTACATCCAAAATGTAGTTCAAATTATCTTTTTGTGAGTAGTTACATTTCTCCTCTGAGCCTTTAATATGTTACTCCTTCACAAATGTAGCAGAAATTATCAGTGTGGTTAATGCAACTGCATGGAATTTTTTTTTTTAAATATCACTGCAGTGTAGTCTCAAATAGTGTATTAAAAACTTTTATTTATTTTTAATTAGTCAGAAGCATTGTATTATAGAACTAAACACATTTATTTGTTTATTAACTTTATCAATTTAAATAAATTATAGTTTATATAGAAACTTAAGTGCTCCAGTAAACCAAATAAATGAACCCATATAAAAATTTTGCAATTAAAATTTTGGAAAAATAAAAAAAAAAAATTATCTCCAAACTATTGAGATTGCCTATGTTCAGGATCTGTAGTGATCACCTATTTTACATTCAAAATATAGTTCAAATTATCTTTTTTGAGTAGTTACATTTCTCTTCTGAGCCTTTAATGTTAGTCCTTCACAAATGTAGAAGAATATCAGTATGGTTAATGCAACTGCATGGAATTTTTTTTTTAAATATCACTGCAGTGTAGTCTCAAATAGTGTATTAAAAACTTTTATTTATTTTTAATTAGTCAGAAGCATTGTATTATAGAACTAAACACATTTATTTGTTTATTAACTTTATCAATTTAAATAAATTATAGTTTATATAGAAACTTAAGTGCTCCAGTAAACCAAATAAATGAACCCATATAAAAATTTTGCAATTAAAATTTTGGAAAAATAAAAAAAAAAATTATCTCCAAACTATTGGGATTGCCTATGTTCAGGATCTGTAGTGATCACCTATTTTACATTCAAAATATAGTTCAAATTATCAGTGTGGTTAATGCAACTGCATGGAATTTTTTTTTTAAATATCACTGCAGTGTAGTCTCAAATAGTGTATTAAAAACTTTTATTTATTTTTAATTATTCGGAAGCATTGTATTACAGAACTAAACAATTTAATTTGTTTATTAACTTTATCTATTTAAATAAATTATAGTTTATATAGAAACTTAAGTGCTGCAGTAAATCAAATAAATGAACCCATGTGAAAATTTTGCAATTTAAATTTTGTAAAAAAAAAAAGAAGAAATTATCTCCAAACCATTGAGAGTGCCTATGATCAGGATCTGTAGTGATCACCTTTTTTACATCCAAAATGTAGTTCAAATTATCTTTTTGTGAGTAGTTACATTTCTCCTCTGAGCCTTTAATGTTAGTCCTTCACAAATGTTGCAGAAATTATCAGTGTGGTTAATGCAACTGCATGGAATTTTTTTTTTAATATCAGTGCAGTATAGTCTCAAACAGTGTATTAAAAACTTTTATTTATTTTTCATTAGTCAGAAGCAATGTATTACAGACACATTAATTTGTTTATTAACTTTATCAATTTAAATAAATTATAGTTTATATAGAAACTTAAGTGCTGCAGTAAATCAAATAAATGAACCCATGTGAAAAATTTGCAATTTAAATTTTGTAAAAAATAAAAAAAATAAAATTATCTCCAAACCATTGAGAGTGCCTATGTTCAGGATCTGTAGTGATCACCTATTTTACATTCAAAATATAGTTCAAATTATTTTTTTTTAGAGTAGTTACATTTCTCCTCTGAGCCTTTAATGTTAGTCCTTCACAAATGTAGCAGAAATTATCAGTGTGGTTAATGCAACTGCATGGAATTTTTTTTTAAATATCAGTGCAGTATAGTCTCAAACAGTGTATTAAAAACTTTTATTTATTTTTAATTATTCGGAAGCATTGTATTACAGAACTAAACAATTTAATTTGTTTTTTAACTTTATCTATTTAAATAAATTATAGTTTATATAGAAACTTAAGTGCTGCAGTAAATCAAATAAATGAACCCATGTGAAAATTTTGCAATTTAAATTTTGTAAAAAATAAAAAAATAAAATTATCTTTATACCATTGAAAGTGCCTATGTTCAGGATCTGTAGTGATACCTATTTTACATTCAAAATATAGTTCAAATTATCTTTTTTGAGTAGTTACATTTCTCCTCTGAGCCTTTAATGTTACTCCTTCACAAATGTAGCAGAAATTATCAGTGTGGTTAATGCAACTGCATGGAATTTTTTTTTTAAATATCACTGCAGCGTAGTCTCAAACAGTGTATTAAAAACTTTTATTTATTTTTAATTAGTCTGAAACATTGTATTACAGAACTAAACACATTACTTTGTTTATTAACTTTATCAATTTAAATAAATTATAGTTTATATAGAAACATTAGTGCCTCAGTAAATCAAATAAATGAACCCATGTGAAAATTTTGCAATTTAAATTTTGTAAAAAAAAAAAAAGAAATTATCTCCAAACCATTGAGAGTGCCTATGATCAGGATCTGTAGTGATCACCTTTTTTACATCCAAAATGTAGTTCAAATTATCTTTTTGTGAGTAGTTACATTTGTCCTCTGAGCCTTTCATATGTTACTCCTTCACAAATGTAGCAGAAATTATCAGTGTGGTTAATGCATCTGCATGGAATTTTTTTTTAAATATCACTGCAGTGTAGTTTCAAACATTGTATTAAAAACTTTTATTTATTTTTAATTAGTCAGAAGCATTGTATTACAGAACTAAACACATTAATTTGTTTATTTACTTTATCAATTTAAATAAATTATAGTATATATAGAAACTTAAGTGCTCCAGTAAATCAAATAAATGAACCCATGTGAAAATTTTGCAATTTAAATTTTGTAAAAAAAAAAAAAAATTATCTCCAAACCATTGAGAGTGCCTATGATCAGGATCTCTAGTGATCACCTTTTTTACATCCAAAATGTAGTTCAAATTATCTTTTTGTGAGTAGTTACATTTCTCCTCTGAGCCTTTAATATGCTACTCCTTCACAAATGTAGCAGAAATTATCAGTGTGGTTAATGCAACTGCATGGAATTTTTTTTTTAAATATCACTGCAGTGTAGTCTCAAATAGTGTATTAAAAACTTTTATTTATTTTTAATTAGTCAGAAGCATTGTATTATAGAACTAAACACATTTATTTGTTTATTAACTTTATCAATTTAAATAAATTATAATTTATATAGAAACTTAAGTGCTCCAGTAAACCAAATAAATGAACCCATGTAAAAATTTTGCAATTTAAATTTTGTAAAGAATAAAAAAAAAAAATTATCTCCAAACCATTGAGATTGCCTATGTTCAGGATCTGTAGTGATCACCTATTTTACATTCAAAATATAGTTCAAATTATCTTTTTTGAGTAGTTACATTTCTCTTCTGAGCCTTTAATGTTAGTCCTTCACAAATGTAGAAGAATATCAGTATGGTTAATGCAACTGCATGGAATTTTTTTTTTAAATATCACTGCAGTGTAGTCTCAAATAGTGTATTAAAAACTTTTATTTATTTTTAATTAGTCAGAAGCATTGTATTATAGAACTAAACACATTTATTTGTTTATTAACTTTTTCAATTTAAATAAATTATAGTTTATATAGAAACTTAAGTGCTCCAGTAAACCAAATAAATGAACCCATATAAAAATTTTGCAATTAAAATTTTGGAAAAATAAAAAAAAAAAATTATCTCCAAACCATTGAGATTGCCTATGTTCAGGATCTGTAGTGATCACCTATTTTACATTCAAAATATAGTTCAAATTATCTTTTTTGAGTAGTTACATTTCTCTTCTGAGCCTTTAATGTTAGTCCTTCACAAATGTAGAAGAATATCAGTATGGTTATTGCAACTGCATGGAATTTTTTTTTTAAATATCACTGCAGTGTAGTCTCAAATAGTGTATTAAAAACTTTTATTTATTTTTAATTAGTCAGAAGCATTGTATTATAGAACTAAACACATTTATTTGTTTATTAACTTTATCAATTTAAAAAAATTATAGTTTATATAGAAACTTAAGTGCTCCAGTAAACCAAATAAATGAACCCATATAAAAATTTTGCAATTTAAATTTTGGAAAAATTAAAAAAAAAAAATTATCTCCAAACCATTGAGATTGCCTATGTTCAGGATCTGTAGTGATCACCTTTTTTACATCCAAAATGTAGTTCAAATTATCTTTTTGCGAGTAGTTACATTTCTCCTCTGAGCCTTTAATATGTTACTCCTTCACAAATGTAGCAGAAATTATCAGTGTGGTTAATGCAACTGCATGGAATTTTTTTTTTTAAATATCACTGCAGTGTAGTCTCAAATAGTGTATTAAAAACTTTTATTTATTTTTAATTAGTCAGAAGCATTGTATTATAGAACTAAACACATTTATTTGTTTATTAACTTTATCAATTTAAATAAATTATAGTATATATAGAAACTTAAGTGCTCCAGTAAACCAAATAAATGAACCAATGTGAAAATTTTGCAATTTAAATTTTGTAAAAAATAAAAAAATAAAATTATCTTTATACCATTGAAAGTGCCTATGTTCAGGATCTGTAGTGATACCTATTTTACATTCAAAATATAGTTCAAATTATCTTTTTTGAGTAGTTACATTTCTCCTCTGAGCCTTTAATGTTACTCCTTCACAAATGTAGCAGAAATTATCAGTGTGGTTAATGCAACTGCATGGAATTTTTTTTTTAAATATCACTGCAGCGTAGTCTCAAACAGAATATTAAAAACTTTTATTTATTTTTAATTAGTCTGAAACATTGTATTACAGAACTAAACACATTAATTTGTTTATTTACTTTATCAATTTAAATAAATTATAGTTTATATAGAAACTTAAGTGCTGCAGTAAATCAAATAAATGAACCCATGTGAAAATTTTGCAATTTAAATTTTGTAAAAAAAAAAAGAAGAAATTATCTCCAAACCATTGAGAGTGCCTATGATCAGGATCTGTAGTGATCACCTTTTTTACATCCAAAATGTAGTTCAAATTATCTTTTTGTGAGTAGTTACATTTCTCCTCTGAGCCTTTAATATGTTACTCCTTCACAAATGTAGCAAAAATTATCAGTGTGGTTAATGCAACTGCATGGAATTTTTTTTTTCAAATATCACTGCAGTGTAGACTTAAACAGTGTATTAAAAACTTTTATTTATTTTTAATTAGTCAGAAGCATTGTATTACAGACACATTAATTTGTTTATTAACTTTATCAATTTAAATAAATTATAGTTTATATAGAAACTTAAGTGCTGCAGTAAATCAAATAAATGAACCCATGTGAAAATTTTGCAATTTAAATTTTGTAAAAAAAAAAAAATTATCTCCAAACCATTGAGAGTGCCTATGATCAGGATCTGTAGTGATCAACTGTTTTACATCCAAAATGTAGTTCAAATTATCTTTTTGTGAGTAGTTACATTTCTCCTCTGAGCCTTTAATATGTTACTCCTTCACAAATGTAGCAGAAATTATCAGTGTGGTTAATGCAACTGCATGGAATTTTTTTTTTTAAATATCACTGCAGTGTAGTCTCAAATAGTGTATTAAAAACTTTTATTTATTTTTAATTAGTCAGAAGCATTGTATTATGGAACTAAACACATTTATTTGTTTATTAACTTTATCAATTTAAATAAATTATAGTTTATATAGAAACTTAAGTGCTCCAGTAAACCAAATAAATGAACCCATGTAAACATTTTGCAATTTAAATTTTGGAAAAATAAAAAAAAAAAATTATCTCCAAACCATTGAGATTGCCTATGTTCAGGATCTGTAGTGATCACCTTTTTTACATCCAAAATGTAGTTCAAATTATTTTTTTTTAGAGTAGTTACATTTCTCCTCTGAGCCTTTAATGTTAGTCCTTCACAAATGTAGCAGAAATTATCAGTGTGGTTAATGCAACTGCATGGAATTTTTTTTTAAATATCAGTGCAGTATAGTCTCAAACAGTGTATTAAAAACTTTTATTTATTTTTAATTATTCGGAAGCATTGTATTACAGAACTAAACAATTTAATTTGTTTTTTAACTTTATCTATTTAAATAAATTATAGTTTATATAGAAACTTAAGTGCTGCAGTAAATCAAATAAATGAACCCATGTGAAAATTTTGCAATTTAAATTTTGTAAAAAATAAAAAAATAAAATTATCTTTATACCATTGAAAGTGCCTATGTTCAGGATCTGTAGTGATACCTATTTTACATTCAAAATATAGTTCAAATTATCTTTTTTGAGTAGTTACATTTCTCCTCTGAGCCTTTAATGTTACTCCTTCACAAATGTAGCAGAAATTATCAGTGTGGTTAATGCAACTGCATGGAATTTTTTTTTTAAATATCACTGCAGCGTAGTCTCAAACAGTGTATTAAAAACTTTTATTTATTTTTAATTAGTCTGAAACATTGTATTACAGAACTAAACACATTACTTTGTTTATTAACTTTATCAATTTAAATAAATTATAGTTTATATAGAAACTTTAGTGCCTCAGTAAATCAAATAAATGAACCCATGTGAAAATTTTGCAATTTAAATTTTGTAAAAAAAAAAAAAGAAATTATCTCCAAACCATTGAGAGTGCCTATGATCAGGATCTGTAGTGATCACCTTTTTTACATCCAAAATGTAGTTCAAATTATCTTTTTGTGAGTAGTTACATTTGTCCTCTGAGCCTTTCATATGTTACTCCTTCACAAATGTAGCAGAAATTATCAGTGTGGTTAATGCATCTGCATGGAATTTTTTTTTAAATATCACTGCAGTGTAGTTTCAAACATTGTATTAAAAACTTTTATTTATTTTTAATTAGTCAGAAGCATTGTATTACAGAACTAAACACATTAATTTGTTTATTTACTTTATCAATTTAAATAAATTATAGTATATATAGAAACTTAAGTGCTCCAGTAAATCAAATAAATGAACCCATGTGAAAATTTTGCAATTTAAATTTTGTAAAAAAAAAAAAAAATTATCTCCAAACCATTGAGAGTGCCTATGATCAGGATCTCTAGTGATCACCTTTTTTACATCCAAAATGTAGTTCAAATTATCTTTTTGTGAGTAGTTACATTTCTCCTCTGAGCCTTTAATATGTTACTCCTTCACAAATGTAGCAGAAATTATCAGTGTGGTTAATGCAACTGCATGGAATTTTTTTTTAAATATCACTGCAGTGTAGTCTCAAATAGTGTATTAAAAACTTTTATTTATTTTTAATTAGTCAGAAGCATTGTATTATAGAACTAAACACATTTATTTGTTTATTAACTTTATCAATTTAAATAAATTATAATTTATATAGAAACTTAAGTGCTCCAGTAAACCAAATAAATGAACCCATGTAAAAATTTTGCAATTTAAATTTTGTAAAGAATAAAAAAAAAAATTATCTCCAAACCATTGAGATTGCCTATGTTCAGGATCTGTAGTGATCACCTATTTTACATTCAAAATATAGTTCAAATTATCTTTTTTGAGTAGTTACATTTCTCTTCTGAGCCTTTAATGTTAGTCCTTCACAAATGTAGAAGAATATCAGTATGGTTAATGCAACTGCATGGAATTTTTTTTTTAAATATCACTGCAGTGTAGTCTCAAATAGTGTATTAAAAACTTTTATTTATTTTTAATTAGTCAGAAGCATTGTATTATAGAACTAAACACATTTATTTGTTTATTAACTTTTTCAATTTAAATAAATTATAGTTTATATAGAAACTTAAGTGCTCCAGTAAACCAAATAAATGAACCCATATAAAAATTTTGCAATTAAAATTTTGGAAAAATAAAAAAAAAAAATTATCTCCAAACTATTGGGATTGCCTATGTTCAGGATCTGTAGTGATCACCTATTTTACATTCAAAATATAGTTCAAATTATCAGTGTGGTTAATGCAACTGCATGGAATTTTTTTTTTAAATATCACTGCAGTGTAGTCTCAAATAGTGTATTAAAAACTTTTATTTATTTTTAATTATTCGGAAGCATTGTATTACAGAACTAAACAATTTAATTTGTTTATTAACTTTATCTATTTAAATAAATTATAGTTTATATAGAAACTTAAGTGCTGCAGTAAATCAAATAAATGAACCCATGTGAAAATTTTGCAATTTAAATTTTGTAAAAAAAAAAAGAAGAAATTATCTCCAAACCATTGAGAGTGCCTATGATCAGGATCTGTAGTGATCACCTTTTTTACATCCAAAATGTAGTTCAAATTATCTTTTTGTGAGTAGTTACATTTCTCCTCTGAGCCTTTAATGTTAGTCCTTCACAAATGTAGCAGAAATTATCAGTGTGGTTAATGCAACTGCATGGAATTTTTTTTTAAATATCAGTGCAGTATAGTCTCAAACAGTGTATTAAAAACTTTTATTTATTTTTCATTAGTCAGAAGCAATGTATTACAGACACATTAATTTGTTTATTAACTTTATCAATTTAAATAAATTATAGTTTATATAGAAACTTAAGTGCTGCAGTAAACCAAATAAATGAACCCATGTAAAAATTTTGCAATTTAAATTTTGTAAAGAATAAAAAAAAAAAATTATCTCCAAACCATTGAGATTGCCTATGTTCAGGATCTGTAGTGATCACCTATTTTACATTCAAAATATAGTTCAAATTATCTTTTTTGAGTAGTTACATTTCTCTTCTGAGCCTTTAATGTTAGTCCTTCACAAATGTAGAAGAATATCAGTATGGTTAATGCAACTGCATGGAATTTTTTTTTTAAATATCACTGCAGTGTAGTCTCAAATAGTGTATTAAAAACTTTTATTTATTTTTAATTAGTCAGAAGCATTGTATTATAGAACTAAACACATTTATTTGTTTATTAACTTTTTCAATTTAAATAAATTATAGTTTATATAGAAACTTAAGTGCTCCAGTAAACCAAATAAATGAACCCATATAAAAATTTTGCAATTAAAATTTTGGAAAAATAAAAAAAAAAAATTATCTCCAAACCATTGAGATTGCCTATGTTCAGGATCTGTAGTGATCACCTATTTTACATTCAAAATATAGTTCAAATTATCTTTTTTGAGTAGTTACATTTCTCTTCTGAGCCTTTAATGTTAGTCCTTCACAAATGTAGAAGAATATCAGTATGGTTATTGCAACTGCATGGAATTTTTTTTTTAAATATCACTGCAGTGTAGTCTCAAATAGTGTATTAAAAACTTTTATTTATTTTTAATTAGTCAGAAGCATTGTATTATAGAACTAAACACATTTATTTGTTTATTAACTTTATCAATTTAAAAAAATTATAGTTTATATAGAAACTTAAGTGCTCCAGTAAACCAAATAAATGAACCCATATAAAAATTTTGCAATTTAAATTTTGGAAAAAAAAAAAAAAAAAATTATCTCCAAACCATTGAGATTGCCTATGTTCAGGATCTGTAGTGATCACCTTTTTTACATCCAAAATGTAGTTCAAATTATCTTTTTGCGAGTAGTTACATTTCTCCTCTGAGCCTTTAATATGTTACTCCTTCACAAATGTATCAGAAATTATCAGTGTGGTTAATGCAACTGCATGGAATTTTTTTTTAAAAATATCACTGCAGTGTAGTTTCAAACAGTGTATTAAAAACTTTTATTTATTTTTAATTAGTCTGAAGCATTGTATTACAGAACTAAACACATTAATTTGTTTATTAACTTTATCTATTTAAATAAATTATAGTTTATATAGAAACTTAAGTGCTGCAGTAAATCAAATAAATGAACCCATGTGAAAATTTTGCAATTTAAATTTTGTAAAAAAAAAAAGAAATTATCTCCAAACCATTAAGAGTGCCTATGATCAGGATCTGTAGTGATCACCTTTTTTACATCCAAAATGTAGTTCAAATTATCTTTTTGCGAGTAGTTTCATTTCTCCTATGAGCCTTTAATATGTTACTCCTTCACAAATGTAGCAGAAATTATCAGTGCGGTTAATGCAACTGCATGAAATTTTTTTTTTAAATATCACTGCAGTGTAGTCTCAAACAGTGTATTAAAAACTTTTATTTATTTTTAATTATTCGGAAGCATTGTATTACAGAACTAAACACATTAATTTGTTTATTAACTTTATCTATTTAAATAAATTATAGTTTATATAGAAACTTAAGTGCTCCAGTAAATCAAATAAATGAACCCATGTGAAAATTTTGCAATTTAAATTTTGTAAAAAAAAAAAAATTATCTCCAAACCATTGAGAGTGCCTATGATCAGGATCTGTAGTGATCACCTTTTTTACATCCAAAATGTAGTTCAAATTATCTTTTTGTGAGTAGTTACATTTCTCCTCTGAGCCTTTAATATGTTACTCCTTCACAAATGTAGCAGAAATTATCAGTGTGGTTAATGCTACTGCATGGAATTTTTTTTTTTAAATATCACTGCAGTGTAGTCTCAAATAGTGTATTAAAAACTTTTATTTATTTTTAATTAGTCAGAAGCATTGTATTATAGAACTAAACACATTTATTTGTTTATTAACTTTATCTATTTAAATAAATTATAGTTTTTATAGAAACTTAAGTGCTCCAGTAAATCAAATAAATGAACCCATGTGAAAATTTTGCAATTTAAATTTTGTAAAAAAAAAAAAAATTATCTCCAAACCATTGAGAGTGCCTATGATCAGGATCTGTAGTGATCACATTTTTTACATCCAAAATGTAGTTCAAATTATCTTTTTGTGAGTAGTTACATTTCTCCTCTGAGCCTTTAATATGTTACTCCTTCACAAATGTAGCAGAAATTATCTGTGGTTAATGCAACTGCATGGAATTTTTTTTTTTAAATATCACTGCAGTGTAGTCTCAAATAGTGTATTAAAAACTTTTATTTATTTTTAATTTGTCAGAAGCATTGTATTATAGAACTAAACACATTTATTTGTTTATTAACTTTATCAATTTAAATAAATTATAGTATATATAGAAACTTAAGTGCTCCAGTAAACCAAATAAATGAACCAATGTGAAAATTTTGCAATTTAAATTTTGTAAAAAATAAAAAAAATAAAATTATCTTTATACCATTGAAAGTGCCTATGTTCAGGATCTGTAGTGATACCTATTTTACATTCAAAATATAGTTCAAATTATCTTTTTTGAGTAGTTACATTTGTCCTCTGAGCCTTTCATATGTTACTCCTTCACAAATGTAGCAGAAATTATCAGTGTGGTTAATGCATCTGCATGGATTTTTTTTTTAAATATCACTGCAGTGTAGTTTCAAACATTGTATTAAAAACTTTTATTTATTTTTAATTAGTCAGAAGCATTGTATTACAGAACTAAACACATTCATTTGTTTATTTACTTTATCAATTTAAATAAATTATAGTATATATAGAAACTTAAGTGCTCCAGTAAATCAAATAAATGAACCCATGTGAAAATTTTGCAATTTAAATTTTGTAAAAAAAAAAAAAAATTATCTCCAAACCATTGAGAGTGCCTATGATCAGGATCTGTAGTGATCACCTTTTTTACATCCAAAATGTAGTTCAAATTATCTTTTTGTGAGTAGTTACATTTCTCCTCTGAGCCTTTAATATGTTACTCCTTCACAAATGTAGCAGAAATTATCAGTGTGGTTAATGCAACTGCATGGAATTTTTTTTTTTAAATATCACTGCAGTGTAGTCTCAAATAGTGTATTAAAAACTTTTATTTATTTTTAATTAGTCAGAAGCATTGTATTATAGAACTAAACACATTTATTTGTTTATTAACTTTATCAATTTAAATAAATTATAGTTTATATAGAAACTTAAGTGCTCCAGTAAACCAAATAAATGAACCCATATAAAAATTTTGCAATTAAAATTTTGGAAAAATAAAAAAAAAAAATTATCTCCAAACTATTGAGATTGCCTATGTTCAGGATCTGTAGTGATCACCTATTTTACATTCAAAATATAGTTCAAATTATCTTTTTTGAGTAGTTACATTTCTCTTCTGAGCCTTTAATGTTAGTCCTTCACAAATGTAGAAGAATATCAGTATGGTTAATGCAACTGCATGGAATTTTTTTTTTAAATATCACTGCAGTGTAGTCTCAAATAGTGTATTAAAAACTTTTATTTATTTTTAATTAGTCAGAAGCATTGTATTATAGAACTAAACACATTTATTTGTTTATTAACTTTATCAATTTAAATAAATTATAGTTTATATAGAAACTTAAGTGCTCCAGTAAACCAAATAAATGAACCCATATAAAAATTTTGCAATTAAAATTTTGGAAAAATAAAAAAAAAAATTATCTCCAAACTATTGGGATTGCCTATGTTCAGGATCTGTAGTGATCACCTATTTTACATTCAAAATATAGTTCAAATTATCAGTGTGGTTAATGCAACTGCATGGAATTTTTTTTTTAAATATCACTGCAGTGTAGTCTCAAATAGTGTATTAAAAACTTTTATTTATTTTTAATTATTCGGAAGCATTGTATTACAGAACTAAACAATTTAATTTGTTTATTAACTTTATCTATTTAAATAAATTATAGTTTATATAGAAACTTAAGTGCTGCAGTAAATCAAATAAATGAACCCATGTGAAAATTTTGCAATTTAAATTTTGTAAAAAAAAAAAGAAGAAATTATCTCCAAACCATTGAGAGTGCCTATGATCAGGATCTGTAGTGATCACCTTTTTTACATCCAAAATGTAGTTCAAATTATCTTTTTGTGAGTAGTTACATTTCTCCTCTGAGCCTTTAATGTTAGTCCTTCACAAATGTAGCAGAAATTATCAGTGTGGTTAATGCAACTGCATGGAATTTTTTTTTAAATATCAGTGCAGTATAGTCTCAAACAGTGTATTAAAAACTTTTATTTATTTTTCATTAGTAAGAAGCAATGTATTACAGACACATTAATTTGTTTATTAACTTTATCAATTTAAATAAATTATAGTTTATATAGAAACTTAAGTGCTGCAGTAAATCAAATAAATGAACCCATGTGAAAAATTTGCAATTTAAATTTTGTAAAAAATAAAAAAAATAAAATTATCTCCAAACCATTGAGAGTGCCTATGTTCAGGATCTGTAGTGATCACCTATTTTACATTCAAAATATAGTTCAAATTATTTTTTTTTAGAGTAGTTACATTTCTCCTCTGAGCCTTTAATGTTAGTCCTTCACAAATGTAGCAGAAATTATCAGTGTGGTTAATGCAACTGCATGGAATTTTTTTTTAAATATCAGTGCAGTATAGTCTCAAACAGTGTATTAAAAACTTTTATTTATTTTTAATTATTCGGAAGCATTGTATTACAGAACTAAACAATTTAATTTGTTTTTTAACTTTATCTATTTAAATAAATTATAGTTTATATAGAAACTTAAGTGCTGCAGTAAATCAAATAAATGAACCCATGTGAAAATTTTGCAATTTAAATTTTGTAAAAAATAAAAAAATAAAATTATCTTTATACCATTGAAAGTGCCTATGTTCAGGATCTGTAGTGATACCTATTTTACATCCAAAATGTAGTTCAAATTATCTTTTTGTGAGTAGTTACATTTCTCCTCTGAGCCTTTAATATGTTACTCCTTCACAAATGTAGCAGAAATTATCAGTGTGGTTAATGCAACTGCATGGAATTTTTTTTTTAAATATCACTGCAGTGTAGTCTCAAATAGTGTATTAAAAACTTTTATTTATTTTTAATTAGTCAGAAGCATTGTATTATAGAACTAAACACATTTATTTGTTTATTAACTTTATCAATTTAAATAAATTATAATTTATATAGAAACTTAAGTGCTCCAGTAAACCAAATAAATGAACCCATGTAAAAATTTTGCAATTTAAATTTTGTAAAGAATAAAAAAAAAAAATTATCTCCAAACCATTGAGATTGCCTATGTTCAGGATCTGTAGTGATCACCTATTTTACATTCAAAATATAGTTCAAATTATCTTTTTTGAGTAGTTACATTTTTCTTCTGAGCCTTTAATGTTAGTCCTTCACAAATGTAGAAGAATATCAGTATGGTTAATGCAACTGCATGGAATTTTTTTTTTAAATATCACTGCAGTGTAGTCTCAAATAGTGTATTAAAAACTTTTATTTATTTTTAATTAGTCAGAAGCATTGTATTATAGAACTAAACACATTTATTTGTTTATTAACTTTTTCAATTTAAATAAATTATAGTTTATATAGAAACTTAAGTGCTCCAGTAAACCAAATAAATGAACCCATATAAAAATTTTGCAATTAAAATTTTGGAAAAATAAAAAAAAAAAATTATCTCCAAACTATTGGGATTGCCTATGTTCAGGATCTGTAGTGATCACCTATTTTACATTCAAAATATAGTTCAAATTATCAGTGTGGTTAATGCAACTGCATGGAATTTTTTTTTTAAATATCACTGCAGTGTAGTCTCAAATAGTGTATTAAAAACTTTTATTTATTTTTAATTATTCGGAAGCATTGTATTACAGAACTAAACAATTTAATTTGTTTATTAACTTTATCTATTTAAATAAATTATAGTTTATATAGAAACTTAAGTGCTGCAGTAAATCAAATAAATGAACCCATGTGAAAATTTTGCAATTTAAATTTTGTAAAAAAAAAAAGAAGAAATTATCTCCAAACCATTGAGAGTGCCTATGATCAGGATCTGTAGTGATCACCTTTTTTACATCCAAAATGTAGTTCAAATTATCTTTTTGTGAGTAGTTACATTTCTCCTCTGAGCCTTTAATGTTAGTCCTTCACAAATGTTGCAGAAATTATCAGTGTGGTTAATGCAACTGCATGGAATTTTTTTTTTAATATCAGTGCAGTATAGTCTCAAACAGTGTATTAAAAACTTTTATTTATTTTTCATTAGTCAGAAGCAATGTATTACAGACACATTAATTTGTTTATTAACTTTATCAATTTAAATAAATTATAGTTTATATAGAAACTTAAGTGCTGCAGTAAATCAAATAAATGAACCCATGTGAAAAATTTGCAATTTAAATTTTGTAAAAAATAAAAAAAATAAAATTATCTCCAAACCATTGAGAGTGCCTATGTTCAGGATCTGTAGTGATCACCTATTTTACATTCAAAATATAGTTCAAATTATTTTTTTTTAGAGTAGTTACATTTCTCCTCTGAGCCTTTAATGTTAGTCCTTCACAAATGTAGCAGAAATTATCAGTGTGGTTAATGCAACTGCATGGAATTTTTTTTTAAATATCAGTGCAGTATAGTCTCAAACAGTGTATTAAAAACTTTTATTTATTTTTAATTATTCGGAAGCATTGTATTACAGAACTAAACAATTTAATTTGTTTTTTAACTTTATCTATTTAAATAAATTATAGTTTATATAGAAACTTAAGTGCTGCAGTAAATCAAATAAATGAACCCATGTGAAAATTTTGCAATTTAAATTTTGTAAAAAATAAAAAAATAAAATTATCTTTATACCATTGAAAGTGCCTATGTTCAGGATCTGTAGTGATACCTATTTTACATTCAAAATATAGTTCAAATTATCTTTTTTGAGTAGTTACATTTCTCCTCTGAGCCTTTAATGTTACTCCTTCACAAATGTAGCAGAAATTATCAGTGTGGTTAATGCAACTGCATGGAATTTTTTTTTTAAATATCACTGCAGCGTAGTCTCAAACAGTGTATTAAAAACTTTTATTTATTTTTAATTAGTCTGAAACATTGTATTACAGAACTAAACACATTACTTTGTTTATTAACTTTATCAATTTAAATAAATTATAGTTTATATAGAAACATTAGTGCCTCAGTAAATCAAATAAATGAACCCATGTGAAAATTTTGCAATTTAAATTTTGTAAAAAAAAAAAAAGAAATTATCTCCAAACCATTGAGAGTGCCTATGATCAGGATCTGTAGTGATCACCTTTTTTACATCCAAAATGTAGTTCAAATTATCTTTTTGTGAGTAGTTACATTTGTCCTCTGAGCCTTTCATATGTTACTCCTTCACAAATGTAGCAGAAATTATCAGTGTGGTTAATGCATCTGCATGGAATTTTTTTTTAAATATCACTGCAGTGTAGTTTCAAACATTGTATTAAAAACTTTTATTTATTTTTAATTAGTCAGAAGCATTGTATTACAGAACTAAACACATTAATTTGTTTATTTACTTTATCAATTTAAATAAATTATAGTATATATAGAAACTTAAGTGCTCCAGTAAATCAAATAAATGAACCCATGTGAAAATTTTGCAATTTAAATTTTGTAAAAAAAAAAAAAAATTATCTCCAAACCATTGAGAGTGCCTATGATCAGGATCTCTAGTGATCACCTTTTTTACATCCAAAATGTAGTTCAAATTATCTTTTTGTGAGTAGTTACATTTCTCCTCTGAGCCTTTAATATGCTACTCCTTCACAAATGTAGCAGAAATTATCAGTGTGGTTAATGCAACTGCATGGAATTTTTTTTTTAAATATCACTGCAGTGTAGTCTCAAATAGTGTATTAAAAACTTTTATTTATTTTTAATTAGTCAGAAGCATTGTATTATAGAACTAAACACATTTATTTGTTTATTAACTTTATCAATTTAAATAAATTATAATTTATATAGAAACTTAAGTGCTCCAGTAAACCAAATAAATGAACCCATGTAAAAATTTTGCAATTTAAATTTTGTAAAGAATAAAAAAAAAAAATTATCTCCAAACCATTGAGATTGCCTATGTTCAGGATCTGTAGTGATCACCTATTTTACATTCAAAATATAGTTCAAATTATCTTTTTTGAGTAGTTACATTTCTCTTCTGAGCCTTTAATGTTAGTCCTTCACAAATGTAGAAGAATATCAGTATGGTTAATGCAACTGCATGGAATTTTTTTTTTAAATATCACTGCAGTGTAGTCTCAAATAGTGTATTAAAAACTTTTATTTATTTTTAATTAGTCAGAAGCATTGTATTATAGAACTAAACACATTTATTTGTTTATTAACTTTTTCAATTTAAATAAATTATAGTTTATATAGAAACTTAAGTGCTCCAGTAAACCAAATAAATGAACCCATATAAAAATTTTGCAATTAAAATTTTGGAAAAATAAAAAAAAAAAATTATCTCCAAACCATTGAGATTGCCTATGTTCAGGATCTGTAGTGATCACCTATTTTACATTCAAAATATAGTTCAAATTATCTTTTTTGAGTAGTTACATTTCTCTTCTGAGCCTTTAATGTTAGTCCTTCACAAATGTAGAAGAATATCAGTATGGTTATTGCAACTGCATGGAATTTTTTTTTTAAATATCACTGCAGTGTAGTCTCAAATAGTGTATTAAAAACTTTTATTTATTTTTAATTAGTCAGAAGCATTGTATTATAGAACTAAACACATTTATTTGTTTATTAACTTTATCAATTTAAAAAAATTATAGTTTATATAGAAACTTAAGTGCTCCAGTAAACCAAATAAATGAACCC
This sequence comes from Lycorma delicatula, assembly GCF_047948215.1. Lineage (NCBI taxonomy): Eukaryota > Metazoa > Arthropoda > Insecta > Hemiptera > Fulgoridae > Lycorma > Lycorma delicatula. The sequence continues at coordinate 176,937,825 of NC_134458.1, forward strand.
ATATAAAAATTTTGCAATTTAAATTTTGGAAAAATAAAAAAAAAAAATTATCTCCAAACCATTGAGATTGCCTATGTTCAGGATCTGTAGTGATCACCTTTTTTACATCCAAAATGTAGTTCAAATTATCTTTTTGCGAGTAGTTACATTTCTCCTCTGAGCCTTTAATATGTTACTCCTTCACAAATGTAGCAGAAATTATCAGTGTGGTTAATGCAACTGCATGGAATTTTTTTTTTTAAATATCACTGCAGTGTAGTCTCAAATAGTGTATTAAAAACTTTTATTTATTTTTAATTAGTCAGAAGCATTGTATTATAGAACTAAACACATTTATTTGTTTATTAACTTTATCAATTTAAATAAATTATAGTATATATAGAAACTTAAGTGCTCCAGTAAACCAAATAAATGAACCAATGTGAAAATTTTGCAATTTAAATTTTGTAAAAAATAAAAAAATAAAATTATCTTTATACCATTGAAAGTGCCTATGTTCAGGATCTGTAGTGATACCTATTTTACATTCAAAATATAGTTCAAATTATCTTTTTTGAGTAGTTACATTTCTCCTCTGAGCCTTTAATGTTACTCCTTCACAAATGTAGCAGAAATTATCAGTGTGGTTAATGCAACTGCATGGAATTTTTTTTTTAAATATCACTGCAGCGTAGTCTCAAACAGAATATTAAAAACTTTTATTTATTTTTAATTAGTCTGAAACATTGTATTACAGAACTAAACACATTAATTTGTTTATTTACTTTATCAATTTAAATAAATTATAGTTTATATAGAAACTTAAGTGCTGCAGTAAATCAAATAAATGAACCCATGTGAAAATTTTGCAATTTAAATTTTGTAAAAAAAAAAAGAAGAAATTATCTCCAAACCATTGAGAGTGCCTATGATCAGGATCTGTAGTGATCACCTTTTTTACATCCAAAATGTAGTTCAAATTATCTTTTTGTGAGTAGTTACATTTCTCCTCTGAGCCTTTAATATGTTACTCCTTCACAAATGTAGCAAAAATTATCAGTGTGGTTAATGCAACTGCATGGAATTTTTTTTTTCAAATATCACTGCAGTGTAGACTTAAACAGTGTATTAAAAACTTTTATTTATTTTTAATTAGTCAGAAGCATTGTATTACAGACACATTAATTTGTTTATTAACTTTATCAATTTAAATAAATTATAGTTTATATAGAAACTTAAGTGCTGCAGTAAATCAAATAAATGAACCCATGTGAAAATTTTGCAATTTAAATTTTGTAAAAAAAAAAAAATTATCTCCAAACCATTGAGAGTGCCTATGATCAGGATCTGTAGTGATCAACTGTTTTACATCCAAAATGTAGTTCAAATTATCTTTTTGTGAGTAGTTACATTTCTCCTCTGAGCCTTTAATATGTTACTCCTTCACAAATGTAGCAGAAATTATCAGTGTGGTTAATGCAACTGCATGGAATTTTTTTTTTTAAATATCACTGCAGTGTAGTCTCAAATAGTGTATTAAAAACTTTTATTTATTTTTAATTAGTCAGAAGCATTGTATTATGGAACTAAACACATTTATTTGTTTATTAACTTTATCAATTTAAATAAATTATAGTTTATATAGAAACTTAAGTGCTCCAGTAAACCAAATAAATGAACCCATGTAAACATTTTGCAATTTAAATTTTGGAAAAATAAAAAAAAAAAATTATCTCCAAACCATTGAGATTGCCTATGTTCAGGATCTGTAGTGATCACCTTTTTTACATCCAAAATGTAGTTCAAATTATTTTTTTTTAGAGTAGTTACATTTCTCCTCTGAGCCTTTAATGTTAGTCCTTCACAAATGTAGCAGAAATTATCAGTGTGGTTAATGCAACTGCATGGAATTTTTTTTTAAATATCAGTGCAGTATAGTCTCAAACAGTGTATTAAAAACTTTTATTTATTTTTAATTATTCGGAAGCATTGTATTACAGAACTAAACAATTTAATTTGTTTTTTAACTTTATCTATTTAAATAAATTATAGTTTATATAGAAACTTAAGTGCTGCAGTAAATCAAATAAATGAACCCATGTGAAAATTTTGCAATTTAAATTTTGTAAAAAATAAAAAAATAAAATTATCTTTATACCATTGAAAGTGCCTATGTTCAGGATCTGTAGTGATACCTATTTTACATTCAAAATATAGTTCAAATTATCTTTTTTGAGTAGTTACATTTCTCCTCTGAGCCTTTAATGTTACTCCTTCACAAATGTAGCAGAAATTATCAGTGTGGTTAATGCAACTGCATGGAATTTTTTTTTTAAATATCACTGCAGCGTAGTCTCAAACAGTGTATTAAAAACTTTTATTTATTTTTAATTAGTCTGAAACATTGTATTACAGAACTAAACACATTACTTTGTTTATTAACTTTATCAATTTAAATAAATTATAGTTTATATAGAAACTTTAGTGCCTCAGTAAATCAAATAAATGAACCCATGTGAAAATTTTGCAATTTAAATTTTGTAAAAAAAAAAAAAGAAATTATCTCCAAACCATTGAGAGTGCCTATGATCAGGATCTGTAGTGATCACCTTTTTTACATCCAAAATGTAGTTCAAATTATCTTTTTGTGAGTAGTTACATTTGTCCTCTGAGCCTTTCATATGTTACTCCTTCACAAATGTAGCAGAAATTATCAGTGTGGTTAATGCATCTGCATGGAATTTTTTTTTAAATATCACTGCAGTGTAGTTTCAAACATTGTATTAAAAACTTTTATTTATTTTTAATTAGTCAGAAGCATTGTATTACAGAACTAAACACATTAATTTGTTTATTTACTTTATCAATTTAAATAAATTATAGTATATATAGAAACTTAAGTGCTCCAGTAAATCAAATAAATGAACCCATGTGAAAATTTTGCAATTTAAATTTTGTAAAAAAAAAAAAAAATTATCTCCAAACCATTGAGAGTGCCTATGATCAGGATCTCTAGTGATCACCTTTTTTACATCCAAAATGTAGTTCAAATTATCTTTTTGTGAGTAGTTACATTTCTCCTCTGAGCCTTTAATATGTTACTCCTTCACAAATGTAGCAGAAATTATCAGTGTGGTTAATGCAACTGCATGGAATTTTTTTTTAAATATCACTGCAGTGTAGTCTCAAATAGTGTATTAAAAACTTTTATTTATTTTTAATTAGTCAGAAGCATTGTATTATAGAACTAAACACATTTATTTGTTTATTAACTTTATCAATTTAAATAAATTATAATTTATATAGAAACTTAAGTGCTCCAGTAAACCAAATAAATGAACCCATGTAAAAATTTTGCAATTTAAATTTTGTAAAGAATAAAAAAAAAAATTATCTCCAAACCATTGAGATTGCCTATGTTCAGGATCTGTAGTGATCACCTATTTTACATTCAAAATATAGTTCAAATTATCTTTTTTGAGTAGTTACATTTCTCTTCTGAGCCTTTAATGTTAGTCCTTCACAAATGTAGAAGAATATCAGTATGGTTAATGCAACTGCATGGAATTTTTTTTTTAAATATCACTGCAGTGTAGTCTCAAATAGTGTATTAAAAACTTTTATTTATTTTTAATTAGTCAGAAGCATTGTATTATAGAACTAAACACATTTATTTGTTTATTAACTTTTTCAATTTAAATAAATTATAGTTTATATAGAAACTTAAGTGCTCCAGTAAACCAAATAAATGAACCCATATAAAAATTTTGCAATTAAAATTTTGGAAAAATAAAAAAAAAAAATTATCTCCAAACTATTGGGATTGCCTATGTTCAGGATCTGTAGTGATCACCTATTTTACATTCAAAATATAGTTCAAATTATCAGTGTGGTTAATGCAACTGCATGGAATTTTTTTTTTAAATATCACTGCAGTGTAGTCTCAAATAGTGTATTAAAAACTTTTATTTATTTTTAATTATTCGGAAGCATTGTATTACAGAACTAAACAATTTAATTTGTTTATTAACTTTATCTATTTAAATAAATTATAGTTTATATAGAAACTTAAGTGCTGCAGTAAATCAAATAAATGAACCCATGTGAAAATTTTGCAATTTAAATTTTGTAAAAAAAAAAAGAAGAAATTATCTCCAAACCATTGAGAGTGCCTATGATCAGGATCTGTAGTGATCACCTTTTTTACATCCAAAATGTAGTTCAAATTATCTTTTTGTGAGTAGTTACATTTCTCCTCTGAGCCTTTAATGTTAGTCCTTCACAAATGTAGCAGAAATTATCAGTGTGGTTAATGCAACTGCATGGAATTTTTTTTTAAATATCAGTGCAGTATAGTCTCAAACAGTGTATTAAAAACTTTTATTTATTTTTCATTAGTCAGAAGCAATGTATTACAGACACATTAATTTGTTTATTAACTTTATCAATTTAAATAAATTATAGTTTATATAGAAACTTAAGTGCTGCAGTAAATCAAATAAATGAACCCATGTGAAAAATTTGCAATTTAAATTTTGTAAAAAATAAAAAAAATAAAATTATCTCCAAACCATTGAGAGTGCCTATGTTCAGGATCTGTAGTGATCACCTATTTTACATTCAAAATATAGTTCAAATTATTTTTTTTTAGAGTAGTTACATTTCTCCTCTGAGCCTTTAATGTTAGTCCTTCACAAATGTAGCAGAAATTATCAGTGTGGTTAATGCAACTGCATGGAATTTTTTTTTAAATATCAGTGCAGTATAGTCTCAAACAGTGTATTAAAAACTTTTATTTATTTTTAATTATTCGGAAGCATTGTATTACAGAACTAAACAATTTAATTTGTTTTTTAACTTTATCTATTTAAATAAATTATAGTTTATATAGAAACTTAAGTGCTGCAGTAAATCAAATAAATGAACCCATGTGAAAATTTTGCAATTTAAATTTTGTAAAAAATAAAAAAATAAAATTATCTTTATACCATTGAAAGTGCCTATGTTCAGGATCTGTAGTGATACCTATTTTACATTCAAAATATAGTTCAAATTATCTTTTTTGAGTAGTTACATTTCTCCTCTGAGCCTTTAATGTTACTCCTTCACAAATGTAGCAGAAATTATCAGTGTGGTTAATGCAACTGCATGGAATTTTTTTTTTAAATATCACTGCAGCGTAGTCTCAAACAGTGTATTAAAAACTTTTATTTATTTTTAATTAGTCTGAAACATTGTATTACAGAACTAAACACATTACTTTGTTTATTAACTTTATCAATTTAAATAAATTATAGTTTATATAGAAACATTAGTGCCTCAGTAAATCAAATAAATGAACCCATGTGAAAATTTTGCAATTTAAATTTTGTAAAAAAAAAAAAAGAAATTATCTCCAAACCATTGAGAGTGCCTATGATCAGGATCTGTAGTGATCACCTTTTTTACATCCAAAATGTAGTTCAAATTATCTTTTTGTGAGTAGTTACATTTGTCCTCTGAGCCTTTCATATGTTACTCCTTCACAAATGTAGCAGAAATTATCAGTGTGGTTAATGCATCTGCATGGAATTTTTTTTTAAATATCACTGCAGTGTAGTTTCAAACATTGTATTAAAAACTTTTATTTATTTTTAATTAGTCAGAAGCATTGTATTACAGAACTAAACACATTAATTTGTTTATTTACTTTATCAATTTAAATAAATTATAGTATATATAGAAACTTAAGTGCTCCAGTAAATCAAATAAATGAACCCATGTGAAAATTTTGCAATTTAAATTTTGTAAAAAAAAAAAAAAATTATCTCCAAACCATTGAGAGTGCCTATGATCAGGATCTCTAGTGATCACCTTTTTTACATCCAAAATGTAGTTCAAATTATCTTTTTGTGAGTAGTTACATTTCTCCTCTGAGCCTTTAATATGCTACTCCTTCACAAATGTAGCAGAAATTATCAGTGTGGTTAATGCAACTGCATGGAATTTTTTTTTTAAATATCACTGCAGTGTAGTCTCAAATAGTGTATTAAAAACTTTTATTTATTTTTAATTAGTCAGAAGCATTGTATTATAGAACTAAACACATTTATTTGTTTATTAACTTTATCAATTTAAATAAATTATAATTTATATAGAAACTTAAGTGCTCCAGTAAACCAAATAAATGAACCCATGTAAAAATTTTGCAATTTAAATTTTGTAAAGAATAAAAAAAAAAAATTATCTCCAAACCATTGAGATTGCCTATGTTCAGGATCTGTAGTGATCACCTATTTTACATTCAAAATATAGTTCAAATTATCTTTTTTGAGTAGTTACATTTCTCTTCTGAGCCTTTAATGTTAGTCCTTCACAAATGTAGAAGAATATCAGTATGGTTAATGCAACTGCATGGAATTTTTTTTTTAAATATCACTGCAGTGTAGTCTCAAATAGTGTATTAAAAACTTTTATTTATTTTTAATTAGTCAGAAGCATTGTATTATAGAACTAAACACATTTATTTGTTTATTAACTTTTTCAATTTAAATAAATTATAGTTTATATAGAAACTTAAGTGCTCCAGTAAACCAAATAAATGAACCCATATAAAAATTTTGCAATTAAAATTTTGGAAAAATAAAAAAAAAAAATTATCTCCAAACCATTGAGATTGCCTATGTTCAGGATCTGTAGTGATCACCTTTTTTACATCCAAAATGTAGTTCAAATTATCTTTTTGCGAGTAGTTACATTTCTCCTCTGAGCCTTTAATGTTAGTCCTTCACAAATGTAGCAGAAATTATCAGTGTGGTTAATGCAACTGCATGGAATTTTTTTTTAAATATCAGTACAGTATAGTCTCAAACAGTGTATTAAAAACTTTTATTTATTTTTAATTATTCGGAAGCATTGTATTACAGAACTAAACAATTTAATTTGTTTTTTAACTTTATCTATTTAAATAAATTATAGTTTATATAGAAACTTAAGTGCTGCAGTAAATCAAATAAATGAACCCATGTGAAAATTTTGCAATTTAAATTTTGTAAAAAATAAAAAAATAAAATTATCTTTATACCATTGAAAGTGCCTATGTTCAGGATCTGTAGTGATACCTATTTTACATCCAAAATGTAGTTCAAATTATCTTTTTGTGAGTAGTTACATTTCTCCTCTGAGCCTTTAATATGTTACTCCTTCACAAATGTAGCAGAAATTATCAGTGTGGTTAATGCAACTGCATGGAATTTTTTTTTTAAATATCACTGCAGTGTAGTCTCAAATAGTGTATTAAAAACTTTTATTTATTTTTAATTAGTCAGAAGCATTGTATTATAGAACTAAACACATTTATTTGTTTATTAACTTTATCAATTTAAATAAATTATAATTTATATAGAAACTTAAGTGCTCCAGTAAACCAAATAAATGAACCCATGTAAAAATTTTGCAATTTAAATTTTGTAAAGAATAAAAAAAAAAAATTATCTCCAAACCATTGAGATTGCCTATGTTCAGGATCTGTAGTGATCACCTATTTTACATTCAAAATATAGTTCAAATTATCTTTTTTGAGTAGTTACATTTCTCTTCTGAGCCTTTAATGTTAGTCCTTCACAAATGTAGAAGAATATCAGTATGGTTAATGCAACTGCATGGAATTTTTTTTTTAAATATCACTGCAGTGTAGTCTCAAATAGTGTATTAAAAACTTTTATTTATTTTTAATTAGTCAGAAGCATTGTATTATAGAACTAAACACATTTATTTGTTTATTAACTTTTTCAATTTAAATAAATTATAGTTTATATAGAAACTTAAGTGCTCCAGTAAACCAAATAAATGAACCCATATAAAAATTTTGCAATTAAAATTTTGGAAAAATAAAAAAAAAAAATTATCTCCAAACTATTGGGATTGCCTATGTTCAGGATCTGTAGTGATCACCTATTTTACATTCAAAATATAGTTCAAATTATCAGTGTGGTTAATGCAACTGCATGGAATTTTTTTTTTAAATATCACTGCAGTGTAGTCTCAAATAGTGTATTAAAAACTTTTATTTATTTTTAATTATTCGGAAGCATTGTATTACAGAACTAAACAATTTAATTTGTTTATTAACTTTATCTATTTAAATAAATTATAGTTTATATAGAAACTTAAGTGCTGCAGTAAATCAAATAAATGAACCCATGTGAAAATTTTGCAATTTAAATTTTGTAAAAAAAAAAAGAAGAAATTATCTCCAAACCATTGAGAGTGCCTATGATCAGGATCTGTAGTGATCACCTTTTTTACATCCAAAATGTAGTTCAAATTATCTTTTTGTGAGTAGTTACATTTCTCCTCTGAGCCTTTAATGTTAGTCCTTCACAAATGTAGCAGAAATTATCAGTGTGGTTAATGCAACTGCATGGAATTTTTTTTTTAATATCAGTGCAGTATAGTCTCAAACAGTGTATTAAAAACTTTTATTTATTTTTCATTAGTCAGAAGCAATGTATTACAGACACATTAATTTGTTTATTAACTTTATCAATTTAAATAAATTATAGTTTATATAGAAACTTAAGTGCTGCAGTAAATCAAATAAATGAACCCATGTGAAAAATTTGCAATTTAAATTTTGTAAAAAATAAAAAAAATAAAATTATCTCCAAACCATTGAGAGTGCCTATGTTCAGGATCTGTAGTGATCACCTATTTTACATTCAAAATATAGTTCAAATTATTTTTTTTTAGAGTAGTTACATTTCTCCTCTGAGCCTTTAATGTTAGTCCTTCACAAATGTAGCAGAAATTATCAGTGTGGTTAATGCAACTGCATGGAATTTTTTTTTAAATATCAGTGCAGTATAGTCTCAAACAGTGTATTAAAAACTTTTATTTATTTTTAATTATTCGGAAGCATTGTATTACAGAACTAAACAATTTAATTTGTTTTTTAACTTTATCTATTTAAATAAATTATAGTTTATATAGAAACTTAAGTGCTGCAGTAAATCAAATAAATGAACCCATGTGAAAATTTTGCAATTTAAATTTTGTAAAAAATAAAAAAATAAAATTATCTTTATACCATTGAAAGTGCCTATGTTCAGGATCTGTAGTGATACCTATTTTACATTCAAAATATAGTTCAAATTATCTTTTTTGAGTAGTTACATTTCTCCTCTGAGCCTTTAATGTTACTCCTTCACAAATGTAGCAGAAATTATCAGTGTGGTTAATGCAACTGCATGGAATTTTTTTTTTAAATATCACTGCAGCGTAGTCTCAAACAGTGTATTAAAAACTTTTATTTATTTTTAATTAGTCTGAAACATTGTATTACAGAACTAAACACATTACTTTGTTTATTAACTTTATCAATTTAAATAAATTATAGTTTATATAGAAACATTAGTGCCTCAGTAAATCAAATAAATGAACCCATGTGAAAATTTTGCAATTTAAATTTTGTAAAAAAAAAAAAAGAAATTATCTCCAAACCATTGAGAGTGCCTATGATCAGGATCTGTAGTGATCACCTTTTTTACATCCAAAATGTAGTTCAAATTATCTTTTTGTGAGTAGTTACATTTGTCCTCTGAGCCTTTCATATGTTACTCCTTCACAAATGTAGCAGAAATTATCAGTGTGGTTAATGCATCTGCATGGAATTTTTTTTTAAATATCACTGCAGTGTAGTTTCAAACATTGTATTAAAAACTTTTATTTATTTTTAATTAGTCAGAAGCATTGTATTACAGAACTAAACACATTAATTTGTTTATTTACTTTATCAATTTAAATAAATTATAGTATATATAGAAACTTAAGTGCTCCAGTAAATCAAATAAATGAACCCATGTGAAAATTTTGCAATTTAAATATTGTAAAAAAAAAAAAAAATTATCTCCAAACCATTGAGAGTGCCTATGATCAGGATCTCTAGTGATCACCTTTTTTACATCCAAAATGTAGTTCAAATTATCTTTTTGTGAGTAGTTACATTTCTCCTCTGAGCCTTTAATATGCTACTCCTTCACAAATGTAGCAGAAATTATCAGTGTGGTTAATGCAACTGCATGGAATTTTTTTTTTTTATATCACTGCAGTGTAGTCTCAAATAGTGTATTAAAAACTTTTATTTATTTTTAATTAGTCAGAAGCATTGTATTATAGAACTAAACACATTTATTTGTTTATTAACTTTATCAATTTAAATAAATTATAATTTATATAGAAACTTAAGTGCTCCAGTAAACCAAATAAATGAACCCATGTAAAAATTTTGCAATTTAAATTTTGTAAAGAATAAAAAAAAAAAATTATCTCCAAACCATTGAGATTGCCTATGTTCAGGATCTGTAGTGATCACCTATTTTACATTCAAAATATAGTTCAAATTATCTTTTTTGAGTAGTTACATTTCTCTTCTGAGCCTTTAATGTTAGTCCTTCACAAATGTAGAAGAATATCAGTATGGTTAATGCAACTGCATGGAATTTTTTTTTTAAATATCACTGCAGTGTAGTCTCAAATAGTGTATTAAAAACTTTTATTTATTTTTAATTAGTCAGAAGCATTGTATTATAGAACTAAACACATTTATTTGTTTATTAACTTTTTCAATTTAAATAAATTATAGTTTATATAGAAACTTAAGTGCTCCAGTAAACCAAATAAATGAACCCATATAAAAATTTTGCAATTAAAATTTTGGAAAAATAAAAAAAAAAAATTATCTCCAAACCATTGAGATTGCCTATGTTCAGGATCTGTAGTGATCACCTATTTTACATTCAAAATATAGTTCAAATTATCTTTTTTGAGTAGTTACATTTCTCTTCTGAGCCTTTAATGTTAGTCCTTCACAAATGTAGAAGAATATCAGTATGGTTATTGCAACTGCATGGAATTTTTTTTTTAAATATCACTGCAGTGTAGTCTCAAATAGTGTATTAAAAACTTTTATTTATTTTTAATTAGTCAGAAGCATTGTATTATAGAACTAAACACATTTATTTGTTTATTAACTTTATCAATTTAAAAAAATTATAGTTTATATAGAAACTTAAGTGCTCCAGTAAACCAAATAAATGAACCCATATAAAAATTTTGCAATTTAAATTTTGGAAAAATAAAAAAAAAAAATTATCTCCAAACCATTGAGATTGCCTATGTTCAGGATCTGTAGTGATCACCTTTTTTACATCCAAAATGTAGTTCAAATTATCTTTTTGCGAGTAGTTACATTTCTCCTCTGAGCCTTTAATATGTTACTCCTTCACAAATGTAGCAGAAATTATCAGTGTGGTTAATGCAACTGCATGGAATTTTTTTTTTTAAATATCACTGCAGTGTAGTCTCAAATAGTGTATTAAAAACTTTTATTTATTTTTAATTAGTCAGAAGCATTGTATTATAGAACTAAACACATTTATTTGTTTATTAACTTTATCAATTTAAATAAATTATAGTATATATAGAAACTTAAGTGCTCCAGTAAACCAAATAAATGAACCAATGTGAAAATTTTGCAATTTAAATTTTGTAAAAAATAAAAAAATAAAATTATCTTTATACCATTGAAAGTGCCTATGTTCAGGATCTGTAGTGATACCTATTTTACATTCAAAATATAGTTCAAATTATCTTTTTTGAGTAGTTACATTTCTCCTCTGAGCCTTTAATGTTACTCCTTCACAAATGTAGCAGAAATTATCAGTGTGGTTAATGCAACTGCATGGAATTTTTTTTTTAAATATCACTGCAGCGTAGTCTCAAACAGAATATTAAAAACTTTTATTTATTTTTAATTAGTCTGAAACATTGTATTACAGAACTAAACACATTAATTTGTTTATTTACTTTATCAATTTAAATAAATTATAGTTTATATAGAAACTTAAGTGCTGCAGTAAATCAAATAAATGAACCCATGTGAAAATTTTGCAATTTAAATTTTGTAAAAAAAAAAAGAAGAAATTATCTCCAAACCATTGAGAGTGCCTATGATCAGGATCTGTAGTGATCACCTTTTTTACATCCAAAATGTAGTTCAAATTATCTTTTTGTGAGTAGTTACATTTCTCCTCTGAGCCTTTAATATGTTACTCCTTCACAAATGTAGCAAAAATTATCAGTGTGGTTAATGCAACTGCATGGAATTTTTTTTTTCAAATATCACTGCAGTGTAGACTTAAACAGTGTATTAAAAACTTTTATTTATTTTTAATTAGTCAGAAGCATTGTATTACAGACACATTAATTTGTTTATTAACTTTATCAATTTAAATAAATTATAGTTTATATAGAAACTTAAGTGCTGCAGTAAATCAAATAAATGAACCCATGTGAAAATTTTGCAATTTAAATTTTGTAAAAAAAAAAAAATTATCTCCAAACCATTGAGAGTGCCTATGATCAGGATCTGTAGTGATCAACTGTTTTACATCCAAAATGTAGTTCAAATTATCTTTTTGTGAGTAGTTACATTTCTCCTCTGAGCCTTTAATATGTTACTCCTTCACAAATGTAGCAGAAATTATCAGTGTGGTTAATGCAACTGCATGGAATTTTTTTTTTTAAATATCACTGCAGTGTAGTCTCAAATAGTGTATTAAAAACTTTTATTTATTTTTAATTAGTCAGAAGCATTGTATTATGGAACTAAACACATTTATTTGTTTATTAACTTTATCAATTTAAATAAATTATAGTTTATATAGAAACTTAAGTGCTCCAGTAAACCAAATAAATGAACCCATGTAAACATTTTGCAATTTAAATTTTGGAAAAATAAAAAAAAAAAATTATCTCCAAACCATTGAGATTGCCTATGTTCAGGATCTGTAGTGATCACCTTTTTTACATCCAAAATGTAGTTCAAATTATTTTTTTTTAGAGTAGTTACATTTCTCCTCTGAGCCTTTAATGTTAGTCCTTCACAAATGTAGCAGAAATTATCAGTGTGGTTAATGCAACTGCATGGAATTTTTTTTTAAATATCAGTGCAGTATAGTCTCAAACAGTGTATTAAAAACTTTTATTTATTTTTAATTATTCGGAAGCATTGTATTACAGAACTAAACAATTTAATTTGTTTTTTAACTTTATCTATTTAAATAAATTATAGTTTATATAGAAACTTAAGTGCTGCAGTAAATCAAATAAATGAACCCATGTGAAAATTTTGCAATTTAAATTTTGTAAAAAATAAAAAAATAAAATTATCTTTATACCATTGAAAGTGCCTATGTTCAGGATCTGTAGTGATACCTATTTTACATTCAAAATATAGTTCAAATTATCTTTTTTGAGTAGTTACATTTCTCCTCTGAGCCTTTAATGTTACTCCTTCACAAATGTAGCAGAAATTATCAGTGTGGTTAATGCAACTGCATGGAATTTTTTTTTTAAATATCACTGCAGCGTAGTCTCAAACAGTGTATTAAAAACTTTTATTTATTTTTAATTAGTCTGAAACATTGTATTACAGAACTAAACACATTACTTTGTTTATTAACTTTATCAATTTAAATAAATTATAGTTTATATAGAAACTTTAGTGCCTCAGTAAATCAAATAAATGAACCCATGTGAAAATTTTGCAATTTAAATTTTGTAAAAAAAAAAAAAGAAATTATCTCCAAACCATTGAGAGTGCCTATGATCAGGATCTGTAGTGATCACCTTTTTTACATCCAAAATGTAGTTCAAATTATCTTTTTGTGAGTAGTTACATTTGTCCTCTGAGCCTTTCATATGTTACTCCTTCACAAATGTAGCAGAAATTATCAGTGTGGTTAATGCATCTGCATGGAATTTTTTTTTAAATATCACTGCAGTGTAGTTTCAAACATTGTATTAAAAACTTTTATTTATTTTTAATTAGTCAGAAGCATTGTATTACAGAACTAAACACATTAATTTGTTTATTTACTTTATCAATTTAAATAAATTATAGTATATATAGAAACTTAAGTGCTCCAGTAAATCAAATAAATGAACCCATGTGAAAATTTTGCAATTTAAATTTTGTAAAAAAAAAAAAAAAAATTATCTCCAAACCATTGAGAGTGCCTATGATCAGGATCTCTAGTGATCACCTTTTTTACATCCAAAATGTAGTTCAAATTATCTTTTTGTGAGTAGTTACATTTCTCCTCTGAGCCTTTAATATGTTACTCCTTCACAAATGTAGCAGAAATTATCAGTGTGGTTAATGCAACTGCATGGAATTTTTTTTTTAAATATCACTGCAGTGTAGTCTCAAATAGTGTATTAAAAACTTTTATTTATTTTTAATTAGTCAGAAGCATTGTATTATAGAACTAAACACATTTATTTGTTTATTAACTTTATCAATTTAAATAAATTATAATTTATATAGAAACTTAAGTGCTCCAGTAAACCAAATAAATGAACCCATGTAAAAATTTTGCAATTTAAATTTTGTAAAGAATAAAAAAAAAAATTATCTCCAAACCATTGAGATTGCCTATGTTCAGGATCTGTAGTGATCACCCATTTTACATTCAAAATATAGTTCAAATTATCTTTTTTGAGTAGTTACATTTCTCTTCTGAGCCTTTAATGTTAGTCCTTCACAAATGTAGAAGAATATCAGTATGGTTAATGCAACTGCATGGAATTTTTTTTTTAAATATCACTGCAGTGTAGTCTCAAATAGTGTATTAAAAACTTTTATTTATTTTTAATTAGTCAGAAGCATTGTATTATAGAACTAAACACATTTATTTGTTTATTAACTTTTTCAATTTAAATAAATTATAGTTTATATAGAAACTTAAGTGCTCCAGTAAACCAAATAAATGAACCCATATAAAAATTTTGCAATTAAAATTTTGGAAAAATAAAAAAAAAAAATTATCTCCAAACTATTGGGATTGCCTATGTTCAGGATCTGTAGTGATCACCTATTTTACATTCAAAATATAGTTCAAATTATCAGTGTGGTTAATGCAACTGCATGGAATTTTTTTTTTAAATATCACTGCAGTGTAGTCTCAAATAGTGTATTAAAAACTTTTATTTATTTTTAATTATTCGGAAGCATTGTATTACAGAACTAAACAATTTAATTTGTTTATTAACTTTATCTATTTAAATAAATTATAGTTTATATAGAAACTTAAGTGCTGCAGTAAATCAAATAAATGAACCCATGTGAAAATTTTGCAATTTAAATTTTGTAAAAAAAAAAAGAAGAAATTATCTCCAAACCATTGAGAGTGCCTATGATCAGGATCTGTAGTGATCACCTTTTTTACATCCAAAATGTAGTTCAAATTATCTTTTTGTGAGTAGTTACATTTCTCCTCTGAGCCTTTAATGTTAGTCCTTCACAAATGTAGCAGAAATTATCAGTGTGGTTAATGCAACTGCATGGAATTTTTTTTTAAATATCAGTGCAGTATAGTCTCAAACAGTGTATTAAAAACTTTTATTTATTTTTCATTAGTCAGAAGCAATGTATTACAGACACATTAATTTGTTTATTAACTTTATCAATTTAAATAAATTATAGTTTATATAGAAACTTAAGTGCTGCAGTAAATCAAATAAATGAACCCATGTGAAAAATTTGCAATTTAAATTTTGTAAAAAATAAAAAAAATAAAATTATCTCCAAACCATTGAGAGTGCCTATGTTCAGGATCTGTAGTGATCACCTATTTTACATTCAAAATATAGTTCAAATTATTTTTTTTTAGAGTAGTTACATTTCTCCTCTGAGCCTTTAATGTTAGTCCTTCACAAATGTAGCAGAAATTATCAGTGTGGTTAATGCAACTGCATGGAATTTTTTTTTAAATATCAGTGCAGTATAGTCTCAAACAGTGTATTAAAAACTTTTATTTATTTTTAATTATTCGGAAGCATTGTATTACAGAACTAAACAATTTAATTTGTTTTTTAACTTTATCTATTTAAATAAATTATAGTTTATATAGAAACTTAAGTGCTGCAGTAAATCAAATAAATGAACCCATGTGAAAATTTTGCAATTTAAATTTTGTAAAAAATAAAAAAATAAAATTATCTTTATACCATTGAAAGTGCCTATGTTCAGGATCTGTAGTGATACCTATTTTACATTCAAAATATAGTTCAAATTATCTTTTTTGAGTAGTTACATTTCTCCTCTGAGCCTTTAATGTTACTCCTTCACAAATGTAGCAGAAATTATCAGTGTGGTTAATGCAACTGCATGGAATTTTTTTTTTAAATATCACTGCAGCGTAGTCTCAAACAGTGTATTAAAAACTTTTATTTATTTTTAATTAGTCTGAAACATTGTATTACAGAACTAAACACATTACTTTGTTTATTAACTTTATCAATTTAAATAAATTATAGTTTATATAGAAACATTAGTGCCTCAGTAAATCAAATAAATGAACCCATGTGAAAATTTTGCAATTTAAATTTTGTAAAAAAAAAAAAAGAAATTATCTCCAAACCATTGAGAGTGCCTATGATCAGGATCTGTAGTGATCACCTTTTTTACATCCAAAATGTAGTTCAAATTATCTTTTTGTGAGTAGTTACATTTGTCCTCTGAGCCTTTCATATGTTACTCCTTCACAAATGTAGCAGAAATTATCAGTGTGGTTAATGCATCTGCATGGAATTTTTTTTTAAATATCACTGCAGTGTAGTTTCAAACATTGTATTAAAAACTTTTATTTATTTTTAATTAGTCAGAAGCATTGTATTACAGAACTAAACACATTAATTTGTTTATTTACTTTATCAATTTAAATAAATTATAGTATATATAGAAACTTAAGTGCTCCAGTAAATCAAATAAATGAACCCATGTGAAAATTTTGCAATTTAAATTTTGTAAAAAAAAAAAAAAATTATCTCCAAACCATTGAGAGTGCCTATGATCAGGATCTCTAGTGATCACCTTTTTTACATCCAAAATGTAGTTCAAATTATCTTTTTGTGAGTAGTTACATTTCTCCTCTGAGCCTTTAATATGCTACTCCTTCACAAATGTAGCAGAAATTATCAGTGTGGTTAATGCAACTGCATGGAATTTTTTTTTTAAATATCACTGCAGTGTAGTCTCAAATAGTGTATTAAAAACTTTTATTTATTTTTAATTAGTCAGAAGCATTGTATTATAGAACTAAACACATTTATTTGTTTATTAACTTTATCAATTTAAATAAATTATAATTTATATAGAAACTTAAGTGCTCCAGTAAACCAAATAAATGAACCCATGTAAAAATTTTGCAATTTAAATTTTGTAAAGAATAAAAAAAAAAAATTATCTCCAAACCATTGAGATTGCCTATGTTCAGGATCTGTAGTGATCACCTATTTTACATTCAAAATATAGTTCAAATTATCTTTTTTTGAGTAGTTACATTTCTCTTCTGAGCCTTTAATGTTAGTCCTTCACAAATGTAGAAGAATATCAGTATGGTTAATGCAACTGCATGGAATTTTTTTTTTAAATATCACTGCAGTGTAGTCTCAAATAGTGTATTAAAAACTTTTATTTATTTTTAATTAGTCAGAAGCATTGTATTATAGAACTAAACACATTTATTTGTTTATTAACTTTTTCAATTTAAATAAATTATAGTTTATATAGAAACTTAAGTGCTCCAGTAAACCAAATAAATGAACCCATATAAAAATTTTGCAATTAAAATTTTGGAAAAATAAAAAAAAAAAATTATCTCCAAACCATTGAGATTGCCTATGTTCAGGATCTGTAGTGATCACCTATTTTACATTCAAAATATAGTTCAAATTATCTTTTTTGAGTAGTTACATTTCTCTTCTGAGCCTTTAATGTTAGTCCTTCACAAATGTAGAAGAATATCAGTATGGTTATTGCAACTGCATGGAATTTTTTTTTTAAATATCACTGCAGTGTAGTCTCAAATAGTGTATTAAAAACTTTTATTTATTTTTAATTAGTCAGAAGCATTGTATTATAGAACTAAACACATTTATTTGTTTATTAACTTTATCAATTTAAAAAAATTATAGTTTATATAGAAACTTAAGTGCTCCAGTAAACCAAATAAATGAACCCATATAAAAATTTTGCAATTT
The DNA here is from genome assembly GCF_047948215.1 of Lycorma delicatula. NCBI lineage: Eukaryota > Metazoa > Arthropoda > Insecta > Hemiptera > Fulgoridae > Lycorma > Lycorma delicatula. The sequence goes on from NC_134458.1 coordinate 176,955,888, forward strand.
AAATTTTGGAAAAATAAAAAAAAAAAATTATCTCCAAACCATTGAGATTGCCTATGTTCAGGATCTGTAGTGATCACCTTTTTTACATCCAAAATGTAGTTCAAATTATCTTTTTGCGAGTAGTTACATTTCTCCTCTGAGCCTTTAATATGTTACTCCTTCACAAATGTAGCAGAAATTATCAGTGTGGTTAATGCAACTGCATGGAATTTTTTTTTTTAAATATCACTGCAGTGTAGTCTCAAATAGTGTATTAAAAACTTTTATTTATTTTTAATTAGTCAGAAGCATTGTATTATAGAACTAAACACATTTATTTGTTTATTAACTTTATCAATTTAAATAAATTATAGTATATATAGAAACTTAAGTGCTCCAGTAAACCAAATAAATGAACCAATGTGAAAATTTTGCAATTTAAATTTTGTAAAAAATAAAAAAATAAAATTATCTTTATACCATTGAAAGTGCCTATGTTCAGGATCTGTAGTGATACCTATTTTACATTCAAAATATAGTTCAAATTATCTTTTTTGAGTAGTTACATTTCTCCTCTGAGCCTTTAATGTTACTCCTTCACAAATGTAGCAGAAATTATCAGTGTGGTTAATGCAACTGCATGGAATTTTTTTTTTAAATATCACTGCAGCGTAGTCTCAAACAGAATATTAAAAACTTTTATTTATTTTTAATTAGTCTGAAACATTGTATTACAGAACTAAACACATTAATTTGTTTATTTACTTTATCAATTTAAATAAATTATAGTTTATATAGAAACTTAAGTGCTGCAGTAAATCAAATAAATGAACCCATGTGAAAATTTTGCAATTTAAATTTTGTAAAAAAAAAAAGAAGAAATTATCTCCAAACCATTGAGAGTGCCTATGATCAGGATCTGTAGTGATCACCTTTTTTACATCCAAAATGTAGTTCAAATTATCTTTTTGTGAGTAGTTACATTTCTCCTCTGAGCCTTTAATATGTTACTCCTTCACAAATGTAGCAAAAATTATCAGTGTGGTTAATGCAACTGCATGGAATTTTTTTTTTCAAATATCACTGCAGTGTAGACTTAAACAGTGTATTAAAAACTTTTATTTATTTTTAATTAGTCAGAAGCATTGTATTACAGACACATTAATTTGTTTATTAACTTTATCAATTTAAATAAATTATAGTTTATATAGAAACTTAAGTGCTGCAGTAAATCAAATAAATGAACCCATGTGAAAATTTTGCAATTTAAATTTTGTAAAAAAAAAAAAATTATCTCCAAACCATTGAGAGTGCCTATGATCAGGATCTGTAGTGATCAACTGTTTTACATCCAAAATGTAGTTCAAATTATCTTTTTGTGAGTAGTTACATTTCTCCTCTGAGCCTTTAATATGTTACTCCTTCACAAATGTAGCAGAAATTATCAGTGTGGTTAATGCAACTGCATGGAATTTTTTTTTTTAAATATCACTGCAGTGTAGTCTCAAATAGTGTATTAAAAACTTTTATTTATTTTTAATTAGTCAGAAGCATTGTATTATGGAACTAAACACATTTATTTGTTTATTAACTTTATCAATTTAAATAAATTATAGTTTATATAGAAACTTAAGTGCTCCAGTAAACCAAATAAATGAACCCATGTAAACATTTTGCAATTTAAATTTTGGAAAAATAAAAAAAAAAAATTATCTCCAAACCATTGAGATTGCCTATGTTCAGGATCTGTAGTGATCACCTTTTTTACATCCAAAATGTAGTTCAAATTATTTTTTTTTAGAGTAGTTACATTTCTCCTCTGAGCCTTTAATGTTAGTCCTTCACAAATGTAGCAGAAATTATCAGTGTGGTTAATGCAACTGCATGGAATTTTTTTTTAAATATCAGTGCAGTATAGTCTCAAACAGTGTATTAAAAACTTTTATTTATTTTTAATTATTCGGAAGCATTGTATTACAGAACTAAACAATTTAATTTGTTTTTTAACTTTATCTATTTAAATAAATTATAGTTTATATAGAAACTTAAGTGCTGCAGTAAATCAAATAAATGAACCCATGTGAAAATTTTGCAATTTAAATTTTGTAAAAAATAAAAAAATAAAATTATCTTTATACCATTGAAAGTGCCTATGTTCAGGATCTGTAGTGATACCTATTTTACATTCAAAATATAGTTCAAATTATCTTTTTTGAGTAGTTACATTTCTCCTCTGAGCCTTTAATGTTACTCCTTCACAAATGTAGCAGAAATTATCAGTGTGGTTAATGCAACTGCATGGAATTTTTTTTTTAAATATCACTGCAGCGTAGTCTCAAACAGTGTATTAAAAACTTTTATTTATTTTTAATTAGTCTGAAACATTGTATTACAGAACTAAACACATTACTTTGTTTATTAACTTTATCAATTTAAATAAATTATAGTTTATATAGAAACTTTAGTGCCTCAGTAAATCAAATAAATGAACCCATGTGAAAATTTTGCAATTTAAATTTTGTAAAAAAAAAAAAAGAAATTATCTCCAAACCATTGAGAGTGCCTATGATCAGGATCTGTAGTGATCACCTTTTTTACATCCAAAATGTAGTTCAAATTATCTTTTTGTGAGTAGTTACATTTGTCCTCTGAGCCTTTCATATGTTACTCCTTCACAAATGTAGCAGAAATTATCAGTGTGGTTAATGCATCTGCATGGAATTTTTTTTTAAATATCACTGCAGTGTAGTTTCAAACATTGTATTAAAAACTTTTATTTATTTTTAATTAGTCAGAAGCATTGTATTACAGAACTAAACACATTAATTTGTTTATTTACTTTATCAATTTAAATAAATTATAGTATATATAGAAACTTAAGTGCTCCAGTAAATCAAATAAATGAACCCATGTGAAAATTTTGCAATTTAAATTTTGTAAAAAAAAAAAAAAAATTATCTCCAAACCATTGAGAGTGCCTATGATCAGGATCTCTAGTGATCACCTTTTTTACATCCAAAATGTAGTTCAAATTATCTTTTTGTGAGTAGTTACATTTCTCCTCTGAGCCTTTAATATGTTACTCCTTCACAAATGTAGCAGAAATTATCAGTGTGGTTAATGCAACTGCATGGAATTTTTTTTTTAAATATCACTGCAGTGTAGTCTCAAATAGTGTATTAAAAACTTTTATTTATTTTTAATTAGTCAGAAGCATTGTATTATAGAACTAAACACATTTATTTGTTTATTAACTTTATCAATTTAAATAAATTATAATTTATATAGAAACTTAAGTGCTCCAGTAAACCAAATAAATGAACCCATGTAAAAATTTTGCAATTTAAATTTTGTAAAGAATAAAAAAAAAAATTATCTCCAAACCATTGAGATTGCCTATGTTCAGGATCTGTAGTGATCACCTATTTTACATTCAAAATATAGTTCAAATTATCTTTTTTGAGTAGTTACATTTCTCTTCTGAGCCTTTAATGTTAGTCCTTCACAAATGTAGAAGAATATCAGTATGGTTAATGCAACTGCATGGAATTTTTTTTTTAAATATCACTGCAGTGTAGTCTCAAATAGTGTATTAAAAACTTTTATTTATTTTTAATTAGTCAGAAGCATTGTATTATAGAACTAAACACATTTATTTGTTTATTAACTTTTTCAATTTAAATAAATTATAGTTTATATAGAAACTTAAGTGCTCCAGTAAACCAAATAAATGAACCCATATAAAAATTTTGCAATTAAAATTTTGGAAAAATAAAAAAAAAAAATTATCTCCAAACTATTGGGATTGCCTATGTTCAGGATCTGTAGTGATCACCTATTTTACATTCAAAATATAGTTCAAATTATCAGTGTGGTTAATGCAACTGCATGGAATTTTTTTTTTAAATATCACTGCAGTGTAGTCTCAAATAGTGTATTAAAAACTTTTATTTATTTTTAATTATTCGGAAGCATTGTATTACAGAACTAAACAATTTAATTTGTTTATTAACTTTATCTATTTAAATAAATTATAGTTTATATAGAAACTTAAGTGCTGCAGTAAATCAAATAAATGAACCCATGTGAAAATTTTGCAATTTAAATTTTGTAAAAAAAAAAAGAAGAAATTATCTCCAAACCATTGAGAGTGCCTATGATCAGGATCTGTAGTGATCACCTTTTTTACATCCAAAATGTAGTTCAAATTATCTTTTTGTGAGTAGTTACATTTCTCCTCTGAGCCTTTAATGTTAGTCCTTCACAAATGTAGCAGAAATTATCAGTGTGGTTAATGCAACTGCATGGAATTTTTTTTTAAATATCAGTGCAGTATAGTCTCAAACAGTGTATTAAAAACTTTTATTTATTTTTCATTAGTCAGAAGCAATGTATTACAGACACATTAATTTGTTTATTAACTTTATCAATTTAAATAAATTATAGTTTATATAGAAACTTAAGTGCTGCAGTAAATCAAATAAATGAACCCATGTGAAAAATTTGCAATTTAAATTTTGTAAAAAATAAAAAAAATAAAATTATCTCCAAACCATTGAGAGTGCCTATGTTCAGGATCTGTAGTGATCACCTATTTTACATTCAAAATATAGTTCAAATTATTTTTTTTTAGAGTAGTTACATTTCTCCTCTGAGCCTTTAATGTTAGTCCTTCACAAATGTAGCAGAAATTATCAGTGTGGTTAATGCAACTGCATGGAATTTTTTTTTAAATATCAGTGCAGTATAGTCTCAAACAGTGTATTAAAAACTTTTATTTATTTTTAATTATTCGGAAGCATTGTATTACAGAACTAAACAATTTAATTTGTTTTTTAACTTTATCTATTTAAATAAATTATAGTTTATATAGAAACTTAAGTGCTGCAGTAAATCAAATAAATGAACCCATGTGAAAATTTTGCAATTTAAATTTTGTAAAAAATAAAAAAATAAAATTATCTTTATACCATTGAAAGTGCCTATGTTCAGGATCTGTAGTGATACCTATTTTACATTCAAAATATAGTTCAAATTATCTTTTTTGAGTAGTTACATTTCTCCTCTGAGCCTTTAATGTTACTCCTTCACAAATGTAGCAGAAATTATCAGTGTGGTTAATGCAACTGCATGGAATTTTTTTTTTAAATATCACTGCAGCGTAGTCTCAAACAGTGTATTAAAAACTTTTATTTATTTTTAATTAGTCTGAAACATTGTATTACAGAACTAAACACATTACTTTGTTTATTAACTTTATCAATTTAAATAAATTATAGTTTATATAGAAACATTAGTGCCTCAGTAAATCAAATAAATGAACCCATGTGAAAATTTTGCAATTTAAATTTTGTAAAAAAAAAAAAAGAAATTATCTCCAAACCATTGAGAGTGCCTATGATCAGGATCTGTAGTGATCACCTTTTTTACATCCAAAATGTAGTTCAAATTATCTTTTTGTGAGTAGTTACATTTGTCCTCTGAGCCTTTCATATGTTACTCCTTCACAAATGTAGCAGAAATTATCAGTGTGGTTAATGCATCTGCATGGAATTTTTTTTTAAATATCACTGCAGTGTAGTTTCAAACATTGTATTAAAAACTTTTATTTATTTTTAATTAGTCAGAAGCATTGTATTACAGAACTAAACACATTAATTTGTTTATTTACTTTATCAATTTAAATAAATTATAGTATATATAGAAACTTAAGTGCTCCAGTAAATCAAATAAATGAACCCATGTGAAAATTTTGCAATTTAAATTTTGTAAAAAAAAAAAAAAATTATCTCCAAACCATTGAGAGTGCCTATGATCAGGATCTCTAGTGATCACCTTTTTTACATCCAAAATGTAGTTCAAATTATCTTTTTGTGAGTAGTTACATTTCTCCTCTGAGCCTTTAATATGCTACTCCTTCACAAATGTAGCAGAAATTATCAGTGTGGTTAATGCAACTGCATGGAATTTTTTTTTTAAATATCACTGCAGTGTAGTCTCAAATAGTGTATTAAAAACTTTTATTTATTTTTAATTAGTCAGAAGCATTGTATTATAGAACTAAACACATTTATTTGTTTATTAACTTTATCAATTTAAATAAATTATAATTTATATAGAAACTTAAGTGCTCCAGTAAACCAAATAAATGAACCCATGTAAAAATTTTGCAATTTAAATTTTGTAAAGAATAAAAAAAAAAAATTATCTCCAAACCATTGAGATTGCCTATGTTCAGGATCTGTAGTGATCACCTATTTTACATTCAAAATATAGTTCAAATTATCTTTTTTGAGTAGTTACATTTCTCTTCTGAGCCTTTAATGTTAGTCCTTCACAAATGTAGAAGAATATCAGTATGGTTAATGCAACTGCATGGAATTTTTTTTTTAAATATCACTGCAGTGTAGTCTCAAATAGTGTATTAAAAACTTTTATTTATTTTTAATTAGTCAGAAGCATTGTATTATAGAACTAAACACATTTATTTGTTTATTAACTTTTTCAATTTAAATAAATTATAGTTTATATAGAAACTTAAGTGCTCCAGTAAACCAAATAAATGAACCCATATAAAAATTTTGCAATTAAAATTTTGGAAAAATAAAAAAAAAAAATTATCTCCAAACCATTGAGATTGCCTATGTTCAGGATCTGTAGTGATCACCTTTTTTACATCCAAAATGTAGTTCAAATTATCTTTTTGCGAGTAGTTACATTTCTCCTCTGAGCCTTTAATGTTAGTCCTTCACAAATGTAGCAGAAATTATCAGTGTGGTTAATGCAACTGCATGGAATTTTTTTTTAAATATCAGTACAGTATAGTCTCAAACAGTGTATTAAAAACTTTTATTTATTTTTAATTATTCGGAAGCATTGTATTACAGAACTAAACAATTTAATTTGTTTTTTAACTTTATCTATTTAAATAAATTATAGTTTATATAGAAACTTAAGTGCTGCAGTAAATCAAATAAATGAACCCATGTGAAAATTTTGCAATTTAAATTTTGTAAAAAATAAAAAAATAAAATTATCTTTATACCATTGAAAGTGCCTATGTTCAGGATCTGTAGTGATACCTATTTTACATCCAAAATGTAGTTCAAATTATCTTTTTGTGAGTAGTTACATTTCTCCTCTGAGCCTTTAATATGTTACTCCTTCACAAATGTAGCAGAAATTATCAGTGTGGTTAATGCAACTGCATGGAATTTTTTTTTTAAATATCACTGCAGTGTAGTCTCAAATAGTGTATTAAAAACTTTTATTTATTTTTAATTAGTCAGAAGCATTGTATTATAGAACTAAACACATTTATTTGTTTATTAACTTTATCAATTTAAATAAATTATAATTTATATAGAAACTTAAGTGCTCCAGTAAACCAAATAAATGAACCCATGTAAAAATTTTGCAATTTAAATTTTGTAAAGAATAAAAAAAAAAAATTATCTCCAAACCATTGAGATTGCCTATGTTCAGGATCTGTAGTGATCACCTATTTTACATTCAAAATATAGTTCAAATTATCTTTTTTGAGTAGTTACATTTCTCTTCTGAGCCTTTAATGTTAGTCCTTCACAAATGTAGAAGAATATCAGTATGGTTAATGCAACTGCATGGAATTTTTTTTTTAAATATCACTGCAGTGTAGTCTCAAATAGTGTATTAAAAACTTTTATTTATTTTTAATTAGTCAGAAGCATTGTATTATAGAACTAAACACATTTATTTGTTTATTAACTTTTTCAATTTAAATAAATTATAGTTTATATAGAAACTTAAGTGCTCCAGTAAACCAAATAAATGAACCCATATAAAAATTTTGCAATTAAAATTTTGGAAAAATAAAAAAAAAAAATTATCTCCAAACTATTGGGATTGCCTATGTTCAGGATCTGTAGTGATCACCTATTTTACATTCAAAATATAGTTCAAATTATCAGTGTGGTTAATGCAACTGCATGGAATTTTTTTTTTAAATATCACTGCAGTGTAGTCTCAAATAGTGTATTAAAAACTTTTATTTATTTTTAATTATTCGGAAGCATTGTATTACAGAACTAAACAATTTAATTTGTTTATTAACTTTATCTATTTAAATAAATTATAGTTTATATAGAAACTTAAGTGCTGCAGTAAATCAAATAAATGAACCCATGTGAAAATTTTGCAATTTAAATTTTGTAAAAAAAAAAAGAAGAAATTATCTCCAAACCATTGAGAGTGCCTATGATCAGGATCTGTAGTGATCACCTTTTTTACATCCAAAATGTAGTTCAAATTATCTTTTTGTGAGTAGTTACATTTCTCCTCTGAGCCTTTAATGTTAGTCCTTCACAAATGTAGCAGAAATTATCAGTGTGGTTAATGCAACTGCATGGAATTTTTTTTTTAATATCAGTGCAGTATAGTCTCAAACAGTGTATTAAAAACTTTTATTTATTTTTCATTAGTCAGAAGCAATGTATTACAGACACATTAATTTGTTTATTAACTTTATCAATTTAAATAAATTATAGTTTATATAGAAACTTAAGTGCTGCAGTAAATCAAATAAATGAACCCATGTGAAAAATTTGCAATTTAAATTTTGTAAAAAATAAAAAAAATAAAATTATCTCCAAACCATTGAGAGTGCCTATGTTCAGGATCTGTAGTGATCACCTATTTTACATTCAAAATATAGTTCAAATTATTTTTTTTTAGAGTAGTTACATTTCTCCTCTGAGCCTTTAATGTTAGTCCTTCACAAATGTAGCAGAAATTATCAGTGTGGTTAATGCAACTGCATGGAATTTTTTTTTAAATATCAGTGCAGTATAGTCTCAAACAGTGTATTAAAAACTTTTATTTATTTTTAATTATTCGGAAGCATTGTATTACAGAACTAAACAATTTAATTTGTTTTTTAACTTTATCTATTTAAATAAATTATAGTTTATATAGAAACTTAAGTGCTGCAGTAAATCAAATAAATGAACCCATGTGAAAATTTTGCAATTTAAATTTTGTAAAAAATAAAAAAATAAAATTATCTTTATACCATTGAAAGTGCCTATGTTCAGGATCTGTAGTGATACCTATTTTACATTCAAAATATAGTTCAAATTATCTTTTTTGAGTAGTTACATTTCTCCTCTGAGCCTTTAATGTTACTCCTTCACAAATGTAGCAGAAATTATCAGTGTGGTTAATGCAACTGCATGGAATTTTTTTTTTAAATATCACTGCAGCGTAGTCTCAAACAGTGTATTAAAAACTTTTATTTATTTTTAATTAGTCTGAAACATTGTATTACAGAACTAAACACATTACTTTGTTTATTAACTTTATCAATTTAAATAAATTATAGTTTATATAGAAACATTAGTGCCTCAGTAAATCAAATAAATGAACCCATGTGAAAATTTTGCAATTTAAATTTTGTAAAAAAAAAAAAAGAAATTATCTCCAAACCATTGAGAGTGCCTATGATCAGGATCTGTAGTGATCACCTTTTTTACATCCAAAATGTAGTTCAAATTATCTTTTTGTGAGTAGTTACATTTGTCCTCTGAGCCTTTCATATGTTACTCCTTCACAAATGTAGCAGAAATTATCAGTGTGGTTAATGCATCTGCATGGAATTTTTTTTTAAATATCACTGCAGTGTAGTTTCAAACATTGTATTAAAAACTTTTATTTATTTTTAATTAGTCAGAAGCATTGTATTACAGAACTAAACACATTAATTTGTTTATTTACTTTATCAATTTAAATAAATTATAGTATATATAGAAACTTAAGTGCTCCAGTAAATCAAATAAATGAACCCATGTGAAAATTTTGCAATTTAAATATTGTAAAAAAAAAAAAAAATTATCTCCAAACCATTGAGAGTGCCTATGATCAGGATCTCTAGTGATCACCTTTTTTACATCCAAAATGTAGTTCAAATTATCTTTTTGTGAGTAGTTACATTTCTCCTCTGAGCCTTTAATATGCTACTCCTTCACAAATGTAGCAGAAATTATCAGTGTGGTTAATGCAACTGCATGGAATTTTTTTTTTTTATATCACTGCAGTGTAGTCTCAAATAGTGTATTAAAAACTTTTATTTATTTTTAATTAGTCAGAAGCATTGTATTATAGAACTAAACACATTTATTTGTTTATTAACTTTATCAATTTAAATAAATTATAATTTATATAGAAACTTAAGTGCTCCAGTAAACCAAATAAATGAACCCATGTAAAAATTTTGCAATTTAAATTTTGTAAAGAATAAAAAAAAAAAATTATCTCCAAACCATTGAGATTGCCTATGTTCAGGATCTGTAGTGATCACCTATTTTACATTCAAAATATAGTTCAAATTATCTTTTTTGAGTAGTTACATTTCTCTTCTGAGCCTTTAATGTTAGTCCTTCACAAATGTAGAAGAATATCAGTATGGTTAATGCAACTGCATGGAATTTTTTTTTTAAATATCACTGCAGTGTAGTCTCAAATAGTGTATTAAAAACTTTTATTTATTTTTAATTAGTCAGAAGCATTGTATTATAGAACTAAACACATTTATTTGTTTATTAACTTTTTCAATTTAAATAAATTATAGTTTATATAGAAACTTAAGTGCTCCAGTAAACCAAATAAATGAACCCATATAAAAATTTTGCAATTAAAATTTTGGAAAAATAAAAAAAAAAAATTATCTCCAAACCATTGAGATTGCCTATGTTCAGGATCTGTAGTGATCACCTATTTTACATTCAAAATATAGTTCAAATTATCTTTTTTGAGTAGTTACATTTCTCTTCTGAGCCTTTAATGTTAGTCCTTCACAAATGTAGAAGAATATCAGTATGGTTATTGCAACTGCATGGAATTTTTTTTTTAAATATCACTGCAGTGTAGTCTCAAATAGTGTATTAAAAACTTTTATTTATTTTTAATTAGTCAGAAGCATTGTATTATAGAACTAAACACATTTATTTGTTTATTAACTTTATCAATTTAAAAAAATTATAGTTTATATAGAAACTTAAGTGCTCCAGTAAACCAAATAAATGAACCCATATAAAAATTTTGCAATTTAAATTTTGGAAAAATAAAAAAAAAAAATTATCTCCAAACCATTGAGATTGCCTATGTTCAGGATCTGTAGTGATCACCTTTTTTACATCCAAAATGTAGTTCAAATTATCTTTTTGCGAGTAGTTACATTTCTCCTCTGAGCCTTTAATATGTTACTCCTTCACAAATGTAGCAGAAATTATCAGTGTGGTTAATGCAACTGCATGGAATTTTTTTTTTTAAATATCACTGCAGTGTAGTCTCAAATAGTGTATTAAAAACTTTTATTTATTTTTAATTAGTCAGAAGCATTGTATTATAGAACTAAACACATTTATTTGTTTATTAACTTTATCAATTTAAATAAATTATAGTATATATAGAAACTTAAGTGCTCCAGTAAACCAAATAAATGAACCAATGTGAAAATTTTGCAATTTAAATTTTGTAAAAAATAAAAAAATAAAATTATCTTTATACCATTGAAAGTGCCTATGTTCAGGATCTGTAGTGATACCTATTTTACATTCAAAATATAGTTCAAATTATCTTTTTTGAGTAGTTACATTTCTCCTCTGAGCCTTTAATGTTACTCCTTCACAAATGTAGCAGAAATTATCAGTGTGGTTAATGCAACTGCATGGAATTTTTTTTTTAAATATCACTGCAGCGTAGTCTCAAACAGAATATTAAAAACTTTTATTTATTTTTAATTAGTCTGAAACATTGTATTACAGAACTAAACACATTAATTTGTTTATTTACTTTATCAATTTAAATAAATTATAGTTTATATAGAAACTTAAGTGCTGCAGTAAATCAAATAAATGAACCCATGTGAAAATTTTGCAATTTAAATTTTGTAAAAAAAAAAAGAAGAAATTATCTCCAAACCATTGAGAGTGCCTATGATCAGGATCTGTAGTGATCACCTTTTTTACATCCAAAATGTAGTTCAAATTATCTTTTTGTGAGTAGTTACATTTCTCCTCTGAGCCTTTAATATGTTACTCCTTCACAAATGTAGCAAAAATTATCAGTGTGGTTAATGCAACTGCATGGAATTTTTTTTTTCAAATATCACTGCAGTGTAGACTTAAACAGTGTATTAAAAACTTTTATTTATTTTTAATTAGTCAGAAGCATTGTATTACAGACACATTAATTTGTTTATTAACTTTATCAATTTAAATAAATTATAGTTTATATAGAAACTTAAGTGCTGCAGTAAATCAAATAAATGAACCCATGTGAAAATTTTGCAATTTAAATTTTGTAAAAAAAAAAAAATTATCTCCAAACCATTGAGAGTGCCTATGATCAGGATCTGTAGTGATCAACTGTTTTACATCCAAAATGTAGTTCAAATTATCTTTTTGTGAGTAGTTACATTTCTCCTCTGAGCCTTTAATATGTTACTCCTTCACAAATGTAGCAGAAATTATCAGTGTGGTTAATGCAACTGCATGGAATTTTTTTTTTTAAATATCACTGCAGTGTAGTCTCAAATAGTGTATTAAAAACTTTTATTTATTTTTAATTAGTCAGAAGCATTGTATTATGGAACTAAACACATTTATTTGTTTATTAACTTTATCAATTTAAATAAATTATAGTTTATATAGAAACTTAAGTGCTCCAGTAAACCAAATAAATGAACCCATGTAAACATTTTGCAATTTAAATTTTGGAAAAATAAAAAAAAAAAATTATCTCCAAACCATTGAGATTGCCTATGTTCAGGATCTGTAGTGATCACCTTTTTTACATCCAAAATGTAGTTCAAATTATTTTTTTTTAGAGTAGTTACATTTCTCCTCTGAGCCTTTAATGTTAGTCCTTCACAAATGTAGCAGAAATTATCAGTGTGGTTAATGCAACTGCATGGAATTTTTTTTTAAATATCAGTGCAGTATAGTCTCAAACAGTGTATTAAAAACTTTTATTTATTTTTAATTATTCGGAAGCATTGTATTACAGAACTAAACAATTTAATTTGTTTTTTAACTTTATCTATTTAAATAAATTATAGTTTATATAGAAACTTAAGTGCTGCAGTAAATCAAATAAATGAACCCATGTGAAAATTTTGCAATTTAAATTTTGTAAAAAATAAAAAAATAAAATTATCTTTATACCATTGAAAGTGCCTATGTTCAGGATCTGTAGTGATACCTATTTTACATTCAAAATATAGTTCAAATTATCTTTTTTGAGTAGTTACATTTCTCCTCTGAGCCTTTAATGTTACTCCTTCACAAATGTAGCAGAAATTATCAGTGTGGTTAATGCAACTGCATGGAATTTTTTTTTTAAATATCACTGCAGCGTAGTCTCAAACAGTGTATTAAAAACTTTTATTTATTTTTAATTAGTCTGAAACATTGTATTACAGAACTAAACACATTACTTTGTTTATTAACTTTATCAATTTAAATAAATTATAGTTTATATAGAAACTTTAGTGCCTCAGTAAATCAAATAAATGAACCCATGTGAAAATTTTGCAATTTAAATTTTGTAAAAAAAAAAAAAGAAATTATCTCCAAACCATTGAGAGTGCCTATGATCAGGATCTGTAGTGATCACCTTTTTTACATCCAAAATGTAGTTCAAATTATCTTTTTGTGAGTAGTTACATTTGTCCTCTGAGCCTTTCATATGTTACTCCTTCACAAATGTAGCAGAAATTATCAGTGTGGTTAATGCATCTGCATGGAATTTTTTTTTAAATATCACTGCAGTGTAGTTTCAAACATTGTATTAAAAACTTTTATTTATTTTTAATTAGTCAGAAGCATTGTATTACAGAACTAAACACATTAATTTGTTTATTTACTTTATCAATTTAAATAAATTATAGTATATATAGAAACTTAAGTGCTCCAGTAAATCAAATAAATGAACCCATGTGAAAATTTTGCAATTTAAATTTTGTAAAAAAAAAAAAAAAAATTATCTCCAAACCATTGAGAGTGCCTATGATCAGGATCTCTAGTGATCACCTTTTTTACATCCAAAATGTAGTTCAAATTATCTTTTTGTGAGTAGTTACATTTCTCCTCTGAGCCTTTAATATGTTACTCCTTCACAAATGTAGCAGAAATTATCAGTGTGGTTAATGCAACTGCATGGAATTTTTTTTTTAAATATCACTGCAGTGTAGTCTCAAATAGTGTATTAAAAACTTTTATTTATTTTTAATTAGTCAGAAGCATTGTATTATAGAACTAAACACATTTATTTGTTTATTAACTTTATCAATTTAAATAAATTATAATTTATATAGAAACTTAAGTGCTCCAGTAAACCAAATAAATGAACCCATGTAAAAATTTTGCAATTTAAATTTTGTAAAGAATAAAAAAAAAAATTATCTCCAAACCATTGAGATTGCCTATGTTCAGGATCTGTAGTGATCACCCATTTTACATTCAAAATATAGTTCAAATTATCTTTTTTGAGTAGTTACATTTCTCTTCTGAGCCTTTAATGTTAGTCCTTCACAAATGTAGAAGAATATCAGTATGGTTAATGCAACTGCATGGAATTTTTTTTTTAAATATCACTGCAGTGTAGTCTCAAATAGTGTATTAAAAACTTTTATTTATTTTTAATTAGTCAGAAGCATTGTATTATAGAACTAAACACATTTATTTGTTTATTAACTTTTTCAATTTAAATAAATTATAGTTTATATAGAAACTTAAGTGCTCCAGTAAACCAAATAAATGAACCCATATAAAAATTTTGCAATTAAAATTTTGGAAAAATAAAAAAAAAAAATTATCTCCAAACTATTGGGATTGCCTATGTTCAGGATCTGTAGTGATCACCTATTTTACATTCAAAATATAGTTCAAATTATCAGTGTGGTTAATGCAACTGCATGGAATTTTTTTTTTAAATATCACTGCAGTGTAGTCTCAAATAGTGTATTAAAAACTTTTATTTATTTTTAATTATTCGGAAGCATTGTATTACAGAACTAAACAATTTAATTTGTTTATTAACTTTATCTATTTAAATAAATTATAGTTTATATAGAAACTTAAGTGCTGCAGTAAATCAAATAAATGAACCCATGTGAAAATTTTGCAATTTAAATTTTGTAAAAAAAAAAAGAAGAAATTATCTCCAAACCATTGAGAGTGCCTATGATCAGGATCTGTAGTGATCACCTTTTTTACATCCAAAATGTAGTTCAAATTATCTTTTTGTGAGTAGTTACATTTCTCCTCTGAGCCTTTAATGTTAGTCCTTCACAAATGTAGCAGAAATTATCAGTGTGGTTAATGCAACTGCATGGAATTTTTTTTTAAATATCAGTGCAGTATAGTCTCAAACAGTGTATTAAAAACTTTTATTTATTTTTCATTAGTCAGAAGCAATGTATTACAGACACATTAATTTGTTTATTAACTTTATCAATTTAAATAAATTATAGTTTATATAGAAACTTAAGTGCTGCAGTAAATCAAATAAATGAACCCATGTGAAAAATTTGCAATTTAAATTTTGTAAAAAATAAAAAAAATAAAATTATCTCCAAACCATTGAGAGTGCCTATGTTCAGGATCTGTAGTGATCACCTATTTTACATTCAAAATATAGTTCAAATTATTTTTTTTTAGAGTAGTTACATTTCTCCTCTGAGCCTTTAATGTTAGTCCTTCACAAATGTAGCAGAAATTATCAGTGTGGTTAATGCAACTGCATGGAATTTTTTTTTAAATATCAGTGCAGTATAGTCTCAAACAGTGTATTAAAAACTTTTATTTATTTTTAATTATTCGGAAGCATTGTATTACAGAACTAAACAATTTAATTTGTTTTTTAACTTTATCTATTTAAATAAATTATAGTTTATATAGAAACTTAAGTGCTGCAGTAAATCAAATAAATGAACCCATGTGAAAATTTTGCAATTTAAATTTTGTAAAAAATAAAAAAATAAAATTATCTTTATACCATTGAAAGTGCCTATGTTCAGGATCTGTAGTGATACCTATTTTACATTCAAAATATAGTTCAAATTATCTTTTTTGAGTAGTTACATTTCTCCTCTGAGCCTTTAATGTTACTCCTTCACAAATGTAGCAGAAATTATCAGTGTGGTTAATGCAACTGCATGGAATTTTTTTTTTAAATATCACTGCAGCGTAGTCTCAAACAGTGTATTAAAAACTTTTATTTATTTTTAATTAGTCTGAAACATTGTATTACAGAACTAAACACATTACTTTGTTTATTAACTTTATCAATTTAAATAAATTATAGTTTATATAGAAACATTAGTGCCTCAGTAAATCAAATAAATGAACCCATGTGAAAATTTTGCAATTTAAATTTTGTAAAAAAAAAAAAAGAAATTATCTCCAAACCATTGAGAGTGCCTATGATCAGGATCTGTAGTGATCACCTTTTTTACATCCAAAATGTAGTTCAAATTATCTTTTTGTGAGTAGTTACATTTGTCCTCTGAGCCTTTCATATGTTACTCCTTCACAAATGTAGCAGAAATTATCAGTGTGGTTAATGCATCTGCATGGAATTTTTTTTTAAATATCACTGCAGTGTAGTTTCAAACATTGTATTAAAAACTTTTATTTATTTTTAATTAGTCAGAAGCATTGTATTACAGAACTAAACACATTAATTTGTTTATTTACTTTATCAATTTAAATAAATTATAGTATATATAGAAACTTAAGTGCTCCAGTAAATCAAATAAATGAACCCATGTGAAAATTTTGCAATTTAAATTTTGTAAAAAAAAAAAAAAATTATCTCCAAACCATTGAGAGTGCCTATGATCAGGATCTCTAGTGATCACCTTTTTTACATCCAAAATGTAGTTCAAATTATCTTTTTGTGAGTAGTTACATTTCTCCTCTGAGCCTTTAATATGCTACTCCTTCACAAATGTAGCAGAAATTATCAGTGTGGTTAATGCAACTGCATGGAATTTTTTTTTTAAATATCACTGCAGTGTAGTCTCAAATAGTGTATTAAAAACTTTTATTTATTTTTAATTAGTCAGAAGCATTGTATTATAGAACTAAACACATTTATTTGTTTATTAACTTTATCAATTTAAATAAATTATAATTTATATAGAAACTTAAGTGCTCCAGTAAACCAAATAAATGAACCCATGTAAAAATTTTGCAATTTAAATTTTGTAAAGAATAAAAAAAAAAAATTATCTCCAAACCATTGAGATTGCCTATGTTCAGGATCTGTAGTGATCACCTATTTTACATTCAAAATATAGTTCAAATTATCTTTTTTGAGTAGTTACATTTCTCTTCTGAGCCTTTAATGTTAGTCCTTCACAAATGTAGAAGAATATCAGTATGGTTAATGCAACTGCATGGAATTTTTTTTTTAAATATCACTGCAGTGTAGTCTCAAATAGTGTATTAAAAACTTTTATTTATTTTTAATTAGTCAGAAGCATTGTATTATAGAACTAAACACATTTATTTGTTTATTAACTTTTTCAATTTAAATAAATTATAGTTTATATAGAAACTTAAGTGCTCCAGTAAACCAAATAAATGAACCCATATAAAAATTTTGCAATTAAAATTTTGGAAAAATAAAAAAAAAAATTATCTCCAAACCATTGAGATTGCCTATGTTCAGGATCTGTAGTGATCACCTATTTTACATTCAAAATATAGTTCAAATTATCTTTTTTGAGTAGTTACATTTCTCTTCTGAGCCTTTAATGTTAGTCCTTCACAAATGTAGAAGAATATCAGTATGGTTATTGCAACTGCATGGAATTTTTTTTTTAAATATCACTGCAGTGTAGTCTCAAATAGTGTATTAAAAACTTTTATTTATTTTTAATTAGTCAGAAGCATTGTATTATAGAACTAAACACATTTATTTGTTTATTAACTTTATCAATTTAAAAAAATTATAGTTTATATAGAAACTTAAGTGCTCCAGTAAACCAAATAAATGAACCCATATAAAAATTTTGCAATTTAAATTTTGGAAAAATAAAAAAAAAAAATTATCTCCAAACCATTGAGATTGCCTATGTTCAGGATCTGTAGTGATCACCTTTTTTACATCCAAAATGTAGTTCAAATTATCTTTTTGCGAGTAGTTACATTTCTCCTCTGAGCCTTTAATATGTTACTCCTTCACAAATGTAGCAGAAATTATCAGTGTGGTTAATGCAACTGCATGGAATTTTTTTTTTTAAATATCACTGCAGTGTAGTCTCAAATAGTGTATTAAAAACTTTTATTTATTTTTAATTAGTCAGAAGCATTGTATTATAGAACTAAACACATTTATTTGTTTATTAACTTTATCAATTTAAATAAATTATAGTATATATAGAAACTTAAGTGCTCCAGTAAACCAAATAAATGAACCAATGTGAAAATTTTGCAATTTAAATTTTGTAAAAAATAAAAAAATAAAATTATCTTTATACCATTGAAAGTGCCTATGTTCAGGATCTGTAGTGATACCTATTTTACATTCAAAATATAGTTCAAATTATCTTTTTTGAGTAGTTACATTTCTCCTCTGAGCCTTTAATGTTACTCCTTCACAAATGTAGCAGAAATTATCAGTGTGGTTAATGCAACTGCATGGAATTTTTTTTTTAAATATCACTGCAGCGTAGTCTCAAACAGAATATTAAAAACTTTTATTTATTTTTAATTAGTCTGAAACATTGTATTACAGAACTAAACACATTAATTTGTTTATTTACTTTATCAATTTAAATAAATTATAGTTTATATAGAAACTTAAGTGCTGCAGTAAATCAAATAAATGAACCCATGTGAAAATTTTGCAATTTAAATTTTGTAAAAAAAAAAAGAAGAAATTATCTCCAAACCATTGAGAGTGCCTATGATCAGGATCTGTAGTGATCACCTTTTTTACATCCAAAATGTAGTTCAAATTATCTTTTTGTGAGTAGTTACATTTCTCCTCTGAGCCTTTAATATGTTACTCCTTCACAAATGTAGCAAAAATTATCAGTGTGGTTAATGCAACTGCATGGAATTTTTTTTCTTCAAATATCACTGCAGTGTAGACTTAAACAGTGTATTAAAAACTTTTATTTATTTTTAATTAGTCAGAAGCATTGTATTACAGACACATTAATTTGTTTATTAACTTTATCAATTTAAATAAATTACAGTTTATATAGAAACTTAAGTGCTGCAGTAAATCAAATAAATGAACCCATGTGAAAATTTTGCAATTTAAATTTTGTAAAAAAAAAAAAATTATCTCCAAACCATTGAGAGTGCCTATGATCAGGATCTGTAGTGATCAACTGTTTTACATCCAAAATGTAGTTCAAATTATCTTTTTGTGAGTAGTTACATTTCTCCTCTGAGCCTTTAATATGTTACTCCTTCAGAAATGTAGCAGAAATTATCAGTGTGGTTAATGCAACTGCATGGAATTTTTTTTTTTAAATATCACTGCAGTGTAGTCTCAAATAGTGTATTAAAAACTTTTATTTATTTTTAATTAGTCAGAAGCATTGTATTATGGAACTAAACACATTTATTTGTTTATTAACTTTATCAATTTAAATAAATTATAGTTTATATAGAAACTTAAGTGCTCCAGTAAACCAAATAAATGAACCCATGTAAACATTTTGCAATTTAAATTTTGGAAAAATAAAAAAAAAAAATTATCTCCAAACCATTGAGATTGCCTATGTTCAGGATCTGTAGTGATCACCTTTTTTACATCCAAAATGTAGTTCAAATTATCTTTTTGCGAGTAGTTACATTTCTCCTCTGAGCCTTTAATATGTTACTCCTTCACAAATGTAGCAGAAATTATCAGTGTGGTTAATGCAACTGCATGGAATTTTTTTTTTTAAATATCAGTGCAGTGTAGTCTCAAATAGTGTATTAAAAACTTTTATTTATTTTTAATTAGTCAGAAGCATTGTATTATAGAACTAAACACATTTATTTGTTTATTAACTTTATCAATTTAAATAAATTATAGTATATATAGAAACTTTAGTGCTCCAGTAAACCAAATAAATGAACCAATGTGAAAATTTTGCAATTTAAATTTTGTAAAAAATAAAAAAATAAAATTATCTTTATATCATTGAAAGTGCCTATGTTCAGGATCTGTAGTGATACCTATTTTACATTCAAAATATATTTCAAATTATCTTTTTTGAGTAGTTACATTTCTCCTCTGAGCCTTTAATCTTACTCCTTCACAAATGTATCAGAAATTATCAGTGTGGTTAATGCAACTGCATGGAATTTTTTTTTAAAAATATCACTGCAGTGTAGTTTCAAACAGTGTATTAAAAACTTTTATTTATTTTTAATTAGTCTGAAGCATTGTATTACAGAACTAAACACATTAATTTGTTTATTAACTTTATCTATTTAAATAAATTATAGTTTATATAGAAACTTAAGTGCTGCAGTAAATCAAATAAATGAACCCATGTGAAAATTTTGCAATTTAAATTTTGTAAAAAAAAAAAGAAATTATCTCCAAACCATTAAGAGTGCCTATGATCAGGATCTGTAGTGATCACCTTTTTTACATCCAAAATGTAGTTCAAATTATCTTTTTGCGAGTAGTTTCATTTCTCCTATGAGCCTTTAATATGTTACTCCTTCACAAATGTAGCAGAAATTATCAGTGCGGTTAATGCAACTGCATGAAATTTTTTTTTTAAATATCACTGCAGTGTAGTCTCAAACAGTGTATTAAAAACTTTTATTTATTTTTAATTATTCGGAAGCATTGTATTACAGAACTAAACACATTAATTTGTTTATTAACTTTATCTATTTAAATAAATTATAGTTTATATAGAAACTTAAGTGCTCCAGTAAATCAAATAAATGAACCCATGTGAAAATTTTGCAATTTAAATTTTGTAAAAAAAAAAAAAATTATCTCCAAACCATTGAGATTGCCTATGTTCAGGATCTGTAGTGATCACCTATTTTACATTCAAAATATAGTTCAAATTATCTTTTTTGAGTAGTTACATTTCTCTTCTGAGCCTTTAATGTTAGTCCTTCACAAATGTAGAAGAATATCAGTATGGTTAATGCAACTGCATGGAATTTTTTTTTTAAATATCACTGCAGTGTAGTCTCAAATAGTGTATTAAAAACTTTTATTTATTTTTAATTAGTCAGAAGCATTGTATTATAGAACTAAACACATTTATTTGTTTATTAACTTTATCAATTTAAATAAATTATAGTTTATATAGAAACTTAAGTGCTCCAGTAAACCAAATAAATGAACCCATATAAAAATTTTGCAATTAAAATTTTGGAAAAATAAAAAAAAAAAATTATCTCCAAACTATTGGGATTGCCTATGTTCAGGATCTGTAGTGATCACCTATTTTACATTCAAAATATAGTTCAAATTATCAGTGTGGTTAATGCAACTGCATGGAATTTTTTTTTTAAATATCACTGCAGTGTAGTCTCAAATAGTGTATTAAAAACTTTTATTTATTTTTAATTATTCGGAAGCATTGTATTACAGAACTAAACAATTTAATTTGTTTATTAACTTTATCTATTTAAATAAATTATAGTTTATATAGAAACTTAAGTGCTGCAGTAAATCAAATAAATGAACCCATGTGAAAATTTTGCAATTTAAATTTTGTAAAAAAAAAAAGAAGAAATTATCTCCAAACCATTGAGAGTGCCTATGATCAGGATCTGTAGTGATCACCTTTTTTACATCCAAAATGTAGTTCAAATTATCTTTTTGTGAGTAGTTACATTTCTCCTCTGAGCCTTTAATGTTAGTCCTTCACAAATGTAGCAGAAATTATCAGTGTGGTTAATGCAACTGCATGGAATTTTTTTTTAAATATCAGTGCAGTATAGTCTCAAACAGTGTATTAAAAACTTTTATTTATTTTTCATTAGTAAGAAGCAATGTATTACAGACACATTAATTTGTTTATTAACTTTATCAATTTAAATAAATTATAGTTTATATAGAAACTTAAGTGCTGCAGTAAATCAAATAAATGAACCCATGTGAAAAATTTGCAATTTAAATTTTGTAAAAAATAAAAAAAATAAAATTATCTCCAAACCATTGAGAGTGCCTATGTTCAGGATCTGTAGTGATCACCTATTTTACATTCAAAATATAGTTCAAATTATTTTTTTTTAGAGTAGTTACATTTCTCCTCTGAGCCTTTAATGTTAGTCCTTCACAAATGTAGCAGAAATTATCAGTGTGGTTAATGCAACTGCATGGAATTTTTTTTTAAATATCAGTGCAGTATAGTCTCAAACAGTGTATTAAAAACTTTTATTTATTTTTAATTATTCGGAAGCATTGTATTACAGAACTAAACAATTTAATTTGTTTTTTAACTTTATCTATTTAAATAAATTATAGTTTATATAGAAACTTAAGTGCTGCAGTAAATCAAATAAATGAACCCATGTGAAAATTTTGCAATTTAAATTTTGTAAAAAATAAAAAAATAAAATTATCTTTATACCATTGAAAGTGCTTATGTTCAGGATCTGTAGTGATACCTATTTTACATTCAAAATATAGTTCAAATTATCTTTTTTGAGTAGTTACATTTCTCCTCTGAGCCTTTAATGTTACTCCTTCACAAATGTAGCAGAAATTATCAGTGTGGTTAATGCAACTGCATGGAATTTTTTTTTTAAATATCACTGCAGCGTAGTCTCAAACAGTGTATTAAAAACTTTTATTTATTTTTAATTAGTCTGAAACATTGTATTACAGAACTAAACACATTACTTTGTTTATTAACTTTATCAATTTAAATAAATTATAGTTTATATAGAAACTTTAGTGCCTCAGTAAATCAAATAAATGAACCCATGTGAAAATTTTGCAATTTAAATTTTGTAAAAAAAAAAAAAGAAATTATCTCCAAACCATTGAGAGTGCCTATGATCAGGATCTGTAGTGATCACCTTTTTTACATCCAAAATGTAGTTCAAATTATCTTTTTGTGAGTAGTTACATTTGTCCTCTGAGCCTTTCATATGTTACTCCTTCACAAATGTAGCAGAAATTATCAGTGTGGTTAATGCATCTGCATGGAATTTTTTTTTAAATATCACTGCAGTGTAGTTTCAAACATTGTATTAAAAACTTTTATTTATTTTTAATTAGTCAGAAGCATTGTATTACAGAACTAAACACATTAATTTGTTTATTTACTTTATCAATTTAAATAAATTATAGTATATATAGAAACTTAAGTGCTCCAGTAAATCAAATAAATGAACCCATGTGAAAATTTTGCAATTTAAATTTTGTAAAAAAAAAAAAAAAAATTATCTCCAAACCATTGAGAGTGCCTATGATCAGGATCTCTAGTGATCACCTTTTTTACATCCAAAATGTAGTTCAAATTATCTTTTTGTGAGTAGTTACATTTCTCCTCTGAGCCTTTAATATGTTACTCCTTCACAAATGTAGCAGAAATTATCAGTGTGGTTAATGCAACTGCATGGAATTTTTTTTTTAAATATCACTGCAGTGTAGTCTCAAATAGTGTATTAAAAACTTTTATTTATTTTTAATTAGTCAGAAGCATTGTATTATAGAACTAAACACATTTATTTGTTTATTAACTTTATCAATTTAAATAAATTATAATTTATATAGAAACTTAAGTGCTCCAGTAAACCAAATAAATGAACCCATGTAAAAATTTTGCAATTTAAATTTTGTAAAGAATAAAAAAAAAAAATTATCTCCAAACCATTGAGATTGCCTATGTTCAGGATCTGTAGTGATCTCCTATTTTACATTAAAAATATAGTTCAAATTATCTTTTTTGAGTAGTTACATTTCTCTTCTGAGCCTTTAATGTTAGTCCTTCACAAATGTAGAAGAATATCAGTATGGTTAATGCAACTGCATGGAATTTTTTTTTTAAATATCACTGCAGTGTAGTCTCAAATAGTGTATTAAAAACTTTTATTTATTTTTAATTAGTCAGAAGCATTGTATTATAGAACTAAACACATTTATTTGTTTATTAACTTTTTCAATTTAAATAAATTATAGTTTATATAGAAACTTAAGTGCTCCAGTAAACCAAATAAATGAACCCATGTAAAAATTTTGCAATTTAAATTTTGGAAAAATAAAAAAAAAAATTATCTCCAAACTATTGGGATTGCCTATGTTCAGGATCTGTAGTGATCACCTATTTTACATTCAAAATATAGTTCAAATTATCAGTGTGGTTAATGCAACTGCATGGAATTTTTTTTTTAAATATCACTGCAGTGTAGTCTCAAATAGTGTATTAAAAACTTTTATTTATTTTTAATTATTCGGAAGCATTGTATTACAGAACTAAACAATTTAATTTGTTTATTAACTTTATCTATTTAAATAAATTATAGTTTATATAGAAACTTAAGTGCTGCAGTAAATCAAATAAATGAACCCATGTGAAAATTTTGCAATTTAAATTTTGTAAAAAAAAAAAGAAGAAATTATCTCCAAACCATTGAGAGTGCCTATGATCAGGATCTGTAGTGATCACCTTTTTTACATCCAAAATGTAGTTCAAATTATCTTTTTGTGAGTAGTTACATTTCTCCTCTGAGCCTTTAATGTTAGTCCTTCACAAATGTAGCAGAAATTATCAGTGTGGTTAATGCAACTGCATGGAATTTTTTTTTAAATATCAGTGCAGTATAGTCTCAAACAGTGTATTAAAAACTTTTATTTATTTTTCATTAGTCAGAAGCAATGTATTACAGACACATTAATTTGTTTATTAACTTTATCAATTTAAATAAATTATAGTTTATATAGAAACTTAAGTGCTGCAGTAAATCAAATAAATGAACCCATGTGAAAAATTTGCAATTTAAATTTTGTAAAAAATAAAAAAAATAAAATTATCTCCAAACCATTGAGAGTGCCTATGTTCAGGATCTGTAGTGATCACCTATTTTACATTCAAAATATAGTTCAAATTATTTTTTTTTAGAGTAGTTACATTTCTCCTCTGAGCCTTTAATGTTAGTCCTTCACAAATGTAGCAGAAATTATCAGTGTGGTTAATGCAACTGCATGGAATTTTTTTTTAAATATCAGTGCAGTATAGTCTCAAACAGTGTATTAAAAACTTTTATTTATTTTTAATTATTCGGAAGCATTGTATTACAGAACTAAACAATTTAATTTGTTTTTTAACTTTATCTATTTAAATAAATTATAGTTTATATAGAAACTTAAGTGCTGCAGTAAATCAAATAAATGAACCCATGTGAAAATTTTGCAATTTAAATTTTGTAAAAAATAAAAAAATAAAATTATCTTTATACCATTGAAAGTGCCTATGTTCAGGATCTGTAGTGATACCTATTTTACATTCAAAATATAGTTCAAATTATCTTTTTTGAGTAGTTACATTTCTCCTCTGAGCCTTTAATGTTACTCCTTCACAAATGTAGCAGAAATTATCAGTGTGGTTAATGCAACTGCATGGAATTTTTTTTTTAAATATCACTGCAGCGTAGTCTCAAACAGTGTATTAAAAACTTTTATTTATTTTTAATTAGTCTGAAACATTGTATTACAGAACTAAACACATTACTTTGTTTATTAACTTTATCAATTTAAATAAATTATAGTTTATATAGAAACATTAGTGCCTCAGTAAATCAAATAAATGAACCCATGTGAAAATTTTGCAATTTAAATTTTGTAAAAAAAAAAAAAGAAATTATCTCCAAACCATTGAGAGTGCCTATGATCAGGATCTGTAGTGATCACCTTTTTTACATCCAAAATGTAGTTCAAATTATCTTTTTGTGAGTAGTTACATTTGTCCTCTGAGCCTTTCATATGTTACTCCTTCACAAATGTAGCAGAAATTATCAGTGTGGTTAATGCATCTGCATGGAATTTTTTTTTAAATATCACTGCAGTGTAGTTTCAAACATTGTATTAAAAACTTTTATTTATTTTTAATTAGTCAGAAGCATTGTATTACAGAACTAAACACATTAATTTGTTTATTTACTTTATCAATTTAAATAAATTATAGTATATATAGAAACTTAAGTGCTCCAGTAAATCAAATAAATGAACCCATGTGAAAATTTTGCAATTTAAATTTTGTAAAAAAAAAAAAAAATTATCTCCAAACCATTGAGAGTGCCTATGATCAGGATCTCTAGTGATCACCTTTTTTACATCCAAAATGTAGTTCAAATTATCTTTTTGTGAGTAGTTACATTTCTCCTCTGAGCCTTTAATATGCTACTCCTTCACAAATGTAGCAGAAATTATCAGTGTGGTTAATGCAACTGCATGGAATTTTTTTTTTAAATATCACTGCAGTGTAGTCTCAAATAGTGTATTAAAAACTTTTATTTATTTTTAATTAGTCAGAAGCATTGTATTATAGAACTAAACACATTTATTTGTTTATTAACTTTATCAATTTAAATAAATTATAATTTATATAGAAACTTAAGTGCTCCAGTAAACCAAATAAATGAACCCATGTAAAAATTTTGCAATTTAAATTTTGTAAAGAATAAAAAAAAAAAATTATCTCCAAACCATTGAGATTGCCTATGTTCAGGATCTGTAGTGATCACCTATTTTACATTCAAAATATAGTTCAAATTATCTTTTTTGAGTAGTTACATTTCTCTTCTGAGCCTTTAATGTTAGTCCTTCACAAATGTAGAAGAATATCAGTATGGTTAATGCAACTGCATGGAATTTTTTTTTTAAATATCACTGCAGTGTAGTCTCAAATAGTGTATTAAAAACTTTTATTTATTTTTAATTAGTCAGAAGCATTGTATTATAGAACTAAACACATTTATTTGTTTATTAACTTTTTCAATTTAAATAAATTATAGTTTATATAGAAACTTAAGTGCTCCAGTAAACCAAATAAATGAACCCATATAAAAATTTTGCAATTAAAATTTTGGAAAAATAAAAAAAAAAAATTATCTCCAAACCATTGAGATTGCCTATGTTCAGGATCTGTAGTGATCACCTTTTTTACATCCAAAATGTAGTTCAAATTATCTTTTTGCGAGTAGTTACATTTCTCCTCTGAGCCTTTAATATGTTACTCCTTCACAAATGTAGCAGAAATTATCAGTGTGGTTAATGCAACTGCATGGAATTTTTTTTTTTAAATATCACTGCAGTGTAGTCTCAAATAGTGTATTAAAAACTTTTATTTATTTTTAATTAGTCAGAAGCATTGTATTATAGAACTAAACACATTTATTTGTTTATTAACTTTATCAATTTAAATAAATTATAGTATATATAGAAACTTAAGTGCTCCAGTAAACCAAATAAATGAACCAATGTGAAAATTTTGCAATTTAAATTTTGTAAAAAAAAAAAGAAATTATCTCCAAACCATTAAGAGTGCCTTTGATCAGGATCTGTAGTGATCACCTTTTTTACATCCAAAATGTAGTTCAAATTATCTTTTTGCGAGTAGTTACATTTCTCCTCTGAGCCTTTAATATGTTACTCCTTCACAAATGTAGCAGAAATTATCAGTGTGGTTAATGCAACTGCATGGAATTTTTTTTTTTAAATATCACTGCAGTGTAGTCTCAAATAGTGTATTAAAAACTTTTATTTATTTTTAATTAGTCAGAAGCATTGTATTATAGAACTAAACACATTTATTTGTTTATTAACTTTATCAATTTAAATAAATTATAGTATATATAGAAACTTAAGTGCTCCAGTAAACCAAATAAATGAACCAATGTGAAAATTTTGCAATTTAAATTTTGTAAAAAATAAAAAAATAAAATTATCTTTATACCATTGAAAGTGCCTATGTTCAGGATCTGTAGTGATACCTATTTTACATTCAAAATATAGTTCAAATTATCTTTTTTGAGTAGTTACATTTCTCCTCTGAGCCTTTAATGTTACTCCTTCACAAATGTAGCAGAAATTATCAGTGTGGTTAATGCAACTGCATGGAATTTTTTTTTTAAATATCACTGCAGCGTAGTCTCAAACAGAATATTAAAAACTTTTATTTATTTTTAATTAGTCTGAAACATTGTATTACAGAACTAAACACATTAATTTGTTTATTTACTTTATCAATTTAAATAAATTATAGTTTATATAGAAACTTAAGTGCTGCAGTAAATCAAATAAATGAACCCATGTGAAAATTTTGCAATTTAAATTTTGTAAAAAAAAAAAGAAGAAATTATCTCCAAACCATTGAGAGTGCCTATGTTCAGGATCTGTAGTGATCAACTGTTTTACATCCAAAATATAGTTCAAATTATCTTTTTGTGAGTAGTTACATTTCTCCTCTGAGCCTTTAATGTTACTCCTTCAGAAATGTAGCAGAAATTATCAGTGTGGTTAATGTAACTGCATGGAATTTTTTTTTTAAATATCTGCAGTGTAGTCTCAAACAGTGTATTAAAAAGTTTTACATATTTTTAATTAGTCAGAAGCATTGTATTACAGAACTAAACACATTAATTTGTTTATTGACTTTATCAATTTAAATAAATTATAGTTTATATAGAAACTTAAGTTCCGCAGTAAATCAAATAAATGAACCCATGTGAAAATTTTGCAATTTAAATTTTGTAAAAAATAAAAAAAAAAATTATCTCCAAACTATTGAGTGCCTATGATCAGGATCTGTAGTGATCAACTGTTTTACATCCAAAATATAGTTCAAATTATCTTTTTGTGAGTAGTTACATTTCTCCTCTTAGCCTTTAATGTTACTCCTTCAGAAATGTAGCAGAAATTATCAGTGTGGTTAATGCAACTGCCTGGAATTTTTTTTTTTAAATATCACTGCAGTGTAGTCTTAAACAGTGTATTAAATACTTCTATTTATTTTTAATTAGTCGGATGCATTGTATTACAGAACTAAACACATTAATTTGTTTATTAACTTTATCAATTTAAATAAATTATAGTTTATATAGAAACTTAAGTGCCTCAGTAAATCAAATAAATGAACCCATGTGAAAATTTTGCAATTTAAATTTTGTAAAAAATAAAAAAAAAAAATTATCTCCAAACCATTGAGAGTGCCTATGTTCAGGATCTGTAGTGATCACCTATTTTACATTCAAAATATAGTTCAAATTATCTTTTTTGAGTAGTTACATTTCTCCTTAGCCTTTAATGTTAGTCCTTCACAAATGTAGCAGAAATTATCAGTGTGGTTAATGCAACTGCATGGAATTTTTTTTTAAATATCACTGCAGTGTAGTCTCAAACAGTGTATTAAAAATGTTTATTTATTTTTAATTAGTCAGAAGCATTGTATTACAGAACTAAACACATTCATTTGTTTATTAACTTTATCAATTTAAATAAATTATAGTTTATATAGAAACTTAAGTGCTGCAGTAAATCAAATAAATGAACCCATGTGAAAACTTTGCAATTTAAATTTTGTAAAAAAAAAAAAAAAATTATCTTCAAACCATTGAGAGTGCCTCTGATCAGGATCTGTAGTGATCACCTTTTTTACATCCAAAATGTAGTTCAAATTATCTTTTTGTGAGTAGTTACATTTCTCCTCTGAGCCTTTAATGTTACTCCTTCAGAAATGCAGCAGAAATTATCAGTGTGGTTAATGCAACTGCATGGAATTTTTTTTTAAATATCTGCAGTGTAGTCTCAAACAGTGTATTAAAAACTTTTATTTATTTTTAATTAGTCAGAAGCATTGTATTACAGAACTAAACACATTAATTTGTTTATTAACTTTATCAATTTAAATAAATTATAGTTTATATAGAAACTTAAGTGCTGCAGTAAATCAAATAAATGAACCCATGTGAAAATTTTGCAATTTAAATTTTGTAAAAAATAAAAAAAAAAAAGTATCTCCAACTATTGAGTGCCTATGATCAGGATCTGTAGTGATCAACTATTTTACATCCAAAATATAGTTCAAATTATCTTTTTGTGAGTAGTTACATTTCTCCTCTGAGCCTTTAATATGTTACTCCTTCACAAATGTAGCAGAAATTATCAGTGTGGTTAATGCAACTGCATGGAATTTTTTTTTAAATATCACTGCAGTGTAGTCTCAAACAGTGTATTAAAAACATTTATTTATTTTTAATTAGTCGGAAGCATTGTATTACAGAACTAAACACATTAATTTGTTTATTAACTTTATCAATTTAAATAAATTATAGTTTATCTAGAAACTTAAGTGCCTCAGTAAATCAAATAAATGAACCCATGTGAAAATTTTGGAATTTAATTTTGTAAAAAATATAAAAAAAATCATATTAGCTGCAGTAATATTTACTTCTAAACAAAAGAAAAGTAAGTGTAAGATTGGAATGTTATAGTATCAAGCTATGCAGAACATTTGTAAACATGAAAAACACAGCTGAAGTATACATTTGTGCTATGAAGAAAATAGCTTCTACAAAACTTAAGCACTGATTCTGGTTGTTCCATGTAGCAACTGGATGGTGGTGTGTCGATGGCTGTTGGACACATGAATTGACCAGTCAAACAAAAGTGAATTTTAATGAACGTTTTTGAATTTTCAATACTCTTTTACTTTCTTTTTCATGTTAAATGTGTTTGATTCATACTTGGAAAGTAGTTCCTATCCAGCAATACCACATTTTTGGGGGGATTGACAAACTGACAAGTACCTAAATAAAATGTTATACCTGCATTGATCATGCAGATGCACTAAATATTCAGTGCATGTCCATGTATTTCATGAATATGAAGTCATGAACAATGGACGAAAGGCAGATTGACCTACAGACATCTCTAGAGATAGGTTGCCGAAAACACGGGGAACTATGGTACGGGTTGAGCTTTCCGGTCACGGTTGTTTCAAAGCATACTTGTGTGCGCGGACGCTGAGACCCTCTGCGGATTGCAATTACTGCAGGATCCCGACAAGGTCGAGGCGTGGAGCCAGCATGGTGGCGCGGATGGACACAAAACACATGAGGTACTGTGATAATATGTTAAGGTGAGCCTGGTATATCATGTTGTAGAGGAGGAGGGGTTTCAGTGGGTACGCTCGCAAGGAAGAGTTCCCACTACTATGGGGTATGAGACCACATGGTTCCTATAAAGGTTTCCCCTCCGACAAAAAAAGAAAACAATACGATATAAATACTGCCGGGGATCAGCGGAGTGAGAGTCAGTAGTGTTCGAGTTCGGTGCATAGTCGCCGATAAAGCGAAAACAAAACGTGTTTGGCAACGAGTGAAAAGTACGTTACAAGTATTCCTTTTTTGATAGTGGTTGTAAACAAGAAGCTGATTGGTGAGTTATTTGTGAACAGGAGTGAAAGTGACCATTCTGATCATTCATAAAGTGTAGGGTAGTTCTTTTGTTTAGAGTAAATGTAAATAATTCTTGTACAAAGTGAATTGTAGCTTTTTCTATTATCTTATTGCGTATTCAATATTAGTTTATATTAGTCATAAAGCTTTTAGTAAATTCGATTGTATGTTATTTGAATAACGATTTATAATTACAGTAATTTGAGTTACGATTTTATATAATATAGTTTTATAATTGTGTTTATAGGACGTTTTTACGTGTGACCTCAATATCCTTGTCGAACTGCGAACACGTGACAATACATTTGTTTCATCCAAAAATCATAAAATAACCTGCAAACAAATCCCTCAATTTTATTGAGCAGAAGAAATATTTTTATTGAAGAATCTGAGCAGATCCTTCGTAAGATCATATTCCTTAATAGACCAGATAACTTATGTACCTGAAACAATAACTTAATTGTGAGTTAAGAATTAGTACTTTTAGAGCCCTAGTAAGCCAATGCCAGCAGTAAGATTTCAGTATCCACCTTTCCTATGTAGCTTTATCAGGGAATAAGCAATGCCTAAATTGGAACTACCATTGATTAATCAGACTTATCCTTAGCTAACTTGTCTGTATCCTATAACCTACAAGACTGTACCATGTTACAAGCCTGCAGATCCCGGTCCGAGGGTCAGTTGATTATTCCATCACCAGAGCCTTGCTTGTTCTGAATTCATTTATGTAGTTTTCCAAACATTTTAAATAAAATGCTTTCATATGACATTTATTGTCTAAATAAGGCCTCAGATTACTAACGTAATCTGTGTTTGAAGGGAAATAAAATAACCTCCTGTAAATTTCTTAAAGGACATTGTCTGAATGTGTTTCTGGCGGGATGGCAAAATCAAAATAACTGTCAATGTTTTCCAAATTTTCGCTCATCCATTCTTGTAGATCTCCACTAATTATCCGTTCCGCGAAGCACAATCTCCGCTTGATTGCATTGTGAAATATATAAGTGTTTTATTAAATTCAAACTATAAATTTCTATTCTACAATCTCTTGAATAAGAATTTATCTCAATAACGACAATTTTGCCCTACAAGTACCCAGATCCATTTCTCAATTTGTCAAAGACAATTATGAAATTTTAACAAGGTACAAACACTTACTCCGATTCTGGTCCGCTTTCGGGAGCGAGGTCACGGTCTTCCACACACCGCAGCTCAGTCACAAAGTTCCTAACACATTCTACCTCTATCCTGAAGATGAATAGCGACACTAACTGGTTCGATGCCAAAACGGCTATTTTGGCGACGTAAGCGCTCAAGCGGGCCTCTGGTCACGTTTTGCTTGCAGGCAACGCACTTGCCTGTCACGTATCAGGGAGGAAGTCGCGATTTTCGAGACCGACTCACAATCTTCTGAGATCACTGAGGCGGTAGTGCGCCAGGTGATCTGTAGTATGGCACCGCACAAGGCCTCCGAATATGATTGTATCACAGTGGAGCGTTTCGTCCGATTGCTTTAGTAGTCTTCGTCCTCTACTAACTAGAATATATAATAGGTTGCTCTTCGCGTGGAGACTTGGTGTTGTTCGAAGGTGGCGACAATGATTCTACTTTTTGTTCTTACCGTCCACTAACGCTCTTGCCCGTGATTAGCAAGGTTTTTGAGAAGGTCCTATATTTTGGTATTAATGTTAGATTGGCCACTGATAATTTGCTAATGGAGAACTTATATGGTTTCTGACCGGGCCTGAGCACTGAGGATGCGATACTAAAGGTGATGGATATAGCTTCTTCTAGTCCATGTAAATATGTATTAGGGATTTTCCTGGACATATCCGGGGCATGTAAAAATTTATGGTGGCTCTCTGCCCTGTTTCAGATGCAGAAGCGTAAGTGTACACGAAATGAACTAGAAGTGCTCTCAAGTTATTTCAGTCATCGGACCGTTTCCCTGCGTGACGGCGGCTCGGAGAGGTTCGTAGGTTCGTTAGATCTTAACTTAAGAATGCCCTCAGAGCAGAGTTCTGAGTCCCCTTCTTTGGATCATAGAATTTGATTCGATGTTGCGTTTAAGGTTGCCATGTGGTTGTCGTGTCGTCGCTTATGCTGACGACGCGCTGCTACTGATTGAAGGGGATTCGCGTAATGAGGTAGAGTTCCGAGCTGCTTGTGACTGCGACTATGGAGTTTCCAACATAGATGATTTTCAGCCCAGAGAAAACCACAATTCTGTGGCTCAAGGGCCGGTTGGCTGCTACGAGACGAATCAGAGTCCGGTTGGCTGGTTTCTCCATTCCATCCGTTACGACTAAAAAATACCTGGGTGTTATCCTTGATTAGAATTTTCGGTTCAAGGAACATCTACAGTATGTAGAAAAAAGGCCGCGGATTTTATGGAATCCGTAGAGTCATACATCCCGATTGGGGGTTGAATTTCCTTACTATGCGTATCCTTTACAAAGTCAGCGAAGCTATTGTGCTGTATGCTGCGCCTGTCTGGGCTCACCGCATGGCTTTTAGGTATTGCGCGGATATTTTGCTGCGGGCCCAGCGACTCTTTTTGCTGGCTGTTATAGGCGGTTATAGAACAGTCTTGCGGGAGGCAGTCTGTTGTAGCCGGAGTTAAACCAATAGACATCTTGGCTAATGAGCGTAGGGAACGCTACATTTTCAAGGTAAACAATCTGTTGACGTTAGAACGAAAGCAGGAGATTGAAGACTGGGGCCTTGCGTCTTGGCAGGTCAGGTGGGACGAATCCCTCACAGGTCGCTACACGCGTGGCATATTTCCTTGTAGTGTCGTGATATAAATGCGATTGGATGGATCTCCCCCAATCGATATATCACATAGTTTCTTTCCGGGCATGGTGCCTTTCGGGCGAGTTTAGCTACGTTTCGTTTGGTAAATTCAAGTTAATGCCCGGATTGTGGGACAGATGATACAGTGAATCACGTCCTCTACGTCTGTCCGATACGAGGTCGAACGTTCACGAACTGTTAGGGAACTTGAGAGATTCTGAAGGAATTCCAGAAAGGAACATTCCTTTCTGGATTCCCGTATTAACTGAACCGCCGGTGGCGGGCCTAATCGTGATTTGGTAATGGCACGCGAGACACCATGATGGGACCGGGTTTCTGGTGCGGGTTTGTCCCCGGCTCCTGCGCGGACCGGAATGGGGTTGCATTCCCTTGTTAGTGACCTAAATTGATCGAATTATTTGGGTGTAGGTCTGAATTTCAATGTTGCGTAAAACACAATTTTGATTGGTATGAGTTTAGCTCTGATTTAACTTTAAACTCGTTCGTTTTCTGAGGCATTCACAGTCACGAAGAGTGTTGTCAAATTGTACTAGGCGTAAGGTTCGCGATTTCGGTCAGTTAGTTTGAGGGAATCATGTTAGGTTGGATGTGAAGATGTCCGTTTGAGGCCTACGAGAAGGGAAAGTTTGATATGTATTTACTGATGCAAATCTCTGCCGAGCATTTATGTCGGTTTCATCCTGACCGAGGCCTGGCTGATGACTGTGAGATGTGATCAGAGGGTCTAAAGACCCGGTAAAGCCCCTCAAAGCTTGTAACGGAAAAGATGGTGTGGCGATTGGTAACGTCACAAGTTTGGGATGGTGGTCAGCCATACTCAGGGTTAGCTTCGCACGGTAATTCAGTAAGACTCTTCCTTTTCCTTAAGTAAACTACGGATGCCGGTTGAACAAAGCAACCGCATCTAGGAACTCTCACACGGTCCGACAATGCGGCTCTCGCCACATTACTTGTCTCTTGTGAGTGGTCAATATTTCCCTTGACTCTAAGTTCCAGGGTGGCCCGGTCGCCCCCAAGAGCAGGGTAGTCAAACATCAGGTGTTCATTTGACTGGACCTCCCCAACAGACGCACAGCTCATCAGTTGCCAGGTTGAACCGAAAGAGATATTGGTTCAAGTTAGCGTGGTTGGTGAGCACCCGTGCACCCGTTGCTCTGAAAAACGAGTTCAAGGCATACCATCCTCCCAGATCCTTTATAAACTTATACAAGGATCTTCCCATAGTCGTGGTGTCCCATTCCAGATGCCATGCTTCCATCGCGAGGCTCTGCAGCCTCTTCCGCAGGCGGGAGATGGCGACTGAACGAAATTTAGCTCCGGTGCATTGCGATCACCGTTTTGCTTCGGTACTGGCCCGGCTCGAAACCGCATACCAAATACCTCGCCCTCCCGGCCTCTTTGCAATCTCCACATGGCTGCTCGAACTTTCGCCACTAAATTGATTGAGAAAGCCTTTCCCGATATGGTAGTAGCCTGGTAGGAGGTGGTTTTAAAAACACCAGTGCATACAATTAAGGCTTTGCGCTGAGCATTCCTTAAATTTTGAATAAGTGCTCTATTCACCCAACCTATGCGCCCAAACGGGCGTCGCGTAAGAGGTCATGCTTTCGAAGACACTTCGGTACACCATTACATCTGACGGCCCGACAACCAGTCTTTGCGTGCAGTCCTCCTAAGCTTGTGCATCACTGAGACGGCATCTGCCGTCAAATGTCCGCCTCGTCACTGGCGAGGATATCAATAGGCTTAACCGTGCAATAATGACTACCTCGTGGGAGACATTTCTATAGCCGCCAATAAGGCTCAGACAGATGCAGCATACATCATTATAGCCCCGAAAAAACATTTTTTTAAAGAACACTCATGGTTCTAAAATTTAATTCCCAATCAGTGGATGGGCCACTCTCCGGCCCTCAAAGAATGCATCACACATCTTTTGGCGTGTTGAAAAATTCTGAAGAGGGACATTGGATGACCTACCATCGATGACCTGTCATTTAGGCCCAATCACAACATCATTGTGGTTTTCACTGGACTGAATACCATCTTATGCTGTAAAAAAACCGCTCCTTGGCTATCACATCCAAGGGGGAGGATTCCCGCCAAGACCATAGCCGCCGCGTATCAGACGGTTTTGTAGAAGCAAATGATTCTTAAGGCCATCCTCCTACATAACCTCTCCAGAATCCCTGTACCTCTTGCGATTTTTAAACCCGCATCCCAGACCTGGACGACGTACTTCCTCTTTGACCTGCTGCGGACCCCCAATATTCGACTCAGAGCCGCGATTGTCCTCTACTTTAGTTTCTCTGATAGGTACCTTGAAGGTCAATGTTTTGTCCAACCAAACCCCCAGGCACTTAAGTGCCGGCACCGGAACGATGACTTCGTCCGTTACCCTGAAAACTATCTTTTCCAGCCTTCTCCCCCCTCGTAGTCTATGGCCTGCGTCTTCTCAATCTGCAGCCCAGTACCTTCTATCCAGCCCACGATGCTCCTGGTCGCATCGTTACATTTGGCGACAGCTTCCTCTCTGTCTTGGCGGTCACTAGAAGAGCAAGGTCGTCTGAATACGCCAGGGTCTTCACACCTTCCGGCAGCCTCAAACTCAGGACCAAGTCATAGGCCACGTTCCACAGAAACGTACCCAGGACTAACCCCTGAGGAACACCTGTTGTGCCGCTCTTACGTACACGCACTTCTTGGGAATCGGTACACAATGGATCTATCGCAGAGATAGCTATGTATGACCCTCCTTAGCTTCCCGCTAACTTTCCACTTCTTCAATGCACCCACGACCATCCTCTAAGGGAGTGAATTGAACGCATTGTTGATTTCAAACAGGACAACACCAGCCATTTGCCTCGTCATGCGCGTTATTGCAAGAGCGTCTCGCGGTGCCAACGAGCCTAATAATGGCATTCACACTAGACCTTCCTTCCTGGAAGCTCAACTGGCTATCCGCTTGACCACCACTCTCACCGATCTCTTTCTGTAACCTAGTCAGCAACAGTTGCTCGAAAAGCTTACTCCCTTATTTAATAGGCGTATCGGCCGGTAAGCCGAGGGGTCCTCCGCAGGTCTTCTCGGCTTTCTGAGTAGAATTAACCTGCTCACTTTTCATTCCACCGGTTAGCACTCTCCTATGGAAGAAGTCGCTCATGCAGTCTGCCACTAGCTGGGGTGATGCCTCCACGAACGCTTTGACTATCTCGACCGGCCCTGACTTTTGCCGACCCTGAATCTGCCATCAGCCCTGATCACTTCTTCCGAGGCTAAACGCTTTACCTCAGTCTCCGGGCCTCTTCGCAATCTCCACATGGCTGCCCGAACTTTCACTACTAAATATATTGGGAGAGCCTTTCCAAATACGGTGGTAGCCTCATAGGAGGTTGTTTTAAAAATACCACTACATACAATTAAAACTCTGCGCTGGGCACTCCTTAAATTTTGTAATTTTCCTGTAAATTTTTTCTAATCATTTCCAACCTATGCGCCCAAACGGGCGCCACATTTGAGGTCATGCTTTCGAAGACACCTTGGTACACCATGTACATTTGACGGCCCGACAACCCATAGTCTTTCCAAGCAAATGTTACAGCTATAGACCACTATCCAGTCCGTTCTGGTTATATATATCCCATACCTCTACCCATACTAATGATAGGGACACGCATCATAGCGGATATAGCACAGTCGCCGTTAGGTCTATTAGCCACTCCTTGATTTTCCTTGGGTTTGGCTCGGAAAGTATAGACACGTTGACAGCCTTGTCCCTTGCCACTTTCGACAGCATTTCGTGCGCAAGAACACCTTCTGTTTAAGTTAATTTGTAGAAAATTCATATCTTATACATTAGATGCCACCCCCTTAGACGCACATCCAGTTATCGTACTTTTTCTTTTCCTGGTTTTGTGCCCTACATCTCCGCAAACCAAGCGTTTGGTCTCGCCTTTACAATCCTTGGCTTGATAGCCCTCCCCGCCGAAATTGAAGCGTAGGCTCGTTTTATTAGGGCCATTGCACCTTGAAGCTACATGACCTCTGCACCACCATTTGAAGTACGTGGCTTCCTCCGCCCACGCTTAAATCCTGCAATGCACCCACCCGATGTGTACTCCTTAAAGCACAAAGCGTCTTCGCAGCCGCCTCGTCTACCTGAACAACCACGTTCCATGTCTGCCCGAAGGCAGCCCTCTTCGATGCGATAATCGGCATACAGTTAGATTTGCACGCAGCAGTTACGGAGTCAATAATTAAGTCTTTGGTCTCTGTGTCTTGACACATCTCTAATCATGATCGAAGCCGTCTTCGAGGTCTCGATTTTATTCACTACCTTAGCTTTCGCGAGTTTCTCCTGTAT
Source organism: Lycorma delicatula (assembly GCF_047948215.1). Classification (NCBI taxonomy): domain Eukaryota; kingdom Metazoa; phylum Arthropoda; class Insecta; order Hemiptera; family Fulgoridae; genus Lycorma; species Lycorma delicatula. The sequence continues at coordinate 176,994,474 of NC_134458.1, forward strand.
CAACCTTCTGATGGTACCGGAAGTCTCCTTCTTTTCTCTCGCTTTTATTTCCAATTCCAACCTCGGACCCTTTCTCATACAGAGTACCTCAGCTCTCTCAACTACCATGGCCTCCCTCTTGACGTTTTTAAGCATGTCAGCATATCCCTTACCCTTTGTGGATACAACAACCGTCTCCACTTCGTGGGTGGAATCTCTGCTTGCACCCGACATGTTGATCGCAATGTCTCCTCCATGATACACTTTAAAGTGCGTGTCGTCACGGCGCCCAACCTTCTCCATCACTTTCTTAACCAGGAACAATATCCTGGGCCCGACGACAACACATCTGACCGGAATACTTTTCTGCTGTACCCTTGCCTTTTCGAACCCGTCTAAAAGCGCATCTAGGGTGTCCTCGTTGCTACCACCCGAGTCCACAAAGACGACGTAATTCCGCGATTGTGGGCGGTACTACTCTGCTTAGACCCTCTCAGCTGCCCTACGTTGTGCGAGGAAACTCAGGAAGCCAGCCACAATGGATCACTCTGCGGGTGTTCCAATTGACCCTCAGATCCAAAAAGGAGTTTACTCTTTCAAGTTCCCTAACAACTCTGGTACGTTCAGCCTCGTACTGGGGACAAACGTAGAGGACATGGTTCACAGTGTCATTAACTATACAATCCGGGCAAAGGCCCGAATCAGCCAAACCAAGCCTAGCCAATCTGTCCCTAAAGGCACCATGTCCCGACAAATATTGTGTTATATTCCGATTGGGGGAAATCCACTTAATCGCTCACAAACCCTGAACATCGGGATATATACCATCCTTATGCCAACCAGTAGAAAATTCATTCTACCTAATTTGCCAACAGTTAAAACTTTGGTCTTCAATTTCTTGCATACGTTCTGGGAGAAGAAGAACTTTCATGGAGACACCGCTTGCTACGTCCCGTAGCTAGGATATCTATGGGTATTGTTCTGTCGATTACAGGGACAGCCTCTCGCGAGATAGGTCTGTAGCCCCTGACAGCAGCTAGCAATAATAGACGCTGAGCTCTCAACAAAATATTCCTATATTTCGAGAATTGCATACATAAACTCAGACGGGCGCAGCGTACATTATACCCTTGCAGATATCTTTATAAAGAATCCGCATGGTACGGAAGCTCCTGCTCGAACAATCTCATCTTACCCTTCGGCCCATAGAAAAGCAAATATCGGTAAAAATGCGGTACGTACAATTCTAACAAAAAAAATGAACCGCCGAAAAGTGTGCTCTCGTTTCATTCCATACTTTTTGACCTAAAAGCAAAAACAGGTGCGTCTTTCTTGCGCTTAAGACTGCGTTGAAACTACCGATAGCGACTCGAATGTTTGCAAACAATTGTTAGTAGGGATAAAAGCTGGTGCTTCATGTATGATCCACAAACGAAGCGTCAATCCGCTGCTTGGTTGAGTCCTGGAACATAAAGACCGGCGAAAGTCAGACAGCAAAAATCAAGAGTGAAAACGATGTTGATTGCATTCTTCGAATCAAAGAACCTGATTCATCATGAATTTGTCCCAACCGCTCAAACCATGAATTCTAAATTCTATCTTGAAGTAATGAAACGCCTTATGCGTCGCATTCGTCCAATCCGGTCCGAGTACCGGGATCTGGGCAGTTCCACACGTTATTACCCCGCAAATCAAATCACCGTCCTATCCCACACGCCCTATTCCTCCAACTTTGCTCCAGCAGACTATTTTCTGTACCTGAAGCTCAAGTTGAAGATGAATGATTGCTTTTTCAACGACATTCGTGCCATTCAGAGGGCTTGCATCGAGCATTTGAAGGCGATCCCCACAAAGTGATTTCTCCAGAGCGTTTGACGGCTCGGAAATGAAACGTGTTCAAATAAATTTGAATTTCTCGGCACTTGTTCAAGATATTTTGGCACGTAGTGTATCGGAGATGAGTGCTGATATAGCAATAGTGCGGACTGGTTGGAGTCTGTGGACGGTGGATCGGCCATATGGGTGTTCTCTCCTGTGCTGATTCTTGAGCAATTATGCGAGTATGGTTTTGTTCGGGCCAGGATTGCCGGAATCTATGTATATAGCTGTTATATGTCGCCTAATGTGAGTACTGAACGGTTCAAGGAGGTATTGCTGGTGACAGCTACGCGACGACCTGCAGTGATTGCGGACGATTTCAGTGCGTGGTCGACGACATGAAGCCTCTCTCTGCCAGAAGGGACGCAAGGGAAAGATTGTTGACCGAGATAGCTGCATCCATGGACTTACTATGTATTAATGAGGGGGAACACTTTTCCCTACCGGAGAGGCACTTTTGGATCGACCATTGATGTTACCTTTGCCACATCTACCCTCGCGGCGAGGATTGGGGACTGGCAGGTATCGCAGGATTTTACTGGAAGAGACCACCAGGTGATATGTATGACCGTGGAGGATGATAAACAGAGTGCACTTGGACGGCCCGTGATAACATGACGAGCGTGAGGAGAATTGACAGTCATGTATTTACTGATGGACTTAACCTTTTTTACAAAGTTACTCAGGTTACCGCCGCGGAAGAGAAACTTCGCTGTCTGGTGGAGGCCTGCGATGATCTCCTCCCCCGAAGGTACATCAGGAGGGGACGCCCTTCAGTTTATTGGTGGATTGAGGAGATCGCGCAAAAATGGAAACATTGTCTGAGGACCAGACGGGAGGCTTAGAGTGTGCTACAACTCTGCTAGAGAATACTCCACAAATAGGTACAAGGAGTGTCGAAAAGAGCTCCGAAAACTTGTAAAGGATTCTAAAAGTTATCCAAGAGATAGAGAATGAGCCGTGGAGTAGGCCTTATAAAATTGTAGTTAAGTGTCCTTAAACCGAAAGCTCGTACTATCCCTGGAGTCGAGGAAGTACAGGTTATAATTATTAATTTATTCCCCCGTGGAGAAGGGGTATTTTTGGATGTAGATGAAGTATAAAGTCCTCTGCAGTTTACTAAAGAGGAACTTGTTCAGGCAGTGGAACAGCTACCGCGTGATAAGACCCCAAGCCCGGATGCCTTGCCAAATTTAGTGGTCAAGTTGGCAATTAAGGCACATGTAGGTGTTTTCCTAGAGACATATAATGCCTGTTTGGAAGAGGGGCTCTTCCCTGACCTTTGGAAGAGACAACGTCTTGTCCTAGTGAAGCCTGGGCACGATCTGGTTCTCACGTTCTTCCTTTCGCTCCCTAGCGATGATTGATGTGATCGTAAAGATCATAAAGCAAATGATACAGCAGCGATTGGTCCGATTAATTGAGTACTGTTTGGCCTCCGAGGTAAAAAGTCTGCATTGGACGCGGTAGTGGAGGTGACGGGTATGGCCCGTACTATCGTTGCTAAAGGGAAGATGTGTGCGATGGTGGCTTTAGCTGTGAGAAACGCGTGTAATTGCGTTTCTCACACCACCATCGCTTCAGCGTTGGTGAACCTTCAGGTCCTTAGTTATTTAATGAGGATTTTGTAATATCCGAGTGATGGAGTCTAATATACGCTTATGAGAATAATATTTTAGAGTGGAGTATCGATCGAGGTATTCCGCAGGGATCGGTCCTTGGACCAACCCTGTGGAATGCTGCGCATAATGGAGTTTTGCGGATCCCCTTTCCTGAGGATGTCTCCATTTTTGGATATGCTGATGACGTCGCGCTAGTGATTAGTGCAACCACTAAGAAGGATATTGCCGACAAAATTTGGACTTCATATCGAGCCAATTCCTGGATGGCTGGTGTAGAATTGGAACTAGCACCAGAAAAGACAGATAGTCTTAATTACTACTAGAAAACGAAGCCCAACCCTGATCGTTGAATTGGAGGGAAAAAAGATTGTTTCCAAGTCTACCATCAGATATTTGTGGTTATGGGTTGACGCGCGGCTTAGATTTGGGACCCATTCCTTGGAGGCCAGAGAGAAAGCTGGAAAAGTAATGCGTGTGGTTGCGGCTCCCCTCCTCAACACAAGAGGACCTAGTGAGCGGAGGAGGAGGCTTCTGTCGAATGTGACGCACTCCTCGCTATTATATGGTGCGGAAATTTCGGCTAGTGCGTTAAAATACGGCAGATACAAGGAAGTGTTAGACTCACTGTAAGTGTTGCCTGCGGATATCGTAGATATCTCGCGAGGCAGTGGAGGTACTGGCGGTAGCAATACCGGCTGATGTATTGATAGCCTTCAGTGTGAAACGGGCGTTAAGTAGGAGGTTGCCACCCCAGGAGAGAAAGGAACAACTTCAAGCCTACACTAGGAAACTAATGTGCGTATGGCAGGAGCGGTGGGGCGCAGGCCAGAAGGGTCGGTGGACCCGCCTCTGATGTGGGACATTCGAGCTTTGTGTGAGAGGAAACATGGCGAGATTGATTTTTTTCTTATGCAGTTTTTGGCGGGACACGGAGGTTACAGGGCATACCTTTATTGGTTTGCCTTGGACCACTCGGACCGTTGTCTGGATTTTGTGACGAGTGGGAAACGGCGCACCATGTTTTCCTTGTGTCTTTCCTTGTGTGCGATTTGAGGCGGCTCGACGGCGTATGTTGGATGTACTAGACTGAGGATATGTTCACACGGAGGAACTCCAGCGCATCATCATAATGGGAGAACAGCAGTGGACGGCAACTAAAAGTTTCAATAAGTACATAATGGAAGAGCTAAGAGCTGCAGAAGAAGCCCGAAGGGTACGTCGGAGGATGTCAGACGACAGGCCCGTAGCCGAGCGTCCTGGGGGCTTCCTGAGCGTCTGGGGGTCGTCTTGGTGCAGGTAAGCTGTGGGCACTCTGTTCCTGGTGCTTGATGGCAATCTTGTTACTACGGAAGAACCAGTTACCAGTTGAAGTACTGGACTGGTAAGTTCTATGTTGTGAGTCTCTTTGGGTGATGTGTGTGTGATTTTTAAACTCTTAGTGTTTATTATTGTGGTTGCATGGGTTATGTTCCATGAATGTGTTTTACCATGCGTGTAAAACACGCAAGGAGTAATTTGTTACTCCTTGTGTTGCTGTTATCCTTGGTGTTGTATGAGTGTATGTTTGGATGTTTCACTTGTGATTGTAGTGACAGATTGTGTGTGGGGGCGTTTCCCCCCCTTCCTGAAGTAATGCTGCAAAGCGGTTTCCAGTAGGAGCGGAAACCCAGGGTGGAGGTTTAGTTTGTAGTGCTTAGGAACACATGCGCACTTAATAACCTCTTGCAGAACCTGTTAGCGAGTCCGACACTGCTTGGGTGCCCGTAAATGGGGGTTCCTCTACCTCTATAAAAAAAAAGCGTGTGACAGGCTCTACCGGGGCTGCAACAGATTTGACAATCAAAGATTCCTTGCTTTCCGCCATCTTCTGATTGCTACTGAAAAAACAACTAAACCGCTTTCATACTGCTTCTACCGAATAAACTAGAAAAGGGAACGTACAAGGAACATTCCATACACACGCGGAGTAAAAAAAAACTACCTTACACCAGCACGCCAGGGTCGCCACTGCGGGAGCGACAGTGCTCTTTCTCCCTTGCAGCCTTGTGTGCAGCTTCCTATGTGCGCATGCGCACAACAGCCAAAAATTACGCCGCTGGAACTGTGAAGTGCACAATTCCATACAAATATTTTTATGTTTTTCATAAACTGGGGGATGGCTACTGACATTAAGGTTAAGGATTGTATATCGTATAAGTAAAAAGAAAGAATTAAAGAAAAGAACTCATTATATTAAATTTTATCAATAATATCAAGTGGAAATATGGGGTGCTGCAGTTCCACATTGCCTATATGCGAGCTGCCACTGATAATTATTAATTCAGCAATGATACATGAAATAAAATTATTCTGATATACTAGGATGTTTAAAAAAAAATTGTTTTTCGTAAGCAAATTATTTCTTATTCTGAAAGTAAATAACTGTAGTGACCTTTTTCTATAAAATCTTAAATTAGTATCTAATTTAATGGCATCTAAGATCCATATTATTGTAGGCACAGGCTTCGGGACACTGATTGAACCACACACAGGGCATGTGTGAATAGTGTACACTATTTACATGTCATCACAAAACACTAACATGCAGTATTCAATTATACTCGAAAAATTATACTAGAAAAATGGTCCTAAAACTTTCCTTAGCATTTATATAAGTTTATATATTAATTTTGTTTCGTGTCACTGAAGTAGATATGTGGTGTAAGTGAGAATGTGTCGGCTCCATAATCATTCACACATTGTTTGAATCTGACTTCATATACATATACTTTTTTTGATTTTTTTTTTTTAAATTAAATATATTGTTTTATTAATAAATTATTAACCTGCGATTGTAAAAATGTTTTAATTAAAATGAAAAGTACATAAAATTTTATTTCACTAATAACATGATTTTTGTTGTATTGTTATTATTGAATTATGGGGGGGTGAAACTAACGGTTATGTTGTGACTACACTTAAAAGATCCCGCCAAATAGCATCAGGAATCTTTGTGGGAGTATGGAGCAGCCTGGTTGCGAAATGCAGTATCATGCATGAGATGGGGAAAACGACACACTGGGGAGCTAGTCATGGGCGACATGAAAAAATCGGCAACACTTCACAGTTTTTAGCATGTACAATCCTCCAGGAAACTGTTCTTCCTATGAACCCCGGGAGAGAAACATTCAACCAAATACAATTCTTGTTGGAGTTTTCAACAGCTCTTCTCCAAGATGGGATTACTCGAGATTGAAGCTGTATGGAAAGTGCATTGAAGAGATGCTTGATAATAACCTTCTGGATATTGTGGATACACAATATCCAGAAGGATGGTTTGTATACCTTTCTCTCATATTCAGGACAACTACCACAACCTTACTTGATTGTTATCCACCCATGCCTGTCTGGAAAAACCAAGCCCCTCTTGCCCAACGATGCTGGTAGATATGATCACAGAATGCTTTTAGTCATGCTGGCCACAACAAAGGTGCCGTACAATGAAAATCGAGCCCCATGTTGGAACTTTAAAAAAGGCAGGCTGGGATAAATATAAAAAGCTTACTGACTATGTGCTTCAGGATTCTGTAATCATAACCTCCCCTGAAATAACCATTGTGGCTTTAAACTCGGCCATCCTCTAGTGTGCTGGTGAGTGTATTCCCGGAGGTCAAACTAAGAAATTCAAACCTTTTTGGACTTCAAGGCTTACTGGTCTCAAGAAAACGCAAGACTAAAGCCGCCATAAAGCGGAAAGAGCCAAGGCCAGTGAAGACCTTATAGCCCTTAGAAGAGACCAAGCGAGTCTACAGAAAGAAATAAATGCCAAGCATTCTGCTTTTAGGAGCTTCTTATCCATGTTAGACTATTGAAAAATGTTGCTAATGCTTTATGTAAGCATTACACCAATATTAGTCACATAAAAGGAGACAGTTTTGTGGCAAAAACACTTCTGAAGCATCCAAAGAGTTTATATCACAATAGGAAAGCCATGGAACTTTTTGAAGCTGATTTTATCACCCAGGAACTGGACGATGCTTTGTCCCTAACCAAGCCAAACAAAGCAGCGGGATCTGATGGAATATTTCCAGAACTATTAATCCACCTTGGGGAAAAAGTTAAGGAAACCAACCCTGCTTAGCACTATAAACTTGACATAGCAGAGACATGTTCTGCAGCAATGGTGAAAGACAGAAATTATCTTTGTGTTAAAAAATGGTTAGGTGCCGGTCTAGCTGAAAGCTACAGGCCTATATCCGTAAGCTCTTGTTGTAAAGTAGCAGAGAAGATGGTTGTCAACCGTCTAAACCAGTTTATAGAATGTTATTTACTTCACACAAGTCAAAGATGGATACCACAGAAAGATGTCTACACTAGCGGTTTTAGTCGACCTAACAGCAGTATGTGATACTGTCTGAAGACGCATGCTCATTCACAAGCTGGCCATTTGCAATATCTCTGGATGCTTATTTAAATGATTCAAATCTTTTTGCCCAAGATTGATCCGAGTGCACCACAACCACAGTACTTCCACATTCAAAAGGAACCACTTAAATTCCACATTCAAAAGGAAGGACTGGCACAGGATTCTGTTGAGTTGTACACTTCAAGGGTCAGGCGTCCTTCAAGGGTCAAGCACTAACAGCACATCATCTGATCTTACCTTGTGGCATGCAGGATTGAGTGCAAGGTGCAGGGAGGATGGTTGATGGAGTCTGCGCAGGCTCCAGGTTCCAAAGGGTCAGCCCAAGGACTGACCTTTGGAACATGACATATGATGGGATATTCCGGATCTCCCTTCTGCAGGGAATGACCATGGTAGGATATGCGAACGACCTTGCCCTGGTGGTAGAGGCTACCACTTGGCAAGACACCACTGAGAAAATAAGTGAACCATACATGGCAATAAATATATGGATGATGGGAGTGGGTTTATCACTCGCTCCAGACAAGACTGAGGTGGTTGCAATCTCCAGAGCAAGGAGGAGACCAAAACTGAAAATAAAGCTGGAGAATAGAAGGGTCGATTCAAAGTCAGCAGTAAAACATTTAAGAATATGGATTGATTCCAGAATGCAATTTGGCATTCATTCCACAGAAACTGCCAGCAAATCAGAGAGGATGATGAGATTAATTGCTGCCCTCCAACCAAACACTGGAGGACTGACTCAGTATCACAGGAGATTACTGGCCAGATTTGCATATTCCATCATGCTTTACGGGGTCTAGCTATGGGCTGATGTGACAAAATACACAAAATATAAAGGGAAGCTTGAGGCAGTTCATAGAAAATGCTGCTTGCGAATTATAGCAGCATACTGGACCGTCTCAAAGGGGCGGCTGAGGTCCTGACAGAGGTCATGCCAATAGATCTGATCACACAACAAAGAAGGAGGCTCTGGGAACAGCGACCTTTGGCACACAGACACAAAAAACGCCCATCATCGCTGATTGAAGAGAAGCTACTTGAGGTCTGGCAGGTGCGCTGGGACCAACCCACCGGGTTGGTGTAGTGGTTAACGCGTCTTCCCAAATCAGCTGATTTGGAAGTCGAGAGTTACAGCGTTTAAGTCCTAGTAAAGCCAATTATTTTTACACGGATTTGAATACTAGATCATGGATACCGGTGTTCTTTGGCGGTTGGGTTTCAATTAACCACACATCTCAGAAATGGTCGAACTGAGAATGTACAAGACTACACTTCATTTACACTCATACAAATCATCCTCATTCATCCTCTGAAGAATTATCTAAACGTTAGTTACCGGAGGCTAAACAGGAAAAAGAAAGAAAAAGGTGCCCTGGGACCAAGGGACTAAAGCCGTTAGATCCATTGCCTTATTGGCGGCGACATTAGAAGTTGGTACAGGAGAATACATTGCTTGCTGGGATACAGTTTGACACAGTTCCTGGCAGGGCCGTGAAGATTACAGGTCATATTTTCACAGGTTTGCCCTAGATTATACGGATCTATGCCCTGGTTGTGATGAGGAGGAGTCTCCATAACATCCATTTTTTTCTGCCCACGGTTTGAAGGTGAGCGTGAGGAGATGCTGGATGCTTTGGGCCTGGAAGTCATGTTCTCTCCCAAGGATACACAGGGTGTCAAGTTAAAGGGAACTAGTGAATGGAGGACAGCAGAAAACTTTGTCAAGAAGGTATTAGACAAGTTACATGCTTGTGAAGAGCCCCGTCAGAGAATAAGACGCTGGAGGGTGTCGGGCTGTACAGGCTCATGACTGAGCGCCTAGAGGGCCCCGTGAGCATATGGGGGGGTCATCCTAGGCGCAGTGACGTTGCGGTCACTCAATATTCTGGCATCTGATGGCGTTACTCTCCCCTTTCTGACATAATGCTCTGTAGAGCGGTTCCAGGAGGGTGGGAGAAAAACAAAAGCACTGGAGGAAAGCAAAGTTTCTAAATACTTGGGAGTTACCCTGGACTGACGACTCACCTGGAAACCACATGTCGAACAGTGCGCGGGAAGAGTGGCGAAAAGGACTCCTCTACAGAAAAGACTCACTGCTGTGAAATGGGGAGCTAACCAGGAAGTGTTAATGACAATGTATAAAACACACATTACACCAGTCCTTGAATACGGAAGTGAGGTGACAGTCACTGCCAGTTCCACAACTGCATATAAAATGAACCTTGTCCAGAACACTGCTCTGAAATTAATAACTGGTGCTGCTAAATCAACCTTGTTATCAGCTATGGAGTCTTAGACACTAATGGAGCCTCTTCATGTCCACCATGAAAGAAGTGCACTGGGAGAAGTTTCTGGGAACATTCAAGAAGAGTGTATAAGCAACGGTAAACCACTTAAAACCTATCAAGATTCTTTTGACCACCTGCTTGCTGCAAATCAAATATAACATAAAATATCATCAACTTCCAAAACACGTCTCTTATGAGGTGGAATTAAAACAGGCTGTGTTCCGAACCATTCATGAAGAATATCCAGAACAGAAATGGTTACACATTTATGCAGATGGATCATCAATACTGGGAACAGGAGAAACAAGAGCCTTGTACTATTGCCACCACTTCCAGGGGCATCTTGCAGTTGGTGCTCCACAGAGCAATTTTGATGGAGAGATTGCTGTGATCCCGTGATGAAGCAGCCGCCACCTAACTTAAAATCCTTTCCACGCGGAAGGCAGTTTTCTTTGTTGATTCGCAAGCAGCCATCTGGAACTTATCATGTAACACTATAACTGACTGTACAAGAACTTTGGAGTGCAGGAAGACCTTAAACGAACTGGGATGACAAGGCAGGCAGTTGAAATTCCAATGGGTTCCCAGCCATTTTATATATGGTAATGAAATGACTGACAAATTGGCAAAGCTGGGAACCTCTCTGCCTCACCATTCAGCACTCCTTCTCTTGACTCGGCCAAACCGCAAATAAACTCTGAAGTCAATAAATTGATTGGTAAAAACCGCAGAGAATCAACAGCAGGCAAGAAGTGGAAGATCCTTGTCATACATAGCCCTATAAGCAATATCCTCCCTTGAGCAGTCAGTGCTGGTGCATTTAGAAAACCAGACATGACTATCTGGCCTCACACCTACATTGGATATGGGTTCTGACCTCTCCAGTGTGCCACTCTACAACCACGAAACTATGGATGCAGACAATCTGGGGACCGGCAGAGTTCTGGACCAGTTGCAGAAGGATGATGAAGGCCCCACCTACACAGAAGCTCGTCTGTACTGGTCAGCACATCGCAAAATGGCTCAACAGCCAAGAGTGGGCATTGGCTAGTAACTAAGTTATTATTAAATTATTTATTGTTAAAACTTTTTTTTACAATCCATAATAATTTTGCTAATAATTATTAATAAATCAGTATATTTAAATTAAAAATAAATATGTCTTAGATGTTGGATTCAAACTGATGTGCTTTCCCTCTATAAGATCCAAATATTTCATTAATTAAAATTTTATTTGGCTATAACTCTTAAACCAATGAAAATAAGTACTATTTATGATATATCGTTGAAAAGCTCCCAACAAGGGCTTATTACTGCATTTAAGAAAAAGTCCAAAATCCAAATATTTCTAAATTGAAACCCCATTTTATTTAGAAATCTGACTGTATACACATTTTTAGCCCAGTCGATTGTAATCAAAAGGAGAGGTGCACACAACAGTCCTAAATACAAATGGCTAATAGTAGTATTAAATGGCTAATTTGAGTTATGCGAGATACATACCTACCTACATATGTACAAACGTCACACCAAAACTAGTCAAAATGGATTCAGGGATGGTCAAAATGGATATTTCCGTTGTAACCTGAAAACTGAAATTTTTCAAGATTACAATACTTCCTTTACTTTATACAAGAAAGTAAAAAGTTGTGATATCAACTTGTTTGAATTATATGTAAGACATTAAATTTGACAGATATCATTAAATAAACAAAACTCAACGTGGATCAAATATTTTGCTTGCTCACTTATTAGAGGGGGCTTTCATTAGTAATTTAAGATGAATGTATCTAAATGTCTTTTTTTGTTGAAATATATTATTGAATAGACCTTAACAGAATGTTTTTATTGTATTTTTATGTTATATAGGCTAAAATTTTATTCTGTGTAAGTTAGTTAGTTAGTTGATTCCCCTTGTTATTTTCATTGATTTTTTTATCTGCAGTATTGGTTTAGAATGAAGTTTTTGTGATGTTATTTTTTTTTCAGATTGCAAAATCACTTTCTTTCAGAGGTTTAAAATCTGAAATGATTAAGGATAATTTTAAAAAGCTTTCACTGAGTTGTTATGTTAAACTAGAAAGATTAGAACAGTCTGAAATTGATTATTGGTCATCAAAACGGTATGTATATTAATATTTATTGATATAATAATAATTTTTCTGGGTAGATATTAATCATCTGATTAGTATAAGGTTTTAATTCAGCTTGTGTTGTAAAAATTATTATTTTGGTGTTTATGTTTTATATAGATTGAATGGAGTTGTCAAATTTAAAAAATATTTTTAAGTGACGTTTATTGTTTAATACATAGAGATATCAAATGAGTTTACTTCTAATTTAACAGATGTTGATTGACCATTTACCAGATGCTACTAGATATTACTGTTAACAGTTTACCAAGACATTGAATAAGGAAATAATAGGGGCTATTGACTTTTGTTTGACTTGTAGTTTTCTCACCTAATATGATTCTGGAGAGTCCTAGTGAATAGTTTGGTATATAAAGAGTTGTTACGGGGGGAAATTGGAGACAAATGGGCGTATTTTTCAAAAATCTCAAAAAAGATTGATTTTTCTAAAAAACAATTTGTCAAACTTTGATTTCTGAAAGTGTACCATTTTACCATTAGGGGTGCTGCTTGACATTATGCAGGTTGACATATAGATTTTAAGATATACATTTTTATTAAAAAACAACAAATGGTGGGTAGGCAGAAAGACGCAAGATATTGCATTTGTCTACATGAACTATTTTGTTTATTTTGATGTTTTAGTTCAGTTCTTTAATTTTGGCCAACCCTTCCAACTTTCTGTGTAACTATTGCCTGGAGTAAAAAGTCTTAAAAATAGGATACTGTGATGGGCATTATCTGATGGGGTAAAAAATCAAGCCAAAACTCTTAATACATATACCAAATATTTCTGCCAAATTCCAACATTTTTGGTGGACAGGTTTTTGAGATATAGGCAAAAACTCAAAAAAGCCCATCAATTTCTTATTTACTTTCATTATTGTTTGTCTCTTGTGTAATTCTTTAATTAACCTTCTGTCTTTCCATTCTACTTTTTTTCTTTAAGAATATCCATCATTTTCTCCCATTTGACAGTATCAAATGACCTCTTAATCTGTAAACAGATCCATTCCTCTTCTTCCCTCTAAATATCTCTGCAGTCATTTTTACTAATGCCCAGTTTAGGAATCTTTGCAATATTTTAGCAATATAGGCTATTAAACTTATAGTTCTGTGTTCTGTAAATTTGCTTGTATCCATTTTCTTCAGAATTGGTATAATTATGTTTTCACAGAGTCTTCAGTCGTTTTCCCATTTTGTACATCCTATTACAATGTTTAACTATTTCTTTACTGTAATTTTAAAATTGGCCAAGATAGGAAAAAATAAAATAATTTCTTAAACATTTTTTTTCAAGTCTAATGTCTTTATGTTGCATTTGATTTTAATTGTATATTTCATAATAAGATAAAAAATTAATTTTTCAAGAAAATCATAATTTTTTTCAAGTATATGTAAAATATATTTATAGAAAGGTATAATTAGAAATTATTAAAACATAAATCATGTGATAATTTGTTCACAAAGGAAGAAATTTGATTCATATAATTTAGACAGTTACAGTACCTTGCTGTAAAAGGCTATAATTAATGTATAAATATGCACATATTTAAGTAACTTCCTTTTTAACTGGCTTCAAAAAAGAAGCAGGTTATCAATTCGACAATTTTTTTTAAATGTATGTTATGCAGTATCACCAACATTAGTAAACTGATTTTGATAATTTTTTTTGTAATCAAAAGAGAATACTTTTGGAATGGTCCCTTATTAATCTTAACCATATCTGATTATAATCTTAGGAAAAATACAAAAAAATCAAATGGCTTGACACCCTTAGCCATTGACCGCTCATACCAGTACCATGTGCTATTTTCCCTGTATGACTAGGATATTGAGTGAAGTGAATAAAAATCAGTAAGTACTTATAAGAGAGTACTTATTAAGTAAAGTAAAGTCTGAAACGAAAAAGTAAGTACTGATTTTGATGAGAATAAATGTTTACTATTACTGACAAGTTAACACTTAGTGTGGATTATGTGTGTACTGGTAATAATCAGTAATTACTTGTTGCAACATAAGTAAACACTGATTGAATGACATCATCGTATGCATGTATTCGTTATCGAAGAAGTTGAATCATGCCTGTTACAATTTTTTATATTTTAAGCAATTGTTAAACATTCAACTGCAGATGAAAAAAGAAGAACGTATAATGACATTTTTAACGAGTCTGAGAAAAAGCAAGAGCCATAAGTAGAACAGGAACTCTGTCAATCTTATTCTATAGTTTATCAGCTGAATGAAATTTGTAATTTTTCAATAAATAAATAGACTAATAAAACTTTTGTATACCTTCCCTACGTTTGGAATATGTAAAACAAATTGTTAGGGATGTAGGATGTAGAGGGTATACTGAAATGAAATGACTAGCACTAGATAGGGAATCTTGGAGAGCTGCATCAAACCAGTCAAATGACTGATGAAAAAAAATACCTTCCCTACTCTTTCCTTTTAAAATTATAAATAAAATAAATAGATAAAAAATAAGAAAGAAAAAATAAACAAAAACATGTTAAAAAAAGAATGTGTGTGACCATTGGGGCTGAGCATTTGTTAGAGCACAGTGAAAAAATTATGTGCTTGCAAACCGCACTCACAGGTAGCGTGTACGTTCAAAGTTGTAAGGTCATGCGTAGTCCCCAACGATCGACCTAACCCACCCAGGTTAGTTCAAGCAAGTGCCAAAATCCAGTTGTAACCACAACTTGATTTTGTGTGTGTGCATTTGCTCACCACAAAAATTATGAATTGGTATTTAATGTTTTTTTTTTTTAATTTAATCGTTTATTTTATTATCGTTCTTTATAATGATGACTGTTATATACTTTTTCTTCTCTACTTGTTGCGGAAGTGAATGGTGTGAGCACCCACGGCAAAATTCCATACCCACTCAGCCAAGAAACACCCTGATCCCATATGGGCAGATAGAACTTTACGGACTGAGCTTCTTCTCCATATCCTACTATTCGATGGGAATAGTATCCTACTATCCTATTTCGATAGGAAAAAATTTTCCCAAATGGTTTTTCTTAGATGCTAAGTTGTGAAGAAGTAACTTATGAAACACATGCTCTAACTTATGTAACTTATCAAACTTATCAAACATGCTAAATATGCAAAACTATAAATAATACCTTAATTCACTTATTTTTGTATAATAAAAAGTAATAAAAAAAGTTGAGAATCTTATTTAAAGATATAAGCTATAAAGAAGGTCAATAACAGTTTTCAGGGGGGAAAATCAGTAGTTTTTGAAATGTTTATATACAAATAAACCATTTCATCTCCTTTATTCATTCCCAATACTATATACCAATCTATTCACCAGAATGTTAAAACTTTGCTAAATGTGTAAAACTATACTTGGTCAGATAAAAAATTCAATTACTTCTTAATCCTTCTTTAGTATCTCTTTTTACTGAATTAAATAGGATTATATATATATGATATGTGAGGTGTAATTTTTGTACAGACTCATGCCGACCATTCCTAAGATGTCTGGTGAATTGAACTGTAGCCATTGTACACCAGTATTCAAATCCATATAAAAGCAGTTAACTTGTACTAGGATTTGGACTTCAGAACCTTCACCTTAGAAAATCAGCTGTTAAACAGTTTATATGCAATGAGTTAACCACTAAGCTAGCCCAGTGAGCTCTATAATAAATATGAGCAACATTTTTAAAGAGATAGGTTTTTTTTAATTAATTAAAAATTTTATTTTAATTAGAAATTAATAACAATTAAACCTTTGAAAAGTTTAACTAATAAAAAATGTTAATATATAATAAATTAAAAATAAGATTCTAAATCAATGGTTGGTTAAAATAAATAGTACATTTTATAAAAATAAAAATTAGTAAATTCTGTGGTTCTAAATTTTACCATCAGATTATATTATTATTAGTAACAGTAATTTTAAGGATTATATGATTTTTTGTCTTAGTTCTTCAGGAAGCTTCCATTTGTTTCATTATCATAATTCATGTTTCATAACCTGTTATGAAACATTTGACTAATTCTGGGTCAATAGTGATGTTAGTTAACAATTGATTTTCAATCTTGCTTTTGTTGAAATTGAACAATTTTGGAACAAACTTTTTTGCTTCTCATTTCATACCCAAAATGTCAGTTAAAATTGTTTCACATTAGCCTAAGAGATTTCCCCTCTTCAGCAACTTCTCTAATAGTGAGTCATCAAATATTGATCACAATGCCCTTTATTTTTTTGATATTTTCATCAGTTGATAGATGTGTTAGGACTTGCAACACTTTTGTTATCTCAAAGTTTTCACAGCATTTATAAATGTTTGTATTTATAAACAGCTTCAATGCATTTTATTCCATTTTAACTTTAAATTTGATTCAAATCCTTTCTTCTGTCATTTTCAAACAAAATAAATTGTCACTCATATTAAAATGCATTCTAATTATTCTGCTGCCAAATTTTTAACTTCACATCTAATATAGTTGAAAATATTGGTTGATTACATGGTAGACAGTACTGCCATGGTGTAAGAAAAAGCTGAAGTGAGAAAAAACTCGTCTAAAAATGTAGCATGCAGAATTAAAAAAATTCTCAAGATTTTTTTTTATCACACTTTGTATGTATGAAGTTTTATTTCCTTTTATAAATTAAACATTAAAAATAAACACTTCGTTTATAAAGCGCCTATGAATGTCTTGTAAGCATTATAGTATATCTAATTATGATTTTTCCTCTGAATTTTTATCCTCCATTAAAAATGATAAAAAAAAAGATTACAAATTTATAAGTAATTAATTTTTAAACCAATAATATTTTGGAAATAATCTGGAGT
Source organism: Lycorma delicatula (assembly GCF_047948215.1). Lineage (NCBI taxonomy): Eukaryota > Metazoa > Arthropoda > Insecta > Hemiptera > Fulgoridae > Lycorma > Lycorma delicatula. The sequence goes on from NC_134458.1 coordinate 177,011,604, forward strand.
GTAGTGTGAGGTGAGTTGGAGATCAAATCACATACAAATATTTGTTCAAATTTTTTGGTCACGGGAAGACTGAACCTTATTCTGCCTTTATTGCTTCTTATTTATCAATATAGCAAAAGGTTTAGTCAAGTATGCAACCTTGGACGGTGCTGTAAAACTTATTAGTAATAATTCGGGATACGTTAACAAATTCAAAAATATTAGTCAAGGTATTGTTCTCAGGGTTATTCTCAAGCTTGCTAAGGAGTGATTTTCTTGTGACTGGGATGAGATTACAGTGGCAGTTATTGAGACAGCAATCTCATGAATTTTTGACAAACTAGAACAGGTATTTTTCTTTCAAAATTAAAATATTCAGCAGGAAATCCACTTCTTCAAAAAGGACCCTTGATTACTTTTAAATTACCAACCCAGCCAGTTTTAGTTTAGATATTTGTTTAAGATATTTGTAGAAGACTTACCTTTTTATTAATGGGGTTTTCCAAGCAAAATAAATTATTCAGTGAAAGACAGTTTCTGACACTGAAACTACGAGATAAAAAAGCTTTTTTCTCGATGATCTTTGATCATCTCTCATTTAAAAATTGTTAGGCTGGACTGGTTATGATGAATTTTTACACAAGCTACCCCATTTTATTTCCTTATCACTTATGAAATTTCAGATTGGTATCTTTACTTGTTAGTAATTTCTTATATAACTTGTAGAATTATATAAAAAGTGATCAAAATTGCATGGCAATCTCTCTGGAAAGATTCTTTAGCCAAAAATATAAAAAAATTTATATAAACATCGGTCAAAAATAAGTTCATTAGTGAGTTTTGGCTTGTGAAACATTTAGCACTGCTTTCTGCTCCCTCTGAGAAATGAAACTGTACTAAAATTCTTGAGGTACAAATGGAGGGGTGAATATGATACTTTCTTATGGTTTTTGATCAAAGAAATTGAATAAAAGTGACCTCTGTCTCGCTTAAAAAGACCTCTATCTCACTTAGGTTTTAAGAGAAACAGGGTAAAACATGAAAAACCTTTGTTGGAAAATAGACTTTTCTAGGTTTGGAGTAAAATGACTTTGTTAATTTATCAATAAACAAATAAAAAGTTCTAGTTAACTTTGTAGAAAATTTAATTTTGAGAAAATTGATGTAAATAATTTCAATTAAATTTAACAAAATTCAGAGAATTCAATTTATAATAAAAAACAGATTGCACAAATTGGATCAGAAAAGTGATAGGATTTTAAACAGAAGTTTACATAAAATGCTGATAATTATAAAAATACATTTTAAAGACATCCTCCTAAAACTTATTTTTTCATAGGTTGGCAATAACAGCTGGATCAGCAATTAAGTTTAGTGTCTAGCAATTGAATATTCATTTGAGCGTTGTTTGTGCTGTTATCGTTCGGTTAGTCATTTGTAATGGGTGATACCACAAATTTGTTTTCATTTGGAGAGTTGATGGACTTGTTAATTTATGATAAAGTAAATAAAAATGGATTGGCTGTAGTGTGTGAATACTGGGAAAATTATCCTGACCAAAGAGAATGAGATCATAAAACATTTGAGACTTTGGAGAGACAAGTTCGATAGACAGGTGTACTTTAACCATAGTAATTCAATGCTGGTCATAAACGTTTTGTGAGAAATGCCAACACTGAAGAAGCAGTATTGAGTGTGGTACGAGTATCTCCCACCTCAAGCACCAGAAGGTTGTTGCATTGCTTTCATGTTTCACAATCAAGTGTGTAGCAAATGTTACTGGAGCAACAATTATACTCATTCCATACAACATGTGTACAATAGTTATCATCCGATTTTGATAAAAATATGAAATTCTGTTGATCGTTAATTACAAAATGTGAACATTATCCTGATTTCCTAAGTAATAATCTAATTAATGATGAAGCCTGTTGTAACAAAAAATAGCATTGTAAATTATCAAAAAATTCACACTTGAACAGAAGAAAATCCCCATGAGACTGCTACAAGTCATTTCTAACACACTTTTTCATTTAAAGTGTGGTGTGTTCTTCTTGATGATACTCACAGGTCCTTTTTTCTTACTGCCAAGGTTCAATGGAGAGCGGTACTTACATTTTTTGCAAAGAAATCTGACAGAATCTAGAATATCTTGCAAGAATTCAGTCAGATTTCTTTGCAAAAAATGGAAGTACCGCTCTCCATTGAACCTTGGCAGTAAGAAAAAAGGACCTGTGAGTATCATCAAGAAGAACACACCACACTTTAAATGAAAAAGTGTGTATCTCAAAGATTTCTTGCAGATAGAGCGCAGATGTGGTCTTCCAGTAGTGGCATGACTGCTCACTCCTGTCATGGTGTGATAATCATTTAAATAACACATTTAGTAAACAGTGAATTGGTCAGTATGGACCAGTACAATGGCTACCTCAATCTCCTGATCTCATGTCAGCAGACTTTTTCCTTTGGAATTAGATGATTTCGTTAAGTCTACTCCACTCATATTGGTGCACAAGAAGAATTGAGACATTGTATAGTAGAAGCTTAAGAGCTACTATTGATGCTATTAGACACCTGGCTAGCACGGATTTGCTCAGTTGAACTATGCATTGAACAGAGTAGCGGCGACATTGAGCAACTGCTTTGAAGAAATTTTTGCTGCTTTATCCAGTAACTATTTTGATATTTAGTAATCTTTAGAAAAGTATGTGATTCTTATTTTTTTAAATCTGTTTTTTATTCATTTTTTCTGTTATTGATAAGTTTTCTATTTTTTTTAACTTACATTATGTTGTTCAAACATTGTAGACAATTGTTCTGTTTAAAATCATATCGCTTTTCCAATCCAGTTTGTGTGTAATTTAATTACTGCATAGTAAAATTTAAAAATAGAAATACTAAAATAATGAAAATTGCGTTAATTTGTAGAGTGATGCTCTCTGTTGCAGTTTTTATAAGTATCTCCCTAGCGTACATACTTAATAATCACCTAATAAAATATTTAAAAAACAAAAATAATAAAATAAACAATTTGTGAGGAATTTATAAAATTAAGTGTAATGATTGTGACACCATTTATATAAGAAAAACAAATAGATCCTTGAGAACTAGATTTCTTGAACATATTAGAAATTACAAAAATAATAAATTAGGTTTATCTAATAAACAATAAACATTCTATTTCTGATATTAACACAAATTTAGAAATTAATAAAGATGACATAAAATTAAATACAAGGTCTGTAAATAAAGTAACGAGACTAGTTTTTTATAGCAGCCAAAGTGGCAACAATGTAAAGTTACTAGTAAACATATGTTTATATGAACAGCTGATTTATATTAGGTATTAATATTTTTACTCTATAGTTGCCACATGAGATGTAAACCAACTTTTCATGAAACAAGTTTTTGTTGTGTGTTATAAAAATGATACTAAAATGATGTTATAATGATACTATAAAATAATACTATAATCATTATAATGATGTTATAAAAAGTGATACTAATTATGAGTAACGTTGTACAAACAAGTTTTGTGTTACCGTGAGAATGCTACTGAAACTTTTTCAAACTTGAAAAGGGCTTATGGAGATGACACTCTGTCACAAGCCCAGAGCAAGGAGTGGCACACTTCAAATTCACCACATCCTAAAAAAACTATGCTAATTTGTTTCTTCGATAGTAATGTCATTGTTCATAAGGAATTTCTTCCTACAGGACAAACTATAAACCAGTATGTTTATCGAGAAATTCTTGAAAGACTGCAGAAAAGAGTTGCCCGCATGAGACCACCCATCAATGACAACTGGATGCTGCATCATGACAATGCACCTTGTCACACTGCACTCTCAATTAATGAGTTTTTGGCAAAGAAAAACATTCCTATAGTTCCTCGACCACCTTATTCACCTGACTTGAGTCTCTGCGACTTTTTCCTGTTCCCGACTTTAAAAAAACACCTCAAAGAACACCATTTTGCCACAGTAGAAAACATTTAAAAAAAAAATAACCATCTGAAGGATATTCTGGTTTCTGACTTCCAAAACTGCTATGAAGAGTGGGAAAACCATTTGAAGCATTGCGTGGCTTCCCAGGGGAACTATTTCAAAGGTGATAGAGATCATGTATAATTGGATTGTAAATAAAAAGTTTTTCTGAACCAGTCTACTTTATTTACAGACCTTGTATATTAGAAAAGTATTACATATTTAAATACAAACAAAATTTCAATGTGATAAATTAATTTACCTTGCAAATTAATAAGCAATTTTCATTATTTTAATATTTTTATTTTAAGTCTTTATTATGGATGGCATAACAGAATTATTTCAATAATTACTGAGGATGCGGGATCCCATGAAAGTACTTTCATGAAAAATTAAGGTAAGGTAAGTCTTATCTTAATATTCTGTACTAGGTGGTTTATTTAATAAAATTAAAAAATAAAATATATATATATCCATCCAAATTTTTACTGTTCGTTTGTTTATCCATGTTATCATAATTACTCACTCCTGTCATGTCCTGTATAATGTATTATTATGTATTTATCAGAATAAAAGGTTTTTTGTAGTTATTATTTTGTCTTTTCATTAGAAGGAAGATTAATGAAGAAAGAAAAGTTAATGATGAATCGCATTTATCCATGGAACAGTTGCATTTAAAATCTAAGGATGAGAAAAAATTTGAAACTTTTGATGACAAAACATTAAAAAGAAAAGGATCCTTTTTATCTGATCCTAGTGAGAATAAAAAACATAAACTTTCAACTGATCTTTCTGAGATATGTCCAGAACATAGAAAAAGTAAGAAAAAGAAAGAAAGGTTGAAAGACAAGGGAAAAAAAGAAAAGAAAATTAAACGTAGTAGATCTAGAACACAAGAGAAGATTAAATTTAACAAAACTGGAAATGACCAGAACATTGTGAAGTTTTATAGTACATTTGAGAAAGATGCTGTTAGTTTAGATGGAGCTAAAATGCAAAATAACACTAAGACTGTCAAGAGCAGTTTAAGTCTTAGTGAATCCAAAGATATTTTCATTGAAGGTAAAAAAGTACAATTAAGAAATGATTCTTTACATTTTAATCAGCAAATTTCTGGGAATTGTAATAAAAGAAACTTACCTACTGAGAATATAGATGTTGAAAATAATAATTTGAAATTGTCTCCTACAACCAAAGAAAAAGCATTTGATAATAATAATCATATAAATGTATTAAATAAAAGTAAATGTTTAGCTACAAATAATGAAAAAGGATTAAGGAATGTTTGTGATTTTGCAAATTCTAACAGCAAAATATTTGGAATTGCAGGTCATTCCGTAAGTAGCAACATTAACATGAATGAATCATTGGTAAAGTTTATTTCAGATGAGTGTATTACAGTAAAAATGGAAGAAAAAAGTGATTCTGAAGTTGAAGAACAAGGTTGTTATTCAGGAAGAGTTATTGTAAGAGATCCTAAACAACTATTTGGTATTCCAGTTCCTCATGAGGATTCTATAAACATGAATCATAAGAGCAACTTAAGTATTGATAGTAATATTAATTGTATTGAAAGTAATGATGATAGTATTTCAAAACAGTCTGAAACAACGGGTAAGATTAGAGTGAAGGATTTAAAAACATTGGGTGTAGGTTCAAGTAATTTACCGTTGAATGCATTATCATCTCCTGAATCCTCAAATTTGCTCACAAAACCATCAAATTCAACAAGTCGTGGATATATTAAACTTACAAAATTAACTCAAAATACTTCTGATTATGAATACCAGCAAGTAGCTGATAATGTAAAAGTCATCCCTGATTATGGTAAAAAGAAGGATACTGTTAATGTATTTGCTTCCAAAGTGATTTCTTATTATAATAATTTTAGTGATGAACTTAGTATATCAAAAATTACAAAGATGTCAGAAATTCTTCATTTAGCTATTTGTGATTTAAACAAAAAGGATTCCACCATTGAGAATGCAAAAATGATAAAATCATCTGAATTAGCCAATAAAGAAATAATACGTGCTGAAAGAGATTATAGATACATGTTAAAGGTGCGAAGTATTGAGTTTTGCTCATTATTTTATACCTTTATTAAGATCCCTAATTATAATTCATTGTCAATTATAATTCTGTACTGTAAACTACTGCATTGTTTAAAGAAAATTAGTACAGATAATGGCTTATATACTTATACCTTAAGAAAAATTATCAGAGCACTTTTTGAATGTAATAGGGAAAAACTTAAATTAATAGATGAAGTTTTTAATATCATGAAAGAAGAAAGATTTAATAAAACTGTTGATGATATTAATTCTGTAATAGATTTTGAAAGTATTACAACCTCTAATGTTTTTGATAACAGTCAAAATCATGCGTCAACTATTCCTGTTGAACAAGTTTCTGTTGTAAGTGGTAGTGAGTTGAATAATTCTGCCAAAATTCAGACTGAAGTATCAAACTGTAATGCGAGTAATGATTGTCTTTCAACATTACCTTCTGTAACATCAGAAATTCAAAATTTGAATTCAGAAACAACTGGCAAAAATAATGTGGAAAAAAACAATTGTATGTCTGAGAAATCGTATACCATTAAGAAAAATAAGTGTACCACTAATAATGTTACAAGTGTGACTTCAAATCAACCTGTTCAAATGACACAAAATTCTCCAACCTCTGTTAGTGAAGATGAAGTTACTAATGCAACCACTAACAGAATTCCTGAAAAAAAGGCAAAACATTTTAAAAATAATATATTATTAGGGAAATCTATAGAATCTCTTAAAAAGAATCTTCATTTGTCTGAGCCAGAAGTAAGTAAAGTTGCCACTCCAAACTGTAGCAAACAGTCAAATAATATGATATCTAATAATAATATATCTCTGAAATCACGTACATCAATGATAGACACTAGAATAAATTCTAAATCAAATACAGTGACTAACAATAGTGTTAGTGGTGTAGTTGTTCAACCTACTGGTGCTAGATTAAAAAATGGCCCATCAACATTGTATATTCTTACATCAGTAAATACACCGAATGTCAATGAATCAAATTGTGTGATTGTACCTGGAAAAAGTGTGGGAATGAATGCTGGTACATCCACAAACAGTCCTGTTAGTAGTTCATTTTTAAAACAAGATACTCCAGAGAGAAGTAAATTATACATTAATAATGTAAAGAACTCAGTACCTGTAACTGTATCTAATTTACAAATTAGTAACTTGTTGACTGATACTATTCCTTCAATAAAGAATAACATATCGACTGTTGGTAGTATGCCATGTAATACGGCTTCTGAGGGAAGGGATTCTACTGCAACTTCAAACAAAATGGATACTGCTTTATTAAGTGTCAAGCCTGTAGAAAGAATAAATAAAGAAGTTGATTTAAATGTCACATTTGGTCATGAGGTTGGTAATGCAGTAAGTCATGATAAGAACAGAAGTGATTGTACACAAAAACGTTGTAGTAATAGTAATAAAGATATTCCTAACATAATTGCACACATTCAAAATAATTTAAGGAAAGATGTATTGTCAACTAATAAATTGTCAACGTGTATTCATGCGAGTAATGATTTGGCTGTTCAGCCAGATTCATCAGTACAATCTCTTAAGAAGGTTTTGCAAAATTCTAACGTGCACGATGAAGATATGTGTGATAATCAGTTACTTCAACCAGAGTGGTGTAATAGTAACAATCGAAAAGTACAAACTCAGTTGGACCATCAAAAACAGGCTGCAGATTTTAATAGAAGCAATAGTAATAATACAGTTATGGTAGTGAATGTTAATGAGAATAAATCATCAGTTGCATTAAAGAGTTGCATTAAAGGTAAAAAAGTGAATAATAGTTTAATCTCTTCTCATAATAAACTTTCTTGCAATAATAATAGTACAGTGGATAGACAAAAGTCATCGGTATTAATAACAAAAGAATGCAAAGTTTTACTTAATGAGAAGAATAAACTGAACCGATCAGATAAATCTGTTTCTGGAAGTGATATTGGTCTTGCTACTTCAGTCTTTATTGCTCATTCTTCTAGTGATGGTGGTAGTGATATTAACAACACTTCAACAGATCCAACTGCAATTACTGCTGGCAGTAATTCTGCCTCTGGTACCACTTCTAATCTTACTGGTCATCTGGAAAACAGTTGTACATTGATGAATCATAAAAAAATATATATTAATGAAAATAATAATAATAATAATAGAAAAAATATGATAGCACAGATGTTGGCTGCCAGTGATGGAGTACATATTAAAGAACTGAACAGAGACATAATAACAAATATACCAAATTCAGTAAACAGTTGTGAGCAGTCGAATGTTGAAAGTTTAATTCAAAATTCTAGTGCAGATATCATGACTAAACAGTCAGTTAACAGAGAGTTGTCAAATCCTTCCAGTACTAGACCAAAATTAATTTCAATCAACCCAGAATGCACAGTTAACAAATTTAATAAAAATAATAGTGATTGTAGTAAAAAAAATCTTGTCTTTTATTCAGTTAATAATGTAAGTGGTACTGGTAATTATACTGTAAGTTATGAAATTAATAAATTAAATAATGATGAACGTGTGTTAGCAGAAAGGAAAACTGAAAGAGTGGAAAATAATGTTGAAAGTAAGCTGGAAAATAGTTTGGTTACGTCTAGTAAAGCTGTTGTTTCTGATGGATGTTGTGTTAATAAGACACTTTGTACTGCTCCACAAACCATCATTAAAAATTATTCTAATCAGAACAAAATTAAGATTTTAGCAGACATTCAAAAACCACTAAAACACAATCTGCCAGTAATTGTTCAAAGACCTACAGATCATAATTATCATAAGCCAAATAAAATATGTCATGTCACTCCATTCCAAAAAACAAGTACATTATCTCATTCTTTGTCATTAATTTCTGATAAATCCAGTGAAGAGGATATTCAGTTACCTAATAAAAAATTAAGTGATAATAATGAGGCTGGTCAAATTAAAAATGCAAATAAAATTTCCGATTCAAATAGTTGTCCAATAATAACATCAGTCGTAAGTTTAAGAGGCACAGATGAGGCAAATTCTAGCTCAAAATTTATTGATGACAGTGAATTATCAAGAGACAGTATTTCAGTTACAGATGCTGTATATTGTGCTGAGAAAGAAATTAGTGATGCGGTAATTGTTAATAATGTTTCTCATTCTAATAGTAGCATAAATAAAGCTGACTGTACCAAAGAAAATGAAAAATCTCATACTGTTGTTGAGATTGATTATGATGATGATGATGATGATGATGATGATGATGATGATGATGATGATGATGATGATGATGATGATGATGATGATGATGATGATGATGATGATGATGATGACGACATTGTAGTGGTAAGTAAAAATATATTTTATAATTCAGATGTTTGGTAAAAAGTCTAAACTAGATAATTTTTTAATTTTGTTTTTTTTTCTCTTGCTAATACTTAGGTTTCTGAATTTTTTTTGTGATTGTGATAAGGTTATTATTTTTGTTTAATTTATTTACCTTATGATTTATTACATTATGATTTTACAGTGTAGCCAAAAGTGTCATATAAAAGATATTCTATGGAAAATAGAATTTTGAATTTCTAAGTTTATTTAAAATGCAGAATTTCTTGATTGGCTGTAAATTCTAATACTATTAAATAAAAAATGCACACATTTTACAAGACAACATGCTGTTGATTGAACAGAAGTTTGCAGTTTTACATTTTTAATAAATAGCTATCGATTGAAAATAATGTTACACCTTTTTGGTAATTTATTTGAAATAATAACTTCATCAAGCAGCAACATCAAAGAATTGTTCAGTTATTTTTTTTTTTTTTTTTTTTGTTTTTTTTAGTCAAGTTCTTCAATATTGAAGCTTTTATGCATTAAAAGAATTACTGTTTTTGTATTGATGTTTGTGTAAAACATAATTTATTCATTTGTATCACTATTTAATGATATTCAAGATACATCCAGAAAGTTCCTGGAATCAGTTCATTTTTAAAAAACTGCTTTCGTAGAAAGGTTTTAGAGTATATTTCCTTTAAAGCAGTTTCCTTCAGCACACTTTGACCAGCATCTATAAAGTTGCTGGAAATATTCCTAGAACCCAATTTGTGATGTCATCTTCAACTGCTTTATCGCATTGACCACATGACATTTGGATCCTTGTGTCTTTTCCCTTTCAGAGTATTTTTCAACCAAGGAAACTAATAAAAGTAATCTGTTGCCAAGTTGGGAGAATAGGATGGATGCTCCAGGGCTGTTACAGTATGTCATGCCAGTTAACTTTTGACAAGTATGGGATCAATGTGCTGATGCATTATCATGAAAAAGAATCCAATCTTTTGTTTCCTATTTTTCAAGATGCTTCCTTCTTACTGCACCCCATAAATGGCAAATGATATAGGTGTTTATTTCCTTGTTTATTCTCATACAATACACAATTGTGAATCATTTAGAAAACACCACGTCTCATCTGCTATTATGATTTTCTCAGAAAATTTTGATCTTGATTAGCCGTAATAGTGAGGTCTCCTGCCAATGTCATGTGAGTTTCATTCAGATCTGTAGTCAACATTTTTGGAAGTATATGTAGAAACTTCCACTTGATATTCAAACTGCAGATGCTCTTTCCTAGACAGTTTTTTTTATCACTTTAAGTGACGTTTTCAACATCCTATTTTCTTCATTTGTTTAGAGGTAGTCAGGTACCCAACAAATGTCATCTTCAAGAGTAATACAATCATCACAAAAAAAAACACATGGCAATCGTAAACCACTTTTTCTTTTGTTACTGATTCTCCATGTGCTTGTTCAAACAGTGTTAATGTGTTTGATAGAGTTCTTTCTTTTTTTAAAATAAAACACAAAATTTAATATTTGTGTGGTGTTTAATTGCACACATATTTCACTGTTAAATACATGATACAAAACAAACATATTTAGTATTGTTGAACCTGAACCTGAAACATGAAGCATAAGATGTGACTATAACATGACGTCATGAGTTCTGTCAAAATAAAAATCAAAGATTTTTTTCTTATGATTGCTATTTTTAACTGTATGAAACAATTCCAGGAACTTTTCTGAACATATCTTCTATAAGTTAGAATCTAAGAATAATTTGTATCTTATTTATTGAACTATAATATTATTTGGTGAACCAGCAATGAATTTCTTCATTTAAGTATTAAATAATAATTGAATATCTAATATATATTGGATAACAATTTTTGTATTAAGTATAGAATTAGTATAAACGTTTTTTACTAAGTAAAGTATTAAGTATAGAAGTTTTTTTCTATAAATTGTAGATTGTTTTTGTTGTCATCTTGTCTTTGTATTTAATTAAAAAAATCTAAAGTAAAGCCCGTTATTTAAGTTTCAAATTGTTTCCATTGCCTTGCTAACCCATTACCATGATTATCTATTGAGAATTCTGCATGAATATACAAACTTTATCTATGGACTGATAGCTATGGGCATAGATCAGATTCTGCTAGGTTTATGTTGAGGATGCCAAGACCACTAAAGGCTATAAATTGTATACCTGGTTGGTGGGCTACCAGTGGCCTGACCAGATTTTCTATGTACTGTAAGCGTAGTACTAAAGTACCTATTTGGCAAAGCTAGGATCTTCCTAAAATAATACATATTATTCTTGTACTTCTTCATCAGATTTTCTTATGTACTACTAATACACAGTTCCCAATATATTCCCACTACTGAAATTTTTTTAAGAAAGATTCCCACAGACAACTGTGCTTAAATTTTCTGTTATTTGTAAACAATATGTCTTTCAAGGTTGATATTAATTTGTTGCCAGAAAAAGGTCTGCTGCTGAAATGAAATTGTGGAGGTGAGGGAGTACGGAACAATATGTGTGTATATTGTCAAAAACTCAATTTTAAGGAGCAGCATGTTGCAAGTGCATTGTCGTGGTGCAGTGTTTCTAAATTGCTGACCTATACCTCTGGCTGCTTTTTTCGTTCTCTCAAACACTTTGTTGCTACCAAACAAAATTCTTTATTAACTGATTGACTTTGTAGGGCTACGTATGATGAATAACACCTTTCCAGTTAAAAAAAAAGAATTTATGTAGTGACTATTTTGATGGCTTCTTTTGGTAGTGGAAATGAATTCCCTTTCTATTGTTTTTTTAGTTTACATTTCATAACCATATACTTACGTTACAGCATTTTTTAGGTGTTTTCATAATATTTGACTTATGTAAAAACTTCCTACAGACAGATATTTTTGTTTTTATGTTCTCCAATCAGCAGCTGCAAATGTTTTACTAATTCATAAAGGATGGCAGTTTTTTGTTCAGTCAGGTGACATATTTTTATTAATTCCCACTTTTTCTCACGTTCCAGAAGAAAAAGGCAATATGATTGTCTTCACGTAATGTTAAGGCCATCCTAGTTTTTAATTTCCCGTTATTGCTGTTTGTCCTGATTTAAAACATTTAATCTTTTCATGGCTGTATATAGCTTACACATTCATCCCTATTAATCTTTAGGTATTATTTTTGAAGTATCTGAATACATTGCCACTTTAAAACAAAATTTAGTACATCAAATTTTGTTTTTCATTAGTTTTCATCTTTTTTGTCTAGAAAATCGCCATTAAACCAAATACTGTCTCAGGCAAGCCATCATAAACATAAATTAAGAGCGATAGCATCTTGTGGATTGTGCAAGAAAAAAACAAAAAGAAGCTGTTCTCAATATCTTAAGGCTGATGACATCATGCCATCGATTTGGAAATTCATTTCAAAGTTTAGCTTCTTTATAGACCGCCCTAATCATAAAAGAGTTTTTAAAATTTTTTTGTTATATAATAAAAGTAATGAGTTATTGTAAATTTATTTTGAATAAAACTCTTTTTTACTACTTCATTGAGTACTTTTCTACTTTTATATTATGTAATAATGTACTAATTTTCAGTAAATATCTATTTATTTGAATGGACATAATATTATCATTTTTTCCCCTATAAATGAAGAACTACAAAATGATTTTTTTATTTTATAGAAGTTATAATAAAAATTAGTTTTCAAAAAGAAAAAAAAATTAGAAAATAATTATAATTTTTTAAGATTAATAATAATAATAATTGTGTTTATTGATCTCACAAGAGAAATACAATAAAAAAGAATAACATTACACTTACAATTAGACAGTACTCGTGGTCCTTGGACCATCTGAGAGATTGATAGTAAACATTAATATAAAATATCACTACACAAATATTATGATAATTAAAAACAGAAAAATAAATTCAAAACAAAATTAAAAGTAAATACATATATATATATATATATATATAATGAAATTTAAGAAGAAAAACAATGAAAAGGAAAAGAAATATTAGAAATTAAATTCCTGAATCAAACGGAAACAATAAGCCTAAACATCTTTACAAAATTTACTCACAAGCGACCAGTTATTACCATTTAAAAAGTCCTTTAATTCACAAAACCTTAAGTACTTTTCTTGAAATACTTTAATCTAAATTCTTTTAATATTAGACATGCTGCAATAAAATGGGAGATATCTTCCTCTTCTCCCTTATTACATAATGAACACAATTTAGAATTGCTGGTGAACGAATATTTATTCAGATAAACTAATTCAGATCTTGCTTTTAAAAACCAGTTAATTAAAGTTGACATTCGGTTGCTAAATATGTAATTGTTATTGAAGCTCAAATCTTTGTATAGCACAAATCTTTAACTGCCAGATAACAAAATTACATTATTAAAGGAATTTAATGCAAATTTCGCAGTTGAAAATCTTTCTTTAAAATATCTTTCCAATGATAATGTTGAAGATAACATTACACCCAGATATTAGTATTAATGATTTCAGTTTGACGTTTTTGAAACCACCACTTATGTTTTGCTGATTTTCCTCCTTATAAAAAACGACAATTTTTTATTTATTAAGGTTCACTTCTAAATTTCACATCTGACAATACTCTTCCAGCACATTTATCATCTTCTGCAAGGAAAGTCAATCAGAACCCAGTAGGAAAATATCTCAGCATTTGCCAAAACTTTTGTCCTTATATTTCCAATTTTTATTCCACCTTCCATGTTTTAAAGTAAAGCGAGGTGTCATATTGACACCTCGCTTTACTCCGGTACATGTTTCAAAGTCTTCAGTTAGTCCTTTCGAAGTCCACACCGTTGTGCGTGTACTGGCAAACATATTTTTAAGAATAGAGATCATTTTGGGGGAGATACCCAACTTTGACAGTTTGTAAAATAAAGCATATCAATCTATGCGATCAAATGCTGCAGTTAAATCGACAAAAAAAGCAAATACCTTTTCTTTTTACATTTAATTTAATTTTAATAGTACTTATTAAGGTATGAATATTATCAACCTTTTGATAATACTCAAACCATCATGTATTGAAACTCTTCAATACATTATTTCGGTTAGCCCAAAGCATAAGTATATTCAATATTCAATACAAGACCAGCAAACAGTTTCCCTATGACATTATTAAAAGATATCCCTTTGTAATTACAAAATTAAATATGTAATAATATGTATATTATGTAATTAGATACCACACTCAGATCTCCTTTTTTGTATAGGGAAAATGTAATTGACTGTTTGATGGACTCAGGCACAATGCTAGTTTCATAAATCCTATTATATACTGTTATTAATTTTTGTAGCAAGACATCAGGTGTATTTTTAAAATATTCACAAGGTATTCTACCATCTCCAGGAGCTTTATTATCTTTTATTCCTTTAAGAATACTAACCAGTTAAAAAAGTTGAAAAGGGACAAAACAACTTCGTCTAGTATTTTTGATTATGCGTAACATATTTTACATGATGTGACTTTTAGATTGTGTAAGTTTTCAAAATAACGTACCCAATCATCTGCTGAAATAATATTATCATTAAAAACATTTTTTTTAAATATGCGAACCAGCTTCCAAAAACCTCCTGAATCCCTAACTTCCTTAAAGCGGTTTGTACATACATTCTGCTATTGTAAGATTTAAAATTAAATCAGTTCTGCTTAAACACTATTATTCATGCCAAAATTTTTTGTGGTAGTAGAATTTAAAATGGTATCAGTTACAAATTATATCCTCAAGAAGTTCATTTGCCTATTGCTTACCTTATACCAACACTTTTATTTTATCCTGATAACATCTCTTTTTCTCAGCATCCCATTTCAACTTGGGAAGGATTGGTTTAACATTGCTACCCCTATTAGTGGGAACAGCAGTTTTATACCTAACATTTATCGGGAAATGATCCTAAAAATTTGGTCTACTAACTTCAAAAAATCTATATAAGTCAACAACTTCATTAACACAGCACACAAGTCGATAATTGATGAACCCTGAACTGCAATAAAAATAAATTCACCACCAGTGTCTCCAGTTATCTGACCATTCAGTAAAAATAAATTTAATTCTTCAAAAAGTGATAACAATTGTCTCCCATTTGCATTTAGTACCAGATCCTTAGAGTTTCTTGAATACTCTAATTATTGTAACTCTAAGAGTGGTTGTGACAAGACCAGTTTTTTTCAATGAATTGTTCATTACTTATTTTTTCATTAAAATCCCCTATTAGTAGCATATTTATGTTACCACATTCAATAAGAAAATCGTAAAGTCTATTAAAGTATTGATTCCAAGCATTACTATTGAAGTATACTGGCAAAATACACACTGTTTCAGAATCGCATTTCATTTATAACTTCGATGTTTGATATTGTATAAAATTTTAACACACAACTATGTTTCCCCCCCTTCTTTAAACCAAAAAAGGAGCCTCCACTTGCTCTACCAAAGTGAAACGTTTTTACAACAGGTATCCATTTTACATCATAATTAGCAAAAATGTTCTTAAACTTTACAAAATAATGTTCTTCAAATATAAAAGTTTCAAACAGAAAGAACACATCGTGCTCCTCTAAAAAGCATCAAAATTCTAGATTGTATAATCTATCCTTAATACCAGATATATTATAGGTTATAATAATTAAATAATCAGATAAGATGCATTAGAGTTGTCCTTTGGCATCAGTTGAATCAGAGGCTGTTGTGAGATCAGTTCTGTGATTAAAAAAAATTAGCTACATTTGACCCTTTTTCCTTTTCGTCACTGTTTTTGATAAATGCCTCTTTCCTCTTTTTAACCTTTTCCTCTGTAGAATTTGTATCCATCTCCATGTTAGCCTCAATGTTATATATTTCCACAACCTTTTAATACATGTTAAATTTCCCATCCACAAAAAGTCCATTTCAACGCAATCTAGAAGAGTGCCCATATGCATACATATGCTTACTTCTGATATCCATCAATATCTTATGCTTCTTCCGCATCTGTGCATCATAGTCTTAGTCCTGAGAAATAAGAATCTTCTTACCTTTTCTTTAGTTTCACTCCATTATAAGATCATTCCTTTATTTACATTAGACACAAAGGAAACTACAATAGGCCAAGCCCAGTTTGATTTGACTCCTATCCTTCTGATTTAATTAAGTTTTGTTTCATTTAACTGTATGCCCATAACATTTCTACACTAATTGTTTAAGATTATGACAACTACAGTATAATCTCATTTAAAAATTATAAAGATAATAAAAAACACAATTTCCTTTTGGCTGAGTTTGTTATCTCAGTTGATGAAGAAAAAACTCACCTTATATACTCTGATACTCTAATGGTATTCAATAAATAATTAAAATTAAATAAGATAGTTAGTTTTCTAGCCAAATGGCCAAGAAAGTATTTACCAAATAGTAACAGAATGAAAACTGAAATAGTATATTTGTTACAATTTTGCATTTAATCCTTTAAAAAATGCATGATTTTTTTTATTCAGCTTGATGATATAATCATAAAGAGAATATTGTTTGAAATTTACATTTAAAAAAAAAAAATGAAAAAAGGCATTGAATAAGAAAAATTCATTAATACTTGTATTTCTTCTATTAAAATACAGTGACTCAGGTGGAAAAGGAAATAATTTGGGAACTGATTCTAGAGCTTGAAATAAGGAAAAAAAATTGTACAAACATATATTAGAAAATACTTTGTTATGGAGTTTCAGCTAGCAAAAATTTTCACCTAAATTTCAGTTCCCCTGGTAAAATGAGGTCATATTGAAATTTTTAAGGTATTATAAGGTATCCTTGATGGTTTCTTTTGTTTTTTGATCCAAAAAATCAAATAAAGCAGGTGCCAGAACTGTACCTCCAATAACTTTCATGATGTCAACATAAAACAGAAAGATTCAATGACGAAAAACATTTTAGGTTTGAAGAATAATAACTTTGTTAAGTAAAAGCCCCTCCTCTATGAATCATGAGACCTTGCCGTTGGTGAGGGGGCTTGAGTGCTCAGGGATACAGAGTAGCTGGACCGAAGGTGCAACCATATCGGAGAGGTATCTGTTGAGAGCCAGACTAAGGAATGATTCCTGAAAGAGGGTAGCAGCTCTTTCAGTAGTTGTTAGGGGCGTGAGTCAGGACGACTTAAACGGCCGTATCAACATCACTCAGTCCTCTGAGTACTGCGCAGCTGAAAGCAATGGAAAACTACAGCTGCTTTTTTTCCAAGAAAATGTGGCTCTCTGCATTTTCACATAGCAATAATGGAGGCGCCTTCCTTGGTAAAATAGTCCCCCGTTCGGATCTCCGGGTGGGGACTACTAAGGAAGGGGTCACCAGAACATTAAAAAATAACATTCTACGAGTCGGAGCGTGGAATGTTAGAAGCTTAAAAAAGGTTGGTAGGCTAGAAAATTTAAAAAGGGAAATGGGTAGGACAAATGTGGATATAGTAGGAATTAGTGAGGTTCGGTGGGAAGAGGAAGGCGACTTTTGGTCAGGTGATTTTAGAGTAATTAACTCAGCGTCAAATAATGGGCAGGCAGGAGTAGGTTTCGTGATGAACAAGAAGATAGGGAGGAGAGTGGAGTATTTCAAAACGCATAGCGATAGAATCATTGTAATAAGGATAAAATCAAAACCTAAACCGACAACGATTGTTAACGTCTATATGCCTACAAGCGCCCATGATGATGATGAGGTAGAGTGTGTATACGAAGAGATTGATGAAGCAATTAAACACGTAAAAGGAGATGAAAATTTAATAATAGTTGGAGATTGGAATGCAAGCATTGGAGAAGGCAAGGAAGGAAATATAGTGGGTGAATACGGGCTGGGCAAAAGGAATGAAAGAGGGGACCGACTTATAGAGTTTTGCACGAAGTATAATTTAGTAATTGCCAACACCCAATATAAAAATCATAATAGAAGAATATACACTTGGATAAAGCCAGGCGATACTGCAAGGTATCAGATAGATTATATCATGGTTAAGCAAAGATTTAGAAATCAACTCGTCGACTGCAAAACTTACCCTGGAGCAGACATTGATAGCGACCATAATTTGGTGATAATGAAATGTAGATTGGGGTTTAAAAACCTGAAGAAAAGGTGTCAGATGAATCGGTGGAATTTGGAGAAGCTTGAGGAAGAGGAGGTAAAGAAGATTTTTGAGAAGGACATCGCAAGAGGTCTGAGTAAAAAAGATAACGTAGAAAATGTAGAAGAAGAATGGGAGAATGTTAAAAAGGAAATTCTTAAATCAGCAGAAGCAAACTTAGGCGGAATAAAGAGAACTGGTAGAAAACCTTGGGTTTCAGACGATATATTGCAGCTGATGGATGAACGTAGAAAATATAAGAATGCTAGTGATGACGAAAGTAAAAGGAACTATCGGCAATTAAGAAATGCTATAAACAGGAAGTGCAAACTGGTGAAAGAAGAGTGGATTAAAGAAAAGTGTTCAGAAGTGGAAAGAGAAATGAACATTGGTAAAATAGACGGAGCATACAGGAAAGTTAAGGAAAATTTTGGGGTACATAAATTAAAATCTAATAATGTGTTAAACAAAGATGGTACACCAATATATAATACGAAAGGTAAAGTCGATAGATTGGTGGAATATATTGAAGAGTTATACGGAGGAAATGAATTAGAAAATGGTGTTATAGAGGAAGAAGAGGAAGTTGAGGAGGATGAAATGGGAGAAACAATACTGACATCTGAATTTAAGAGAGCATTAAAAGATTTAAATAGCAGAAAGGCTCCTGGAATAGACGGAATACCTGTAGAATTACTGCGCAGTGCAGGTGAGGAAGCGATTGATAGATTATACAAACTGGTGTGTAATTTTTATGAAAATGGGGAATTTCCATCAGACTTCAAAAAAAGTGTTATAGTTATGATACCAAAGAAAGCAGGGGCAGATAAATGTGAAGAATACAGAACAATTAGTTTAACTAGTCATGCATCAAAAATCTTAACTAGAATTTTATACAGAAGAATTGAGAGGAGAGTGGAAGAAGTGTTAGGAGAAGACCAATTTGGTTTCAGGAAAAGTATAGGGACAAGGGAAGCAATTTTAGGCCTCAGATTAATAGTAGAAGGAAGATTAAAGAAAAACAAACCAACATACTTGGCGTTTATAGACATAGAAAAGGCTTTCGATAACGTAGACTGGAATAAAATGTTCAGCATTTTAAAAAAATTAGGGTTCAAATACAGAGATAGAAGAACAATTGCTAACATGTACAGGAACCAAACAGCAACAATAACAATTGAAGAACATAAGAAAGAAGCCCTAATAAGAAAGGGAGTCCGACAAGGATGTTCCCTATCGCCGTTACTTTTTAATCTTTACATGGAACTAGCAGTTAATGATGTTAAAGAACAATTTAGGTTCGGAGTAACAGTACAAGGTGAAAAGATAAAGATGCTACGATTTGCTGATGATATAGTAATTCTAGCCGAGAGTAAAAAGGATTTAGAAGAAACAATGAACGGCATAGATGAAGTCCTACGCAAAAACTATCGCATGAAAATAAACAAGAACAAAACAAAAGTAATGAAATGTAGTAGAAATAACAAAGATGGACCACTGAATGTGAAAATAGGAGGAGAAAAGATTATGGAGGTAGAAGAATTTTGTTATTTGGGAAGTAAAATTACTAAAGATGGACGAAGCAGGAGCGATATAAAATGCCGAATAGCACAAGCTAAACGAGCCTTCAGTAAGAAATATAATTTGTTTACATCAAAAATGAATTTAAATGTCAGGAAAAGATTTTTGAAAGTGTATGTTTGGAGTGTCGCTTTATATGGAAGTGAAACTTGGACAATCGGAGTATCTGAGAAGAAAAGATTAGAAGCTTTTGAAATGTGGTGCTATAGGAGAATGTTAAAAATCAGATGGATGGATAAAGTGACAAATGAAGAGGTATTGCGGCAAATAGATGAAGAAAGTAGCATTTGGAAAAATATAGTTAAAAGAAGAGACAGACTTATAGGCCACATACTAAGGCATCCTGGAATAGTCGCTTTAATATTGGAAGGACAGGTAGAAGGGAAAAATTGTGTAGGCAGGCCACGTTTGGAGTATGTAAAACAAATTGTTGGGGATGTAGGATGTAGAGGGTATACTGAAATGAAACGACTAGCACTAGATAGGGAATCTTGGAGAGCTGCATCAAACCAGTCAAATGACTGAAGCCCAAAAAAAAAAAAAAAAGTAGAAGCCATCTCAGAATTTATAATTTCAGTTTTGATGAAGCCTTTTATAGAATTTGCTATCTTAATTTGCATTAAAATCTATCTTTTTAATAAAATTAAAAGTTAACTTGAATTTGCAAATGTGATTAATTTTGAAATTGTTTAATTTAGAGCTCTAGTATACAACTGATAGTAATGGTTCTTTTGAACCTTTCTATATAAATATCAGAAATTGTTTTTAAAATTACTGAAAAATTCATTGTGTAGTGATTTTTAATGTTAACTTTTTTTTAAATCCTAATCTTGTGAAAATTAACTCTGTTTTATCTCCCTGCCAATTAGAATCACAAGTACTTTGGTCTCCTATATTATCAATATTTATATGAATTTACCTATAGATGATTTTCACTTATTTTGTACATATAGTTTTTCAGATAACTACTGCCAAATCACAATAGCATGCATGAAAAACATCATGCATCTTTTTGCATGAAAACATGCAACAAGACAGTGATTGTTTTTATTTTTTTTAAAAGTGACAATGATTATTCAGTTACAAACTTGAGAAACGTATTGTCAAAAAAAGAAAAAAATTGGTAAAATTAACAAATGTCACGTGAGTAAGATGGATGCTTTGTTTCTCCTTTTTTTTTTCATTGTAAACCGTTACTGATAGTCTGTTTTTGTGAGTTATACACGTTTCTTTAGATTGTGTTTTTTGCACTCCATGTATATTTATTTGGTTGTGTTGCATTTCATGCACATCAGCAATATTTGATTCAGTTCTTTACTACTGGCTATCTAACCTCAAAGACACGTGACATTCTCATTGACTTTCAAAGCCTGTCTTTCACTTTTGTTTTGGACACCCAGGAAATATTAGCAGTTTGGTGAGCATATTATTTAGCTGTTTCAAGGTATAGTAGCTTTTTTTTATCATGGGTTCTCTATTATTTACATTCTAAGTTATGTCGCCCCACGAGTTTATTTCTCTTGTGGTATGCAGTTTTAACTGTGGGATGATGGATTGAAATTCATCAATTTTGATAATTGTTTAAAGCTATTTTACGTAGAATGCACTAAATTAACTACTGCAGAAGTGAGATGCCTTGAATTGAAGAAGAGAACTTTAAAATGTTTTATGATGATTGTCAGGAATGTCTGAAATTTTTACCACAGTTAAATGATATTTCTGTTGAAATTATCAAAATTAATAGATTTATTGATAACAAAAATCATCAACTCCAACTATTAATTTTATGAATCAGTCGAGAATTATTGATGATGAAGTTAAAAATAATAATCAACTAAAAAATAATGTAATTTCATTTAACATAAAAGAATTAAACTCTAAAAATGTATCCAAAAGTAGAAAATATAATTTTAATGAAATTAGAGAAAATTTAAATAAAATTTGTATGTTTTTTGAAGATGCAATTGTTAGTCGCATTCGTCTGAGAAAACTTTTATAAAATTCTGTTAAATTTTGTTCTATCAAACAAATAATATAATAGTACATTATCAATTTCAAAAAATAAAAATAAATTTGAACATAAATGTAAGGTTAAAGTTAGCTCTGACCAAACTATTACGGAAGGAAATTATCTTAGAGAATTACGATCAAATTTAGAAAATTTAATTAAAAATTGGTATAAATAAAACAATTAAATATATTAATGGATGACTGAAAATAGTAGATTCTTCCAAAAATTTACTTTAATCAAAAAACCAAATTCAACTTATTAAAGTAAATAATTATTCCAAAATTTTAAACCCCCCCCAAAAAATAAAAGGAGTTTGATAATAGTGTACTTCACATTTCAATTTTCTTAAACTTCAAGAATGAAAATCCAATTATACCTAGTATTAATGTGGGTGACATGGGAATTTTTTTTAAAAAGGGGTTTCATGAAACCAGAATTAAGAATTAAACAGTATTTTAAATTTCTTATAATTTCTAATATTTTATATGTTTTTAAATTTGCAGCTACTATTAGAAATATTAGAGGTAGCTGTTGGGCAAGAGAGTCAAATGAGACCCAAATTTTTATACTCTTAATATATTTTTGATGATAAAAGCATCGTTTGGCCAAGGGGGGGCCCAACATATTGTATTAAAATTTTAATGCTTTTCTCAGTTGTACTTTCAATAGTGGATAATTTTTGAGGAAAAACTTCATTTGATCAAATGTATTAAATTGCACCCTAATTTTTTTTAATATTTTGATCTTTTCCACAATTACACTAAAAATATTGCATAATTAAGTCATTAATATCTAAAAGGTGTATGATCTATTTGAAATAGAAATTTTTCAAAGGCAAAGCTGGGGAAGTTATGCATTCTTTTGCTGGCATGTTTTATTTAGTATAAACTCCCTTTGTGAGCCGAGTTAAAACTATTTCACAGTTTGTAGTAAATAAATGCACATTTTTCCAAGAACTAATGGTGAATGTATTATCTCTTTTTTTTATGAGTGTATTAGTTCAGTGTACAAGATCAAAGTATAAAAAGTAAAGAGAATCAACTCTATTCAAAACCTTTTCTTGGAATACAACTGAGCTGATGATAGAGACATTCCTTCGCTTCGCTATTATTAACCTATTGTTAGCTTTATTATCCGTAAATTATTATTTTCTAGCTTTGTTAATAAATTTGTCATTACCTTTCAATTTTTACATACAAATTTGTTTCTACTGTGTGTAATAAATAATCTTTATTTCAATAGTAACAAAATATCCCAAATAATAATAAAAATAATTAAATAAATTTACTGTAAATTGTATTCACAAGCAATACTTTTATGTGTAATCTAAACATTAAGTTTATTAATTGAAGAATAATTTTGTTACTGTTATATTTGAACTGGAAAAAAGTAAATAATTTGATACATTAATTGTGTTAGATTTACATTAATCATTTTTATATGCATTAAAACTACAACACTTGTAAAAATTAAAAAGTCCAACCAAAATATATTGTTAGAAGAGAAATATGCATATTTCAACAAAAATAAATTGTTCATAATTTATTTTGTAAAAAATAAAAATTGCATTTTTTATAATTGCGTACTGTATATGTTAAAGTAAACAAGAAAAAATAATAATATAAACCAACATTTATACAATGCTAAAAAATTATAATTTTATAACTGAGATGTCATTATAGAAAATTTTATGAGAAGCTAAATTCATTCCAAAACAATACTTCGAGGAAAATGCTTTAACAGTGGAAAAAATACCAGGCTTTGTTTGTTGATTGATGAGAAACATGTTTTGAAGGAGATAAGGGAGGTAGTATTAATTTTGTGGTGCATTTTTAACATCCTAAATTCAAATCTTTTTCAAACAGGCTTTATATTACACAAAAATATTATCTGAATTGCTTATAACTTACCTGTAACTCCAAATGTTTTTATCCTCTTTCATAAATTGGATATCTATACCTTAACTGGATCCAAAAACTCACAACATGCTCTTTATTGTCTAAACTTTTAATTCTTTCTTTTATCTATCATTTTGCCAAAAAGTACTTAAAAGAGGATTGCAGCAGGTATATTTTCCTCCTTTGAAAACAATTCTATTCACACTAGGATATTCTGTTTATTTAAAGATCTAGCTAACCTTAGGTATTAAATAAAAGATCTAAAATATTTGGTTCTAGCCCTTTTATCCTTTGGGGTGTGATGCTTGTTACTTAATACACTTAGTAGCCTGACACTTTTTATATTGTTAAAAACATTTTTGAAAGTCTTCCCTCAATATGGCATTCAGCAGAATTGTGTTTTATGTGTTTTTATGATCTTTTAAGCAACATTTTCAGCTTTGTGAATAACCAGAAAAAAGAGTAAACTCTACATACAAAATAAGGTATTTATTAAATCTTCAAATCACATCCTACATACTGTCAACACAAAGAAAGTTTTTCTTTGTTAAGTAGAAATTTTGCCATCACTCTGCCCTGCCTTGTAATCATCTGTTAAAATTATTTGTGCTGTACTTTTAATAATATTAAATTGTCAACTTTTTCATTTACATCAAAGATTATCATGCTGTTTAACATTTCTATTAGATTATTCAGGTAGTTACAAAACTTTCTGTGTAACCCACATAGCATTACCATATGATTGCAGAATTATACATATCAATTCAACTTGAGCATCACCAAGCTTTTGAAAATAAAATTTTTGAAATGCAGTGTTTACTATATTTTTTTAACAAACAAATTGATTTATGATAAAGCATTTAATATAGTTACAATAAAATAATTGTGAAGAATTGCATTTATCAAGAATATAAACAAAATCTTGTAGTATAAGGTTAACTACATTACTCTGTTAAACTTTACCTCATAACTTCACTTTATTTCCCAGAAAAACATTACAATTTGATGTTTTTTTAAATGACCTTGTATTAAATCATCTTCACTGTGAATTAAATCCATATTGTTGGTTCAATACCTTTCAATACCACCTCTACTCCAATAGGCGCTAGCATTTCCAGTTAAAACAGTTATGTAATTCTAATTATTTTTATTCAAAATAAATATATTATTTAATTTATTTTTAGTTACAGGAGATTGTTTATGCTGCAGAGTGTGATGATAGTTCTGTCAAAAACGGTGGTAATTCTTCGAATTCAGATGTGAGTATTAATAAATTGCAACCAGCTTTTATAATTATGTTACTAGTAAATGTCATAAGCTGGCACTTGACATATTGCTGATTTTAAAATATCTGGTTTACAGTTACATCTCATATGTAAGTAATCAAGTATAGGTCATCATTATGAATAATTATCTTACTTTTTTATGTAGTAATTTTCAGAAATTGCAATGTAACTGAAAAAAGCAATATATCCTTCTGCATTTAAATTTAAATAAATTTGCAGATGATTGTGAAATTTTAGTTATCAATATGGAATTTCATACACAAATAATTGTAGGATTTTGTTTATGTTATTAGTGTAATTTATTTACTTGACTATTTTCTAATGCCCTAGTTCAAATTCAAAAATTTTGCTTAATTAATAATTTATTTATACAGCATCAGGCAAACATAAACAAACAACTAATGAATTTTGTAGCATTTGAAAAATTTCTTGTCTGACCATGACTCAATACTTTTCCAGGTCCTGAATCCAAACTCGTTCTGGAGGTTCCCTCCAGATGAAACTAGAGACCATATCACTCCATTATAAGATCAATATAATCTACATATATATAAAATAATTTCACCAAATCCTGGTATATAACAGAATCTGAATTTAGTGTCTATCGTGTTATACCACACTTGGTTATCATATGATTGCAGAATTATACATATCAATTCAACTTTAGCATCACCAAGCTTTTGAAAATAAAATTTTTGAAATGCAGTGTTTACTATAGTTTTTTAACAAACAAATTGATTTATGATAAAGCATTTAATATAGTTACAATAAAATAATTGTGAAGAATTGCATTTATCAAGAATATAAACAAAATCTTGTACTATAAGGTTAACTACATTACTCTGTTAAACTTTACCTCATAACTTCACTTTATTTCCCAGAAAAACATTACAATTAGATGTTTTTTTTTTAAATGACCTTGTATTAAATCTAAATCCATATTGTTGGTTCAATACCCTTCAATGCCACCTCTACTCCAATAGGCGCTAGCATTTCCAGTTAAAACAGTTATGTAATTCTAATTGTTTTTATTCAAAATAAATATATTATTTAATTTATTTTTAGTTACAGGAGATTGTTTATGCTGCAGAGTGTGATGATAGTTCTGTCAAAAACGGTGGTAATTCTTCGAATTCAGATGTGAGTATTAATAAATTGCAACCAGCTTTTATAATTATGTTGCTAGTAAATGTCATAAGCTGGCACTTGACATATTGCTGATTTTAAAATATCTGGTTTACAGTTACATCTCATATGTAAGTAATCAAGTATAGGTCATCATTATGAATAATTATCTTACTTTTTTATGTAGTAATTTTCAGAAATTGCAATGTAACTGAAAAAAGCAATATATCCTTCTGCATTTAAATTTAAATAAATTTGCAGATGATTTTGAAATTTTAGTTATCAATATGGAATTTCATGCACAAATAATTGTAGGATTTGATTATGTTATTAGTGTAATTTATTTACTTGGCTATTTTCTAATGCCCTAGTTCAAATTCAAAAATTTTGCTTAATTAATAATTTATTTATACAGCATCAGGCAAACATAAACAAACAACTAATGAATTTTGTAGCATTTGAAAAATTTCTTGTCTGACCATGACTCAATACTTTTCCAGGTCCTGAATCCAAACTCGTTCTGGAGGTTCCCTCCAGATGAAACTAGAGACCATATCACTCCATTATAAGATCAATATAATCTACATATATATAAAATAATTTCACCAAATCCTGGTATATAACAGAATCTGAATTTAGTGTCTATCGTGTTATACCACACTTGGTTATCATATGATTGCAGAATTATACATATCAATTCAACTTTAGCATCACCAAGCTTTTGAAAATAAAATTTTTGAAATGCAGTGTTTACTATATTTTTTTAACAAACAAATTGATTTATGATAAAGCATTTAATATAGTTACAATAAAATAATTGTGAAGAATTGCATTTATCAAGAATATAAACAAAATCTTGTACTATAAGGTTAACTACATTACTCTGTTAAACTTTACCTCATAACTTCACTTTATTTCCCAGAAAAACATTACAATTAGATGTTTTTTTTTAAATGACCTTGTATTAAATCATCTTCACTGTGAATTAAATCCATATTGTTGGTTCAATACCCTTCAATGCCACCTCTACTCCAATAGGCGCTAGCATTTCCAGTTAAAACAGTTATGTAATTCTAATTGTTTTTATTCAAAATAAATATATTATTTAATTCATTTTTAGTTACAGGAGATTGTTTACGATACAGAGTGTGATGATAGTTCAGTCAAAAACAGTGGTAATTCTTTGAATTCAAATGTGAGTATTAATAAATTGCAACCAGCTTTTATAATTATGTTACTAGTAAATGTCATAAGCTGGCACTTGACATATTGCTGATTTAAAAATATCTGGTTTACAGTTACATCTCATATGTAAGTAATCAAGTATAGGTCATTATTATGAATAATTATCTTACTTTTTTATGTAGTAATTTTCAGAAATTGCAATGTAACTGAAAAAAAGCAATATATCCTTCTGCATTTAAATTTAAATAAATTTGCAGATGATTTTGAAATTTTAGTTATCAATATGGAATTTCATGCACAAATAATTGTAGGATTTGATTATGTTATTAGTTTAATTTATTTACTTGACTGTTTTCTAATACCCTAGTTCAAATTCAAAAATTTTGCTTAATTAATAATTTATTTATACAGCATCAGGCAAACATAAACAAACAACTAATGAATTTTGTAGCATTTGAAAAATTTCTTGTCTGACCATGACTCAAGACTTTTCCAGGTCCTGAATCCAAACTCGTTCTGGAGGTTCCCTCCAGATGAAACTAGAGACCATACCACTCCATTATAAGATCAATATAAGCTACATATATATAAAATAATTTCACCAAATCCTGGTATATAACAGAATTTGAATTTAGTGTCTATCGTGTTATACCACACTTGGTTTATCACCTCATAATTTCATAAAAATCCGGCATTAATTTTCTCTCATATAATGAATTCTGTCCAATATTGATGTAAAAAAAAAATCCCCTTTGTTAATGAAAATTTTTGTCAAGTTTATTTTACAAGAAATTATCAAAATTTAATTCTGTCAGATAAATTAAATTATTTTTAAATCTTTCATTTACCATGATTTAAAAATTTTAACTGATATTTGTTTTAGTTGTCTGCTATACACATTTTTAACTATTTAACTTTTACAACTAGCTGATAGATATGTATACTGTGATCCACTTAATATATTATTTTATTCTGTTTTTAAAAAACTGTTGTACATTATTGAGTGTTCACTTTGTTATCTGTTACTTTTTCCTTGTCAAAAAAAAGAGGGTAATTGTAATTGGGTCCCTGACAGGGGGAGTCTTTATTCTTTAAAATTTTGGGAGGTTAACGTCCCCATGGCCCTAGCCTCTGCAGCTTTTCTTCCTATTACACAGAGCTGAACAACATCTTACAATATACACATACACTACACCAAGAACACTACACAAATTACTACATATACCCTTACACAACTACAGAACAACATCCTCCACTATTTTTCTTACATTTACACTCGATGGTATTGTGTCATCTTACAAAGCACAACCGTAACCAAAGGTGGAAACTATCATGTTGATAGGTGAATGTAATGAGACTCAAATGATGTCCTCTGGGCACCTGGGTGAACCCAGTTGTATTTAACTTTAGCTTCAGTACGCATGGGCTCTGCAAAGGTGGTCCTTTTATTTCCCCGGTTCTTGTAGAACCAGAATTTCAAGTCCTCAAATAATTTCTATGATGACTGGTGGTCCATCTGAAAAAACCCCAACTTTAGTCTTGCTCAGCGTTGTCTGACGAGTATAACAGCACTGTAGAAGAGAGGTTGAATTGTGATGGATCTCGTCTATAAGTAAAAACATCAGATATGTAGTTCTGCGAAATAATCAGGAAGGTGGCTTCCTCCTTCATAAGGTCTCACCTTTCCTGATTAATAATGTTGTAATGGATTCAAGTGGTTCATTATCCAGAGGAATGTTCGAGGTCTTCGGCCCCGCATTGAAGATGTTAGAGTATTGATGCACGCACATGAACCATTAATAATGTACTTTCAAAACGCACCTTCTACAAGAAGATGCAGTAACAATCAGAGGCTATTTCTGTGAGAAATATGACTGTCTAGACCAGTAGAGAAATTGGCGGAGTTGCTATTTTCATGTGGAATGAGGTGTTGGCTACAAGGATACCAGTCTAGCTACCCTCGTTTCCTGCTGTTGCTGTAAAAATCTCTATTCCCTTCAGATTGCATATCTGCAATTTGTATCTCTCGCCGAACTCTGAGTTCAATGCTGTAGACATATCAAATCTCCTCACACAAATTCAATCACCATCATTTGTAGTAGTAGGAGACTTAAATGCCCACCATATTTCCTGGGCTCATCATTCTGCTCCTCTCAAGGAAATATGATAAAAAGAATGAGACAAGACTTAGACTATGTTTTCTGAATCATGGTTTATATACATCCATGTTCTTATCATCTGGAATCGTCGACCTCTCCTTACGTTCACCGTGTTTAGTCCCTTGTCTTAACTGGTCTATTTGTGATGACTTTTACAGCAGTGACCTCAGGCCAATTATTATTGCATTTGGTGTTGACCATGAGGTTAACAAAAGACCACAGATGGATTGTTGAAAAAGCAAATTGGAATAAAGCATCACATTATGACGATGGTGCAGACACCCTTGATCAACTTACCTTTTTTTACATCTCTGGTACTTGAGAGTGCCAATAGATATATTCCACAAACATCTGGAAACCCTATTCGTCCCTCCATTCCTTGGAGGAATGATGACTGCCAAAACACTATTAGAAAACGATGGCAGGCACTGCATAAATTTAATCGCAGGCCTACAAATGAATGTCTAAATTTGTATCGTTAGACTAGAGTGGTGTGTTGTTAGGTATTCTTAGACACTAAGAGGAAGTCGTGGATGAAATACGAGGTCTGTAAATAAAGTAATGAGACTGGTTCAGAAAAGCATTTTATTTACAATCCAGTTATACTTGGACTCTATCACCTTCGAAAGCATTGCGTGGCTTCCCTTGGGAAGCCACTCAATGCTTCAGACGGTTTTCCCCACTCTTCATAGCAGTGTTGAAACTCAGAAATCAGA
The DNA here is from genome assembly GCF_047948215.1 of Lycorma delicatula. Taxonomy (NCBI): domain Eukaryota; kingdom Metazoa; phylum Arthropoda; class Insecta; order Hemiptera; family Fulgoridae; genus Lycorma; species Lycorma delicatula. Next base: position 177,042,036 of record NC_134458.1, read on the forward strand.
ATATCCTTCAGATGGTTATTTTTTTTTTTTAATGTTTTCTACTGTTCCAAAATGGTGTTCATTGAGGTGTTTTTTTTAAAGTCGGGAACAGGAAAAAGTCGCAGGGATTCAAGTCAGGTAAATAAGGTGGTCGAGGAACTACAGGAATGTTTTTTTTTTCCAAAAACTCATTAATTGAGAGTGCTGTGTAACAAGGTGCATTGTCATGATGCAGCATCCAGTTGTCTTCGATGGCTGTTCTCTTGCAGACAACTCTTTTCTGCAGTCTTTCAAGAATTTCTCGGTAAACATACTGGTTTATAGTCTGTCCTGTAGGAAGAAATTCCTTATGGACAATGACATTACTATCGAAGAAACAAATTAGCATGGCTTTGATTTTGATTTGCAATTTTTTGCTTTTTGGGGATGTGATGAGTGAAGTGTACCACTCCTTGCTCTGGTGTTTTGATTCTGGGTCATACTCAAATATCGTACAGTTAATCGCTGGTTATACTGTATCAAGTCTCTGATTCACTCAATATTGTTTTCACTTTTTGATGTTAACGGTCTTCCAGAGCATGGATCATCCGCAGCTGATTCCTGGTCATCTGAAAATGCTTTAAACCATCTAAAAACTTGGACTCGTGACAGAACATCATCTCCATACACCCTTTTCAATTTTGAAAAAGTTTCAGTAGCATTCTCACTGAGTTTACACAAAACTTGATTGCACAACATTGCTCGTGATTGGTATCACTCATGTTTGTAACGCACAACAAAAACTAATTTCACAAAAAGTTTGTTTACGTCTCATGTGGCAACAATTGACTAAAAATATTAATACCTAATATTAATTAGCTGTTCATATAACCATATGTTTACTAGTTACTTTACAGTGTTGCCACTTTGGCTGCCAAAAAAATACTAGTCTCATTACTTTATTTACAGACCTTGTATGTGAACACCATCTTGTGTACTACTCCCATATCTACTGTATGGAAGAAGATTCGTGCAATTTGCGGATCACCAAAACAATCTATTCTCGGAATCATTCATGAAGGAGTACTCCTTTCATCACTTTCTCCAGCAGCAAATAACTTTATAGATTATTTCCTTTCAGTGTCTCTCACTTCATCATATACTAATGATTTTTAGAGGTAAAAGATGCAGATGGAAGTATTATCATTAAAGTTGGTGATTTGGTTAGTGAATTAAGTGTTCCATTTGCATTCAGTAAGTTGTCACATGCACTAAAAAACTCACATGACACCTCTCTTGCACCTGACAACATTTGTCTTGGTATGCTGTCACTTCTTCCTAATTCGGTGCTACAGCACCTATTGTGTATTTATAATAGTTTATTCTCTACATAAGTCTTCCCACCTGTCTGGTCAGAAGCCATTGTTATACCAGTACATCCTGGTAAAAACAAAGCATTCCCCACTCTAGTAAAGCAAAGATACTACTCTATCTCTTTGTCAAGCATTTTATACTACGTGATTGAGAGAATGGTGAACCACAGTGTTACATGGTACTTAGAGAGACATGGCCTTTTTATCGCCAGAACAGTTTGGTTTCTGCTAAGGATGATCTTCCATTGACCACTAAAGGTCACTGAAAGCAGTTATTCAAAACGCTTTCCTACTCCACCAGTGCCTCGTTGCTACCTCTATCACTGCTACTTCAAAATTATTTAAGTTTAAATAATTTCATTATTTTTTCCCAGATATTTTATTTTATACTTTTAAATTTCTGGATTATGTTTCTATATTGTATATTTATATTTGGTTGATGTTGCTTCACATGAAACAATTTTTGCACCGCTTTTTAACACAAATATATAGTGGACTGTAAATAAATGAGTTCTTATTATGCCCTTATTTTTGTGGCCCAGCTGGTCCCACAGATGTTTTAATGTTTGCATAGAATGTAAACAAACAGAATATGAATAGTAAACAAATAAGAGCACTTCATGATCTCATCCAATATTATTATATTATAAGGGATATCTCTAATGTAAAGACCACTGGGAAATTTCTATCCTTAAGATTGGCGAGCCTGTGTAATTCATGGCCACGCTAGTAAAGTACGCATTGCATTGTTGTCTGTAAGTTGTTGCATTGTAATATCTTTGATTATGTTTGAGTTATTACATTATAAAATGAATAATAAAATCGATGTTGCTGCTGACTGTGAAATACATGGAGTCATACGTTTTTTAAACCATCAGAACGTTAGGCCAGCTGAAATTCATAGGCAGTTGGTTGCTATGTACGTTGATAATGTAATGAATGAAAGAAACGTCTGAAAATGGTGTGAAAAGTTTAGAAATAACAGAATTAATATTCATGATGAAGAGTGTTTGGGGAGGCCCTTGATAATCACCGAGGACTTGTTGAAATGCATCGATGATGAAATCAGAAAAGATTGTCACTCAACAATTTCCTACCTGGCCCTTCTTTTTTGTGATGTTTCAAGAGCTGTTATTAGTCGCATTGTTCATGACCATTTAGGCTTCAGAAAGGTTTGTGCACGTTGGGTGCCACACGTCTTAACAGAACATCACAAAAAATCCGAATGGGATCTGCTTTAGAATTTTTGCTGTGCTCCACAGAAAAAGATGATGAGTTCCTTAATTCGATTGTTACCGGCAATGAAACATGGATTTTGTATTACACACTAGAGAGAAAATGGCAGTCAAGTGAATAGCGTCATCCTCAATCACCAACCAGACCGACAAAGGTCAAGCCACAAGCATTTGGACGCAAACTGATGGCCACAGTCTTTTGGGATCGGTTTGGCATACCGTTGATTGATTTCATGCCATGTGGAACGACTATAGATGCAGAAGCCTACTGCGAACCTGTATGCAAGTTACAAAATCGGCAATGTGGGCGGCTGACCGACGGCATTGTTCTGCTGCACGATAATGCAAGTCCATGTGTTGCGGGTCTGAGACGTGATTTACTTAGAACTTTTGGATGGGAAATTTACGATCACCCACCGTATAGTCTGGACTTAGCTCCTTTTGATTACCATTTGTTTGGGAAATTGAAAGAGTTTTTGAGTGATGGCAATTTGCTTGTGACAATGAACTTAAAAATGCTGTTAATCAGTGGCTAAATGACTGGCGACAGAAGAATACAACAAGGGTACATTGAAACTGGTGTATCGCTACGATAAATGTCTTAATTCATGTGTGATTATATAGAGAAATAGTATAAGGTATGTAGTTTAAGAGAAATAAAAAATATTTATTAAGTTTTCAGAATAAATATTTTTACAATAAAACTGTCTTTACTTTAGTGATAACCTCTCGTATATCTTATTCATATCTATATTATTTGTATATTCTATTATGTTTCTCTAGTGTAAATCGTTCTTGTGATTAATACATTGAATTTAATTCTTAACTATTGAAACTGAATTTAACAATTTTCAGAAATAACAGTACTCTTTTGGAATCTTCACCATAATTTTTTCTATTTTTTTTTTTTAATATATGACGAATCGTACATTTGTCAACATACTCTGCTCACTTCGCTCGCTAAGCTCGACTAATTAACGTTAAATATACAAATTATGTTCAACAATGATGCAGTAGTTAATGATGACTAATAGAGTTTTTTGGATTCTTATTTATGTGAATTTCTATGGTGTCACAAGGATGAGGAAGATTTATTCAGTTTGATATTTCAACATATTAGTGCAGTTCATGCTGTAGTATGATTATCATTTAGTAAAATAAGTATTGTATTGATTTTATAAAAGTAATTGTAATTATGATTTATAATAAATGTTATATTTAAGAATATATTATATTAATTTTTAATTATACTCTCATTTCTCCAAAACAATTTTATCTAATCATTAAAATACTTCATTTTTAATTAATTACAATATTAAAGTATATATCATTAAAAAAGAAAAATGTTGGGGAGAAAATTCCAAAAGAGTATAGAATAGCCTGTTGTTTTATTATTATCATTAATGTGATGATAGAGTAACATAGCCAGGTTGAATTATATTTATGATTTTTCCATTTTTTTATAATTCAGAAGGAGGTAAATTCTGGTCAAATTAATGAAGAAGCTGGTACATCAGGAAATTATGATGTTAAATTTGTTCGTCAGGTAAATATATACCTTATATCAACTGTTAGTATTAATCAATTATAAGTGTGTAATTCAATGTTGTCATGGGCAAGACAAGATGCTTCTATCTTGATCCTCTTTAGGTTGATTGCCTCCCTTTCTCGTCCTTCCCTTTTCCTTATCCTTCACTATTTCATCCTTGGAAAAATGTCATTCTATTTATAATAAATGCTGGAATTAGTTGAACTATGCTGTTTCCATCTGTAGTATTATGCTGGTGCCTTTTATTAGGGCAGCTGTTTTTTTTTTTTGTGATTGTATACCTGTGATAGAGACCAAGTATTTCTAGTTTATGACCGGGGGATTGTACAAAAGCCAAACTACTGGCCTAATTGCTTGCTGGGTAAAATCAAACCTGTTCTGAATTTTAATCTGTCTTAATTCAATAAATTGATTTATACAAATTATGAGAAAATGTCTGAACTAATTTTAGTGACTAATTGTATGACTTTAAGCTATAAGTATAGTGAAAAAATAGTAGTATAAATTTAAAAAATGATTTAAGATTTGCATTTCTGTAGCCAAATACCAAAAATATATCAACAATCCATCAGCTTATTACATTAATTGTTTTTCTGTTTAATGAATAGTAGTGATTGGGAATGGACCCATTATCAATGAAACTTCCATCTTTATTTCTTTCTTAAAATTGTTTTTGTTTCTTTCTATTTTTTATGTTTTATCTTTTATTTGACATCTTTTTTTGTTAGACAAAATTCATAACAGACTTCACAGAATAATGTTGATAAATTCTAATAAATTTAAAACTGTTTGTTCATAAAAGTTTGATCTTATACATTTTTAACTGTTGTAATAATACCAAGTACTACCCATAGTATTACTGTTGTAATACTAGCCAAGTTGTACTAAAAAAGAACTCAAATTTATCAGCTAAATAGAAAAATAAGCAATAAATCAATTCTAGTTCAGTGAAGATATCCTTTTCAGATTTGTTTGACAATGGAATCAGTAGTGAGTGTATTAATATCAATTTTGCACCAAGCTCATTATTTTTTTTTTTTTTTATACTCTGGATTACTTCTTTTATACCTAAAAGAAGGGTGGACACTCAAAAAACGTTTCTCTCATTATAAACAAGGTGATGAGTTCAGAAGTCCTTGTGGAAGTAACCAAGAAGAAGCAATAATACGAGCTTTTGAAAAATCAACACCAGGACCATATAGTTCTTGAACCACATAAGTCTCAGGGTGTCTTATCTAAGGCATCATTATTACTGTGACCTCCTAAAGCTTACTCATGGAAGAAATTTGTGGAGAACTGAAACTACAGCTAGTAAAAAATGTGAGCTATGCTATTTGCTGATCTTTGTGGTGAGTGGTAGCATCTTGGCCTTTTATCTGGAGGTCCTGGGTTTGAATCCCAGTCAGACATGGCACGGTCAAGAATGGCCAAGAATAGTTATGCAATAGTTCACTCTATCAAAAAATAAATGTACTAAAATTAAAATCAAGAAGAATTTACTTCCATAATAGTTAGTAAAAAGAAGAAAGAAAATTTTGATCATCTAATTTGAAAGTTTTGTTAACAGATTTCTTCATAATAGAAAAATTAACATTTTTTTCATTAATCAAGTTAATGCACAATTTTACAAATATTTTGTTTTATCTTAGGTCTTAAAAATGATAGTACTAGAGTCAATATGATAAAATTGAAGTAATTACTACTATTTTAAATCGATTGTAAATTTATATATCTAACTCAGCACTTGTTTATAGATTTTTTATACAGAAATTAAAATATTCCCACAAATTTATATAAATTCTGTATTTATGAAGACATTCTAATTATATGTTTCTCTTATTGATTTCTTATAATTATATATTAATTAACAAGGTAGTTTTTATTTTAGTGCTAAGGTAAATTAGTTGTCCCCTTACCATAGTTAAATTTGATAAATTTCAAACTAATTCATGGTATTCAATCCAAGTTGAAATAATTATAACTATACTAGAATTAGTTATTATTCTAAATAAATCCCAAATATATAATTGGCATATTGTTAGAATATCATTTTCCTTTAAGACTAATAAACTCGGATAGAATCTAGGTTTTTTCTCTAACTATTTTAATTATAATTTTTTGTTGTACAAATAAGTTTGAGCCAAAGTTCCACCCCATACATACAAAGGTATATTTGTAAAAGTTTTTATACTAGAACATAGTGTAACTTTTTTTTGTTATTAAAATATAGAATATACTATACATTACACTGTAAAATGTATAGCTTATGAATTTAAGAATGTTGTATATATATTTTTTATGAAGGTCCCATTTTAGAAATTTGTGGCCTATTATACCAAGATATTTTGTTACATATGTTTGCTAAAATTGGTCAGTTACCCTCATTAATCTCACATTCATCATGATAAGCTGGAATTTTAATTTCATGTTTAGATAGGGTTGTCTAGCTGAAAAAAAGTAATGAATTTGTTTTTATTAGTATTTTATTGAAATTATTTTTGGTTGTTTTAAAGACTTTTTCCAAGAATTATGAAAAAAATGACCACTATATCATTGATAATTTTACTTTATATCCAGTTGGTCATTTATATTTAAAAAAAAAAAAACTCAGATTATTGTTATGACCTTCATGGCTAATAATATTAAAAATTAAAAGATAGCCAAAAAACAGAATGTATATTTTTTAAAGGTGGGAATAAATTTTAAGAAACATTTTTCTAAAAATATTCATATATATATATATATATGTGTGTGTGTGTGTTAAGCTTAACAAATTTGCCTAAGTAAAGTTTTCTCTAACCCCTTTCAGTAAAGGCTGAAGTTAGAAAAAAACATTCAGAAAGGTTTTTGCATTTTAAATCTGGGATTTATAATTTTAAACAATTATAGTTTTTTTTTTTTTTTGTATTTATACTGTAAGTGACTGAATTTATGAACATTTTCATAATCTTTGCTTTTATTTTTTTGAAAACCAAACCATTGTTATCAAGAACTTTGTGGAGTCATAAAAATTTTAATAGTCCAATTGTTATTAGCTTTATAATCACTTAAGCTTGATTGCTCAATAGTTCTATTGGCCTATAATTCTCCAAACAATTCGAATCTCCTGCTTTGGAGCTGCTTAATTTTCTTTATTTGAAAGTTTTCTGAAAATTAACTTGATTCAAAGCAGTTATTGATTATGATGAAAGCAAGGGGTTTTGAAAGTAGGAACCTGTTTATATTTAGGGTAAAATTACTGTGACTAAACCAGGACTAGAATTGTTTTTTGTAGCTTAGATTGTCATTTCAACATCAGAAGGGCTAAATGGGTTGAGGAACAAGGATGATTTAGTCGAAGTCATGATTTGTTTTTGTTTGTAAAATTGAGGGCAACAGGGTGTTGTCCCCGATTTTCCTTATTGAGTATTAGTTGGGCAAAATTTATTTCAGTATTTACAGAAAAATTATTCAGTTTATGGGTATCAATTTTGGGGGCTAATTCTTTTTGTTTATAATTTTCAATGATATTATTTTGGTATTTCAAACTGTTACTTTTATTTAGTTTCACTCTGTAATATTTTTCTTATAGTATATATTTTTGACTTGCTGAATAATTGTATCGAATATTTCTATAATTCTTGTATGTATTTTTAAGTTTAATATTGAATTTTTTATATATATATATATTACACATTTTGCCCTTTGTAAAATTGATTTAACCATGCCAGTAGTGATACAAAGTTTTATGTTTATTTGTTTACGAGGTAAATCTTAATTCTAGTGGTAAATTTTGAATAATTATTTAGGATTGAAACAAATTTTACTATAAATTTATGTACAGAAATATTATCCTTATTTACACAAAATCCTCCTTTATTTTGTTTTTTAGGTGTATGTTTTTGATCAAAACCTAAGTGAAATGTTTCTGAGAAATAGTCTGATACTTTAGTGTTTATATTAAATCCTTTAACATGATCTATTTTTTTTTACTAGTATTTTTAAAGAAAAAGTAATCTGGAGAGGATTCAGTACCTTCTGATACTTTTGTTTGCGTGGAGGTATAAACTATTTCTGATCATGGCATTAATATGAATCACATACACTCTACCAACAGCTAGTGTGTTTGTATAGATATCACTAGTCAGTAAGAGTTTTATGTCCATGCAAAATTGGTTAATACGCCTATCCAGACATTTCAGGAACATGTTTATATTACTGTTAGGTGACCTATAAAAACTATTATTTGCAATATTTCATTATCATTAATTGCGATTTCTAGACTTAGTATTTGATTCTGTAGTATCTCAAGACTTTGAATTGAATATTTTCTTTTATGGAAATACAAAAAAAAATCACATTTATTTAATTTAGAGTGATTTCAGTATTTATTATCTCAATATTAAAATTAAATTGAATATTCTCATTTAGCCACAATAATTAAAATTGTTTCAAATTCTCATAAATAAAACTTATAAATTAAGTATTATCATTGCCTCAGAAAAATCTAGAATTAAAATTAAAATAATCATTAACTAATTAACATAATAGAATTATTTTCTGTTTGTGTTTTTTTTTTTAATAAAATCTTATTAACAGGGTGGAAATGAAAGCAATGTAGTGGATATGATACTAGATCAAGACGGTAAATGTGCTTATAACAGATGCAAGAACTATAATCAGAAGATAACAAAAGGTAGTCAACTTTTACTGTGTGGAGGTTGCAATGAACGTTGTTATTGCACAACTCTGTGTCAAGTAAGATGGAATTTCTTTGTGTTCAAGTAGATTTTTTAGTTTTGTTTTTAGTAATTTACGTTCTTCAGAATTTAAAACTTCTTGATATTCTGTATTTTTTCTCTTCTTTCCAGTGCATTATATGTTTAAAGTTCTAGTAAATATTTTTAAGATGGTCTCATATTGTGCACTAGTTGTTTTACCAGCCATTTCTGTCTGGATAGTGTTGAAATTACAAAACATGCTTAAATGGAAGCTATCAAATAAACTTCTATTATGAGGAGCAGTATAGCGCTGTAGTTGATATATTTTTTTTATTTATATAATTAATTGATATCTATTTATCAGAATGATTTTTGTGTTCCAAGGGAATTCCTAACCAATTGTGATTTTTAGCCTGTCTTTTATACATATATATATTTTTATTTATTTTTTTTTTTTTTTTTACCTAAGTACAAATTAAATTTAAGTATATCAGATTTTATTTTCTCTAGTCTATAATAAAAAAAGTAATATTTACTGTAATGTTCAAAAAATCATTGTATTCTGATTTTACTTGTTCATTAATTAGATTTTTATTGCTGTTTTTTACCTAATGTGTATTTTTTTCTAGTGTAAGCAATTTAAATTTGTTGCTATTAATTTATAAGGTTAACATGCTTTTTAAACATGTGATTTTTTAATATATCTTTATTTAATGCATGCTTATCTTATGTGATCAGTATAATTCACTTTTTATCTACAGTATTTATTAGCTTATAAATGTTCCTCAGAAGTGGTTTTTCTTTAAATGTCTGATTTATTATAAATAATAGAATTAGATTTATTATTATTTTTATTTAATTTTTGCTGTTTGGTTAAGTCATAAAAGCAGTTTTATAATTGGTTTTTTTTTTAAATTTGTATATTTGTATTAATAGTTAAAAATTCATATCATTATTTTTTGACCTTTTTTAATATTGTAAATTTGCTCTTTTTATTTTCATGTTTATAATTAAATTTATTTTAATACCATTTATGGCCATATCATAACCCTTTCATTCATTTACTTAGTTGAATTGGCAGAATCTCCCTTCATCAGTGCTTAGTTCAACTTCAATTGTGATTACTAATTTTATTTTATTTTTGTTATTTTATCCAACTATAGTGGTTTTTTTTTTAACAAAAGTAATACTACTAAGTCTCTGACATGTGCTGCCACTTTATGGTGGCTTATGAAATATGATTGAATGCTCAGCTGTTCATATTTTTTTTTGTTTACATAATTAATGTGCATGAAGTGTTGTTTCATTTTTATTTTAAACATAAAAAATTGAGTTTTCTTGTATTAAACGCAAGTAAATAGGTTTAAATAATAAATATTTTAAATCAAATTAATCTAATTTTTACTCATTTATCTACAGGAATTTTGAGTAATTACTTTTTCTAACTATATAGTATACAGGGTGTCCCATATAAAACGCAACCCAATCTTATATTGTTAGGTATTGAAATAATAAAAAGGCATGTGTAAATGTAAATTTAATTTTTATTATTACCATCCATTACCTTACATTTAGAGTAAATGTTGGAAGTGACCGCCATCTTCTTGAATACAAGCTTCAATTCTTTTTACAGCGTTTCTTGCAACTTTTTTCAAAGTTTGTGGCTGGATATTTAATACAGGTTGTTCAATATTGACTTTCAAGTGTTCGTGGTTTGTTGCTGTAGGCTTTTTCTTTGAGGTAACCCCGTAGAAAAAAGTCCGCCGCAGTCAGATCTGGAGATCTTGGTGGCCACAAGCCTCTACTGATAACACGATTACCAAAGAATTCCTCAATGAAATCAGAAGTTGAACCTGCGTAGTGCGATGTTGCACCGTCATGTTGTAGCCAGCAGTGTCTGTCTTCCTCTTCCAAGAGTGCAATGAACTGAAATAAAATATCCTGATATCGTTCTGCATTAATGGTGTACTCGAAAAAAATAGGACCGATTATTTTCTTCCGCGATATTGCGTACCACACGCCCAACTTCTGCGGTTGTAATTGTTTTCCGTGATAAATGTGGGGATTTTCAGCACTCCAAATTCTACTGTTTTGGCTGTTTACGTAGCCATCCAAATGAAACCGTGCTTCATCTGTGAAAAATAACGAATCCATAACATTAATTCCCTCATGCAGAAATCGACGGAACCATTGACAATATTGTAGCCGTTTTTCTTTGTCGGGCTCAAGAAGTTGATGAACCGTTTGAATGTGATAAGGTTGTAATTGTAATTGTTTGGTCGCCCGATGAACAGTTGATTTAGACAAATTAATTTCAGCAGACAAACGTCTGATCGATTTATTTGGCGAGGCGAGTAATCGGTCTTTGATTTCAGTGACTGTATCTGTATTCAACACTGACGCAGAACTTTTGTGTTCCTTGTTATTAACAAAAAACCAGTCTCTCTAAATTTTGCAACTAACCTTAGTACTGATGTTTTGTTAGGAGCTGGTTTATCTGAGTACTTATGGCGAAACAAATCTTGCACTGCAACCACTGATTTCGTACTGAAGTACGACTCAACAATGAAAACACCATCTTGTCTCTAGCAATACACTGAACATTATGATTGCATTGTTGTTACTATCGGTAGTGTTCTACTGCGTCGCCGCAATGTTCAGATGTTGGACGAGTCCATTTCAGTAACGAGTAGGGGAGTAAGCTTGACTTTTGAAATTTCATGGATGAATGATTGATGGGTTGCGTTTTATATGGGACACCCTGTATATAGTTATACTGTATAAGGAAAATTATGCTAATCAGGTCAAATTTAATTAGATGATTTCATTATATCAGTATATTACTTTGGTTATGTATCTGGTAGATTTCATTCAGGGATGGAAATAATAAGCCTAATCATTTGGGGGTTTTTGTCAGTTACTGTTTTGCTTGATATCTTCAGACTGGATTAACTGATGAAATTTTGTACCATGATTGCTGATTATGGATCATTGGTGCCATTTAATTTTGGTTACAATTGTTCAAAGAGGTGGGGAAGTACAGTCACTTGGGTTCTGAATCTCAAAATTTTACACAAATAGTTAGTAGAAATTTTTTTTCATAATTGTTTATTTAAATTTTTACATACTTTAAAGTTCCATTAAATTTTTCTCCAAAGTAGTAAATAGTCTGTCGAAGATGAAGCCCTCAAAAACTTGAGTTGCAAAGTGACTGAGTTTCCTGCCAAAATAAAGAAAGTTTACAGAAATTTTGTAACTTTTATCTGTAATCTTTAATTCATTTTATTTTTCTTGCTACAAATTTTTTTTTCCAACAATTTTTTATTTCCTTTGTAATTAGCTATTTGTTTTGAAATATTTGTTTTGTTTGATTTATGTGTTGTTTATTTGTATAAGATTGCTAGTTTCTGTATCTTAGAAAAAAATAGTTATTTATTTGGAAGCTCGTTCTTGCAAGTTAGAAGTGTGTATGTGTATGTGTACACAGGTGTATGTAATTACACTTGTGTAGTAAGAAATGATTTTTATTGTATGAAAACCTATTAATTTAACATAATTTAATTTCACATTTATATAAAGATTCAATGCAGCCGCACATGTAAATGTAAATATAATTTTGAAAATAATTTCTCATTTTTATAATGAGAAAAGACTATCCAAAAATATTCACTATTTTGTAAAAAAATTGGAGGGATTGTATAAGGTAAAGAATAAATTTAAAACATTTTTTTTGTCCATTAATACAGTCCATATGGAATACAACTGAAAATTAATGAGAACAGTGAAAGGGTTATTGATTTATTACACTGGCTTTGTTATTAATGATTTTGTTAAAAGCTTAATTTTTGCAGAATCTTTTGTATTTTTGGGTGCTGATTCTGAATATGAAGTCAGAATATTGGCCTCAATTTGTTTTTAGTTGCCCTTGTTATTTTTCAGTAATTATTCTTCAAAGTCATCTTACATTCTCTTGCAGATGTGTGGAAGAAACACGGGTATTATTACATGCAACAACTTTTGAAAATATCCTCATAAAAACAGGATACACATGTCAAGATATTAACCTCAGTATACAAATTTTACACATTGAAAACTCAGAACTCGGTAACTTATTTGAAATTTATAAACACATTAAATTTAATAAAATCACATTTTAATGATTGCACACTGCATAGATCAAACATTCAATTTCATACTTATTGGGTTTCCTAAATTTTTTAATATTTCTGTTGCTGAAGAAAAATGAATAGTATGTATTACTTTGATTTTATTTCTTCCAGTAGTTTAACTTAAATTGCTTTATATATATATATTTTTTTTTTAGAATTTATAACTTATCATACTCCTTCAGTTAGTGCACACTAGGGATTGAAAAGTTATTTTTTTGTACCTGCCATTTTAAACTCATATTTCCACCTGGTTATGCTTCACTAACTTGAAATATAATTCTTGCTTGTTATCATTGTTTTTAAATTTCTGCAAATTCATCTCTATGAATTAGTCTTTATTAAAGTAATATAGTATTACATATTTGTATAGATTGAAAAAACTGTTTAAACACATATTACACTGTATATAAATTTTGGAACTGTATTTCCTTTTAACAGATTCATTAGTTTTGTTAAAGGCATGGAATTCATGTGAGAAGAATTTAAAAAGTATACTGAGGGATAGTTTATTTCAGACGTTAAAATTATTATAAAAACAAATAGAATTAAATTAATGATTTATTATAAATAAATTATTAATTAAATAAAGAGTTTTTAATTTAAAATTATTAGCATGCAGTATATATCAAGCATTCAGTAAAAAATAACCAATAAGGTAAAAATGGTTCAGTAAAATTTAAAAAAATTAGTTGATATCTGAACATGTTTTATACATAGAATGATTTAAATTTATATAAACGATTTAGGTATATGAATAAAAATTAAAACTAAAAAAGACAGATTAATCAATAAAAAAGAAGTGTTGTTTTGTAAAAGCAAGAATATTAGCTTAAAAATTCCACAAAAATTAACATGTTCAAATAATTAAAAACAGTAAATTGAACGCCTTTGTGATATGCAAATTTATAATACAGATAATAACAATGTGCTGGCCTCTACCATTAATGATAGAACATAATGCATATAACCACACACCTGACCACGGTGAATTAGAGCCATACTAACATAGACCACAAAGTCAAGCGTGAAAAATGTTATTGTTAGATTACTAAAACTGTATTATACTTGAGTTTAAAATGCATTTGTATTTTTTAATCATTGTAATTTAAAGTAGTACTCTGTCCATTTATAAATTGCAATAACAATCTAATTTTATATCATGTTAGAAAATTCAGTTTTATTTACATTTTGTTTGATAATTTATAATTTCTTTTAAGTGGCCATAACAATTTTTCTGAGCCTAGTCCAGACTGTCTTGTACATAAACTCTTACAATTATATGCATGATTATTTTATTCTGCTTAATTGCAGATGATGTCAGACAGACGGAGAGAGATGAGTTCAAAAGTAAATTACATTCTGCGAATGTAGTCTGATATTGATTTTTTATAATTTTTTATGATATCCATTCGCTATACTCATACCGGGTGAGTAAAAAAATAATTTAATCTGGTGAAATCTTTTTTCTGTGATCTAGTCCAAAGAGACTTAACAGTTACATTGTGCAACTGCTTTGAAACATTCTCTTTATAAATTTGTATGTTTAAATAATATTTTGAGTCGTAAATCAACAAAAAATTCAATATTGTTAATTGTTAATCCAGCGTGTTTTATATGTTTAACTATGATAGTCTATAATTTTTCCTGTTTTTAAAATTAAATCTGGGATTTTTCTGTTGTAGATATCAGACTGGTATAATAGTCATCGTGCAGTTTGTGCCATGAATCATAAAAATAAAAATGAATAAAGGAAGTATTAATAATAATTCTATTTATATTCAGTGAGGAAAGTGATTTTTATATTTAAAAGAAATGTAAAAATTTAATGCCAAAATTTGTAATAATTGTCGATTTATTTTAGAAGTTTCTTATATAAACCGCTTTTCATGCATTTGAGTAATAGTGTGCATTATTCATTTTAATTTAAAATGTTAAATTCACCCAGACTTTTTATATGTACTAGTATATATAGAGAACTTTTATTTTTTGTAATTTAGAGGTCATTCTTGTTTTCATCCTTTTTTGTTTTTTAACTGAGTAAATAAAGTGATGTCAAATCTTCCAATTTTTCTAATATGTTTCACAAGGTCTTTTTTTATTATATTAACATTTTTTTTAATTTGCTCTTTTTAATTATATTTTTCTTTTGCATTCTTTTATGAGAAGGTAAACATTTACCTTCCTCTTACGTTTGGCAAAACATAATCGTAGAGAAAATTGGCGTTAGGAAAACTTGATTATCTTCAGGTTTGAATTGTGTAACACAAAAATTAGTTTGTCCAAGTTAGCTTTATAGACATTAGACTTAGCAGTATTATTTGAAATTGTATTCTATTCATAACTGTGTTCAAAAAATATAGCAGTTACATTGTTTTAAGAGTAGAACACTTTATAAAATGTGTATTTAACATTTTTAATGATAAAGTTCTTATTAATAAATATTTATAAATAATAATAATAAATAATTCTTTGTAAATGCTTACATTTTTTATTTTACTTTTAATGTTGTCATTATTCAGTATATTGAATTTGACATACAAGAAACTGTATTTCACATTATTACTTTGATGTTATTTATATAAATATAGTATATTAAAAATATTTTTAAGTTTCAATATATAATTGAATATTTAGCTATTAAAAAAAATTTAACCACGTTACTGCAGTTGTAAACTTTTTTGTGTATTCTAGCAGTCCATATGTTGATAACCTGAAATACGAGAGTAAATCAAATATAAACAGGATTTCTACTCCTGAGTGTCTATGGTTGGTAGGACTAAGCCCACGCTTCTAGTGTGCTTGGCCATCCAAGACCTCTAATGACCCCATGGTCATTAGGAGTGGGAAGAGCCAGCCATTCCACACTCTCAACCAATTCATCTGTAACGCTTATGATGTCAAAGCAACAGGTGGACCCCTCCACTGTGCAACGTGTAATTATAAAATTTCTTGCTTGTGAAGGAGTTCAAGCGATGGAGATTTCGAGGACTAAATATTGTCAAGGACTCATTGTTTGCCTGGCATAAAGAGTTTAAGGAAGGATGAGAACAAGTGGAAAATCAGGAACACGATCACTGTCCTTGGTCCAGCATTACAGACAAAAACATTTGCATGGTTCAAGACATTATTGAAGACGATCGACGGGTGAAAGTATCCAAAATTGCAAAACAGTTCGGAATAAGTTATGGGAGCTGTCAAGCAATCACCACAAACAACCTACAGTTCCGTAAAGTGTTTTCCAGATGGGTCCTTTGCCTTTTGACTGCAGATCAGAAGTTGAGATATTTGGAGATATCTCCAAACACCTCTGGTAAAGCCCATCATAGAGGCTTACAGCAAGATTTGTGAAAGAAGGTGATGCATTTTTGAGTCGATCGTCACCTGTGACAAAACATGGGTCCACCTCTACACCCCCCAATCAAAACAAGCCAGTATGGAGTGGCAGAAGAAAGGGGAGGCAGCCCCAGTGAAAGCCAAGACTCAACTGTTAGCCTGCAAGGTTCTTTCAACCATTTTTTTTTACCAGTGAGGCATTTTGCTCATTGATTTTTTGCATGAGTGACGCACAATCAATACTGCGAGCTGTTGGAACGAGGTGAGAGCTGCATATCGCCGCAAAAGACAAGACCAACCAATTTGAGAGGCCATCCTCCTCCACAAGAAGACCAGGCCCCATACTGCAGCTCTAACGGTCTCAAAACTAGTAGAAATGCACTGGACTCAACTTGATATCCTCCCTACAGCCTGGATCTATCGCCCTGCGATTTTCATTTGTTTGGGCAACTTAAAGAAACTCTAAGAGGGTAGCAATTTGAAGATGAGGGCGTGGAGGGATTCATGCGCAATTGGCTCCTGTGCAACCACCTTCATTCTACAATGCTGCAATAAAAAACCTTCCTTCTCACTGGATAAAATGTACTTCTAAAGCAGGAAACTATGTAGAAAAATAAATTATATGTGCTATTTATCTTTCAATAAATAAATTAAAAAAATAAAAATAAAATCCAGTTTATATTTGATTTACCCTTGCATTAGTACAGATTTAAACAGCCTAGTGGAATTTTGGTATTCTTGCATCTAAATATATACATGTATTTTAGTAAGCTTAAGTTTTTTAAAAGTAATTAGTTGATTCAAATATTAGTAGAAGATAAAATGTAAGTAATTAACATTAAAATAGATTTTAAACAATAGACAGAAAATTACTGAATTTATAAAAGATTAATTCTTAACTATTTTTTTCACATTTGTGCAATATTTTTTTACATTTGTTATCATAATAAAAAAAGTTTTTTTGATATTACAATTGGTATTACAAAGAAGGTATTGTGGTAGGTGGTAGTTGTTTTCAAATTACTGCTTAGGATTTTAAATAGAGAAAATTATGTAATATTGTTTACCGACAAAAACAGACTATTTTTACATCCTGACCGCCATAGGGGAAGACACCACCCAACCTTGTGACAATCCTGGTCGCCACACAACCCCCTTTGTTCCTGACCCTGATGAGCTTTACCAGAGGTCATCTGTTAGACCTTCTAAACCTAATAACACATCATAGTCATCAGACTATTTTTACAGCTCAGTATTAGTTTAGTTAATTTAATATTAAAGATTAAGTCAAATTAAAAACAATTTTTCAATAGATACACTATAAATTGCCAGGCTAATCGTATTAGTTTGTGGAAACCTGTATGTTGGCTTAAGCTTCAAGTTGTTGCAAAATTGTTACACTATATGGTTTCAGATTTAAATCATAACATTAAGGCAAGATATATATTTTACACTAGTTTTTTATGATAACTTGCATACAATTTTTTCAGATTGCAGATATTCTTTAAATAGTGGTTATGGCTTCTGAAATCATAACAGAAGGTTGCCTATTACATTTTACGTATGAAACTATCCTGTTTTACACCATTTTTTAACTGAATCATGTATGCTACTCCTTCTGGTATACTGGCATTCAGAAATTTTTCCACAAATATTTATTGGGTTTTTCTGGAAAGGATTCAGATTGTTCATAAGCTTCCATTATAGCAACTCTTTCCTCAATGGAATAAGGCTTTTTGTAAGCTTCCATTATAGCAACTCTTTCTTCAATAGAATAAGGCTTTTTGTAAACACAGATGCAAAGAACAGATTTATTTTTTACTTAAGCATGAACAGTTTACAGTAAACAACAATAGACAAAGGTCGTAACATGCATAAATAATAGTGAGGC
The DNA here is from genome assembly GCF_047948215.1 of Lycorma delicatula. Taxonomy (NCBI): domain Eukaryota; kingdom Metazoa; phylum Arthropoda; class Insecta; order Hemiptera; family Fulgoridae; genus Lycorma; species Lycorma delicatula. Next base: position 177,060,244 of record NC_134458.1, read on the forward strand.
TAGTAGTAGCAACATTAAAGGTGAAACTCAAATAACTGCAGTTCAAGCTGGCTCAGTTCAGTTTTAAGTTGCTCATCCTCTATAACTTTAAAAAAGATGTGTAACTTATAAAAAAAAAATGCTAACAATTAAAACTTCCTAATGAAAGTTTGAAATTAAATTTTTGTAAATGTTATAAGAACTGCCTGCAAAATTTAATAATAATAACCTTTTTTTAAATTGATTTTCCCAAGATACTGTTGTTGTATATTGGATATAATCACAATTTATTCATAAACCAACAAATTGGACTCTCATTGTTAAATTATACTTTGCAAGTTATTTCAGTATTCATTTAAAGATTAAGTTAAATATTAAGAAGATTAAACTAAGAATCTTATTTGTTTGTTTTTGTAAACAACAAACTGATAATATTTATTTATTTAGTCTCAAAGATTTTATACATTTTATAGTTGTATTAAATCCTGTTGAGGTACCTCAACCTGTTTATAGTTTGAGAATACCAACTCAATACAGTTTGAGTAACAAACTCTAATGTAAAATAAAATAAAAATATAATTACAAAATAAGAAAATTATTTATAATTTGTTAAGCACAGTGATCCAGATTCAATAAAAAATCCTTTCCTCTGTGAACATTTTATTTTTTAAACTATTTTAACCATTCTTTAATCTTTCTGATCATGTTTTTTCTTATACATTTAGATTTCTTTAAGTTCGCGGTCAACCTGAGACTGTACAAGACTACATTTCATTTACGTTCATACATATCATCCTTATTCATCCTCTAAAATTATACTGTATGGTGGTTCCAGAGGCTTAACAAAAAAATAAAGGTTTGCTTGCTAGAAGTTGATTTAATATAACTGCTTTTAAAATATGTACTTCTATTCATTTGTGGAAGACTTATTAGTTTATTTCTAGTAGTACTACTTGACAAGATATTTTTGCTTCAGCTTGTTAAAAGATTGTAATTCAATTTTTTTTTTTATATTTAAAGGTAATTCTATTTCTTCACTTTTAGACAAAATGAATTTAAATAACTTTCTGTGCAAGTTCAATAAAGGAGTCAAAACAATTTCATTTGCTTCTCCTAAGCAGTTATGCCATAAGTTGCTAGGCTGTGAAAAAAGAAGAAGAGTATAGTATATACTAGTATTAGAAGAGTCATAGTATTTGATTAATAATGAATGTATGGACATAGTTTTTTTTTTTTTGTTAATTTTGTACAGATAATTAATAAGTATTCTGTTTTCTTTATTACTTTTTGCAGTTTTTTTTTATTTTTAATTTGTGTATATATGTTGACTGGAATACTATTTTGCACCAAAAGTCATCTATACACTTTTATCAATATTCAAAGACAGTTGATTAATTAATCATTAACTAACTTTTCCTAAATAACCATTCATTTTATGAAGCCAGAAACCAGGGGTCTTTCCATGACTTCATCATCAGCATACAAATGGGTTCGAATCCCCGTCAGGCGTGACATTTTTCATATGTTACAAAATTCCTTATTCAAAATCCAAGCTTCAGAGCTTCTGTGTAATTCAACAACCAAAAAGAAAAAAGAAAAAATATTATGTAAAGTAAAGGTAAAAGTATGGAGCTTAGGTACACCAGTTGTTATTTCTAATGTAGAACTTATTTAATCTCCAAATTGGGTACATTTGTGATATTTATTTATATTTTAAATTCAGTTAATATAAACCACCTAATACAGAAAATTGAGATAAGACATATCTTGCCTATTTTTTTATCAAAATAGTACTTCAGTGGGATCCCCACATCCTCAGCCATGATTGATTACATTTTATTAAATTGCTCATTAAATAAAGATAATAAAAAATTAAAAATATACTATGTTACTAAAATAAACTCTTCACATGGTATAGACCATTTTTTATACTATTTTAGATTTATTTTAATAACATAGTATATTTTTAATATCCTTATTTAATGTGCCATTTCATAAAATGAATTCAATCAGGCTGAAGATATGGAATCTCACAAAAGTTCTATCACGTGAAAATTAAGGTAAGATATTCTTATCTCAGTAATCTGTTCTAAGTGATTTATGTTAATAGAATTAAAAATATAATTTAACAGATAAGAGGGATAATATGAACTTTAAAATTAATTTCAATAAATAAATAAATAAATATACATGTGCCCCACAAAGAAACATAAAAACTTTCAGGACATGTTCTACTGCAGAAAATAATGAAAAAAGTTGATGTAAACATAGGTCTGGAAATGCTTTGTTTTCAAGTTAACAGCTAGCGAAAGATTTTGCCCGGATTTCAGCTCTTCTAATAAAATAAGCCCTACTGTAATTTTTGGGACCCAGATTAAGGATTAAAGTTTGTAGTTTTATGTAATTTGAGCTGGTAAATAGGATAAAACAGGTCCTAGAACCATAACTCACCAAAATTTGGTGTCGAAAAGCATTTTTTTTTTTAGGTTTGTAGTACAATAGATGTATTAAATGACTTATAAATGCAGAAGATTTACTAACAAAATTTAAAGAGGATTTAGTTCTGAGAAAATTAATGTAAATACAGTCAGTAAAAACTTTTAAAAATTGGTTTTTATTGAATCAAAACACAAAAAATAGAGAAATCATATTATTTTTTCTGTATCTAGTAAACATTCTTTTTAAAAAAACAAAGACCCTAAATACTGAAAATAATTTTACAAAATTTATAAAGCAATATTTTACCTGCACATATTCAGTCATTTACACAGATGAAACAAAATAATTACGAAAAAAACTAAATTGAAATATATGTTACTTTAGAAATATTTTTAAAAAATTAATCCTACACTTAGGCAATACTACTAACCGCTAGTCAGCAATGAAAACTGTGTACTTTGTTTGAATTTGTTGTCATAAATTATAATACAGGTAAAGGAAGTGTAGTGTTAAACTGCCGTTTCAATTTTCTAATAAGGAATATGCTGATATAATTTTTGTTTATGGATTTTGTAGCAGAAATTCTAAAGTTGCTCAACATGAATATCAGGAGAGACTTCCTGCAAAGGTTCAAAATTTATGGCCAAAAGATTACCCCCAGTGGTTAAACTTCTGTCATTGGCATCTAGGTAATGCTGATAAGGTAAATTCAATTTTATTTACTAATAAGTAATAAGTAGGGGAGAGCTCAAGGCATCACAATCGTATCTATTTTATTAACATCCATTTGGTTTGTATGGTCGCATAAAGACAGACAGGTAGCCTATTTTTATTCACTCGGGGACCACTGGAGTAGAAAAGTTTATAAGTGAGGATGTTGGGTTACGGTTGCGTTTTTTAAGGTGTTGCAATACCAACAAGTGCATCTATAAGAAGAAATAGTGTAAGATTTTGTGTTGCTGTATATGTTATAATTTGTGTAGTATTAGTGGTGTAAAGTGTACTGCCGCACAATCTTGTTCCCTAGTGCAACCAGTTTTGGTGTGACCAAAACCCTGACACTGGAAGCAGCATCTGGGGTTTGGTATGTATATATGGTACTGCAAAAAGAAATAGTGTTCTACTGCTCTGTATGTAGTGGCAAGAAAAGCTGCAGAGCTTAGGGTTGTAGGACATCAACCTCCAGTCTTAAAGAATAAGACTCTCCATCAGGGACAATTGTGTAATGTCTAAGCATTATTATACTATGTAATAACCAAAGATCTGAAGGATTCTATAGTAAACAAGCAGTTAAACAATGTGTCCACCACAGATAATGCATGCCATTTTAACTTTTTCCTTTGAAACAAATCAAGTTTTTGATGATTCCTTATTATGAAACGTGAAACATTCTTTAGTCGGTGAATTCTGTAGATGTATTCAAAAGTAAACTTCTTAGCAAACCTGTAACCAAACTAGGATATAAAGTGTGACACATCATGATCTCCATATAATCTAGTGTACATGAAGTATCATAAAAAATCTACACTTTCCATAATCAGTGACTGGATTTTTCATGACATGTCAGCAACAGTGTCACTTTGTTTGGGATTTATCAAAAAAGAAAGTGGGATATGCTATTATGTTTCTTTGCTGCCTCCAGTGTACATTTACTTATGGTAATCTAAAATATTTTCATAGCGCTAAGGCTCTTCTATTTGTTTTCTTGAAACGCTGGAGCACAGTATTAGATCCAGAAGAACCATGAGTACAGAGAGTGCAGAAGAACCTTTAAATACATTTTGAAACCGTCATAGTAATTCAACTATCATTCTTTCTGTCTATAATGAAAAGCTGTGTCAATCTGGTCAATATATGATTTTAAAAACCTTTAATACTTAGTTGATTTTTAATAAATTTGACTTCAATAAATTTTAGTTGAAAATGAATAAAACCAAAGAATAGAAAAAAAAGTTGTTCAATATGAAGAGGGCTTCAGTCTACTGAAGTTTTTTTAAACATTAACCTTTTCAGTTGAAAAGGAAAATGATGTAATGAGCAAGCTTTAGTGACATGCATGTAAATATAATGAATGTAACTTTATTTGTGTATATTTCTGTTCTATTTTTCACTTGTAGTTGAAATAAAGTAGGTTAGTCATAACAATTACAAACCAACAAGATTTAAAAAAACAATGAGAAGTTATTTCATGATTCATTGTTATCTTTTCAGTATGAAATGTTCTTCATTGAACAAAAGTAAAACATTTTGAAAATTAGGGAATTTAATTTTCTTTTTTCCTACCTCCATGGTTGAGTAGTCATAGTTCAGTCTTCCATTCAAAATATCCTGGTTTAAATCCCAGTCAGAACTGGCATTTTTCATACACTGCAAAATTTACATTTACAAGTTTACATGATGAATAATTCATCTAACAAAATAAAGAAAATTTTTTATTACATCATATATCGACCGACCTAAATCATCTTTACTACATGTTCAATTGATTTTCTATACTGTACTTTATTTTAATTATTCCATAAAATTTATGTCAATATAAATGTTTAGTATATTTATAAAAGTGATTAGAAATTATTTTTATGGATTGAGATGTAAAACTTTTCATTTATTTTAACTAATCAGTCTCTGTGACAGAGTGGTAGCATTTCTTTATTCATCAGGAAGTTTTGAGTTAGAATCCTGGTCAGGCATGGCATTTTTATTTGCTTCAAGACAATTTTAGACATACATATATTAATTATTCCAAGGGAACAAATTGCGTAAATATTTGATGGAGTCAAAAAAAATTGTACTTAATCTAAAAAAGGGATGAAATAAATAATACTTACTGGGCAAGTTTCTATTAGTGAATTTCTTTTCAGAATGTTTGAAATATGATAAACATTGTGTCAATTGCCATGAATTATAGAGGTTTCAATGCATTTAAATTCATTTAATTTAAATCTAAACATGAAAAAGACGTTAATAAAATTAACCCAGTTAATTTTATTAAAGTTAATTTTCATAAAATTTTTAAATATGGGTGTATTTTATATTATTATAAAAATAAAAACATCCACACAACTAAGATGTAAACCCATAAATTCATTGAGAGGGGTGGCTTTCAAAATATAAATGCTCCAAACGGTGAAATGTGTTTTGTTGACATTACTTTGCATTTTATTTACTATTATAGATTTTAATGCTGTAACCGATTATAAATAAAACTTGTTAGAAAAAAAAGAAAGGAAAAAAATTACACTAGTATAGTTATTTTTTATTTTAAAATTTGAATTATAGAAATTATATTATTTCTAACATTTAAAATAAGGAACGAAATACATAAACATTCATTCTTTGATTTTTCCAAAGGTACATTAATACACCAGTTATATGCGAAAATTAATAATGTGTTGTGTTGTCTGTTAATTGAGTTGTATAGCCTAATACGAGCTTTGGTTTTTTATTTACTTCTTATTTTTCTTTAATCTTTTTCAAGGTTTCTTTTGCAGAGTTAGATTTATTTCAAACATAATTTCTTCTTGGCGTCTCAAAAATTGTGGCCATCTTTTAAAGTAACATATACAAATCAGATACAAATAAATTTGGAAATTAAAGGGTTTTGATGTATACAACACAAAATAAAATTGAAGTAGAAAAAAATAAACAAACACATTTAATTTTTGAACATGAATTATAAACAAACCAATTATCGGATATTATATGTTTTTATACCAAATTACAGCTTAATGTCATCCTGTTTAAAATCCTGTTTAGTTTATAAATTATGTAACATTTATCAAACGTGTATTAAAATGATAAAGTCATCAATGCTTAAGTCAATCTTTATATGACTTTAGGTCTATGAGTATTATATAAGGGTAAACTTGATGGTTTCTTATGTTTTTGATCTGAAAAATCAAATAAAACAGGTGCAGGACTATATCTCCCATAATTTTCATGATGTCAACGTGTAAAACAGAAAAACTCAGTGATGAAAAACATTTTTTTTCGATTTGAAGAACAATAACTTTATTAATAGAAGCCATCTTAAAATTTATAATTTCAGATTTGCTGAAGCTTTTTATAGAACTGGCTATCTTCTTTTTTTTTGTTCTTACTTGGTCAAAGAAATACTATTTACATACCCCCCCCCTCCATAAATGGGGGAGTGTTGGACTCACATGGGTTCAGCTAGATGTAATTAAGTGCCTGTGTGTACCTGCACCCTACCGATTAAAGCTCTTCTCTCATCGTTCCTCTCTCCCCAGGCCAGCCCGGCAATTAAGCATTCCGTGACCCGGAGAGTGTCTCAGGCTCAGGAGATTAGGAGTCCCCAACCTCATCACTGATATCCATTTGCCCAATTGCAGACGAGCGGCAGCTCAGCAGGGGGCTGCCGTCACCCCTTTGCCCATAAGCTATATCATCAGGACGTGACTTTAAGATCACATTAATCTGCTCCCCATTCCTTGTTATCTATGTTTTAAGTCATCAGAATTTCCTTGATATATTTCATCCCAGTTTCTTCTGTTAGTCAGCATATAATTCACAGGTGTTAGTCTACTTAACCCATGTCCCAATCTCGTCTGGTCCCAGACCACAGAGGCCGACCTCCATGATAGAGTGGTAGCGTCTCAGCCTTTCACCCGGAGGTCCTGGGTTCGAATCCTGGTCAGACATGGCATTTTTCACACACGCTACAAAGCATCCATCTCATCCTCTGTGGAAAAAAATGCTTAACTGCGGACCCGGAAGTTAAAACAAAATAAAAGTCTCATCTGGTCCCATCTTATACACTCAAAGAATGTGTGGGCAAGAGTATCTTCTTCGTCACAATAGACATATCGGAGAGGTCCTTCTTCTGAATCTATAAAGGTGTACACAGTAGTCCCCGTGCCCAGACGGGAACTGGATGAGGTGAAAATCCTCCTTTTCAAACCCCCGCCTGAGCCTGGGCTCGATTCGAGGGATCTATAGTCCATCTGGCCAGGTTGGTGTTGTCCCATTCAGTTTGCCATTCCCGAAATAAGAATGCTCTTGCTTCATCTGGATCTACACCAGAGTATAACCGTTGGAGTTGGGCTGCCTTAAGATGAGCTGGGGGAAACCCGTGATCACATACAGCTTCCGATGAAATTGTTTTGTAAGCCGCAGAAATCTATATAGCCATCTGTCGTATTAGGGCTGTTATTTTCTTAATGTTTCTCTGTATCGTAATGGCATCAGCCCACACCGACGCAGCAGCAGTAAATATTAGTCGTTTCTTACTGGCACGAGGCCCCCATCTCGGTCCGATGAGACTACCGATAATGTTCTCAGTTCCTTCGATCATAGCTTTGATATGGGTGTTGAAAAGTCTTTTTTTCCTGTTTAGCCTCCGGTAATTACCTTTCAGATAATACTTCAGAGGATGATATCTTTGAGTGTAAATGAAGTGTGTAGTCTTACAGTCTCAGTTTGACCATTCCTGAGATGTGTGATTAATTGAAAACCAACCACCAAAGAACACCGGTATCCACGATCTAGTATCAGTGCCGGATTTACCTTGGACGAGGTCCAAGCAAATCGATATTTTTGAGGCCCCCCGGAAGTTCCAATTGCCTATTGTACTACAAAATTTCATTTGATAAACATATAGGTTATGATAACAGAAATAATCAGACACAACCTGATACATTTTTTAGTGAATTTTATTGACCTTAATTTTTCGTTTGAATTTTTAAATAGTATGATTCGAATACATACCTTGTATCTTTGACTCAAGCAACGAAACAAGATGCTTCAAGAATCTCTGCCGGTTTAGACAAAGACGAACAAAACGTTTGACCAAGGCGCCATCTTTTTGTTACACATGGAAATGACGCGCGGGAAAAAATGGTTTGCATGACAAACCAATTTTAAAATATACTGTCATTATAATCTATGCTATAAATATAAATGAAGCTTTTACATAATTGAAGATAGCAATTACAATTATACATAAGTTATAAAAGTAATACATAAAGTATTATAAATATATTCTTTTTTGTTAATTTTACTTTTATTTTTCAAAATGCTTTATTTCGAGGCCCCTGTCAAAGTGAGGCCTCAAGCAGCTGCTTGTTTTGCTTTATTGTAAATCCGTCACTGTCTAGTATTCAAATCCATGTAAAAATAACTGACTTTACTAGGACTTGAACTCTCGACTTTCAAATCAGCTGATTGTATTGAAAAGTCTGGATTTATCCAACTACAAGCCCAGGTATTTCATATTCCTGGACGTGGTGATTTCGTGACCACTGACCATGAATTTTATGTCGCGTATTCTTCGTCCAACCATAGCAACAGCGGAGGTTTTATGGGGTGCTAACTGCATGCCTCGGTTCTGTAGCTAGTTACTTATCATAGAAATGGAATCCGTCGCATTGATCTCTATTTCGTCTTCCGTATGGCCAGCAACTAATAGCGCGATATCATCCGCATAAGCGATAACAGTCGCCTCGCCCGAAAGTTTAAGCCCCAACAGGAGGTCGAAAACAAGGCCCTGTAAGACTGGGCCAAGAACTGAGCCTTGTGGAACCATGCATGTCAAAATTCACTACTCCATCGTCTGTGAGTGTCTGCAGTTCCCTATCGCTGAGGTAGTCGCTTAGTATTGCTATAATATAGTCATCCAAATTCTTTTCTCTCATTCCATCGAGGATAGCTGAACAGGGGACACGTCCAAACGCATTTTTAACATCAACTAGGACGATTAAAGGAATCCTCCTGGTCCGTCAAGTACCGGCCGCCGTGTTCCGAGCCTATTTTAATACGTGGGAGATCGCATCCACCGTGGATCTGTTACGTATAAACCCGAATTGTCTCGGCGAAAAACCGCCTCTATCTTCTACCGCTGCTTGGACTCTCACCGTGATAAAGGTTTCGTAAAGCTTCCCGATCGTATTTAGCAGGTAAATTGGTCTAAATGTCTCAGTGTCCTTAAGAATTAAAACTAAACGCGCCATCTTCCACGATTTCGGGAACCGGCAAGCAGTAAGAGCACTATTTAAGGTGCCTACAATCTTACCTGAGCATCTCGCGAATAGTGCTTTAGGAGGAATTAACTCAGGTTGTTCCTTGCAGTCTTGTACTGCTCTTCTGCTTGTCGTAATTGTGGAGAGTCCCTTCTTCTCATTCTCTGAAGGAGCCGTCTGGCGTGTGTGGCCTCCTTCCTGAGTGTCGCAATATGGTCAGACCACTAGTGCACCCTTCGTTTCTTAGTCCCGTTCTGGATTTTAGCCGGGAGCATTCTTCTTCCATAATTCGGGAGAGGTCTTCAGGTGTCCAAAATTGCATGACATCCAGTTTGGTATCAACAGCTCTGGCGAAAGTACTTATCTGGTGAGCCGACGGCTTCCATCTGTAGAAAACCTCGGATGTGGAGCGGTCAGAGTGTATTCCAAATTTTACAGCCTTCATCAAGTCTGCCACAGTCCTCATCAATTATATTCCAATCCGTCACACGGGAAATAGATCTCTCAGGAACAGCGGTAATGTCAAGAACAGAACCACGACCCCTGATCGTGAATGTAGGGAGGCGATGGGTGTTTACTACTACCATGTTGGTCGCCCCCAGTATCGTCGCGAGAATGTGTCCTCGTACCATGGACATCATTTCCCCCCAACTCAACACTCTCAGCGTTCAGGTCGCCGAACAAAATGACAGGTTTAGCCGAGCATCTAATCAGACTTTTAGTTGTATCCTGTATTCGAAGGTTTCCAGGACGCAGTTAGACGAAATGTAACATCACGAGCAGGTCGTGGCCAATTCCAACACAACAAGACCGTCTCTTCTAGTAGTACGAGTAACTGTGAATTTACCAGATACGTTAAAGATCGCCACGTCTCCATCACGGTCCGCCAGTCAGTCGTGGGAAGCAATTACTCTCCGGTTAGGTTCTACAGGATTAAGAAATTTATGTTTCGATCCAGCACCGCTATCCATGCTGTCGTGAGCGGTGACGCTCCTGTTTGTGTTCAGTAGCATGATGTTCGATCAAGATGTATTCATGATCGAATACATCTTTCGGTAATGTGGCCCTCCTTTCCACATAGTAAGCACGCGGCCGCATTCTTACTGTTTGTCAGTGGTCGAATTTACCTCAGTTATAACAATTTTGCGTTCTATCCACCCCTTTGCAAGTGGACGCAACATGTCCGGCGGCCCAGCATCTAAAGCACTTGTCTTCGGGATCCCTGATGATTGCCCTGCAATGAATCCAACTGACCCTTAGTCTTGCTTCTGTCAATTTCTTTGCCGCTCTCGAAGTTGTTATAATCGTAGCGTTCTTGGTTTCGGCAAAGGCCGGTCGGACTGATGACACTTTGAATTCGACCGAATCCCCAGTTATCTTGAGTACTGCGGTGTGGATCTCATGTTTGGTAGTCTGTACGTCTATTTCTTTGATATATACAATATTATAGTATATATACAATATATTTCTGGTGTTCAGGTCTACTTGAAGTTCCGCGCGGCTTTAGAATGCAGGGTCTTCTTTAATTCTTCGGCTTTTTACTTATCTTTAACACAGATACACAGTTCATGTCTAGTCCCCTTTCTAAGGAAAAGGACTTCACCCGCCCCTTTTTGCGTCACGATGCTCTTATCAGTTTTCAGTAGATCTGCGTATGATTTCCCCTCCGCACGTACCGTAACAACACCGCTGTCTTGCACCACAGGAGTGGACTTTCATTTGTCGGGCTTCTTAACATCCTTTGGTTCAGCATATGATAAAAGTTCGAATTGGTTCCGTCTTATCTCTAAAAGTATATGCTAGTATCTTTCGTGTCAGGGGTCCCAGTCTGCCCGCAGGTAGTATGTAGACGGTCGCAATTGATTCCTCACCTATCTTCCGAATGGCACGAGAATCTCCAGTAGTGTTTTTTCTTCACTCTCCGAGGAGTCGTAATGTACTATGTATTTACTCCTACCAGACGACGGGGCCTCCCGACCCATGATTGTTGATTGCTCTTTAATTATATCTCCACTCCAAATATCACCACTACTTCTCGATGCACCTTGGAGTACTGGTCATCAGATAAGTCACTTAAGTGGACTACCTCACCGATTTCGGCGTTCATATCTTGTATCTGTGTCACATTTCTAGTGGCATCCGCAGGCCATCTGCTTACCACCAGGCTTACCAATTCGGCGTCGGACATTTCTTCTTTTAACATCGCAGTCACATTTTGATTCCCGGCCTAATCAGTTTGTGTCGCCTGTGTTACAGTAATCAGCGGTGGCGACATCTCTGATAGTTCCCTCAAGGCCGCTTGTATCTTGATAGGTTCCTTCTCATGTTTAGAGATATACTTAGGAAGATTCGCACCATAATTCTGTTTAAGGAGTACAAGACCTGCCAGTTTATTGGTGATGTCCCGCAAACTACCAGGCGGGTGTTCCTCTTCTTCCTAGAACAACTAACTATCTCGGTCGCTTCAGTTTCTTATGCTGGGGTTTCCCCGTCGTCTTCGTATTCGGTCCTGATGCAGCTGTCGCAACTGCTGAAATATCAGTTAAACTTGAGGCGGGAGTCACTCTAGCCGTGTCTTAGCGCCATTTTTAAAAACTTCTTCTGTCTCCATTGTTTCATGAGGGTCTGCCATCTATGTACTTGCCTGAATCAAAAAATGGATGCTGCCTGAGCTTCAGGAGCCCAAAAACTTGTCCGGCACGCTACACGCGGTGTTGGGGGGGGGGGAGGGGTTGGAAAATGTATGACCCCAAATCTGGTGTCGGATTTTTTTGGGAGTCAGGGGTTCGAGGAGGCTCGGATCGATGGAGATCCGGGAGGGTCTTGGTGGAAAGGGTAAGGAATAAACTAGTAAAGAAGATTCCCCTAGTAAATGTCTACTCTAGGGACTTAGAAAAATTTCCCTTACCGTAGAAAAATTTTTCTACCACCTTGTTTACAAGTTACACTATGACGTCACTTGCCCGCAGTGGCTTGGCTTAGGACTTAAAATATTTCATATCAACTAAAAGACTACTCAATATATTTCTTATGCGAAAAATTCCTAACCGAAAAACCCGGTCTGTCCGTTATCCAATCATTTTCAAACTTTACACAGATGTCCACGATACTTTACCCTACAAGATCCATCCTACGTAACCACTGAAAAAACTGGCTATCTTAATTTGCATTAAAATCTATCTTTTTAATAAAATTAAAAGTTAACTTGAATTTGCAAATGTGATTAATTTTGAAATTAATTTAGAGCTCTAGTATACAACTGATAGTAATGGTTATTTTGAACCTTTCTATATAAATATCAGATATTGTTTTTAAAATTTTTATACTCTTAATATATTTTTGATGATAAAAGCATCGTTTGGCCAAGGGGGGGGGGGCAACATATTGTATTAAAATTTTAATGCTTTTCTCAGTTGTACTTTCAATAGTGGATAATTTTTGAGGAAAAACTTCATTTGATCAAATGTATTAAATTTCACCCTAATTTTTTTAATATTTTGATCTTTTCCACAATTACACTAAAAATATTGCATAATTAAGTCATTAATATATAAAAAGTGTATGGTCTATTTGAAATAGAAATGTGTCAAAGGCAAAGCTGGGGAAGTTATGCATTCTTTTGCTGGCATTTTTTATTTAGTATAAACTCCCTTTGTGAGCCGAGTTAAAACTATTTCACAGTTTATAGTAAATAAATGCACATTTTTCCAAGAACTAATGGTGGATGTATCATCTCTTTTTTTTAAGAGTGTATTAGTTCAGTGTACAAGATCAAAGTATAAAAAGTAAAGAGAATCAGCTCTATTCAAAAAGGTATTTAGCTTAAATCTTTTCTTGGAATACAACTGAGCTGATGATAAGGACATTCCTTCGCTTCGCTATTATTAACCTATTGTTAGCTTTATTATCCGTAAATTATTATTTTCTAGCTTTGTTAATAAATCTGTCATTACCTTTCAGTTTTTACATTGTTACCACATAAATGCCGAATTTAATATCGGCGGACGGCATCGGTAGCAGCTCAGATGTCAGATTGAGCACACTACACGTACGCGCTGGTACAAGCGTCAATCCCGCCGCGCAGATAACCGCGCAGTTCTCCCACCACTCTCAGGCTCCAACAAAAGGCTCCACCACTCTCAGCTCCAACCAATTGAATTTTCAATTCATCGTCGACCACCACCTGGAGAAGACCAAGAAGAAGAAGAAGAAGGAGATGGAAAAAGACAGAAGTTCCCTGACCGCCTCAACGTGGGACCCCCCCCCCCCCCCCCCCGCGGATGCCAACATCCCCACCGGAGCAGCAGCTCTGGCCGGCCGGCTGAGAAGCCGCTGGACGCAGACGCTACCTTCCCGCTCCAGCTCGCTGGGCTTCAATCGCCCTGGCCGGCGGACTCAGCAGCAGGAGCCGGCCCAACGTGGGATCGATCGGGAAGAATCGCCTCGGCCGCGCCAGCGAAATACGACCGACGTCGACCCGACACTGCGGGGCTCTGGGCGTCACCTAGTGAAGACCCAACTACCACTGAGGGGAAGCCCGGTCTGATTTCAATGGACAAGCCGCAACTCCCCGACTACAGCCAAGTCGACTTCGCCGGAGACCAGCTTCCTGACCCAACAGCTCTTCTCAGAGCTAACTCAAAAAACGGCCCTTTTCAGGACTACCACAACGTTATAAATTACAACGAGCTGTCAAAGCCATTCGACGACACAATGGCTCTTCTTAGGGCTACCACAAGGTTATACATTGCCATATGTCGTCGAAGCCATTCGGCTACAACATACAAATACTTTGAACAGTAACAGCAAGGTTAATGGCATGTAATTTCGATTACTGCCGAGTCTCGGAAAGTGTAGGCCAAAGAAGAACGAAGAGCCTAGTCTCCCGCGATCGGACCCAGAAATGGGTTTGAGAACGCTGGTCCAAACGGATATGGAACGCTATTCACAAATCCGTCCATAAAATATAACAAAACTTGAAACTTAGACCCGACATTAGAATAAACCGTTGAAACGCCCGATTACAGAATCATACAGCAGCAAGGGACACTGTCCAGGCTCTGCGATTCGAAGGGAGAATTTTTGATACTCCCGCCACTTTTGCGTTCCGCGTTCCGCCCCCATATGCGTAAGCTATCCGTGCGTTGGGTTCCGCGTTTGCTCATTTTGGTCCAAAAACGCATTCGAATGAACATTTTCAAGGCCCTGTGGGAGCAGTTTAAGCATTTTTTATAATTGCATACTTTATATGTTAGTAAATAAATAAAAAATAATAATATAAACCAATACAATGCTAAAAAATTATAAGTTTAGAGCTGAGACGTCATTATGGAAAACTTTATGAGAAGCTAAATTCATTCAGAAGCAATACTTCCAGAAAATGTTTTAACAATGGAAAAAATACCGGGCTTTGTTTGTTGAGGGAAGAGAATATTGTTTTAAAGGAGATAAGGGAGCTAGTATTGAATATTTGATGCATTTTTGACACCCGAAATTCAAATCCTTTTCAAACAGGCTTTATATTGCACAAAAATAATATCTGTTAAAATCGAAGAAAATCGTGTACACCGAAGACTTGTTAAAAGTAGAATTTATAAGTTTAGTAAAATCAGTTAATAGTATATTCATTATAAAGCAGATGAAATAGCAAAATTAAAAAATTGTAGTGTTGCGTCTTCCTCCATACCACTGAAATTTTATATCGGTAGAATTGATATGAGCACAAGTCAAAGGCAACATTGGGAGTAATAACGTAACATTTAAGTCGAGCGATGTTAAAAATCTATTGATAGAAGTTGTTAATAGAATAGATGTAAATACGTGGAAAAATCGTATTCAACATGTAATTAAAGTAGAGAAAAGCATGGGAAGCGGACAATTTGTGTGAAAATATTATTGAAAATATTCTGATAGATTTGGGAAACGATGTCAATAGTCCAACAGACAGCAGCTTATCCGGCTATTGAAGAAATACATTGAGGTAACAAATACTTTTTTTTGGTTTATTTGACGAAATTTGAATATAGCATAACATACTTAATTAAAATTTTTAATTTTAAGATAAACATATCATTTTATTACAGTTTTCTAATTTTTGTATTACAAGTTTTTTTTTTTTTTACTTCATTTTTTGTTAAAAATAAAGAGAAGTGATTTTTCTCGAATGGATGGCGGTAAATTAAATTAAATTAGAATCATCATTCTATTATGTTTCGTTTGCTGCATGCTTTCGTAAAACAAAATGTAGACTCAATGTCTTAATGTTAGGGCATAAAATAAAATTATCAACTTTTTGTAATTTAGTAGAATAAAATTCAGTAATCCCTAATTTAACTACTTTTAACTGTGCTATTATTAGATTCTCATTATCTTTGTTTAAATATAACGAGTAAAAGCACAAAACTGTTTTATTGTAGTTGTTTTCGGTTACTCTTCAGGTCATTATAAAACATTATACTTCTCGAAATTGTGATGGATCTATTCAATGGTTCTATTAAATTGGATAATTTTAAAATGTTGCTTTTCCAAACATTTTTGTTCTTGAAAACACTATCAAACTATGATCTCAAAATAGCGTCCCCTGAGACCATAAATTGCCTTTTCCTGTTTAAGACCTTATTTGATATTTTTTTATTTTGTACAATACCTCTCTCTACATTCTACATTTTACATGTTCATTATGTACTGTAGCTCCTGTATTCTGTTGTAAATCTCTGTTTTAGTTGATCTTTTTTTGATATTTTACGCTTTGCATTAATTTTATTTCTAAAAAAGAAAGGAAAGACTGACAGAATGGTAAACAAAGTTAAACGTGTTACTTAAAGGCACACAAACACTGTATTACAAAGCTAATGTTATTAGTGATAGTAATTACATACAACCATGTTACTGTCTAATACCGGACTAGTCTACGGGTAGTTTGTGACAAACTCTTTAACAAATCCTGAGGATTTATCTAACATTTATTTTTATCTTAATAGATTAATTATTTTTTAGATAAGTTACACATTAATAACTTTTCGAAATAACTCAGAAATTGTAAATAAAATTAAAAAGTAATAACGGTAAATAAACAGAAATCAATCTGTATCAGTCTAAATGAATGATAATTCACGATTATCAGCGATAAATACTGATCATTCTGAATCCCGTAGATATAGTTTATCGGTAACTGATTTCCAGCAAATATCTTGTTTTTTCGGGTGCAAGGTTGATGATTAATTTATAAATTTGTGATAAATTAATCATCTACTTGATTTCGAGCTTGTGTGTGGGAATATGTAACGGAACTTTTGCAGGACGTGAAAAAATGCACTGCCTGACTGGGATTTGACCTTAAACCTTCTGGATGAGAGCCTGAGACGCTACCACTCCATCACGGAGGTTGGTAATTACATTTTATTAAACTTCAACTTACTGAAATTTAATCTTTTCATAATGTTGTTTGGTATATTTGTTAAAATTAAATTTTTTCAAGGTATTATTATTTTTTACCTTTATACTTCAACAAATAATTGAATGTGATGTATTTTTTTATTTTGAAAGCAGTATCCTAATAACCAAACAACTGATTCTCATTTTATTAGTTATATATTTTAATTCATTTAAACATATTTTTCATTTACTTAAGGCTAGTTAAAAGGATTTATATGCCCCTTCTCCCAGCAACTGTGGACGAATTGCGAAACCGCATAATAACAGCAAAGGCTACAGTAAAACCAGACATGATTGCTTGAGTGCGGGAGGAGTTTTAACTATGTGTGAATGTACGGTTCCGGAGGCTAAACAGAAGAAGAAAGAGAGTAGCATGAACTTGTTCCTTTTTGTGTGTGAATAACTTCAGAAGGTTGTACAGCCCAACTTGGTCGAATCTGAAAGAATTTGAATGATTGGGCGGTAACAGGTTAACAGATTAAGAACTACGTAACAGGTCAAGAACAGGTTTTTCTGCAGGTTCCATTCAAAAACATTCTTAAGGAAATAAGACGACGGAGAGATTAACCAAGAGTTGTAATGGAAGATAAGAGTGTTACATACTCGTACATCAATGGAAAAGAAAAAACTTGGAAATTTTGTAAAGAGAGTCAAATTTTGTAAATTGGGAAATTTAGTCTGAGAAATTACATAAATTTAAAGTCGATTAATTTAATTGATTGTTTTAAAGTTGATTGATCTAATGACATAATTTAAATAATAAATTGAGAACAAACTAAATTTATAGATTAAATTTCAAGAAAAGTTAATTGAAAACTACTCATTTAAATACAAATTTATAAAAGGCACACTAATTAATGACAAACGTAATATAAAAATAAACAATTCTGAATATTAATATTTAAGCGGTTAAATTAAGTGAATCTTTAACATGAATATTATTGTTTAACCCTTCGACGTTTACAAACGTTCATCATTATCCCTGGAATATAATAAATAATCCTGATTAAATTAGTTTGCTTAATCTACTCCGAGCGGATGGAAAAGGTTAAATCTGAATTAATTTCATTTATTTTTCGATCAGATCGAGTGTTTATAAAGCTTTTCATGATTATTTGTTGGAAGGGACTATAAATAGTAAATACTGAAATAAAATTTTGGACAATGTACCTTATAAAATCCTAACAGATTTAAACCCCAAATTAAATATCGAATTAAAGTTTCACCACAACGTAAAAAAAGGATAGACTAGTGGAAGTTTGCAGTATTTCTGAACAGATATTTCTTACAACACAAACATATTATAGTTTAAGTAAAGCGCATACCAACAGATGATCTCTTACAGATCCGAAAACTGCACTACCATCTCCGACCGCGTGCGTCAACTAATTCTGATCTTACATTATTAGCTGCCATCAAATTTTTAAATTTGTACTTTCTCGGTTGGACAACATATAATAATCGATATTAAAATTTGAGATTTACTGAATAAGTGTTGGTAATAAGATTAAATTGTGTTGTAAGTAAATATATATAAATATTATCTAAGAAATCCAGATTAATGAATCATACCTTTTGAAGATTATAGGAACGTTTCTTATATTACAGAAATGTACGTGCGATTACATTTTGTGTTTAAAACCGTACCAATGCTGGAGAATGTTATACGTACTATACTACACATGATACATTCGAATACATATATATGTGTATATACACAGTGTGTACGGTATACCGCGAATAATGTACATTGCTAGTAGATATTTACTGGATAAAATAATGGCATGTTTTCTGCTTACCTCCCGGTCAAAGTTTAAATGAACTATAATATGTTCAAAGCTTAATAAATAGCACTACGTTATACGACACAATTTTCGACCGACGCACTTATTTCACTTTATTTTTTTATACTGTGTTTGAAAAAGATCCGATTTCAAAATGCTTTATTTTTAAACAAATGAACGTATAACCTTACAGTGAATTATGATATACATGTTTAAATATAAAATTTTACTTACAAGTTTCATAAATGCTCAGTATATATGGTCCCCTTCGGACAAAGAACAAACATTCACAGATAGTTAAAACTCGTCCCGCACTCAAGCAATCATGTCTGGTTTTACTGTATCCTTTGTTGTTATTATGCGGTTTCGCAGTTGCTGGGAGAAGGGGCATATAAACAAAGTCCTTCCACATGAATTCACAAAAGTTTACACGCCGTTGTTTGTTGTTTCTGAAATGGCTTGTACCGATTGAATCCTGCACAATTTGAATAACATACAGCGTTGCAAAACATGCCAGACAGTCATATGAACAATCAGCAGAGAATCTTCTCTGCTGGCACGACGAGAGGTCGTCCGACACACGAGGGCACCTGCGGATTTCCCTTTATATAACCTGTTTCATCAAACTGTTGGTGCCAACAATGAATTCTCTGAGCAAGTAGTGTAAAACTGGGGTACTGTCGACGAAGATCACGCTATACGTTTGTCACACCTCACAATTGCTGAGGTGGAGATCGCAGAATGCTTTCTGTTGCGGGGTCGCTATCTTTATGAAGACTGAAGGAAGTGCAACAAGGGAGGCATCAGCCGGCAACCAGGTAAACCTCTAGAATACCCTCTCTTATGTTATATGGTTGGTTCGTTAGCGATGAACGATTGTACAGTAGCGTTTGTTATAGTAATATCTTTTTAAAAAAAAACTGAATCGAGTGGCTGTAGGGAGCCACTAAGCGTTGCATCAAGAAACAATCCGTTAAATATAGAAATCTGTTGGATCCATTTTTTGCAAATTCTAAAAAAATTAAATTTTTTTAGATTTTCTTAATAATTTACATATATTTATATTTTTCTAAATATTCTCTGATATGTTTATAATTTTTATTCGATTTTTAAAAATACATATGCTAATCTCGTATAAGTATTAATGAATTAAAATGTAAGTGATTGTGGGTATTACAAATAGCTAGTGAGATAAATAGAATTTCAAAAAAAAAGAAGAAATTGAATCACTCTCTCTATCTACCAGTAATAAACGACATCACACATAATAATCGTATACTAAATTACACCTGTTTACGATGACCTATCAGAAACAAAAAAAAATTTAAGCTTACTAGTCAGTGCCGTATGAGGGGGTGGCGAAGATGGCGCCCGCCACGGGTGCAACTGAGTTTGGGGCGCAAAACAAAGGATACCGACCCAGTTAAGAGTCGCACGTAGTTTTTATTTTACTTGACCATTCTGCTCTACATGAATAAACACCGAATGTCACTGTCCGTTTTTCGTTTCCTGACCAGTTAGAGAGACACGTATATTGCGCGCGCATCACACCCCCTTTCATTCTTGCACTCCTAGTCGTACCTCGTTCATAAGATCAGCTGTGTTGTTGCTTTGTCGTAATTATTTTTATATATTTTCTCTCTTTTGTAAAACGAAACGTACTGAAAAAGAAATATAATTTTGTTTATATACAACATGCTAACGTAAGGCATCTGACTAAGTACGTGCTGTAAATAATTGTATTAATAAAAACACAAATTTTAATTGAAAAACACTTCTAGGGTAAAATGCCACCAAAAAAACCGTCCGGTGCACAGTTTAAAAAATAAAAGAACAGAAGATTGAAATATAAAGAAAAATATAACTCTGATTGATATTTTTGTTAAAAAATCATCTACACCTCTAGTTCATTCAAGCTTAACAACTGAATTAAATCTGCCTTCTACAAGTAGTCGTGTTTCATGTGAAATTGAAAGAGAAGATAAAATCACAATTGAACATCAAAACCAGTAAATCGAGAAGCAATGTACATGCAATGATTGTAATTATATAGTTGATGTTAAATTATAATGCAAAAATAATGGATTTCAATGATCCCACAACATGGCACTTAACTAATAGTAACGTACAGATATTTGTTCAACATGGACCAGAATTGTGCGATAATTTAAGTGTTTATCCTGATAGAGAAGGTAGGCATTTTTATAAAAAATGGTTTGTAAAAACCATGTCAAATGGAGAACAACTCAGAAATTGGTTGATATATTGCAAGCAAAAAGATGCACGTTCTGTTTCCCATGTATTATTTTTGGGAAAAATCAGAATATATGGACCACTGCGGGGTTTCGAGACTGGCAGCATCCCTACATTACCGCGTCATGAAAATTCATTATATCATAAAAAAGTTATGTCGAAAGGAAAACTTTCGAATTAAAAATTAAGAAAGGTGGTTTTATAGACGATCAATTACAAGAAGAAATTTTAAAAGAAAAAGAAAATTGGAGGCATATTTTAAAAGTTATTTTGAATGTCATTCTGCACTGCGTAAAAAATATAACATTTTGAGAGGAACTTGTGAAAAAATTGATCATCCCGAAAGTGGAACATTTCTGAACACGATAGAATTAATTAATCATTGCGATCCTATTATTGCGCAACGTATTGAAAGTCATAAGAAAAATCAAGTTAATTATTTCTCTCCTATAATACAAAATGATATAATTAATATAGTTGCTTCTGAAATTAGACAGCATATTATTTCAAATAATCAAAAAGCAAAATATTTTCTATTTTATTTGGTAGCACACTGACACTTCTCACCATGAACAGATGACGCAAATATTGCGCTGTGTTAACATTGATCCCGACTCCAATAAATGTAGCATTGAAGAAACCTTCATAGACTTTATTGTGACACAAGAAAAAACTGTCGAAACACTTGCAAATGACATAGAAAACAAGTTAACATTAGACGGATTAAATATTAGAAATATAAGAGGACAATCATATGATAATGGAGGATATTACGTTTAAACTATATGGCGAGGTTTGTTCCATGCACGGCTCACAGCCTTAATTTATAGGCGTTCATGGTGCACAAACATCTGTTTAAATGAAATCATGTTTTGAAACGATTCAACAATTGTTTAACTTTTTTGTAAATTTTATTAGTAGATGGGATCTTTTAAAGGAAAAATTATCTGTTCGTCTTAAAGGTTTAAGTGACACCAGATGGTCCGCGAAATCTAACGCGGTTAAAGCTTTACGAAATCAGCTGCCTTTAATAATAGAACTTCTTAAAAAAAAGTGTGATGGACAAAGACAAGTTACAGTAGACTCTGTAACAAATGCTCGAATGTGTTAAAATTATTAACAAAATTTAAATATGTTGCACTATTAATTTTTTGGGATACAAAAAAAAACCCGTGTTATTTATCTTTAGGAAAGATAAATAAAGTAAATTTACTTTTACAAGAAAGAAAAACCACAGTTGAAAATGCTGCGAAAATGATAAATGTTCTAAAAAGTTAAATTCGACAGTACCGAAATGATTTTTCGATTCGCTTCACAATTCAGCAAAATGTTTAACCGAAACGACAAACACTTAAACTTACATCCCAGAAAAGAGACGGTGCAAAATAAAAAATATTCCTGCTGAGAAAGCTACTGATGATTCCTTTGCCGTGAATGAAAGTGCATTACTAAAAAAATAAATATGTGAAGTTTTACATATTAAGATTGTTACTGATACAACTCAATGACTGATTTAATGTTTTGCAAGTGGTTGGAAACGACTTCAGTTTTTTAAATGGACACGCTCTAAAAATCATGCCGCTAGATGATCTTAAATGATTTGCAACAGAACTAGCATTGAAATATAATAGTGTCTTAGATGTTCCAGAATTTGTATGTGAAATTGAGAGTTTCAAAAATCAAGCCGTGAAAGTTTTTGAAAATTCAGAGGATATGGACGCTTTTCAAAACTTGCAAAAAAATTAACGAACTCTCATTACAAAACACGTATCCAAATTTAGACATAGAATTAAGGATTTTCATAACAATGCCTGTAACAACAGCTTCCTGCGAACGTTTGTTTAGCAAATTAAAAATTGTAAAATCGTACCTTCGTTCTTCTATTGGATAAGAGCGATTAACAAACACGCCTATTATATCGACTGACAAAGATTTTGCCAAAGCATTAAATTATGACAATATAATAAATGTGTTTGCAAATGAAAAAGCGAGAAAAATTACTTTATAAAATACGCTGAACTGTTTTTGTTTTTATTATATTATTTTAACATATGCCTACGTTATACATATCTTTTGTTTTGTCGTCGTTGAATATGAATAAAAATTTGTTCTTATTTAGGTTATAGATTATTTATTCATACAAATACCTTGACAAATACATTATTGTATATACAGGCAACTTATTTTGATGAGGTTAACAGTATTTAATATATTGCATTTAATAAAATTTAACTTGTTACGTTAAAATGTTTAATTTTCTTTGTCATTATTGGGTTACGGGGAGCGCAAGTTAAGACACTTGCTACAGGCGCTTCATATCCTCGTTACGGCACTGCTACTAATGGCTGATATGTCTTCAGGGTAAAGCCAGGTCTTCTCTCCTTGTTGCCGAAATAGACAATCGACAGAAAAAAATAATTATACAAATAATTAAGGTATAGCCTAACTTTGGAAATCATCATGACAAGCATTATTCAATTTTTACGTAGTCCACTGAATATCGGCCCCACAAATTCTGCAAGTGCGTGGTATTCTAACGTGAAACAGGATATGTCACCATAACACGTCATAGATCTTTAGGAAAATTACTTATTGCTTGGCGTTGTACCTGCCTGTTAAAAGTCAATATGCGTGTCTGTACATGACTGAAATATTCGAACCTCAGTTCATTACCATCATACTTTTTCTACATAATTGGGTGTACGAACTATCAAGTGTTGTTGTTGAATCAGGTTTGAATCCTAATACAGTAATTAATTGACCGGTATAATATTATTAGAAAAGTGTGTGTTAAATACGTTGAACAGCACAGGAAATTTAGAATTGGGGGAAACGGCTGCTCTTGAGGTGCAAAAATCATGGTGGTCTCATCTACCCACAAAAATAGGTTTTCAGTACCATTTGTCGGGAAAACGGCAAGCGTTTCGTAGTGAAAGTTGCTACAGATCGATTAGAATGTTAAATACTATTGAAGTCAATGTCAGGAGTTAATAATATTTAATACTGTTTAATATACTAATAACGTACAAAGTATGTTATTACAGAATAACAAGAATATTTTATTTAATTCCTTTAAATCTGTGTATGTTAATTCACTAGCATTAATTTTCACAAATTATAGTAAGCATTTTTTAACTAGCTTTAAGTAAATGAAAAACATGTTTAAATGAATTAAAATATATAACTAATAAAATGAGAATCAATTGTTTGGTTATTAGGATACTGCTTTCAAAATAAAAAATACAACACATTCAATTATTTGTTGAAGTATAAAGGTAAAAAATAATAATACCTTGAAAAAATTGTTAATTTAACAAATATACCAAACAACATTTTGAAAAGATTAAATTTCAGTAAGTTGAAGTTTAATAAAATGTAATTACCAACCTTCGTGATGGAGTTGTAGCGTCTCAGGCTCTCATCCAGAAGGTTTAAGGTCAAATCCCAGTCAGGCATTGCATTTTTTCACGTCCTACAAAAGTTCCGTTACATATTCCCACACACAAGCTCGAAATCAAGTTGATGATTAATTTATAAATTACTTCTCGAAAGCATGCAGCAAACGAAAACATAATAGAATGATGATTCTAATTTAATTTAATTTGCCGCAATCCATTCGAGAAAAATCACTTCTCTTTATTTTTAACAAAAAATGAAGTGAAATAAAAAACTTGTAATGCAAAAATTAGAAAATTGTTATAAAATGATGATTTATTATTATAACTTTCTCAACAGATTGACTTTCGAATAGAGTCGTTTAAAAGGTTACAAGAAAATTAAGTTATGCAAATATTGAATTCAAATAATGCAAGAACTTTAACGGACGAATTCCATACTTTAGGTTGTTCAATTTAGTAGGTCTATGTGTTTTTTTATTTTTTTATTCAGATGAAGTATGATTCATCTTTCTGGATACATTAATAGCCAAAACAATCGAGTGTAAAGTCTGAAGATACTAACATTTATCATGAAAGGCAATTGCAATCTCAAAAAGTTATTGTGTTTATTTTGGCTCGTGATTTCGCGACAAAGTGTGGGTGGACCCGTTTTTTTTTTCAGACAAATTAACTGCATTAAGTTGCATAGAGATTATTACAAATTTCGTAGCCTTGCTTTAATTGAAAAAAGGAATTTTGGTTATAGAAAGATGGTACTACATACCACTCTGCCGGTTCGATTATTGAGTTATAAACTGATTTTTTTTTTCGTAATTTCCATCGATTTATAAGTTCATCGAAAATTTCACCACCCAATTTTTATTTATGTTATCATCTAAAAGGTACTGTTTTAAAAAAACAACCTGGAAAATGTTGATGAATCGAAAGGAAATATGATACTGTCTTAGCCTTTTATCCGGAGGTCCCGAGTTCGAATCCTGGTCAGGCATAGCATTTTTCACTCACTACAAATTTCTATAATCATATTCCCACGTAGAAGCTTCATTGTAAGCTTCTATTGTGAATTAATTTCTCACTCAAAAAAAGACAAAAATATATCTTAATATCAGTGCAGAAATTTTAAAGAAAGTTGTAATGAACAAGAACAAACGAGGTTGAAAAAGACACATTTGAATTTTTACTGTGATGATAATTGTGGGAAAAAATTAAATTACTTAATTAAATTAAACTACTTCTCTATATAATCGCAACATGAATTAAGACATTTATCGTAGCGATACACCAGCTTCAATATACCCTCGTCGTATTCTTCTGCCACCAGTCCATTTAGCTACTGCTTAAAAGCATTTTTATGTTCATCGTCACCCACGAATTGCTTACCACTCAAAAATTCTTTCAATTTCCCAAACAAATGATAATCAGAAGGACCTAAGTCTGGACTATATGGTGGATGATCGTAAATTTCCCATCCAAATGTTCTCATTAAATCACGTGTCGGACCCGCAACATGTGGACGTGCATTATCGTACAGCAGGACGACGCCGTCGGTCAGCCGCCCAGGTCACCGATACTGAATGGTGCGCCGTTACTTACGTACAATTTCGCAGTAGGCTTCTGAATTTATAGTCGTTCCACGTGGCATGAAATCAATCAGCAGTATGCCAAACCGATCCCAAAAGACTGTGGCCATCAGTTTTAGTCCAAATGATTGTGGCTTGACCTTTATCGGTCTGGTCGATGATCGAGGATGACGCCATCACTTGACTGCTGTTTTCTCTCTGGCGTGGAATAGGAAATCCATGTTTCATCGCCGGTAACAATTGAATTAAGGAACTCATCGTCTTTTTCTGTGTAGCGCAGCAAAAATTCCAAAGCAGATCCCATTCGGATTTTTTTTGACGTTCTGTTAAGACGTGTGGCACCCGACGTGCACAGACCTTTCAGAAGCCTAAATGGTCATGAACAATGCAATCAGTAATAGTTCTTGAAAAATCAGGAAAAAGAACGATCACGTCGGAAATCGTTAAGCGAGGATCTTTTCTGATTTCATCATCGACGCGTTTCAAATCCTCGGTGATTATCGAGGGCCTCCCCGAACGTTCTTCATCGTGCACATTAATTCTGTTATTTCTAAACCTTCCACACCATATTCGGACATTTCTTTCATTCATTACATTATTACCGTGCACAGCAACCAGCTGCCTATGAATTTCAGCCTGCGTAACATTTTGATGGTTTAAAAACGTATGACTCCACGTATTTCACAGTCGGCGGCAACATGAATTTTCCTATTCGTTTTACAACGTTATAACTCACACGTAATCAAAGATATTACAACGCGACAACTTACAGACAACAATGTAGTCTGTACATTACTAGCGTGTTCATGAACGACACAGCTTCTCCAACTTTAAGAGAGAAATTTCCCAGCGGTCTTTACTTAGATATCTCTCGTATATATACACATAGTGAATTCCAGTTAACAGTACTATCGGTTATTCGGAGCAGCTATTTAACTGAGATAGTTTTATAAAAACAGAAACATATTAGTACATGTATAATACAAGTACATGTAAAATTACGCAGTTTTAAGGGCCCAAATGCCGCTTATAAGGCTCATTAGTTATTATGTTTATTTTATCCGTAAAGTAACACAATTCTATTAGTGATTAAATAGTTAAACCGTTATTTAAACACTATAGGAAGAAACGAAGGTAACTTCTCCTTAATTCCGGAGAAATATTTTTTACGTACTGGTCTGCACAGTATATATATAATGAAAAATAAATTATTTTTCGTTTAACTGATGTCTCATAATTTATAAAGTATCTCAAGAAAACCTTTTAAGCTTTTTTTTGTAAGTATTACAACATAAAAACTACATAATAAAAAATTATGGATTTTAAATTACATTAAAAATGAGTTATTTCTTGCTGTTACGAATTTTAATTTATTCTGATTGATATATTATACGTTATATAGACCGCATAACGAATAGAGAGATGCTACTTCCAAGGGTAGTAAAAAGGAATGATTCATCATTTTCCTGTTAGCTACATGGTGTAAAAGCGTGCTAATTTAGCTTTGCTAAACTTCATCTAAAGAATTTGAAGAAGATTCATCCTCTCATTTAATGGGTTTGGGCGAACTAGATATGTCAACTAGTATATTATGAAATGAAAACTCTTCACATCGTTGTTTTAGATAGTTAGATAGCTAGATAGTAGAGTAAATAAGAAAAACTTATAATAAATTTTCATAATGCTGATGCTAAAACAATTATTAATTACATTACAACGGCTTTAAATTATATATTCAAATGTTAAATTATGATTTCAATATTTCTATTATTTTCATTAAGAATATCTAGACCTCCCTCCTATTATAGTCTTAACTTTGAATACAATGTAATATTCGATAAGACTAGCTCTCCCATATAGAAAATCAGGTTACTGATTTTAGATTAAGATTAAAATATTTGGGAAGCAAAAGTTAATTAGAAGAACAGAAAAAGAATAAGTAAAATAATTTT
This sequence comes from Lycorma delicatula, assembly GCF_047948215.1. Lineage (NCBI taxonomy): Eukaryota > Metazoa > Arthropoda > Insecta > Hemiptera > Fulgoridae > Lycorma > Lycorma delicatula. The sequence goes on from NC_134458.1 coordinate 177,088,040, forward strand.
AAAAACCCAAAAAACAACAAAAGGGTAAATACTTTGTGTTGGAATGATTGCAAAATTTATCCAAAAAAAGAATAATAAATGGATAACAATATTAGTACAGTGCTTATTCTTGTACTACTGCAATGAGTATAATATTGCTAGAGTTCCTAGAAGAAATAGATGTAAAAATATCTTCAGGTTTTTACATCCTGTGGTATCTTGCTCAGGATCGAGTCAAGTCAGAAACAAGAGAAACTGGGCGACTACAGTTGGACCTTATGTGAAACAGTATAATGCAAAATACGAATAAATAATAAAACATTAACATAATGTTTTAATAAAATAAAGTTACCCTTATCTCATCAAATTTATTTAAACATTTAGCCGGAACAACTCTTAAACATTTAACCATTACTTCTGAAGAATCAGTAGAGCAATTATATAATCCTAATTTCTTTGTGAATGTCACTGGATTTTTTACAGTTACCCAGTTAGATGTAGCTCCAGCACTCACTGCAATAACCTTATGGAACAGATCTATAATTATAGAAAATGTATACTATTTTAAAAAGTTAATGATCATAGTATACAGTAAAATATATTTAATAATAAATAAATAAAATTATTATTATTATAACCTTTCCAGCATTATTTTCATACTAGTATTATTATATTTTTTTATATTTAACAGCAGCGATTCATCATCATCATATAATTATCAGCCCTGATACAGATTATCTTTGCACCATATCCACATCCATTTTTTCATTCGCCACTAGAGTTTTGAGCTCCTGATTTTTTATTCATTGTCTTTGAACTGATGACCCAGTCGGTGAAGTAATTAACACATTGGCCTCTCATTAAAGCTGTTCTGTTCAAGAATTGAGAATCAGCTTGTACTAGTTGAAATACGTAGATCTAGAAGACACGTGTCTGATTAGAATTTGTTACTTATAATTTACACTTATATATAATTTTGAAAATTCAAGAGATAATTTAGTTTTCTCACAATTTGTCACTGTACAAGATCTTCTAGATCTTGTGTTTAATTCTTTCTGTTTGGTAGTGTAGACGACTGTCCACACTACCAAACTAGTAATAATGTGTTTTACTGATAGATAATCTTGGCAATATTCAAATAGATTTTCCTCCTTTTTCAATATGAGATGTGCACGGCTGAAGTTAGCATGTCCTATTTTGAATCGATTTATGATGACTTGTTTCCTGGGAAATTGACAAAATTTTATCGAAATGGTTTTATCTTCAAACCTAGGACGGTTATACATCGTTGACTACGATATATTAAGTTCGGCAATCCATTTACGAATATATTTAACAGGAGACTGCTCAGTGAAATTGGTGATGGTGCACTTGCATCTTCTTTCTTCCACTATGCGACCTATCTTTAACAAGGAAGGTCGAACTACATTTAATGATTGTGGCGTTATTTGCTTCGTATACCCCAACACATATCACCGATCGCTTCTGAATACTGTAATTGTGTCTCACATCAGCCACAGGTTTGCAACTGAAACAAGAGGTGAGAGTGCCTACCGCAAAAAAAAAATCATTTCTTAGTAACTGAATATTGCGCAATTTTCAAAATTAATTGTAGGGAGAAGTATGAGGAGTTTTGGATATACCTTTTTGTGTGAATAACATTTTACCATATTGTATGAAATAAGAGAAACAACAATTTAGGGCAGAAAGTTTTATGAGAGCTATTTTACTGCATAATGAGCATGTTGTTTTGGCTGCAACAACAAAGGGTAAATAGAACCGAATGGTAAAAATAAATGTACAATTCTGCATGCCCTTAGCATTTCTACATTAGCTGCATTTTAACATTCTTTTTAATAAACAGATCTTCTGAATGTAATGCCTGTAATGGTTATTATCCAGACACATACCAACAGAATGAATTAATTGTGAAACTTGTATTTTTTTCTTTGTTTTATAGGAATCTGTTTATTAATTGTTTTTTCAACTGCTGGAATTTAATATTTATTTGTTCAATTGTTTAATTTCCTGATGCCAATTCTTCAAATTTTACCACGGTAATTCTGTTTAGATTGTAATCATACTTTCTATAATCGGCTTGACTAACAATTGTTATAATATATTTCTTATTAAAAAATTTACCGGCATTTCTGAATACCAAAGAGAAATATAAAGTAAAGAAAAAACAGACATGTTTACCAAATTTGGGTTTCTAGAAAACAGAAATTTATTTTTTATCAGCTAAATTACTATTTTAATGTTTTTCTTACATTTATTTATTTTTTTTTTATTTCTTAAATCAAATGCGTGTATTAATCCCTTTTTTGATTTTTGATTTTGTTTGAACAATGAGGATGAATATAATTTATTAACTATAAATAATACAAATAATAATTCCGACTATAACAAATAGTCGGAATTTGTTTAATTTTGTATAGTCAGTTAAATTGCATGTTTAACTGTGTTAACAAAAATTGGTAATGGAAACAGTCATATTTTTAAAGATTTTTTAATCTAAAAAATATATCCTTCTGCCAATTTTAAAAGGTTCCTGCCTAATAATGTATAACTAGTAAATTTGTGTTTATAATTTACAGTCTATAAAAACATTCTTATTTGTTTTTTACTGTATAAAATATAATTTTTTTCATAAATAAAGATTAATTTTGAATGATTGCCCAAAATATTCTTATAACTTATTAAGAACATTTCTTTTAAATGTTTAAGGCTTTCTGATCTTCATCACTCACACTATCCACATTTTAGGTTGATATAAGCTTATTGTAATGAACCCACCAGTAATTGAACCCACAGTAATTGTTCAGTAACAAGGTAATAATGTTCTTAAACATTTCTCAAATTTTCAACAAAAAGTAAAGTTAATTATGTTTCTACATTTTTTAGCTAAAAAGTGCTAGGACAAACTTCTTAAAGAGGAAAGGATTATCGGCTTAAAAATTAGAGTATACTTACATAAGAATAGCACAAGAGTTAACTTTAATGTTGATATGATTTCTATTTTTTATTCAGAAATCTTTTTAAGGTAAGATCTTCATAAAGGAATGGCAAAGAGTTTGAATTTTTTTGTTCCAAACTTTTATAGAAAAACAGAATCTTTAAAGTAATATCTATATTTTGTATATAATTGTATATAACAACTTTTCTTATTGATTTTCTTGGTTCGAATAACTATGCCCAAGTGCACCTTTCATTATTCAGAACTTCTGCCACTGGGTCATTAATATCTTTAAATAAAGTCCTTGTTAGTCTGATTAATATAAGTTTTATTTGTACTTAACACTTTTAGATACATTGTCACTTATTTAAATATTATATCGTTAGTAAATTATGTCACATTGTTAAGTTTAAAATGATGTGCATGTAGAATAATAATGTTTAAAGAGTATTATGCAATTAATGTATTTATATTTAGTTTAAAATTTAAGTTAAATCCTTTAGTGATTGATTTAGAATAGCAATACAGTTCTTTAGAAAATATCTTTAATAAAAAACAGCTGTTGAACTTATCAACTAGAATAACAAATTTATATGATTTACATAAGTAAGAAGAAAGAGTTAGATAGTTTATTTACCATTAATAAGGCGGACATGAAACTAAACATTTCTAATTAGCTAAAAACATTCTTACAACGTAAAAGGATCCTGCAAACAGCAAAGTGCAACATTTAAGTGTATAGTAGTAGTGCTAAAATACCACTGTCGCGCCACCAAACCTCTCCACTGCAAGGATCCGCCCCTTTCCCCTACTCCCTTACCCATCAACACATACCACCACCACATCCTCACCACAACCTTCCTCCATACCCCCTCCCAAAGCCCAAAATGCAGCCCTCCCAAAATGCAGAAAAAGCCGACCGTTATGTGTTAAATTACTTTAACACATAAACGATTTATTTTATATACTGCTAATATATAACCTAATGTTAAAATAGGTTAATATGTTATTTTGTAAAAAGATAAAATATTCATTTATTAATTCCCATAAATATATGGGCCAGCATATAACTAAATTAAAATACAAAAAAATGTCATTCGTATTTCTATCGATGTAGGACGAATAGGTAATTTTATATAGAATGTTAAAGATTTAAATTAATTCCCGATATACGTAGTAGCGCTGTAGTGTGTGAGGTTATGCGTTCTCTACCAAAGGCTAGAGAGAGAGTGAGTGGGAGAGTGTTCACGCTCCCGCTACTCATATTTATGTTATTTAAACAAAGACGGAGAATATTTTCTTTCTCTCTCGCACTAACATTCTTTTATAAATTATACTGTAGGTAAAACAATTTGTAATTACTTTTGCATATAAATGATGTGTTTTATATACTGTTAAAATACAACCTAATGTTAAAATAAAATATCATATATTATTTTATTCAATGTTAAAATAAAATCCATCCAGAGAGATCTCGGGTTCGAATACCGGTCTTTTTCTTTCTTTTTTCTGTTTAGCCTCCAGTAACTACCGTTTAGATAATACTTCAGAGGATGATATGTATGAGTTTGAATGAAGTGTAGTCTTGTACATTCTCAGTTCGACCATACCTGAGATGTGTGGTTAATTGAAACCCAACCACCAAAGAACACCGGTATCCACGATCTAGTATTCAAGTCCGTGTAAAAATATTTGGCTTTACTAGGACTTGAACGCTGTAACTCTCGACTTCCAAGCTGATTTGAGAAGACGCGTTCAGCACTAGACCAACCCGGTGGGTGACCTGAATATACTAATAAAAGAAAAATGGACGATTACTTCTACCGAAATCACAGGCTTTTTAACATTTTAAAAGCATAATTATCAAGATTTCTCAGATAATGTAATCTACCTGGTATAAAGAATAACTTATGATTATCTTTAATTTAATTATTCGGTAAGTATATTTTGTTTACATTTTTTCATTATTTACAATAGGCAAACAAGAAAGTACTTAGCCGAGATAGATACGATAATTATTTTCGTACAAACTGTTCTTAATACAATAGATTATATAATTTACTTATAATTTTTTAATACGCATAAATGTTTACACGTTAATTAGCTAATGATAAATTGGCTTATAATTTATTTACAGTTACTGTTCTGGTGTTGCCTTTTTATCAAATTCTTTTGTTTTCATATCAATTTTTCTTAGTCTAGTACTTGCTCCAGCAAGTAAAGATTATGAATCTTACACCTGATATTCAAAGAAAAGTAGACCTGTCGACAACCTAAAGTTATCATTCTTTCAGGAGGGGTCAGGTGAGAAAATCATCAGTTTTATTTACGTAGCAAGTGAAGTAAGCACTGGTCTGCATAGGTAAACATATTAAATATGTTAACAAATAGTTCAGTTAATCAAAAAAGTAAGTTATATATAACATTACAATTTGGAATATGTTCAGTCTATTTAGGAATCTATCATAAAAACTGAGTTTTTTATAACATTTCCAAACATAACATATATTTGTATAGGCTGCAGAAAATAAGGTAGAAGTTATGAAATTTAAATTTTTCATATAATCTGGATTTCAATCTTTGGAAATATATTTAATGTAAGGTAAGTTCAAGCCGAAGAAATATCTTCAAACCTCTGAATCTTACCATATATTTTCTAAAAGTAGTAATTACACAACATCAATTTATAGAAATATTTTTTAGATGATTTAATCAACCAAATAAGCTGAAAGCTTAATAATACTAATAATACTAGCTATACGAGTAGTTTAAAAAATATTAACAGTTACGATATGTAAACGATGACAATTATGGACACATCGAAAAAAACTGTCTTTAGTAAATATTATATTTAAAATAACCGGTAGTGGATTGTAAAAAGTAATTATTTGTTAAGTACTATAATAAATAAAAATTAATATGTGAATGTGATATTAATACTATAATAAATTATTTCATAATTACGAAAATAAAATAGTTGAATAAAAAAGTAATTATGTATTGCTTGTTGTAATAAACTCGGTAGACGGATAAATTCCGCAGTGTTGAATTACACACGCGCGCGCAGAGAGAGAGAGAGAGAGAGAGAGTGAGAGAAACCCGGCAGTAGCTGGAAAATTTGTTGGAGAAAAAAAATAACGTTAGTGACAAGCTAATAAAATATAATTATAATATTGTATTTAAATTTAAAAGTATAAATGAATTTATTATTTAATAATGTGTAGTGTTTAAAATTATAACATAATAATTTAAATAAATTACTTTAACGCGATTAAGCTGTACAAAACAATCTTAAAGAGTTTTTTAGTTAAGATAACATGCATTGAAATGGATTTATGAATTTATAAAAAAATTGTTTAATTTTTATAAAGCTTACAGGTCAATCTTAATAATAAAAATGTATCATTTTATATTATTACTTATAAGTACATAATTTATATAATAAATGTATTAGTAATAATGCAATGTATCAAATTCTGTTTGAAAACAAACATCTCTGCGAATATTAAATTAATCCAAATTTTAAACACAAGAAAAGTAACTCATTAGTCGTTGAAAAATAATGTTTTATTGTTAAGAAGTTTTAGCGCAAAAATAAACTACCTTAATTAGTATATATTATTACATATAGTGTAGCAGAGGCAGTGAATTAATCGTAGGATTGCTGTGTAAACAAAAAATTCCTAACAGCAGATGAGCAGCAATAGTTATAGTCCATGATGTAGGTAGTAAGTAATTTTCAAATTTATATAAACAACTTTTAAAGAAAATATAGAAATTGTTGTTTTTATGGTGGTTAACAGGACAGAATTTATTGTGATCGGTTAGCTAATTGATTTTGTCTACCTTCACCAAAACAAAGATAATTTTGTTATTTACATCTTTTTTACTTTTTTATTGTATTAATTTTTTCTGTGCTACCTGCTAACATTGCTATCAACATGTCTCTTTGATGAACAGGAAAGGGTCACACTTTTAATGATGAGGGGCTTTGGTGATAGTGTTAGGTCATATAATTAAGTTTGTGAATTGGTCAGTGCAAAATTTATAAATCGTAACCGTGTTTCAAAAGGTATAGTGTCAAAAACCGTCAAAACGATTTGAAGAAATAGAGAAAACCAGTAAGTCCTAAATCTGCAACAAATAATAAATCGTTAAAGATTACACAAGAATTTATTGACAATCCTCATTCCTAGACTCGAACAGCAGCATGAGAACATATCATTAGCCAAAGTTCAGTGATTTTAACATTAAAAAACGAAAATTTCATCTGCTGCAATAACTTAATGAAGATGACTACGATCGAAGACTTGAAGTCTGTGAAATTATGATTAACAATATTTGTGCAGACCCTAATTTACTAAAATACATATTTTACTGACGAGGCCTCATTTTTTTTTAAAATGGCAATATAAATTGCCATAATAATTGTGGATACTGGACCGACATTAAGCCACACTGAAAACTATGTACGTACACAGTTTCCTGTCAAATTGAATGTATGGGCAAGTATTGTTGGTAGACGATTGATAGGGTCTATGTTTATTGATGGAAATTTAAATTGAAAGTGAAGTATGTAAGACGTTGCTTCTCAACCGTACCATTCCAGAGATTCAAAATGTTGTAGGCCTCAACTTCCAAAACATTTGGCTTCAACAAGATGGCGTCCAGCTTCATTTCAGTCTTCAGGTATGTGATATTTTAAATGCATTTTTTCATGAAAGATGGATTGGCCAAAGGGGTCAAATAATAGAGATCACTCAATAGGGTGCCAGCGAGATCACCCGACTTGTCACTATTAGATTACTTTCTATGGGGCCACTTAAAAAGTATTGTTTATCATAATAAGCCCAAGATATGATTTACAGAATAGAATTCGAAAATAAGCACAAGATATCACTAAGAAATCATTGAATACAGCAACATCATCGTTTTACAACAGACTGCCACACAATAGAAAGAGGACATTTTGAATATTTATTAAAATGAAATGCAAAAGTAAATAATCTCAAACGTTTTGCTAAATAAATATATATATTTTTTTTAATAAATTTATTCAATATCAATTTAATCAAATTTTTATAAATTTATTTTCGATAACGGTTACTTAAATTATCAATGGAATTTTTCAAAACCCAAACTTTATCCCGCCGCCATTTTGGGAACAAACATAACTGTTTAATTTAAAATTAAGATTTTTGGGGGGTTTTCTGAGCGAAAAACGATTTGGCGTTATCATCGCTCGGACACGATATATTTGTTGTAAAGAAAAAGAATATATCTAAATTATATATATCTGCTTTACGGCAAATGGCATGAATATCTGAAAACACACTTCAGTTAATTCAAATAGTTGAATATAATCAGACGGCCCTAAGAAGTCAAAAAACATAAGATAGCAACATTTCATTCTCCCAGAGAATAGTTCGCATGTTAGCCCCTAGGTTAAATTTGCGTTGCAATGCCGCATAACAGATACAATCCACAAGGATGTGGTGCACTGATAGTTGGTGGCAGGTGCAGCGAGCACAGAGAAGTGCAATTCTTCTTGCTTCATCAGATATCCATGAGTAAGCCTAGTGTTCCCTATTCGTAAACGGCAGATAGTAACCTCCTCTCGACGGTTATTTCCGCATGAGGAGCTCCACGGTGATATAGTGTTAAGTGGGTGAAGTTTATTATTCATGGTAGCACTCTCATTCATTTTGCCACACATCATTAATCGCTTGTAAGGCATTCATGGAATCTGAGCAAACATGTCGAAATGTTGGGCTAATTATATGTAAGGGCACACAGTTCTGCAATGAAAATACTGGTGATGCTGGGAAGGCCAAACATGTATGTTCTGTTGCCAACCACAACAGAATTAACGTTTCTAGAACTGTCCGTATTATAATGGTATTATAATACCATTTATAATAATTCGTTTTTTAAGACAAGCGGATTTGTGTTCTTTTTATTATACAGACAAAGATCAAAGCAGTAATTAATAATAGAAGGCTGCTAAGGATAGTAATAACATGGATGATGGCATTAACATGGAGGTAATTCTATATTTAGAGCTGGGAAATGGCGGTGAGTTCTGTTGCCTAGCGAAGCAGTACATCTCGACTGTTCTTGGTATCGAATCAGATGTTGGTTATAGAACATCGCATTCAAACGTTGGATGATTTTGTTGCGCTTCATACGAACTACGTAATTGCAGATCACTTGATTGTCTATTCAAGAGAGATTTCTTATCACTTTTCACCAGTAGACACTATGAGCGGCGGACCGAGTCTACGAATAAGCCACACAGCCGTAGTCGAAGCGGATACGGACTAGAGGTCGGTAGAAGCTCAAAATGCAAATTCGATCAGCACCCCATCTAGTATTTAATAAAATTCTCAGCTTGTCCCAACATTTTTAAACGTTTTACCTTCAGCTTCTTTAAATGTGTTATCCACGTTAGTCGTTGGTCAAACCACATTCCTAAAAATCTAACTCGTGTGCATGCTTTAACTAGTTCACCATGTAAAAACACTTGAGTGAAAACACTGCTTTTCACTCAAGCGTGAAAAGCAGATGCATTTTTTTTCTCCGAGAAAACGTAGATCGAGTAGTTTCACACCACGATTCTAAAGAGGTTATTGTATTTTGTAGCAGCCTCTCGGTAGTAGCTAAAGTTCTTGATGTTACGTAAATTGAGATGTCAACAAATAAAGTAAACACACAACACTTCCCTATGGTATTCAGTTTTCCAGTGTGAAGCTTTCGAAAATCTTCGTTCCAAGTCGAACTCGAAAGGACCGATTGCTGAGGAAACCCCTGATAAATGCAAGGAGATTTCTTGTATACCCAATTCATGCAGTTTATTTAGGATTGTTCTCCGCTATGTTGTACGCCTTTTGCTTATCAAAACGTTTTGATATGCAAAAGGCATACCAAAACATTCTGGTAAGCGTTTTACCAAAAAGGCATACCACTACATGATCGATAGACGATCTACCTTGGAGGAAACCGCATTGTTCGGGGGCAATTAAGGGGTTTCTCTAGTACCACACTAGATGACTGTTTTATCATGTAGTTTATTTCAGTACGAGGATGACTAATGCTTTTGACTAGGGAAACACCTGGTCAGTTAATTGTAAATAGACAAAAATATCGTAACGCACTATTCGGGAGGTGAGAACACCCTGAGCCTAATATTTCCAGAGGAAGTGTCACGGGAAGTTTTCAACGCATACCTTAGTTCATTAAAAAAAAAAAAGAAGCTATATTTAAAATTCATTTTGCCAATCTTCGATAATGAAAGGCACACTTTCTATCTGCAACCCCAAAAACTAAGAACAGTAGGGTGATGTTAGTGGAACTGACCTAAACGAGTAACTAAACTGTTCGCCACATCAATTAGCATAATAACGAGGGCCGTTGGTTTCTAGACCAATCGGCGGTGGAGGTTGTCCTGATCCACAACACATGGCCCATACCTTTCTCCAAACAACCGATGATGGGGATTTCCGAGAAATGATATAGACATAATTTAGCCATGATTAAACATCATAGGTTAGCACACCGAAACATTCGACGACATACAGCCCTCGCATTGCGGTAGGCGCAGAGCATTTCTGTCGTAGGCCTACGATTAAAAGTACACAAAGCCCTGCGACAATCTAATCCCCTTCCTTCATTTTTCGTTCCACCAAGGAACAGCAGGCGTTCTTGGTTTTTTCAAATGTTGGAATATATTCACTTGCACTTTCAAGTATCAGATGTGCAAACACGGAAAGTTGGTGAATCGCATAACCACTTTCATCGTACAGGCTAAACGATTCTTTACATACGATCCAGTCTGCCTTCCCAACCACCCATCAGCGTAGCTTATTCTGAGATAAATCACTACCATCAACCGAGATAATAACCTGTCTGTGATCACTTCCAAAACTGTTTTTTCAAAACACGCCAGTGAAATAGGGATGCTGAACACGACAGATCGTTCAATAAGCAGAGATCTAAATTCTGCCTTAGTCGATCAACTATCCTTCCCCGGGAAGAATACATGATGAGCGCCAAGAATGGCGATGGGCGTTGAAATCACCAGTTATTAAGTAGGATACCGGAATCCGGGAAAACAGACTGGATAGATCATCCTCACTGATGTTGGAATTTGGATGATTTACAAAAAAAAAAAATATTTTTAAAGTTTTTATTTACTTATGATTGCTTATAACTAGATTAATTTTCTCAGAATAAATGCTCTACAAGTTTTGTTACTAAATCTTCCGCAGTTATTAGTCATTTAACAAAGCTATTGTACCACAAACCTAAAAAAAAAACTTGTTTTCCGGCATCGAATATTGAGTTTTACGTTGGATATCAAAAAAACTAAGTTACAGTTCTGGGACTTGTTTTATCCTATTTCTCAGCTCAAATTACATAAAAAACTTCACTCCTTAATTTGGGTCTGAAAAATTACAGTAGGGCTTTTTTTTATTAGAAGAGCTGAAATCCGTGCGAAATCTTTCGCTCTCCGTAACTCGAAAACAAAATGTACCTTTGCTTACATGAACTTTTTTTATTATTTTCACCAGTAGAACATGTCCCGAAAGTTTCTCCATTTCTTCGTGGGATACTGTAGATTTATCTACTTACTAGTCAAGTAAATAATTTTAAAGAATATATATTTAAAATATTAGTTGAAAAGTTTTTCAAGTTTAACAGTTTAAGAAAATATATATTTTCTCAGATAGGTGACAATGTGTAAGAAATAAATAGATTCAAAAAAAAAATCAATAACTTTAATTTATATATACAAAAAAAGAAACAAACAAATAGTTAACTAAAACAAAAACAATTCAAAAATTTTTTAATGTAATTTTTGCTGCATTTAGCCTTAATTTGTATGAAAATTTCTAAGTACAAACTGTACCGGCCGTTAATTCAAACAAGGCTTCTATTTTACCTTTTTATTCACTAATTTTCCATATTTATTGATACATTGAATGAAGTATAAATTAGCAGAATATAAAGGTTTCATTTAATCAATACTATTGCATCTAATTCTTCAGAGCTAAATTTTAAAGATTAAAGACAAGTATTTAAATATGATGCAATCAGGAAAACATTAATAGAAGAAATCAAACTGGTAGCATAATTACGCAGTAATTTTTTAAATTAACACCACAATAATACAAAATTCTACACACAAACACACACACAGACATGAAAAAATTAACAGGACAGATAAAGATACACATCATATATAACTTGCTACCTTGATGAACAGTTTACTGTCAGCAAGATCAAAGAAATTCTTAAATATTCTGTGAAAAAATATCACAATGAAAAAAGTTAAGTAAAATAAATCTATAAAATAAAACAAAGCCAATACTTTTTTATATGCCAATTTCTCATTGAATGAAAATTATTTTTATTTGTGTAAAAATTATTACTGTTCAATCTGATTCCGTTCTTCTGGTGTTTTGTTACAGTGTTCTCTGTATTTAAAAAAAACTTCATCTTCAATGCTGTGTTTAATTTTCAACATTTCTTGGTCTGTATGACCTGCACCTAATAATGTATATCGATCTCTTTGTTCTTTTAATTTTTTTTCTCTTCTTTTTCTATATTCTTCATTTGTAATCAGTGCATTTCTGGGTTTTCTAGCACGTGCTTTTGGTTTTTCAGTTTTTACTTCATTTTTTATCTCTTCTTCTTTTGGTTTGCATTTACATAAAGCTACTAATGTTTTGCAAAATTCTTGTGTTTTTTTTTGCATTGATTCTACACACTCTTTTTGCTTACTTTCAGAGTTTTCAATTACAATATTTTGTATAGGTTTTGGATAAACAGTTTTGTTACTTACTGATGTTTTTGAATCGTCAGCTATTGCCCATTTAGCTCTATTGTTGATTTTAGATGTCTCGACTAAACTTTGTACAAAGTTATCTTTATGTTCTTGTGTGTAATCTGATTTGTCCACCGGTTGTCTTTTAATATTTATTCTTTCTTTGGGATCTTTACCAAAATGATTTATACTAGGGGCCAATGTCGGTTTAGGATATGTTACAGGTTCTTTTGGTTTATCCACTTTTACAGTAGTATTTTCAGTTCTATTAATAGGGATTGGAAATCGGTTTTTTGGTGTTAAATCTGTTCCAAGTAATGAATACCACCAGATTGCCCATGGAGAATGTTCTCTATACTTAAATAATACATTTTTTGGTTTACATTTTTTACATAAATTTCTATACCTTCGTTTTGTTTTTCTACGAGCCTTTACTGGTTTATCAACTTGTGAGTTACTGGTTTCACACCTCATCTTAATTTTACATGCACTCTTTTCATCCATCTTAGTATTATAAGTTATACTTTTATTTGTGTCATCATTTATATTTTGATTTTTATGAAAATCTTTGTTTTCTAAAGTATGAAGCTGTTTTTCATCCTTGTTTGTATCATCTGGCTGCAGATTTTTTTTATCATAATTTTTAATACTGTTATTCGATTTATTTTCTTCACTGCATGTCTGAACCAGGATATTTTTTTTTTCAGTAGCTGTTTCCTGTTGCGTTGTCATTGTTCTACATTTCTTATTTTCTCCAGTTACATAATTTGTCATTTTGTTCCTTATACACTCATACAATTTGTCAGTTATATTATTAATATTTCTATTTTTTGATTTACTATTTATATTATTACTACGAATTCTCCCTTTATTATAATCATTGTTTAAATACATAGAGTAGCATTTTATTTTAACTCTGTTACAAGTAAACAATGAAACTGAACTGTTTGTAAATAATTTGGAATTTGAAATTTCAAATAACGGTAAACCACAAAAATAAAATGGCGAGTACAAAAGAGAATTATATGAACTAATATTTACTGCATTATTTTTAATAAACATCTGTTCATTGATGATAATATTTATTATCTGGGGTAAACAGTTTTTGAAATGTGATAAAACATTTATTAATTTCAAATTATTGTCTTTATCAAATTCTTGAACATTAATCATACTTTGAAGAAATATAAAGCATTTAAATCTTCTTCGTAAAAAGCAATTTTGAGTTAATTCTTCATTCTGAAAAATAAACAGTATGAATTTACAGTATGTATTATAAATTGTTCAAAAGTGATTAGGTACGTTTTTCAGTGTACTCTTTTTTCACCTATATACTGTGAATCACAAATGAGCAACAAAAAATTATTTTACAATGCAAAAGTTGCAACTATGCAATTATCTTTGCAGACTGAACTGTAATCTTTGTCTAGAAAGATAATGTTTTGCCTCAAAATTTACTGAAATGATATGTGCTATGGTAAAATTAAATTGAAGAATTATTTATCATTTGATTATTATATGTCAATTCAATGACATTATCATGAAAATTACATAGATAACAATTATCCACAGTGAAATGCCTGGCTTACTGGTTAATTATATGTAGACTGGTAAGGAATGAAAGCGTTAACAGACAACAATAATTAATGAAAAAAATTGTAAACAACAATAATGAGTGATTGTAACATTAGGAAACATCTGATTGAAACATAAAAATTAATCCAAACATAAAATTATTAGAAAAAAGCTGAGCCACAAAACGTATTGAACATAGAAACAAGATAATTACATTTGATAATTTATTTGAAATAACAATGTGCAGGGACATAATAGGAAGAATCTTCACATCAGAGAACCATTCTAGAAAGAATCTTCTTAATTCCAGGTAGCTACACAAACCTCTCCATCTTTATTCTGGAACACAGAAACAGCAAGAACTAGGAAAAGGAACATAAATCTACGTAAATTTCATGTTTTTAAGCTTTGTAGAAAAAGAGCAGTAGCTAACAAGATTCAAAATGGCAAATAGTTGATTGTATTGATTTCTATCAACAAGCCTTATCAGAAATTATGAATACTTGCTCAAAATTAACTTCAAATAAAATCTAAAAAGTCTGCTGGTGAAAGTACAACATTAATATCTGGGTGAGCTACAAATTTAGCTTAATCTGCTTTAACAACACTTATGGCATCTGCAGATGCAGACACCATATCTGTATTTGAACACCTTGTGTTCAAATTCACACATGGCTAGGAATTTTAAAAAACTTTGGTGCTAAGACAGACCAATCAGTGTATTTTAACCAATATGTGTCCTCACAGCATCTTGGAATAAGCTGATCCAAGAGCTGAAGCTAAATATTACTGCAACAATATGATACTTAGCAGGAGGCAGACAAACTGTCAGTCAATTAAGACATTCATCATAAAATGCTGCTCTAAACCAATGGGCACTTAGATCAATCTTTATAATGACCCTGATACTTGCCTTTATTCATGTACAGAAATAATACCTGCATGTATGCATGTATATTTTTAATCACTGTAACTCCTACACCATAAAGTATTTTATAATTAAATGGCAGAATGGAGAATGGTTCATGAAATAAAAAATATAATGTTATAATCCATGTTTCCAGCTGTTAATGTTCACATTTTTAATCGATTTATTTCAAGAAACAACCCCTCCAGAAATAATGACAAAATATTATATCACAAAGTGACTTTGGAGTACATTTTCTCTACAATGAGGCCTTTTCAGTTAAGTAGTTAAGTCAAAAGATATAGAATCTGCAAAGTTTTGGGAAATTAAAACAGGAATCTTCAGTTCTAGTAATTATAATTATTGTAATCAGTAGAAAAATAATGTCTAGAACTTTCTTTAGTTGGTAAATAGACTCAAAGAATTTTGTGTAAGATATATAAGAAATTCTTTGAGTCTATTTACCAACTAAAGAAAGTTCTAAAGTGAATGGTGAAAAGAATGCTACTTTGGGACCTTTTTTTTAAATGGAAGTTGAAACCGATATATAGAATGTGGTTTGACAAAAAAGTCTAAATCATTCCAATGACCTAAATAAAAAAAAAAACATTTAATTCAAAAGGGATTTAATAATCCAAAACAACAACTAATTGTTAATTTTTGTTGTTCAATTGTTGCTGTTTTTTAATTTAATTTTTATCCAAAATTGAATTTTTAGTTTTTAATCCAAATACCAATTTTCATGATAAATGAAGAAATGAAATTTTACCAAAAGACAATTATGATTAAGACATTAATTAATTCATCACTATGTCTGAATATTTTAATAAAACAAGATAAAAGGGATGTGGTTCGATAGTACTTGAAAAGCTGTTTTTGGAAGGTTGAAAATTAGACTGAATCTCGCCGAATAGAAGTGCAAGTTGTGTACAAAGTTGAAAGACAATATCATGTTAAATATTTCCAGATATTAAGAGAAACTTGTTGTTGCTAGTGTACATTCAAGAAGATTACAGAGTGTGTTTTCACAAAAACAAGGAGTATTTCACAAAAATGAGGAAGTGGTTTCTACCTTGAATTATTATGAAATTCTCATGTAGAAATAATACTAATGATGAAAAGGAGAAAATGAATGATGAGGTCTGCATAAACCCAGTACTAAGAAAAGTCATAGTTAAGCGTTTTTTTTAAGTCAAAGAAGCGTTTTGTTTTCTAATGATTTTTATTTACATAAATTTTCAGGAATTAAATTCCTTGCAATAATTTTTTCAGAAGAAGCTGCTAGAAAAACAGCATAGAGCTGCTATGCTGTTTTTCTAGCAGCAAGTTTCTAGGCATAGAGACTTTGTTTTATTCAATTTTTCAGATCAAGAACATACAAGAGCACCAAATTTGTCCTTTGCTTTTGATCCCAAAAATTTCATTATGACTAGTTTTATCTTTGGGGCAGAAATCAGGGCAAATAACATAACTCAAAAAAAAAAAGTGTTTAATGATGTATGTTTATAAACATTCACTGAAAAAAAAACAAATGTATTTATGGATGTATATTTTTTGTTTATTTTCCCAAATTGGCTCTGTAATTGTAAATTTTCAATCATTCTGTTTAAAAAATCATTTTATAATTTAAAGTTTCATGTAACTCGGATGGTAGAATAATATATTTTCCACTGAAGATTCATAAATTTGTTTAATCTGATATTTTAGTAAATTAGAACTGATGATTATGTTATCTATCTACCTTAATTTAAAATACTGAAATGTTTAATATAAAATGATTTACGTAGAATATTTTTTCTTCTTAAACCTCTTTTTCAGCTAAATAACAGCACTTCTTCAATTGTGTTACAGTAGTAATGTTTTAATAGCACCTATCTTAAAAAGGTTAAGAATTCCCTTTCAGAAGGTGATCCAAACAACACAGGTCAACAAAAAAAATTAATGATTTGGAACAGAGACAAAATTAGGGTAACTATAATGTATTTTTTATGCTGAATCTTAAAATGAAATCAGTTTTTCTTCATCATCCTCATATTTTTAGTTATGAAAATACTGAGAAACCTCTTCAATAGAATACAAAAATAATTACAATTAAAATTCCTACATTTATTCTGCAGACATCTACATTTACTGTAATTTGTGTTTGCTTATTTTCCTTTTGTGTTTAGTGAAGTCTTCTCTTTTTACCATCCAGCAGTAGTCACTCATCATAGATTCATCCCATCTGCCTTGGTAATGTTGTTCCAACTGCAATATATCTTTGTGGAACATTTCTGCTTATTATTCACTGACGTCATCCAAGTTTAAAGGGAAAAAATCCAAATGAGAATGTAAAAAATGGATTTTCAATGATATTCTACAGCCTAAATTTTGGTAGTTCACCAAGAGTACATTTATAAGCTTATCATGGTTTTCAGATTTTTTATTTCCAAGAAAATCAGTAATGACATTTTTGAATGACTTCCATGCTGCTAAGGCTTTAGGATTAAGTTTGCTGTCAAATATATTTTCACAAATTAATTTTCTTATTTGTAGTCTGATGAATATTCCCTCTTTTAATTTAGCTTCTGTTAATTGTGAAAAAACCTCAGCTAAATATTTAAAGCCATCTCCATCTAATGTTGTAACAAAAATCTTCATCAGGCCTAGTTTTATGTGTATAATACGATCTGCTTCGACAAGGAGAATATTGACAATATTTTCCTTACCTGGGGTAAACTGATTTCTTTTTAGCCAGTCTAACTGCATAGTGTTTATCTGTAACCCAACTATCCCACAAACACAAGAAACATATATTTTGTAAAGCCACTCTGGAGACTGAGAAGTATCACTTTCAGGTCAGCAATGATTTGCCATGAGTAATACCTTAATAGCTTTTAACATGTTTGACATACTTTCATATATTTCTTTCATTCCTACAGCTTGTGCTACCAGTATAGAAGAACACTTATTCGAGTTATGCAGCAACACTGCCTTTAAGCTTCTTTTTGATGAGTATAAAAAACACCAATCACGAATAACATATTCAATGTCCAGTTCAGTCATTAGCCCCCCTAACACCATCACAGGAATAAATAAACATCTCTTCTAAAGTATTCAGTAAATTTTTGTTTAGTATCCTTGTTTAATAAATTCCATCCTTTAAGATGTGAACCTAGAAGTTCTGCATATTGTTTCAACAAATATAAGTCACGAATTAGGTTGCTCAGATCTGCTTGTGTGATGAGGTGAGGTTCAGTATTTGATTCTTCTGAAATGTAATATCTGTTGAGCCTTGTAGGGAATCAGAAATCTCTTTCCAAGAATTTGAACGATCAGAATCAGTAAATCAACACCATGAAGTACTGGTCTAATAGCTGAACGAACATTTGGGTATGCAATACTGTTTTTATTGTGAGTTGAAACCAGTAACATTTGTTAAGCAAAAATAACAGTTAGTAGGCTCTCATCAAATCATAGGTACGCCAAAAGGAAAATGCTCTTTTTTCTTTTAACCACTGGGTTGTTTAACGTAGCACTTGATGCACAGTACATATGGAGCCCAGGATTTATCTTGGTCTCCCAAGATACACACACATATACACACACACACACACACACACACACACACACACACACACACACACATACACACACACACACATACACACACACACACATACACACACACACACACACACACACACACACACACACACATACACACACACGCGCACACACACACACACACACACACACACACACACACACACACACACACATATACACACACATATATATATACACACACATATATATATACACACACGCACATACACACACACACACATACACACACACACACATACACACACACACATACACACACCCACACACATACACACATACACACACACATACACACACATACACATACACACACACATACACACACACATACACATGCACACACACATGCACACATACACACACGCACACACATACACACATACACACACGCACACACATACACACATACACACACGCACACACATACACACACACACACACACACACACACATACACACACACATATACACACATACACACATACACACACACACACATACACACACATACACACATACACACATACACACATACACACATACCTGTAGCAGAGGAGAAACTGCTAACAGGCGCGTCTCCACGTGTGGATTGGAGAAGCCCTCCCTGTCCCTTAGGGGGCATAGGGTTGGGGTGAAATAAAATAGCCCCCGTGTACAAAACTCCCCAACAATGGGTTGGTCATAACATCTGACCTGCTAAGAAGAAGATTGGTCGCTGTTATAACACACTGGGAGTGTTTGTGACTGTGTCGATGTCTGTTGTCGATGCAAGTTTATGACTGATGTGAGCTTGCTCTGCCGACGTGTAAGTTATAGCAGTAGATCTGGAGCCAGCCACTTCGGGCCTTGATCAGGAAGTACGCAGTGGGTGTTAGAGATCGGAATCTTCACCGCACCGAGTGAGTCCAGTCCGTCCGTGAATTCCGGGACTGGCTAAGTGTCGACTGGGCCTCAGGGAACTGGGGTAGGAGTATTATCTCCGAGGGTACACCCGTTCCTAGTTATGACAACCCGCTCCTCTCCGTACGATGCGCTGGTAGAACTAAAGTATGCAGAATTTCGAAAACAGACAAAAATTAGATGATGCTGGTTTGTACAGCAAAGTAGACCCCATGGCTTTCCTGTCAGGAAATGTTACAGGGAGTATAACAACCGTGTCAATGGAAGTGGAAGGAGAGTCGGGTGACGCTCGTTCAGTGGGTGAAAAGCCCATCGCACCCGCCGTTATTCCAAGAGGGAGAATCAATTCACTACCGACCGTCACTGGCCAACAGTCGCCGATGGAGCGGCTCGGTGGCAAAATCGAGAAGCTTGTTGATTTCATTGAAGACAAGAGGAACGTGCATCATGAAATCAGAAAACTGGTTAAGTCCATTGCTACGGCATATAAGTTAGCCAGCAAAGCACCGCAGATGATGGTTTCAACTACCCAAACATCTCCGCGTGCCACGCCAGAGCAGAAATGCCAAAGCAGTGACGTGACCCAGTTGACAAAGATAACCGGAGCCGAAGCTATTGGAGGATTAGTTTCGGAAGACAACGGAAAGAGTCTTACTACGTCTGAGAAGAGAAAAGAAAGAACTTCTCCAGACACCGATAATAAAGTCAAAAAAAGGAAGGACTTAAAACCCAGCCCGCTGCAGAAAACGACAGTCCAGAACACCGAAAAGAAACGAGAAAATGCTTGGCAGGCAGCAGTCTTGTCTAAAAAGGAAAAGAGGAAGCAAGCCAAAGAGCGGTTACCAAAAGAACCGGCGCACAAATCTCGGCCGGAGCCTAAGCGGAAAAACCGCGAAAATTCACCAGGCCAGACGCCTTGATTATCCGACCTGTTGAGAAGGCGAAATATGCTGAGATACTGCGTCGGATTAAAAATGACGTTCCACAAGAGCAGGCCCGGGACGTAGTTGACAAGGTCCTAAAGACGAATGATGGAAACATGCTCATTACGCTCTCCAGGAAGAGCACAGACAAAGGACAAGCTCTAATGAAGACAATAAAGAGCATCCTGAAAGAAGAAGCCGACGTCATCTGTAAAGGTCCAGAGGAACAGCTTGAAATCCGGGACATTGACGACGAAACAACCAAGAACGATGTCCAGAAGGCCTTACAAGAGGCAGCTGGCGATGACTACGAAATACCTGGAGAGGTCATTAAAATTCGTCCGGCCTACAGAGGCACACAGACCGCTTTGGTACGATTACCAGCAGCAACAGCGCAGAAGATACTCGGAGAGAGAGGCAAGATACGAATTGGCTGGGTGAATTGCCGTATCAGAACAGTGAAGACTCCACTACGATGCTATAAGTGCTGGCACTTTGGACACACTACTGTTCAATGTAAAAGCGAGGTCAACCGATCTGGGCTTTGCATCAAATGTGGGCAAACAGGTCATCAAGCTGCTCAATGCTCAAATAAGGTGAAATGTGTTTTATGTGCGGAAAAACCTGGTTCTCAGGATACTGCTCACCGGTCTGGCGCTGGTCGGTGCCCGGTCTTCCAGGAAGCACTCCAGAAGCTGACAAATAAACGAACATGAAGATACTGCAGCTCAACATTAATCACTGTGAAGCTGCGCATGATTTGCTCATGCAGACAGTACGAGAGTTGAAAGTTGATCTTGTGTTTCTATCGGAGCCATATAAACATCTCACCGGGCAACCATGGGAGACAGACATCACCGCTAAAGCTGTCATTTGGTCCTGTGGTAAACTCTCCTTCCAGAATGTAGACAACAATGGCAGCGCCGGCTTCGTAGCAGCATCAATAGATGGCATCCGCTTCTACAGCTGCTACGCACCACCTAGCCTCTCCATTGCTGAATTTACTGACTTCTTGGATCGCCTGACCGAAGACGCGAAGCAACATCATCCAGTGGCGATAGCCGGGGACTTCAACGCCTGGGCAGTCGACTGGGGTAGTAGGCAGACTAATGCACGAGGAAGAGAACTACTAGAAGCTTTTTCTACACTTGATGTAGTCTTGCTCAACAGTGGTGACAGGCCGACCTACACCAAAGGTGACGCAAGCTCGATTGTAGACCTCACTTTTGTCAGTACCAGCCTTGCTAAAGGTAACTCCAACTGGAAGGTACTAGACATCTACACTGCCAGTGACCATCATGCTATACTCTGGGAAACGTCTAACGACCGGAAACTCAGAGGGCCTAACAAGCCATCTAACATCGTTGGTTGGAAGGTGAAATCCCTAGACCCAGAAGTATTGATAACAGCCCTCGATAGTGATCCGATAGAGACTGGATGTGCAGAAGAACATACTAAGACCTGCGGTACACTGGTGGAACGATCACATCAGCAACCTTCGTAAAGAGTGTCATAGAAAAAGAAGATTATCTCAGCGTGGCTATCAACGACCCAACTCTGCAGTGCTGATTGCAGAGTATAAAAAAGCTCGTCGTGAACTCAATAAGGCCATAAAAGAGAGCAAAGGAAGATGCTGGAAAGAGCTCATATACGAGGTGGACAAAGACGTGTGGGGCAGGCCTTATAAAGTGGTCATGACCCACCTGAAGAAACAACAAATGCCGTCACCTACGTGTCCTCAGCTCCTTCAGAAAATCGTCACTGCGCTGTTTCCACAGCAACACAGTCTCGATTATCAGTTAACGCCAGGCGAACTAGACGACATTCCACCTGTCACTGAAGAAGAGTTGCTGGAGGTCTGTAATCGTGTAGGAAATAATAAAGCGCCGGGATTGGACGGAATCCCGAATATAGCCTTGAAAACCATCATAAAGGCAGCACTAGCATTATTTCTAGACGCGTACAACGCATGCCTCAAGGAGGGGACGTTTCCTCGTAAGTGGAAACAGCAACGGTTAGTACTGTTACCTAAAGGGAAGAAACCGCCAGAAGAACCGTCATCTTACAGACCACTCTGCATGCTAGATACGGCGGGTAAGATATTTGAGCGTATCATCCATCAGCGAATAGATGCAGTGGTTGACACACTCCTGGCAGATAACCAGTATGGATTCCGGAAAGGACGATCAACCCTGGACGCGATCAACCTGGTTGTCAATACGGCCAAGGAGGCGATCGCAGGAACTAGATGGTAGGGTGGAACGAAGAAGTACTGCCTGGTTGCTGCCTTAGACATCAAAAATGCTTTCAATTCCGCTAATTGGGACTGCATCATGCAAGCTCTCGACGAGAAAAACGTGCCAGTATATCTTCGCAGACTAGTGATTAGCTATTTTACAGATAGAGTGCTGAAGTACGATACAAAGATTGGTCCGAAAGAGTATGATATAACCGGTGGTGTGCCACAGGGCTCTGTTCTCGGTCCACTTTTGTGGAATATCATGTATGACGGGCTCCTGAGATTGAAGTTTCCAAGATGTGTCAAACTGGTAGCATATGCGGATGATGTTGCCGCAGTGATCGTCGCCAAGCACCTCGACGAGATTCAACAGCTGTTTGACATTACTTTTGAGAAGATCAACCAGTGGATGGATACAGTTAACCTTCAACTGGCCAAGCAGAAGACCGAAGCAGTGCTTATTACCAGCCGAAAAAAAGTTGAAACAATTAAGCTAAACGTCGGTGACCAAGAAATTACATCACAACCTCATATACAATATCTGAGAGTGATGCTTGATGCCCGACTCAACTTCAAGCAGCAAGTAGAACACGTCTGTACGAAAGCGTCAGTAGTGAGAGCTTGTCTCGCACGATTGATGCCGAACGTCGGAGGCCCAAAGCAGAGCAGAAGGCTACTATTGTCATCAGTAGTAACATCGGTGCTCACTTACGGAATATCTATTTGGGCTGACGCACTAGAGACGCAAGATTCGTGGAGAAAGGCGGGACCGATATATCGTATGAGTGCATTACGAGTCGCAAGCGCTTTCCGCACAGTGTCTGAGGAAGCAGTTTGTGTCATTTCCGGAACTCTGCCTCTTAGAGTTCTAGCTGAAGAACGACGCAACCTTTACCATCGGAAGACGTCAACCTTACTGAGTGCTGAAGAACTCAAGACAGAAGAGCGACAGAAAAGCATCGCACGTTGGCAGCTACAGTGGGATGTTGCCGTGAAAGGCAGGTGGACACACCGTCTCATACCACGGATTGACTTTTGGCTGAATCGTAATCACGGTGAGGTCAACTACTATCTAACGCAGATGTTATCAGGACATGGCTGCTTTCGAGAATACTTACACCGCTTCAAGCACGATAATTCTCCAGAGTGCCCGTCCTGCCCAGGAGTCAATGAAGATGCAGAGCATGTTTTCTTTGTGTGCCCACGATTTTATCCACAGCGTGATCAACTCGAAAACATCTTACATCAAAGTATCCAACCTGAGACACTAATAGAAGCAATGTTGTCGTCAAAAGCCGCATGGAACGCAATAAGCACGTTTGCAACAGACGTCCTTACAGACCTGCGTTCCATCGAAAGAAAAAGAGCAAAGGACCACAACATCTAGAAGAAAGAAGTAATAACATCTTAGCTACCAGAAGGAAGAGCAGTAGCTAAATCCTCCCCCCCCCCCGCGAAGTAATGCCTAACGGCGGATACCGTGGGGGATCAGAGCTCAGAGGATAGCGGAGGTTTTAGTCGGTATTAGCATTAACAAGTCACCTTTAAGTTAATGTTTGAGTCCGACATACCAGGCAAAACATCTAAGACAGAGATTCGTAAAAGAATTTCCTTCGCTATATAAAAAAAAAAAAAAAAAAAAAAACACACACACATACACACACACACACACACACACACACACACACACACACACACACACACACACACACATGTATGTGCACACACAACCTAACAAATCTTTATGTTCAACAAAATAATACACCAAAGTTCTTCTGTCATAAAAATCGTTCACTAAATTTTGTACTCCATACTGAAGAAAATTGTATGTATCAAATATACGAGGTCTGTAAATAAAGTAATGAGACTGGTTCAGAAAAACTTTTTATTTACAATCCAATTATACATGGACTCTTTATCACCCTCGAAATAGTTCTCTTGGGAAGCAACTCAATGCTTCAAATGGTTTTCCCACTCTTTTTAGCTGTGTTGGACCTCAGAAACAGAAATTTTTTTTATGTTTTCTGCTGTTCCCAAAATTGTGTCCTCCTTTGAGGTCTTTTTTTAAAGTTGGGAACAGAAAAAAGTTGCAGGAACTCTCAGGTGAATAAGGTAGTTGAACTACAGGAATGTTTTTCTTTGTTCAAAACTCATTAATTGAGAGTGCAGTGTAACAATGCAGCATCCAGTTGTCTTTGATGGCTGGTCTCATGCGGGCAACTCTATTTAGCAGTCTTTCAAGAATTTCTCAATAAACATATTGATTTACAGCCTGTCATGTAGGTAAAAACTCCTTATGGACAATGCCATTATTATCAAAGAAACAAATTAGCATAGTTTTAATTTTTTTTTTGCTCATTTTTGCTTTTTTGGGATGTGGTGAGTTTGAAGTGTGCCACTCCTTGCTCTGGTGTTTTGTTTCTGCGTCAATATTCAAGATTCATCACCAGTAATAACATTTTTGGAAAATCAGGATCAGTTTCAATTCACCCTAGAAGATCGCGGCACACTTCCACCCTATTACTTTCTGTTCAACAGTAAGGTTTTTTGGGACCAATTTTGCATAAACGTTTTTCATGTCCAATTCATTTGTCAAAATTTGATGGACTGTGATATGATTCAAATTCAATTGTTTTGCAATCATTCTGACATTTAATCGCTAGTCGTACCGTACAAACTCTGATTCGCTTAATGTTGTCGTCACTTTTTGACATAACAGTCTTCCAGAGCATGGATTGTTTGCATCTAATTCCCGGTCATCTGAAAATGCTTTAAACCACCTAAAAACTCGGGCTTGTGACAAGATCATCATCTCCATACATCCTTTTCAATTTTTAAAAAGTTTCAGTAGCATTCTCACAGAGTTTAACATAAAACTTGATTGCACAACATTGCTCATAATTAGTATATTCATTTTTGTAACGCACAACAAATCTCATTTCACAAAAAGTTTGTTTATGTCTCATGTGGCAACAATAGACAAAAAATATTATTACCTTAAATAAATCAGCTGTTCATATAACCATATATTTACTATAAATTTACAGTGTTGCCACTTTGGCTGCCAGAAATCTAGTCTCATTACTGTATTTACAGACCTCGTAGGTCTACAGCATGCATCATAATATAAATCAGATGTGAATAAGCAAAAATTCATCTGTATGTTTGCATACAAATAAGTTAGTACTGTTTGTACAAACAATTTGTATTGTTTAATACATATAATGTACAAATAATGTTTAATAATAATTTGTTTTTGAACAAATAATTTTAAGGGGCTGTAACTTAATGTTACAAGATGGGTTTTTTGGAATATATATTCAGATTCAGTATATACAATATTAAACAGAACACTTACTCCCTTTTCAGTTCCAAATTTTATGTTGACCAGTGTAATATATTCAATCAAAATGAGTAAGTGTCCTTCTCTGTTAAAGATCATTAAGTTAGTTAAAATTCAAGACCATTATATCTGAAATATAGACCAAACAGAAGAAGAAATATACTGGAACATGCTACATAGGCTACCCTTAAAGTGGTAAGTTAGAAGAATACATTCAATCTTCAATGTTTTGTTTTTCATTTAATGCGATTTGATTTTGTGTTCACATTTAATGCTCTTCAAATGTGTTGAGATTTTTATTCCTAAGAGTTTTTTCTAGCCTTTTTAAAATGGATCCCATTAACATCAGCTCTACTGAAAACTAGAATGAAGAAGATGCTGGTAATTCAGATCAAAAGGTCCTTTACAAGAAGAAGTTTATGTTTTTAAAGCGATTCATTTTATATTTAATAATTCTAAAATATCATAAAATGGATTTGTTAGTTTGATTATTACTAAATATGTTTTTAAAAAAATCATAAAGTAATTATAAGGTCATTATTTTAATATTGTCACAATAGAAATAGATTAATATTTTTATACTATAACCTGGAGAAGAGAGATGCTTTTTGTAGCAGCTAAGTCAAACTGTATCCCACTCAACTTACTAATTTAATTACTGTTAAAGTAGTTTGTGTCTTTTTGGAAAATATTGATTCACTGTTTCCTAAGTCATATAGATTGGTTATAGAAACCAAATTCACCCTGAAATTTATTGTTATAATCCAGAAAAAAACAGGTATGGATTCAATAAGATATGGGATTTTTCATTTGTATCCTAACTAAATTTTTTTTTCCAAGGACCTAATATTTCTAAAGCATGATTTCATTTTACAGAAATATATAAAAATATGAATATTAAGGAATAACATATTTAGCAAATGAAATGCTCATCTATATGTAAAAAAAATAGAAAATGTTATAATGCAAGCAATTTTTGTATAAAATATTGAAAATTATGAGCAAGTTATAAATGAATATTATTTGTTTCACGATTGACTTAGCCATACTCTTAATTAAAAACTAGATTTATTTATATGTATTAAAATTGATAATCATATTTTTACTTGACTGTGATGTATTTCTTTATCGTGTGTAGTTTTAGCAACAATAACTATTTCAGTGTTTTTATTTTTGTGAAATAAATTATATTTTTCAAGTGACCATTTAGCAACATTACATATCATCTGAAACAGTTTAAACAAAAAACAATCTTTTATTTAAAATAAACATACTGTACTTTCTTTTTAAAACAAAAATCTGTGATAATATAGTTTTTGAAATAAATTAGAACAATCAAAATAGCTGTCTAGCTTTAGATTTTGAGAAGATATTTTGGTCTTTTAGATGATTTCTAATTTATGATTCTCTTATGATGATTAAATTAAATATGGTGAGTTTTAGCTCAATACATTTTCTGCTTTTTATTCTGTTTTTTATATAATCAAGGTAAGTTTTCCACATTTCTTCAATATGACACAGATGTGTAAAACATCCATACTATTTTTTTCCTAACACCCATACTAATTTGGTTTTCATATATTATTGACTAGATTTTGTAATAAATAAAATAATTTTACAAATAAAAATATTAAAAAGTGGGAAAGTTTATACTTTTTCATAACAGTATCAAGAGTCATATAAAGAGATGACAGGAATAAGAATGTAACAAGTTACAGCATGATATTTGAAAAATTTTCATTTATAAATTATTTAATTTGATCTTTCATTTAAAGAATAATTTTAAATAAATGACATGAAAAGCGCCTGAAAAATGTTATATTTTTACTCTTAAAATTTGCAACTAAGGGTCAGTGTATGGTGTAATCATTACTCTGTTATAGTTTAAAAATTTTTCATATAAAAATATTTTCTGAAAATGCATTAACAAACTAACAGGTTGAATTAAGGATTTACTATAATGTGGACTTTTAAATGAAAATCCTCACATGGCTGCAAATTTTTTTCATAATTTAAAAAAAAAATAATTTTAATGTTAAAGAATATTGTTATCAAATTTTCAATGAAAAGGAAGCCTCATATGCAGTATATGTTTTAAACTGGCAGGTTAGTTGCAAACCTTACATCATACACAGGGAGCGATCATAGCTCCCTGTGTTAACATAGTAACACAGTCAAAATAAACAATTACATTAATAAAATAAATCAAATGTTTATTGCCATGGTCCATTTAAGCTATATCATAAAAGATACCTCTAACTTTCCCTCTTATAATAATATAAAGAAATTCTATTGTATTATTTTTATTTATATATAGAAATAATATTTACTGTAACTGAATCTGTGATAAATCGCATGCATACACACTAAGTAACAACTTAACAACTTACTGTTTTTTAAATGAGTATTAATGTTTTAATCGTTTTTTGTTTGTTGGTAAATATTAAAAAAGTTAAGCAACTAACATAAATTAAATAGTTAAACTTTTTTAATATTTCCATGTTTTTTTTGTCTTCAGTCATTTTACTGGTTTGATGCAGTTCTCCAAGATTCCCTCTCTAGTGCTAGTTGTTTCATTTTGGTATACCTCCTACATCCTACATCCCTAACAATTTGTTTTACATATTCCAAACGTTGCCTGCCTGCACAATTTTTCCCTTCTACCTGTCCCTCCAATATTAAAGCAATTATTCCAGGATGCCTTAATATGTGGCCTATAAGTCTGTATCTTCTTTTAACTATATTTTTCCAAATGCTTCTTTCTTCATCGATTTGCCGCAACACCTCTTCATTTGTCACTTTATCCACCCATCTGATTTTTAGCATTCTCCTATAGCACTACATTTCAAAAGCTTCTAATCTTTTCTTCTCAGGTACTCTGATCATCCAAGTTTCACTTCCATATAAAGCTACGCTCCAAACATATACCTTCAAAAATCTTTTCCTGACATTTAAATAAATTTTTGATGTAAACAAATTATATTTCCTACTGAATATCACTCCTGCTTCGTCCATCTTTAGTAATTCTACTTCCCAAATAACAAAATTCTTCTACCTCCATAATCTTTTCTCTTCCTATTTTTATATTCAGTGGTCAATCGTCATTGTTTCTACTACATTTCATTACATTCGTTTTGTTCTTGTTTATTTTCATGCGGTAGTTCTTGCATAGGACTTCATCCATGCTGTTCATTGTTCCTTCTAAATCTTTTTTACTTAGCTATAATTACTATACCTTAGCAAATCATAGCATCTTTATCTTTTCACCTTGTACTGTTCCTCTGGATCTAAATTGTTTTCAACATTATTAACTGCTAGTTCTATGTAAAGATTAAAAAGTAACGGGGATAGGGAACATCCTTGTCAGACTCACTTTCTTATTACGGCTTCTTTCTTATGTTCTTAAATTATTACTGTTGCTGTTTGGTTCCTGTAAATGTTAACAATCGTTCTATCTCTGTATTTGAATCCTAATTTTTTAAAATGCTGAATATTTTATTCCAGTCCACGTTGTTGAATGCCTTTTCTAAGTGTATAAATGCCAAGTATGTTGGTTTGTTTTTCTTTAATCTTCCTTCTATAATTAATCTGAGCCTTAAAATTGCTTCCCTTATCCCTATCTATAATTTTCCTGAAACCAGATTGGCCTTCTCCTAACACTTCTTCCACTCTCCTCTCAATTCTTTTGTATAGAATTCTAGTTAAGATTTTTTATGCATGACTAGTTAAGCTAATTGTATTTTACACATTTATCTGCTCCTGCATTCTTTGGTATCATGACTATAACACTTTTTGAAGTCTGACCAAACTTCCTCTTTTTCATAAATATTACACACCAGTTTGTATAATCTATCTATCGCTTCCTCACCTGCACTGTGCAGTAATTCTACAGGTATTGCATCTATTCCAGGAGCCTTTCTGCTGTTCAAATCTTTTAATGCTTCCTTAAATTCAGATCTCCCCTTTCTCCTCTATTTCTCCCCTTTCATCCTCTTCGACTTCCTCTTGTTCCTCTATAACACCATTTTCTAATTCATTTCCTCTGTATAACTTAACATATTCCACCCATCTATCGACTTTGCCTTTCGTATTATATATCAGCGTATCATCTTTGTTTAACACATTATTAGATTTTAATTTATGTACCCCAAAATTTTCCTTAACTTTCCTGTATCCTCCATCTATATTACCAATGTTCATTTCTCTTTCCACTTCTGAACACTTTTCTTTAATTCACTCTTCTTTCGCTAGTTTGCACTTCCTGTTTATAGTATTCTTAATTGTCGATAGTTCCTTTTACCTTCTTCATCACTAGCATTCTTATATTTTCTACGTTCATCCATCAGCTGCAATATATAGTCTGAAATCCAAGGTTTTCTACCAATTCTCTTTGTTCCACCTAAGTTCGCTTCTGCTGATTTAAGAATTTCCTTTTTAACATTCTCCCATTCTTCTTCTACATTTTCTACCTTTTTTTTTTACTCAGACCTCTTGTGATGTCCTCCTCAAAAATCTTTACCTCCTTTTCCTCAAGCTTCTCTAAATTTCACAGATTCATCTGACACCTTTTCTTCAGTTTTTTAAACCACAATATACATTTCATTATCACTAAATTATGGTTGCTAACAATGTCTGCTCTAGGGTAAGCTTTGCAGTTTACGAGTTGATTTCTACAGCTTTGCTTAACCATGATATAATCTATCTGATACCTTGCAGTATCACCTGGCTTTTTCTATGTGTATATTCTTCTATTATAATTTTTGAAGTGGGTGTTGGCAATTATTAAATTATGCTTCGTGCAAAACTCTTAAGTCAGTATCCTTTTTTATTCCTTTTGCCCAGCTCGTATTCACCTACTATATTTCCTTCCTTGCCTTTTCCTATGCTTGCATTCCGATCCACTATTATTAAATTTTCATCCCCTTTTATGTATTTAATTGCTTCGTCAATTTCTTCATATACACACTACCTCATCATTATCATCATGGGCACTTGTAGACACATAGAAGTTAACAATCGTCGTCTGTTTAGGTTTTGATTTTATCCTTATTACAATGATTCTATTGCTATGCATTTTGAAATACTCTACTTTCTTCCCTATCTTCTTGTTCATTACGAAACCTATTCCTTCCTGCCTGCCCATTATTTGAAACTGAGTTAATTATTCTAAAATCACCTGACTAAAACATTCCACGCTCAGACTCGTAGAATGTTATTTTTTAATTTTCTGGTGACCCTTTCCTTAATAGTCCCCACACAGAGATCCAAACAGGGGACTAGTTTACCTCTGGAATATTTTACCAAGGAAGGCGCCTCCATCTTTGTTATATGAAAATGCAGAGAGCTACATTTTGTTGGAAAAAAAGCAGCTATAGTTTTCCATTGCTTTCAGCTGCACAGTAATCAAGAGGATTGAGTGATGTTGATATGGCCGCTTAAGTCGTCCTGACCTACGCCCTTAACAATTACTGAAAGAGCTGATGTCCTCATTCCTTAGTCGGCTCTCAACAGATACCTCTCCGATATGGTTGCACCTTCGGTCCAGCTACTCTGTATCACTGAGCACTTAAGCCCCCTCACCATTGGCAAGGTCTCATGATTCATAGAGGGAGAATGTTTCCATATAAGTCTATAAAATTTCTACATTAGACAAAGAAAATCAATAAACAAAAGAAGTTAATGTAAATGAAATGAAATTATTTCTGATTAAGCTAGTTTATTTCTGTAGGCACTTTCATTATCAATCCCTGCAAAAGAAAGATTAAAACGTGTTGTAAATACTACTGAAGTGTCTAAAAGAACTGAATAAGCCAATAAGTTTGAAAACTTATGAATGTTGTGAACAGAAGCGGAAACAGCTCCAATTCCAAAAGGAACTATCCATGATGGTGATGTTGGCTTCATTCCTAACAATCTTGCTCTATAGAAATCAACTTACAATCTGATCTATATAATGCATTATTATGTACTGATCAGAATACAGTTCTAACTTATTTACTTCATTCTCAGGTAATCACTCACGAATGAATAATTCTGAGCTTTTAAGTGGGTGACAGGAACTCTTATGCCTGCTTTGACCAGAAGATAAGGCATCAAATTGATGCCTTATCAACTATCAATTGATAATAGATAAAAGTGATTGCCTATTACTTATCAGTAATGAGGAATATTCATAACTCTATTGACCACTTTAAGTAAATGTATTTTTTACTGAAGAAATATGATTAAAAGATACAATCTTCCCAGAATTTTCAAATATCTATTCAGATACTTTAAATTTCCTAGATTTGTTTTCCACAACTAGTAATTTTGTAATCAATAGATCTTGTCCATTTTGTGTTGAATTAAAAAATATCCCTAAAATGTAACAAAGAAAACTGAATTGATTCTGGAATGTTTAGTTAGTGCCAGTGTCAAAAATAATTTTACTGTGTTAGCAATATCAGTACTGATGCAATGAAATCAATGTCTTACACTTTACTATATGCCAATGTTTTCATTGTATTTTTTTTGTCTTTTTTCAATTTTGTTTTGTGAATAAGGTGGCCAAAAGGAAAACAAAAAAAATAATAAGTTTGTAAAAACATACATAATTAAGTAATATTTAAGCAGTGTACTAAGAAATGCTGGACGGTAATATTAGAATGATCTTGGAGATTAAGCATTAAAAATTGAGTAAAACCTAAAAATTATATCCAATACCTAGCCAGTCTGATATAAATTGGAAAGTGTGTGTGACATCAGGAATAGATCGCATAAAGAGTGATGGGAGACCAAATGTTGACGGCTTCACAATGGAAACTTCATTGAATAAATCCTTCCACCCATTTGAAGAGAAATATCTGCCGCAGTTTAAAAACAATTTTATAAAAAATCATCATACATATACTGTTATACCTAATAGCAAGGGGTTTATTATAAAATGTCATTAAAATCAGAAAGCATGTTTGCTCTAAATTCATCACAAATACACAACTGCTAAAATTTCAAAAGATCAAGTTAAAATACAACTTTGCTTTCCTTGAAAAATAATATGAATTAAACTTTTTTCAGTTTTTGATGAGACAACTTTATTTTCCTTATAAAATAATGAGTAAATTTTTATCTAAATTTTGTGGTTGGTCATTAATACAGTCAAGAAAAATAGACCTAAAATTTATTCTTAAAGACTTCAATATAATTTCCACAGTACACTGAGCAGTTCAGAAAACTGAGTTTGTTTTCTGTTCTCAAGTTTAAATTACTTAGCATTTTTCTAGACTCCATTTAAATTTTCATTCAGAAGAGAATGATCAATACAATGAAAAGTTTTCATACAACCAAGAATATAACAGGATGTTTTAATGACTTATAAGACACTAAAAGTTATTATATATAAATTAATTTACAACCCTTACTAAAATCTTATTCAGTTAAGTTTTATTATTGAGCTTCCTAATTATTCCAAAGTAGAATGAATAATGGGAATGTTTAATGATAAAGTTATTCTATAATGGATATGTTTTAATTTATAGTTCAAATATGAATGTGAAAGCTGCAGAATTAACTAGTGATGTATATTTAGTTTTTTTTAGTCACATATAAACTAATCTTATAGAATGCCTTACTCTAACTTGTACTATTTATCCTTATATCAGAACTTGGGTAAAAAATAATGAATGAATATGATAAATTCTTTTTAAATGAAGTAAATGATCCAAAATAATATAACAGTACACTTAGTATTCTAGTTATTTAAATCTTGAACTCTTGATTGTTTCAATATTCTCATTACATAATTAATTTTCATTAATTTTTAATTTGTATTTTATGAACAGGAATATATAAGTAGTATTGTTAAAAGCAAAAATATTTGTATTTATTAAAAATTTTTGAACATACCTGTGATAGTAATTTTATTTTGCTCATAATAACAAAATTTAACCATTAAAATTAAATTTTTCATTCAATGCACTATGTATAATTTTTTATTGTAAAACATTTTAAATATTATCATAAAATAATTTTGAGGCCAACAGGAAAAATTACATTATTTGTCTCTAAATTTAATCAGTGTATTCTACTGTAACTAAAGATTTATTCTCACCTTCTAATAGCTTTTCATTGTTATATGTAAACAAACAAAAAACAGCTGTGTTTTTAATTTTTTTTTTTTTTTAAATAATAAAAATTTATGAATCTTTATTTTCTACACGTGAAGATTTCTTTTTTTTAGGATTTCTTTTATTACTATGGGATTTCTTTTTTTCATCTTAAGAAAAAATAAATCCCATGTCAGTATTGAAAAAATGCTGATATAATATTTACATACAGATGGTAAAACCAAGGATGAAAACACCTGCAAATTGTAGAAAATAAAGATTCATCAATTTTTATTATTTTTTTAAAATAAATTATTAAAAACACAGCTATCTTTTGTTCATTCTCATTTGTCATTCTGTCATTTATTATGACAAATGAGAATGGACTATGACAAATGAGAATGGACAAATCTGAATGACAAATGAGATTACTGGAGAAAATAAAAACTGTAGAACAATGACAACGCAACAAGAAACAGCTACTGAAAAAAAAAATCATGGTCCAGTCATGTAGTGAAGAAAAGAAATCGAATAACAATATTAAAAATTATGATAAAAAAAATCTACAGCCAGATGGTACAAACAAGGATGAAAAACAGTTTCATACTTTAGAAAACAAAGATTTTCATAAAAATCAAAATATAAATGATAACACAAATAAAAGTATAACTTATAATACTAAGATGGATGAAAAGAGTGCATGTAAAATTAAGATCAGGTGTGAAACCAGTAACTCACAAGTTGATAAACCAGTAAAGGCTCATAGAAAAACAAGACGAAGGATAGAAATTTATGTAAAAAATGTAAACCAAAAAATGTATTATTTAAGTATAGAGAACATTCTCCATGGGCAGCCTGGTGGTATTCATTACTTGGAACAGATTTAACACCAAAAATCACTGTGGTAAAGATCCCAAAGAAAGAATAAATATTATAAGACAACCCAGTGGACAAATCAGATTACACACAAGAACATAAAGATAACTTTGTACAAAGTTTAGTCGAAACTTCTAAAATCAACAATAAAGCTAAATGGGCAATAGCTGACGATTCAAAAACATCAGTAAGTAACAAAACCGTTTATTCAAAACCTATACAAAATATTGTAATTGAAAACTCTGAAAGTAAGCAAAAAGAGTGTGTAGAATCAATGCAAAAAAAAACACAAGAATTTTGCAAAACATTAGTAGCTTTATGTAAATGCAAACCAAAAGAAGAAGAAATAAAAAATGAAGTAAAAACTGAAAAATCAAAAGCACGTGCTAGAAGACCCAGAAATGCACTGATTACAAATGAAGAATTTAGAAAAAGAAGAGAAAAAAAATTAAAAGAACGAAGAGATCGATATACATTATTAGGTGCAGGTCATACAGACCAAGAAATGTTGAAAATTAAACACAGCATTGAAGATGAAATTTTTTTTTAAATACAGAGAACACTGTAACAAAACAACAAAAGAATGGAATAAGACTGAACAGTAATAATTTTTACACAAATAAAAATAATTTTCATTCAATGTGAAACTGGAATATAAAAAATTATTGGTATGTTTGTTTTATTTTATAGATTTACTTTACTTTTTTCATTGTAATATTTTTTAACAGAATTTTCATTTCTTTTAGGTTTTTTGGACCATCGAGATCCATTGATTCTATTCTTTTCGTGGCAAATGTGGCTGAAGATTTGTTTTGTGTGCTTATTATCAATCAATCTCATCAGGTAGCCAAAGAATTTGTTTTTTTTCTGATGGAATTTTATATTTTCTCAGTTTCCTTGTATTTGTAAAGTTTTTTTCTTCTGAGTTGTATTCATTTTCACCTGTTTGCCTAGAATATTTATCAAGATTTTCATTTCTTTTTTTCTTTATATTTATTTCACCTGATTTTAAAATAAAGATGCATTCTGATGTATACGGGTCTTTTGGTTTAATAACCATATTATAATGCCTGATTTTGGCTTTTATTGAGATATTATTTTTTATTTAAATTTTACAACATTCCTCATATGTTTGTCATAAAAATACTAATTGAGTATGAAAAGACTTTTCATAAAGTAATATATATACTTTGAATCGTAAAAAAGACTCCTCTTGGGGTAAGGAAATTATACTTGAGTGGTACTTGTGTTATAATGCTTTTATTATTCTATTTGTAAATCACCATTATGAAATTTGGCAACTAAGTTACCCAAAACTGATTGATTTTTTAACTAATTAAAAATACAACTACTTTTTATCTATAAGAAATATGCAATCCAAAAATCTTTTTGGAACTATTACTACTCAGTGATGTTGCTTATGACACTTGTCTAAGTAAGTATAAATCCCTTGACCGAACAGTGCTTGTCTGTTGAGTTTTTAAATTAAATATGTTGCTTCTGTTAATTTTTAGTATTATTTAAGCATCCTGAATTTGTAGCTTTGGCTATTATGAATAAAATTTGGAAATTATTGTTAATATTTCTGTATATGCCCATTTTCTATACAGTATTAGTAAAAATATGTTTTATATTGCGCTTTTATGCATTTCTTCTACCTGTATGTTTTATATTGTGCTTTTATGTATTTTTTCTACCTGTAGGTGATTTATGTTTCCAGTTTTCTCTATATAATAGCAGTAATATAAGTTGCATATTCTGAGCCACATTTATTAATGTGTCTTTCATTAATTTGTTTCATAATCTTGTGCTTTTTTGTTTTGAAAGCAACAGTGAAACCTTTTTCCAGTTAACACTGCCAATTTTGGGTGATTTTTAGTTTATGTATATTATAATTTTATATACTTTTATTAGATGTATTTTTGATTATATTTTGTATTTTATGTAACATGGTTATTTATTTATTTCTACAGTGACAGTTACTGTGAGTAATTGATAATGAATTTTTTGTAACATGTGAAAAATCACACATGTGATCAGAAATCAAATCTTTAACCTTCAGTTGTAAGGCACAGACCTACTACTCATCTGTAAATGTAGATGTGAATTAAAATGTGCAATTATATTTCAGTGTTGAAATTTTCTTGACAGTTGTCACAGGAACTAAATTTACTATAAACTTATTTCATAATTTTAGTTAGCTGTACATAAAAAACTGATTAACTAGAAACAGTTTTTGTTCATAATTTGTGTTTTTGTTATTTTTGTTCACAAAACAACTTTTCCACCCACTATTTTCGGTTAAATATTATTTTATACTTTAATAATTTTCTCAGTTTTAAGACACTATAACACTTAATGCCCTAGTAAATGCTTACTAAATATTTACTTCGTTTTTTTTTTTGGACATTAATTGGATGGCATTACATTTAAAATGTTTACCTACAAATATCATATTAATCAAATTAACATTTAAAGTAACGTTTTACAGTCAAAAGAACTAAATGAATGTGCACGTTTTGCTTCTGTATATTAGAGTTCTAAAAAATTTGTTACGACCGTAACATATCACGATTGTAAATATCCATTTTGAACTTATAACTGTATTACGAGAATTCTTTTTAACGTATTTTTAAATTTAACCGCGTTGGAAACGTCCGATTTGCTTACGGAATAAGAAACTTTTTCTGTTTTATTGTTTATTTAATTCTTAAAAATAACGTATTTGTTAAATCTAACTGGTAGGTATTAAGTCGTTCACATCTGATGGCTTTTTTTTTTATAAGAGTTCACCGAGGACATCTTATTGACTTTTTGTGAGAAAGCTTTAACGAAGTAGGACAAGACACGAGTGAATCTAAAATGGACGACGTAGGGGAAGGTTTTTGATGGATATTGGGTTGTAAAGGCTATTTAGTGTTTATATTGATCTGTAAAATGAGTGGAGATATAGATTTATATAATATAAATGAAGTATGCCGGCTTTGTTTAAAGTGTGATGGAACTATATTGCCGATTTTCGGTTTAGAACATTCATCTAGAGATTGCATACCTCTGTCTTCTAAAATTAAGGCTTGCGTTTCGGTCGAGGTTAGAAATTATTTTTCTTTATATAAATTAATTGATTTGATTCTGCTTTTAAGTGTGTTTCTTCGTATATACCATCTTATATTTACATATAAAAGTATTAAATAGCATTAGTGTAGATAATTATTCCGTAGACACGTATTTGTTTACAACATAAGTAATTAATATGTCCCGTAGTAACGTTAGATCGGTGTTTGTGAACACAAAATTATGTCGATACATTTGTAATTGACTATTTACGGAATAAGTAACGATAATTTTCTTATTAAATCGAATATAATTATCCTATTTTAGTTACGATAATTTGATTTACTACCCGATAAAATTAATAACGTGAAACCTATAATATTGTTTATATTGTTGTTGCTTTTAGGTATCGTGTCGGTCGACATTCTCGTACCGTTATAAGACAATTTTTCTTATTTGTAGATGTGACTTAATCCTCACAAATATTAAGGTTAGGCATTTGTTTTCGCCTTTAATATAAAAAATTGTCTCATCAAAAAAAATAAACTACGGTTTACTTATTTTTACTTTCAGTGGAATATTTAGCTTTCCAGTTTAGGTAAACAGTAGGTAGCGTTTTAGTAGACAATAAATATGTTTTTTTGTAATAAAGTATGATATTGTTTTGCAGCAACGATTAAATCAAGGCAATTTGGCCAGAATTGCATTTAATTTCAGATAGCTTTAATTTAATTATAGATAAATTTCATCAGTATTTGTTTGATGAAATGAAATATGACCAACAATCTTACCAAAAAAAAAACAGAATTGTGGTCCTGTTATAGACAGAAAAGGATTTTATTGTTGGATATTTTGTAATATTTTTTCTAGGCCTATAGATTTCTTTGTATTAGCTAGGAAATTATGTATTTATTGTTCAGTGAGTAGAAATTTGGTTGTCCCATGGGCCCTTTTTTAAATATTTAATTTTGTTTTATTTGTAGTTGAATTTCATTTATTTATTTTTATTATTTATTTATACATAATTCTTTAATGTTCTGTTTAAAAGACTGCATCACAAACTGTAGTGATCAGTTAACTTTCAAGAACTTAGTAAAGTATTTATGCCTGATTAAACAATTAATTAAATTAAAGGTATTTTTGGTAATGATTAATAAGAATTCAACTTGAAGCAGTATCTCAAATATTTTATCCATTTTGACAAAGGAAAGTTCAAATAGTATATTCTGATAGCTAATCAAAGCATACTCCTTGATGGCTGCTAATGCCCTTAGAAGATGTATTACTTGTAGTTCATTGTTTTTCAGTAGTAGAGACAAATTAGTTTGTTTTCACTATTCTTTCTGATACGACTAAAAACCGTATGTAAAATAGGCATTGGTAATTCTGAGCAATTATTCCTCCAACCACAATTTTTCACATATTGCAATATGTTATATTAGAGGTCAACATGAAGATGAAACAAGGGAAAAAACTTGTCGGAATGTTACCAATATAATTATAAATATAATCTAACCAAACAACCTACACTCGCTAACCTTGACTAGCAAGCGTAGGTTAAGTTTGGTTTGATTATAGTTATACTTTTAGATTTGTTTATAATATAAATTTATAAATATATATTTATTTGGTTATCTCAACCAAACATGGACATTGCCCTTGTTGTTATCTTCAGCTGCTCATTCACATTATACACGAACATTCTGGCAAATTTTTTCTCTTGTTTCATGTTCATGTTGACCTCTTAATATAACATATTGCAATATGGGAAAAATTGAGGTTGGGGGAATAATTGCTCAGAATTACAGAAGCATTAATTTAAATTGTTTTTTCTAAGAGTTACATTCACTATGTAGGAAATCTGTATATAGAACAGAATGAATGTGTTACATGCTAGGCTGAATATCACATGAATTTAAGTGGGCTTAGCAAATCTGACTTGTAGTTATATATGTAACTCAGTGAAAAGATAAGTCGAAACTGTTAACACTTTACCCAGAAAGCTCAATGTAGGCACAGTCATTTTTGGGATTGTTTAATGTCAGGTAAACAATTGGTCACCTCCTCAACAGACAATATATGCTTGTAATCTTTTCACCTCAACAGACAATACATGCTTGTAATCTTGTGACTATTTTCTATGAATATTCAGATTCAGCAGTTCATTTACCCAAAAAAAGTTATGCGTTGTAAAAGAGCTTACTAAGACTACTTATCTTGCATGTGTAGATAGTAAGAACAAAATAAAATTTTAATGCATTTGTTTACTTTTAATTTAATAAATTTATTTATTTACTCTCCTTTTTTAAGATTGCTCATAATGCAATTTTACACTTAATTTACTTGTGAAAAAATTAAATAAGACAGCAATTAAATCTAACCTATGGAATTTAACAAAAATAGAAATATTATACAATTAAAACCAGCCATCTCTGTTGTTAAGAGTTGAAAAAAATTTCACTTTGAAACTTAATCCCAACAATGCAACATATTAAAATTTGTTTTTGGTCCATATCAAAGTAGTAATGTTTGATTTTTTTAATAACTCTTCTGGTGATTACTAAGTAAGGTTAACAATTTTCTCAAAACATTATTGAGGTTGGGATGTAAGGAATTCTTGTACTAATTAAGAATTTTCAATGCAAAATATACACTTAACTCTTTTTAAAAAGTTTTTGTGTGATCACAGTTATTATTTTTATTCAGGACTGGAGTATATCTTGGACTACAAAATTCATGACATCCTTTACCACGCAGATTGATAATGTAGTTCTCCATGTATTCTGGTGCTTGAAAAAACTTGCTTACATTTAAATGGCATTTGTCTATGAATAGCCACAAATATACTTTTTATATTTTATGACATTATTCTAAGTATAATTATTGTGTGAAATCTTTCTACCTAAATTGCACAAGCCTGCAATGATTGTGTTTTTTAGTTTTTTATAATTGATTCTTATATATTTTTTAGCACCGAATCACAAAATAACCTTCATTTTTTCCATCAAGTAAGGATTTTTCGCAAATTTAAAAATTTGAAAGATTATGAAAATGTGATACAATAAAATAGATATAAAAGGTTTTTTTTATTAATAAATTAATGTAATATATTCACTTTTTTGGCTTATACTATGTATTCTTATAGCTAAAACGTTGAGTGGCCTGAAGAGATGGGTGGGGGGAAGTCATTGATTCATTAATTTCTAATGACAATTGCCACAAAGTAATGACAAAGCCTAACTTCTGTTATAGTGCATTTTTAAATTAATTTTTATGAGGTAGTTCATGCGTTTGGAAACCACTCCCTCTCTTAATGACAAACTATGTAAAATACTTTACATGTGTCAAAATACTTTATTTTATTCCATATGTCAAAGTTTCTTTGGACAGACTATACTCTACTTTGCACTTTTCCTTCTATGTTCTCTATAAAGTTCTCAATACAACATCCACCAATAGTCCGCCATCATTATAGTAGTCCATTTTCCTTGATACCCCCTTTCTGTTTCTTTCATGCCCTGATGAGATATGCCACCCACCTCTTTGCTAATGGCACCCAGGTTTTCAGGAAAATAGTCTACATGTGAATTTAGGAAGTGAACTTTCAAGCTCATGGAACAGCGTAAATTTTTGTACTTCGTATTCTCAAAGATTGATTTAAAGTTCAGATTCTTCTTATTGCCCAGAAACTTGGTTACTACATCTTTAAAAGCTCCACAGGTAAAACATAGTGGAGTGCCCAAGTTTTGTCCTAATTTCCTATTTTCACTCCGAAATATGTGAGGTACACTTGTCAAATGAAACTTATTATATTTCTGTTTTGCCTTTGCACGATTAACTCGCCACAAATGTAATAAAAATATCTGCAGAGTTTTGCAGCCTCTTGAAGCAATTTTGAAAACAGACAGTTTGCTTTATGGCCTGAAAATATATTTTCCACCAACATTTGATCACAGAGAACAGAAAAAACTCGATTTACGCACACTGATAGTTAAAACAGCAGTGATAGTAATTGCACAGTACGTGAATGTCCTCGATAGCTGCCAATAAACATGTTACATCTTGTTAAGTCTTGTCACAACCTGTCAGCCAAACTGTCGACTCTATGCATTCACTGAGCAATCAAGAGCCAACTCTCTCACTGTTTTGTCATTGCAACCCTACCCCCCTTGCCATCCTTTTCAGACCACTCAGTTGTTTAGTTAAAAGAATGCATAGTATAAGCCAAAAAAGTGAATATATTATATTAATTTATTATAAAAAAAAAAAGTTATGTCTATTTTATAGTATCACATTTTCGCAATTGTTCAACTTTTTACAAAGTTTGAAATTTGTGATGTGCAAAAAATCCTGACGTGATGGAGAAAAATGAATTTTTTCAGATTCAGCACTATAAAATAAGTAGGAATCAATTATCAAAAGTTGAAAACCATTCCACAACCCAAATTTTACAGGCTTGTTATCAGTTGTAACTTCACTGAGAAATAATGAAGAAATTGTTAATTTTACAATTTTTAAAAGAGTGCCTCCAAGTTGTTTTAAAACTGTTAAAATTCTAAACCTGTTAAATTATAGCTGTACTTTAGTTTTTTTTATTCTGGCAAGATATTGTTTTTATTGTAATCAAATAGGATACTTTTGCATTTATGATTATTTAATTTGAATATTTTACCTTTCTCTATCTGTCTTAGTACTGATTTTTCATCTAAACTTTTTAAGCCATGTATTCTTTACATCTGTCCAGTTTTGTTATTTGTTTTTTTACATATTTAAGGTTGTTTTATAACCTCTTAATATTTATTTTTTCTGTACATAACTATTGTTCCCAAAATTAAATATATGATTTACGATATTAGAAATTATTTATGACACTTTCAAAATGTATGAAATTGTTCTTTTGGAATATCTTTACTTAATAATGTCACATGTTCTTCATTAGTTATTAGTGTTATTGTTACCCTCTATTAAAAGTGGTCAGGGAACCTCTTTCATATGTACTCAAATATTATATTCGATCTGCATGGTGTTATATAATGTGTTTGTATGTTCATGTCTTTCTAATGAGTTAAAATAATCTTTCTTTTGTGTGAAATATTTTCATTTTGTGGTTAATGACATTATGTGTATACTCTGTTTAATTCAGTAATTTGTAAAGGTCTTTTTTTCATAGTGTCTGTATGTATTCTTTGTATCTTTTAAGTAAATATACATCCATTCTGTATAATGTAGTATTTATTGCAGTCATTCTAATATAATTTGTACATTCCTGTGATGCTGGCAGTGTGTGTTTATGATTTTACAAAAATTATCATTTCCTGCATTTTTTACAGTTTTGAGAGCAACAGTATTCTTCCTGGAAATGTTGGCAATTTTGATTATTATTGGTCGATGTATGTTATGTTTTTAATATATATAATTAATCTGATGATGATGGGTGTCTGAATCAGATTCATAAAATTTTTCGTAAAATCATTGTTTACTTAATATTGTGTGTATTTTATTTTTTTATAAATGTGTTGTTTTATTTAATTTATTTGTTTACTTTT
This sequence comes from Lycorma delicatula, assembly GCF_047948215.1. Classification (NCBI taxonomy): domain Eukaryota; kingdom Metazoa; phylum Arthropoda; class Insecta; order Hemiptera; family Fulgoridae; genus Lycorma; species Lycorma delicatula. Next base: position 177,131,854 of record NC_134458.1, read on the forward strand.
GGTAAAGTTTTTTCAATAACTTTGTTATATTTCATAAAAAACTGAATCATATAAACTACTGTAATAGTGATTTATGATTGAAAGTGTACATCATAACAGTACCAAAAGCCTTTACATGTTGCAACAGATTTTCTTTTACTGATAGTTACTAGGTTGTTGTATAATATAATGTAGTTCTTCTAATGACTAAAAAAAACCAAATGCTCATCTGAATTATGCTATTTTAAGTTGTTGTGACCTCTTGTTACATTGTTATCACTATTTAACTATGTAATTCTTTAAAATTATTCTATACAATTTGTTTGAATTAGAAGTGTATATTTATGTAGGAGTATTTTGATTTGATGAAATGTGTATTAAATTTTAATTGGTCTTTTCATTTAACAATTTCTCTGTTTTTTATAGTATTCAACAGTGTTAAGTTGTAATTTTTTGTGTATGAATTAAATAATTAGGTTTTTGTTGCTTTTAAGTATATTTCTAATATGTTTTTTTGATGGTATGTTATGTTACAGTAGTGGTGATGAGCCTTCATTAAATTTTTTAAGCAGCATCCTGTTTATCTTATACAGAACTTGTGAGGTCATAGAAGGATAGTTTAGTTTGTAGAAGCATCGTGTTTTGTGAATATATTATATATATCATGGTTTACTTTTATATCTTGAAAGCTGTGTTCTAACATTTTTACATTTATAATCTGCTTCTTTTTATGTATGAGAAAGCCAGTTACTGTTGAATCAGGATTAATTTGTTTGGTATTGTAATTATTTCTAAAACCATCATTAACATTGGGCCAAAGTATGCTGTAGAAAAAAAATATAACAGACTATGAGCTGCAGATGGTCTCCTCCGCCTTCTCAGTGTTGCCTGCTTATAATTTTACAGAATTTACATTCTGTTGAATTTACTAAACTTTCATTCTTTCTGTAAAATATTATGTCACATTTTTTAATCATACAGTATGTTTTTTGAATGTACACTGGTTATATTCATGTTGTTAGTGACATAAAAACCTGTTTTTTAGTTAATGTAGCTTGACCATGTTTATCTTTAAAATTAAAAAAATAAATAGTTTGGTTCTAAAAGCTGCTAGTTATATATGAAATTGGGTGTTTTGTTGTAAATGTCTGTTACTCGTGGTTTTCTGACATTTTGAAATATTTGTTTATGATGGTTACTAGAGAAATGTGTTTTGGTTACATTCTCCAATTCCCCTGTGAATTTTAATGTATGGTGTAGCTTGTTTATGTGCATTTACTTTTTTTTTTGAGTTGTCTAGTATTCTCTTGATATATCATCAATGTTTCTGTGCCAGAAAATCTTTTTGTGAACACCAGAATTAGGCATGTGTGTAGTAAACAATTATATTTCAGAGAAAGTATAATAAATAAGCTAGAGGTGATATTACATTGTAATTTGTAATTTATTTTTGTTGTAAAATATTTCATAGCAAATTAGTATAATTTTTTAAATTGTAAACAAACTAAAAAGAACACTTGAAATATCTTCAGCGAACAGGGGGAGGGGTTTATTTTAGTTTTGATTGAATTTTAACAGATTGCAAAAAGAAATTTCTAAATTTGTCTTAATTTTATATCTGAACTGTGCAAACTCATGTTGATCTTTCATCTTATTATCTGTCTTTTCAGCATTCTACATTTATTTCAACCAATTCAATAAAATTTTGTGATTTGTAATTGTCAGTAATTCTTGACCATAATTGATTTAAATGAAGTAGGATTGTTGCTGTGTCTGCCAAAGAAGGATGGGTTTTGGGTTCCAAAAACTGAACTACAAGCAGTGGAGAAAGTTTGCCAAATAGTTATGAATGTCATTTTAATTTTTAATGATTTTAGTTTTTTAGTAAAATAATTTGAATTTAATGTGTTCAGAAACTTTATAATGTCATGTCAATCATTTCTTGAGATTTACTTAAAATTAGAAAACAATCATCAACCAGTGTGACAAAATACAATAACACTTATTAAAAATTATTAACGACTCATATCCATTATAATTAATAAATATTTTGAAAAAATGAAAATGAACAGTATGAAGTTATTCTGAAAACAATGAACTTGTTTTACAAATGACTTCTTAATTTTATTTTTGTTATTGTAACCCCATTTATAAGGAAGGTGAAATGATAGGTGAAAAATGCGAGCCCTGGTGAGAATAGAGACTTAGATCAGCTGAAACAAAAGCATACATGCTAACCTTTACACCAATTTGCTTGCCTTTTATTCTAGTTGTTATGTTACATTAAACATTTCTTTCACCCTTAATTAGTACTTTTTCTTTTATTACTAATGTTGATTTAACTTATATTACAGTTCAATTGTTATAGAGAGATAACCATAAAATGTATACATTTTCAATGAAACACTTCTAGGTTTGGTCTTGTGATTCAAACTTAAAATTTCAAAAATGTCACAGGGGATGCTGCTATTAAGTCAGACAGTTTTTTTCTGCCAAAGAGAAAACAAATATTCTTGCACAAATATTTAATTAAAAATATAATAAACGGCATTTATATATGATAACATTTTGAACAATAACTACATTTTCTAAAAAAAAATTGTATAAATTTGAATTTTTTTTTATTAATGGTACTTGTCTTATGGAAAAGGCCTTAGCATTATTATTACCGTCAAAATTACTAGAGAGCAAAGCCAGCTCTAGCAAACTAACTTCTTGGTGAACTAAACATTATAATTTTACATCTAATAAAATATCTTATGGTAAATATTGCAATATACATGTTTTTGTGATATTTTTAAATACTATTTAGACATTTATAATTAATTATAATGTCATTATTTTGGTACACCACTTATTTATATTGCTAAAAATTATTTTTTATTCTGTTTTTGAAAGTAGACATTTTATTAATGCGTTGTTAAAAAATCGCCCCCTTAGGTATTATCTGTAATGTTATTCTTATGAAATAATAGGAGGTTGTATGTATTAATCATATCAATTCAACTAAATAAAAGAGTAAACCTGTTTTATACCGTAATTAATTTTACAATTTCGATTTGTTGCATTAATTTTGGTTATCTGTGATGTATAATGTTGATTTAGTGATACTGTAATAATATACAAGTACTGCATTACTACTTTTTACAAGACTAGCACATGTTAAAGAATATTTCTGCTGCCTCATGTGTATAAATGTGCCTTGTTGAGTTAACACATTAGTTGAACGATTAAATTTTTTGTTGTAAAATAAGAGGAAACAGAAAAACATACATCATGACAATATTCTCTAAACCAGTGTTTGATATTGAAGGGTTATCAAGAACACTTAGCAGTATTTATTATCCATATCATACTGGGTATATTCACATCAAATGTAATACTAGGACAATGCTTATATAACATACTATTCACTTGCTATGCATTAAATAATATAATTTAAGATCATTTCAAAACTCCTATCATATTGGGGCTAAATTATTACGCAAACTTCCAGATGATATTTAAAAGATGGCAAAGAAGATAAATCATTCAAAAAAAATATTTTTAATTTAATTGATAATGCATTCTATTTAGTTTGTGTATTGCTTTCCTCATAAAACTGGTTTATCAGAAAAATTTTATCTGTAAGCATCTCTATTTTCAGGAGATTGCTTTTTTAGCAAAAGATACCGAAGTGGGCAGTCAGATCATTATCTGACATTTATAAGTATGAATTGTGTAGACCTATATTCAAAAATTTAAGTATGTTAACTTATCCTTGTGTTTGTATTTATGAATGTCCAATCTTTGAACTTCATAAATATAATTAATGGTTACTTACTCTTAAAAAATAACATTATCCACCAGACAATGGAACTGTTTTCATATAACTCAACATGATACTGTGGTTTACGAGGTAGGTTCTTGTGCTTCTGTTGTCATTTCTAATAAATTGCCCAGTCATTTGAAAAAACTTCCCACCAGTTTATTTAAAATAACAATTAAAAAACTTTCTTTTATGGAAACAATATTCTGTTGATTAATTTGTAAATAATGCTAATTAAAAACATAATTTATCTGTATCAGATTCAACACGTACGTAAGTATGTGCTCAAAATAATTTTGGATAGCAGCTTCTGAATCATGAATTATTTTGTAGTAATTTTATATTTAATGTTTGTATTTAAATAATTAATATGGACTTTTAAATACTTTTTCCTTCTCTTAATTTTGTTTTTATATTTATAATTTATTTTGCACATTGGTGTTAGCTATATAATGTATTTTTATGTTCCGATCAGAATAAAGATTCATTTACTTAGTATACATTTTTACATTTTATGTAGATACATATAATAAAGTTCAGTACATTCACAACTGTACTAAATAATTTTTAATCCTATGACTAACATGCCTTTTTTTGCGATAGTTATAATGAACTCATAACTGAGGAAAAGCGTATTTCTTCTGCCATTCTATTCTAATATAACTATATTTTTCTTCTTTTTTTTTAACCTCGGGGACCACCATTAGGTATTGCTTCAGAGGATGAAATGAATGATTTGTAGTGTGTGTGAAAATGCCATGCCTGACCTGATTTGGACCCAGGACCTCAGGATGAAAACCCGAGACACTACCACTTGCGCCATGGAAGCTGGCATATCATGACGTGAATATATTACGGTTTTTCAACCTTACTACATTCTATTGATTATAATTTTCTCATACGAATGAATTTTTCTAACTGACAGTACTTTCAGTCAGATTAGGTATCATCAGATTCAGTATTATTATTTCAGTATTTTTCGGATTCAGTTTCATTATTTGGGGCAAATAATTCATGTTAATTTCTGCAAAATTTAATTTTTATAAAAATTAGTTAAAAAATTAAAATCTTAACAGTTTTCAACTTAAAATGGTATCAGAGACAACCTAGTATGTAACATTATAGTAATTGTGTGTATAACATTTTAGTCTCTTGACATTTATACTTTCTGTTGATTAATATAAATTTTAATTAATTCAGATACATTATTTTAAACATGTTTATGCAGTGTATTTAGTCTTTGTCCAATTGTAACTATTCTGTGCCCTCTACACATATCATTCCTTAGTGCTCCATGCAAATATGTTTTTTACAATTTTTCCAATTGAAAGGTGTCATTCTTCACATATTAGCAGGGTAAAATCCAGGTACTTTTCTTGTTCTGACTTGAACATTATCAGTTTGAGAAAGTCGATGGACCAACAATGTCACTGATATTTTCGTTGGAGAGTCCTTGACAAGTTTGATATTTTTTATCTCTCTTGAATGTTTGGAATGGTAAGATCCATGCTGATTTTCTTTGGAAACTCTCTTCTTTTCATTAGCTTTATCTTGTTTTTGACTATTTGATATACATTATATCACAAAAGAGTTGGTTATAATACAGTTAAGCATTGCATAAAAATGCAAAGAATCTTGCTCATCACAGTCCTTTCTCTGAAGTTGAGAAAGCACTTCGTTTACTTCACAACTAGTATTCAGTCTGTCACTTATTGTCAGTAGATATATTTACAAACTTAAACAATATAAAAACTAATAAAATATTAAATAAAAACTGTTAATATATTTGCACTAGTGAGAAAAAACCAATGTTAAGTATGGTAACGTGTAGTCTGTCACTCGACATTGGCCTCACTGGCACTAATAGAAAGAAGTAAAAAGATAGGAATGGTGACTCATATTCACCTTGAGGAGGGATAGGAAGGTATTGGAGGTGGTGATGCCATCATCCCCTGAACTGCCTTTTGGGACCAGTTATTGTTGGGAGAGTAGACTGAGAGACCACGCCTTACCATTATAGTGTTAAAAGTTAGAAAAGATTTCTTAAATTTCATAGAAGGACCCTTGGATCATCAGGTGTTGTGTGATAAGTGAAAGTATTTTACATTTGTATTTATATTATACAGAATAATCAACTCAAAATGGCCACTTCTGAGATCTCTAAAACTATTAAAAATAAAAGATAAACAAGTATAACTATATTTTTTTAAATACTTTTGTACACCCTGTTTTTAAGATCATAAAAAATTGAAAAAAGTAAAACTTTTTAAATTATAACTGGAAAATAGAGTTGTTTTTATTACTCTATTTTAGATTTTAATATCAACAATAATCTTTAAACTTAAACATAAATAATATTGACAACAACATACATACAGAATAAGTAATTTTTTTGAATGATTTTTACTCGTAGTAAATCATATATTAAATTGTTAATTTATATAATGGTTTTTGTTTTCCCCCTCTCCCACATCAGTATTTTTCAGTATGCATTGGTTCATAGGTGTTTATAACACGTTTAAATTAAAATTCAGTGTAATATGCAAAAAAATGAAAGTATATTTAGTTCATAATATGAAGAACATGTATTTCATAAAGTTAAAAATATGCATAAAATAAAAATATGAATTTAGTACATTGATAATATTTTAGTGTTTTTTAATGAACAGATTAATAAGATAGAATTATTTTAAAAAATTAAATGATTTCATAAAAATGTAATACAAATTTTTTTTGTAGTTATTACCGTAAAGAAAAAAATTAGGAATTTATGGAAAACCCATATTACCTGTAACCACAGTTAATAATACATCAATACATGTCATATCATCAAAGGGTTAGAATATGTAGTGAAATAGTCAATAGAGCATAAAAATGTATATGTATCAAATTAAATAAGATATTCTTAATAGTGCCAATATATTGCCAATAAAAATCAGCATAATAAAAAAATTGTAAGTAGACTGTATGGTAGATCCAACAAAATTTCCCAGCCAAGCTCTCCAAATTTTTGATGCGTCATAGAAAATGTATGGGATCTGGCCTTTGTTGTAATGGTAGATGTCACCTTTCCTTTCGATCAATTCTCAATCACTTAGTTGTTTAATCTTTCAAGTTGTTAACATTAGAGGTTAGAATCTGTCATTTGACCCAGTGGCAGCAGCTCATAGTGAATACCAATCCCACCATACACATAGCATCATATATTTTGGCGTCAATCCTAGACTTACTATCATTTGTAGAGCTTTACCTTGCTTCAACCATGATATTTCCCATTCATTAGTGTCATACATGATCCATTTCTCATTGCTCATAATGAACGATTTCAAAAACTACTTGATTTTGTTCCGTTTCAACGATTTACTGATGGAGATTTGATCCATTAAATTTTTCATTCTTAAATCACATGGCACCCAAAGATTGAGTTTATTTTGCATCCAGCCTTTTTCAAATAGTCTAAAATTATTTTCCTGTTAAGATTTAGTTCGGTAGTAAACATCACTAACTTGCCAGTCTTGCTTAATTTTTTCCATTTCATCAGCTTCTCTAGTCGCTGAAAATGAGCGAGTGCATCATTGACAAAATTTAAAAACTGAAAATGCTTAAACCAGCTTTGTGCTACACGAACTGATACTAAAACATGTGCATAAATGTAACAATTTAGCACCCTGAGTCACATTCTTCCCTTTTTCTTGTAATAAAATTCTCAACTGTTTCAAATATATTTTCCAAATTATTTTCACTAATTTTACTGACACTTTTTAAAATAACTTTTAAATAAATAAACAAATTATATCAACCTTTTTTAAAAATCTCAGTGATATGTCACCTTTCAAAAGCACCCAAATGTTGCCAGATTTGATTAATATTACCAGAATTATGCAATCCTAAAACCATCTATTCGTAGAATATGAAGAAACCTTTTCCCAACCTGTGTGTGTTTGTAATGATGATGATAATGATAATGTGCATGCTAGATTAAAAGAAATAAAAAAAGTAATAGAGCTACATATATTTATGTATAATAAAAATAATCATATCATTTAAAAGGAACCCCTACTTAATTATAGAACTGTGTTCAAAATGGATAATAAAAAATTACATATAATGTTTTTAAAAATAAATCCAGTTCAAATAATATCTCCAATAAAAAAGACATATGCAAATTAAAATGTAGTGAAAAAGGATTGATTGACTGAAAAGCAAATATATATATATATATTTTTTTTTTTGCCCAGTTTTATAAATAATTTTATTGAATTTTTTTAATGAAATTACTCTTATCAGAATAACGTTTGTTATATAAGTCACTAGCTCCCCGCCGCAGGTTTGCCCGCACTATATGGTTACTTGTTGTGTTTGCCGCAGCAATCAATCTTTTTATTTTATGTTTTATAGTCAAGTAACCGGAGGCAGGTGCAGCCAGTCGTCACACATATAGTAACAATGGCAGTGGCTGTGTTGGTTGAGCCACAGCACCATATACCTCCACACCCCTTAAAACAAAATCAGAATTAAAAAACTAAAAACTGTTTTAAATATTTATCTGAAGAGTATTTACAAGCCCAGATCTACTGAATATCTTAGGATTATAGTCAGGATTGGGAAAATTTACAATCATGGTTCAAAAATTTTTTTACATTTGTTTACCCCATTTCAAGGTCAAATTTCAAAAATCTAGAAAATTGTTTATTGACATGAAGATTACATTCACCAAAAATCTTCTCCACTACTACATTTTTTTTTTAGACTTGAGATACATCCAAAAACCTTCTCGTTATGCCAACAAATGTGGTAAAAATTTATTAATGATAGATTGAGTAGTTTTTTTTTTATCCCGAACAAAATAAAATCCTTCCTCTTTATGTAATAGTATAGATTGTGCTATAAAAATCCACCGTGCACTGTTGATGCAACTGTAAAATTGTAATGTTTAATTTAAAAATGTTCACTTTGTTATCTGAAAAAACTAAGTAGAAGATTCACTACAGTACAGGAAATTCTTTGGCAAAAAATACATTGAAATTGGCCTGTTTGGTAAAGGTTGTGGCTTGAATATACATTGAAAATAAAACATACAGATTGTATTGAGCCACTTTTCTTGTATATTATTTAATATCTGTTAAATAGATCCAAAAACTTAAAATCAATGGCAATTTTGTGAAGTAATTTAAAAATTATTTTAAACTAATAAGTAAACTATTTAAATAGTTATTTTTGGCTAGTGTACATTAAATTAATAAATTGACATGTATTTGTGTGATTTAGTTATCTTTTTATCAGTATAATTAACCGTTTGTATTATAGTATAACTCTTTGTACTACTTATGTTTTCAGGTCATAAGTAATGTCCTAGCAGATTTTTGTCCATTAAAAAAAAATAAAAGTCCATTAGGACTGTTATAACTTGTTCCAATCTCACTTAAAAATTTTTTTTTTTTTTGTTTCAAATAACTTTTGTGGGTAAGCTGAGATATGTTTTATTAATGTATGACCTACTTACTGTTGCACGAAAATACCAAAAAGTAATTCTTTACCTTCAAGATATATGCAGAGATGCATAAGAAAAATTTGGAATAAACCTTGTTCTACGATGTGTTAAAAGAAATCCAGCAATTATTTAATATTATAATAAAATTTTTATTTTATAAGATTTCCTGTTTCATTTTTGTATTTATATTAAAATCTTATTACTTTTGTTGTATAGGTCAACAAAAATGATGATTTACCAAAGAAAATATGTGTCGGTTGTGTCCACCAAGTTGATTCATGGCATAAATTTAAGACAATTTGTGACAATTCACAAAACAAGCTTAGAACATGGTTTAAATCGACACAACCTAATTCCAGAGGAGGTCAACATCAGGTCAGTTAATTTCTGTATGTGTGTAGTATAAAAATGATACACACACACACACATATATATATATATATATAAACACAACATTAAGAGAAATAAAAAATATGTTTGTGTTAATGAATGAATTTAATTAATTAATTAGTATGCCTTTCTTTTTCCTGTTTAGCCTTTGGTAATTACCTTTCAGATAATACTTCAGAGGATGAATGAGGATGATATGTATGAGTATAAATGAAGTGTAGTCTTGTACAGTCTCAGTTCGACCATTCCTGAGATGTGTGGTTAATTGAAACCCAATCACCAAAGAACACCGGTATCCACGATCTAGTATTCAAATCCGTGTAAAAATAACTAACTTTACTAGGACTTGAACGCTGGAACACTCGACTTCCAAATCAGCTGATTTGGAAGACGCGTTCACCACTAGACCAAGCCAGTGGGTGTAATTAGTATGCCTGAATTCACTCATTGAGCACCTCAGTTCCAAATGGGCTAATTATACAATTATCAGATAGGAAACAGTCAACTTCATAAGTGGAGCTGGTTTATCCTTACGCATGTAATGGATCTTATGGCATTTTAGCAAAAATTCACTTAAAACAAAAGTTTTAGAAAAATTATTTCCATTCAGTTTCAATTTTCTTTCTTCACTTACCTTGAGAATTATTCATATTATAAAAAAAGCATGTAAGACATCAATAATTTCTTAAATGAATTTTTTTCAGACTTAATATTAGCAATTTATTGAGACTTAATATATAAAGAAGTTTATAGTAAAAATAACAGTTATTTTTATAATAAATAATATGATGTTTGTATTATGGTAGGATAATTTTTTTTAAAAATGCTTTGATTCATGTAATTAAATTTAATATTTGAAGCAATTACAATTTCATTATTCAAACGTAGAAACTCATAAAGAACATAGAAATTGTAAAATATCACACTACAAAAATTTTTATTGATCCCACATAACAAAAATCATTGTCCATTTTGACCTTTATCATGCACATTTTCTTGCCCTTCATTAAGGTCTTGATCCTTCTCCTAACCATTATCTGATCTACACTCATCATATTTTTATAGCATTTATTTCTAGGCCTAAAAAATCAATTGTAGTTCTGATTTCATAATTGGTGAGCCAATTTGTGATGTAACTGAGTTAAAACATTCACTGAGTAACATTTACCGTTAAATTAAAAAATATTAATGTGATGGCATCTTGCTAATAATAATAAGATGAAGAAATTACTTGAATTAAGTACATAAGTCATAGACTAGATATAGAACAAAAGAGTAGATATATACACACACACACACATATACACAAGGGTGGCCCAAAAAGTAAAGAAACAACAGCTCTAGTTGTAAAAGAACTTTATTCTGAATTTACATTTACATGATTCTTTTCAAAATAGTCTCGATTAGGTGCAACACACGGCTTCCAGTGCTTGATCCACTTTTCAAACATGAAATCTGGGCCACCTTTAAAAAGCACTTTTCATTTTCCTCCACAGCTTTTACAATTTCTAGATTCATTACCACCAAACTAACCATCTAACACAAAAAAAAAAAAAAAAAAAAAAAAAAAAAAAAAATTAACACAATTTAACACCTAACATTGGAACATGGTTTAAATTGACACAACTTAAAATTAAACATATTTTATAAAACATTAAAATCCACCAAGTTGGTTTGTGGCATATATTTTAAGACAATTTGTGACAATTCACAAAAACAAGCTTAAAACATGGTTTAAATCAACTCAACCTAATTCCAGAGGAGTTCAACATCAGGTCAGTTAATTTCTGTATGTATGCAATATAAAAATGATACACACACACACACATATATATATATATATATATATATATATATATATATATATATATATATAATAAATATATTTTTTATATAGAACTGATTAACTTACATATTTTTTATTCTTTTAATGTTGTCATATATATATATTTTAAATTACAAAAGTCAAGAAAAGTTTAGATTTAATCAAAAAAAGTATATCTTGTTAATTGTAATTTTATTGTTTTTTTTTCTTATAAATAACACATGTTTGTTACAAATAAAATGATATTAATGAATTAGAAAAATTAATTAAAGACATTGTTATATAAAATAAATTAAAAATAAACCCATTAATGAATTCACTGGCTATCCTAAAGAAGATATTTTGTTTAAAAGTAAAGAAGGAATAGTAGATGTAATTCTAGCTACATTGTTTTTAATAAATACTGGTAATGATTCATTAGATGAAGACATTGACAAGTAATAATGATGTTTTTAAATCTTTATTTTTTAATACCTTGATTAATTTTGTTATTTAATAAAAATATATATTATTTTTTAATGAATGAAATAATGATGGAGGTACCTCTGAAAACACATTCTTCAGTATAAAAAGTAATATATTATTAAGATGAGACTATCTTCCTTAGATTTTTACAACTTAGGTGGGTTCATTAACTTTGATGATAAAATATGTATGTTAAGTTTTTTCAACATGCATCGTTGGTATATAATATATAAATAATAAAGTTCAGCTTACCAACATTAAAAGTTCAGTCCATTCGAGTGCTTTCAGATTATTATCCATCTTCAGGAATATCCAATTAATTATAAGATGTGTAAAAATTCATGTATATATATATATATATATATATATAAAACAATTGATCGTCATAATAATAAAATAAAAATAAGTCATACGTTAAAGTTAAGTGCGTCTTGCCAATAACGTAGTCTCAATTGTTATGATAATATAAAATAAAAAGTTTGGCCAACCCAATGATCATTAATTGTTATTAACAATTTGTTTAAATAATATGTTATTCTTGAATTTAGTTTTTGTTCATCAGTTCGTTGTTATTTAAATAAATTTAAATTTCTCTAAAGTATTAGTTTTATAAAAACTGTTAGTATATTCTAATAATCAAAGAAATTGTTTGGATTTTAATTATGTTTATATTCCAATATATGTTTAGCAAAATTAGAACAGGCCCTATTTCCTTTATTTATACTGAAATTGATCGATTAGTGATATAAATCTGAGAGGTTATATCCGAAGTAAAGACTATTTCATTGTAAAATCATCTATTCTGAAAACTTTGTAATATTTTTTTTTTCTCTTAAACTACATACCTTATACTACTTCTCTATATAATCACCACATGAATTAAGACATTTATTGTAGCAATACACAAGCTTCTTGTATTCTTCTGCCGCCAGTCCATTTAGCCACTGATTAACAGCATTTTTGTTCATCGTCACCCATGAATTGCTTACCACTCAAAAATACTTTCAATTTCCCAAACAAATGGTAATCAGAAGGAGCAAAGTCTGGACTATATGGTGAGTGATCGTAAATTTCCCATCCAAATGTTCTCAGTAAATCACGTGTCAGACTCGCAACATGTGGACGTGCATTATCATATAGAAGGACGACACTTTCAGTCAGCCACCCACATCGCCAATTTTGTATGGTGTGCTGTAACTTACATAGAGTTTCCCAGTAGGCTTCTGCATTTATAGTTGTTCCACATGGCAAGAAATCAATCAGCAGTATGCCAAACTGATCCCAAAAGACTGGCCATCAGTTTGCGTCCAAATGGCTGTGGCTTTACCTTTGTTGGTCTGGATGGTGATTGAGGATGATACCATTCACTTGACTGCCGTTTTCTCTTTGGCGTGTAATACAAAATCCATATTTCATCCCCAGTAACAATTGAATTAAGGAACTCATCACCCTTTTCTGTGTAGCACATCAAAAATTCCAAAGAAGATCCCATTTGGATTTTTTTGTGACGTTCCATTAAGATATGCAACAACCAGCATGCACAAACCTTTCTGAAGCCTAAATGGTCATGAACAGTGCAACCAATAACATCAGGAAAAGAAGGGCCAGGTTGAAAAACATTGAGTGACAATCTTTTCTGATTTCATCATCGATGTGTTTCAACAAGTCCTTGGTGATTATCAAGGGTCTCCCTGAACGTTTTTCAACATGCACATTAATTCTGTTATTTCTAAACCTTTCACATCATTTTCAGACATTTCTTTCATTCATTACATTATCAATGTACACGGCGACCAACTGCTTATGAATTACAGCTGGCTTAAGATTTTGATGGTTTAAAAACGTATGACTCCACGTATTTCACAGTCGACAGCAGCATTGATTTTCCTATTCATTTTATAATGTAATAACTCACACATATTCAAAGATACTACAACGCGACAACTTGCAAACAATGCAGGGTGTACATTACTAGCATGGCCATGAACATCACGGGTTTGCTAACCTTAAGGAAGAAATTTCCCAACGGTCATTACTTTAAGAGATATCCCTCATATTTTAGATCACAGTTTTTTGCATTTTAAGCTATGTACTCTTTGTTTGTCTAAATTATATTTGTTATTATATTTTATTGCATGGGAAGGATCTTTATTATTTATATATTTTGTTATTGTATATGCTGCATTTATTTAAATGAATTAAATATTTTTTTTAATTTCTTATAATTTATATTATATTCAATTTTAACATATTCTTTTTTTGTTTTATTTTATCTTCTTTATATATTTTATTTTTTAGTTTGGTGTATAATTTGTTTATTAAATTTGCATTGTATCCACTTCTTACAGTAATATGTTTAATGTTATTTATTAGTTCATTATTTAGTTTTATATTATTATGTTTTAAATATTTTATTGCTCTATAAATTAAAGAATTAAAAGTTGCAGTTATTTTATTCCAAGGATGAAAGGAGTTGATGTGTCTTATAGTATCTTGTTTGGTTGGTTTTCTGTATATGTCTATGCCAGTTTTATTATTGATATAATTTTTGTTAATTTTTATATCTAAATAATTAATATTATTGTTATTTTCCTTGCAGTAAATTTAATATTATCATTTAAAGAGTTCATTTCTTCATTATTAAATTGCTGATCGTATATGATTAAAATATATCGTCTATATGTCTTTTGTAGAAAATAATTTGGTGTGCTTTGATTATATCAGGTAGAAAAGTGTTTTCTAAATCATCCATAAAGATGTTAGTCATAATAGCAGAAAGGGGTGATCCCATAGCTAGACCTTTTTCTTGTTGATAACATTTTTATTAAATTTAAAATAAATGTATTTACTACGTAGTTTTAATAAATTATTTTATATATTATAATCATCTATTTTTAATTTGGTTAAAGTATTATCAATTATAAACTGATTTATTTTATATTACTATAACAATTGAGATTACTTTATTGGCAGGATGCATTTTACTTTAACGTATGACTTATTTTAATTTTATTATCATGATGATCAATATATATATATATGTATATATATATATATATATATATATATATATATAGAATTTTACTTAATTGACGATATTTTATTTCAATTTATTTTATTTCTACTATTTTAAATGAATTTTTACATATCTTATTATTAATTGGATATTCCTGAAGATGGATAATAATCTGAAAGCGCTTGAATGAATTAAACTTTTATATGTTGGTAAGCTGAACTGTATTATTTATATATTAAAAATATATATGTATAATTTTTTTTTACTAGATTTTAAAAAGTTTGTTTTTTCCAATTTCAGATGCAGGGAGAAGTGAAACAAGAATATGTCGATATTGATGATAATGAAGTTATCTGCTGTGATGAGGAATTGAATGGTTTCAATAATACTGCTGCTACTTCATCCAATCAAAATGTGATCATAGTTGATGATGATGATGATGAAGATGATGACGACGATGATGATATGATGATCGATGATGACAATGACAACAACGATGATGTTGATATTGACAACAGTGATAACAATGTCATTGGTGGTAGTGATCAGATTAACAATGAGAATGATCATGGTGATGTTAATCAGAGATGTGGTAAAGGATATACTAACGGTATGGTTGTTGACAAAAGTAGTATCACACCAAATGATGGTTCGGAAATCGTCAAAACAGGTAACATTCAATCTGTCAATAAATCTTTGAATGATACCAATTCATCACCAGACATTTTGATAGAATCTGTCAGTTCACATTCACAGTTGAAAACTGCTGGTGATAAGAATTTGAGTCCAATTGATAATTTGATTTCCAGTAAAAATAACAGTGATGATAGTGGTTTCATTTCAGATGAACGTATGCTTGCTGATTTTAGAGATGAGCTTGCTCCAGATGTGGAACTAAGTGTAAATGACGATAGTCATTTACAAACTTCTGATGTACCTAATGATAAAGAAAACCAGATCGAACCAGTGAGAAATGATAACAACATTACTGATATTGATGGTGAAAGTTGTTTTAAATTATTAAAAGATAGAAGCAGTAATATTATCGACAGAATATCAATAGAGATTAATCGTAGATTGAGTTCAGATGATAATATTAATATAGATTATACTCATGACATAATTAATGGTAGGAATGTGTCAGAAAGCGACAAAAATGATAATGATTCAGTCAGTAATAATGACATTGTTGATGATTCTACATCGATTGCAAATGAGGAGGAGGAAGAAGAAGAAGAAGAGGAAGTTGTAATTGAGAAAAGAGAATTAAGACCAAGAACGAATAGGAATTATGCTGAGTCTACGACAACTGTATCAGAAAGTGGTATTGTTATTGTTGAAGGTTTCAGTTTGTCTGATTACAATTCACAGGTTACAAATGATGTTCGCAGTTTACATCGCCACTCCAATCAGTGCAGTTCATCTGATCCTGATCTTGAGCTGCTGGAGACAGTTGACAGCAGCAATCCTAACATGGAGGAAATAAATGTAAGTTCATATATTCAATTTTTTCTTCACTGTGTGTGTATGTATGTGTGTGTGTGTGTGTGTGTGTGTGTGTGTGTGTGTGTGTGTGTGTGCATGTATGCATGCGCGCGCGTTCTGCATTTGTATCCACAGAACTTGAGCTCTTTTCAGACTTAAAGATTTTTACATTCTGGGATACTCCTACTACTTTTTAATTTAATATTAATTTAGGTAAATTATTTATTTATAAATGAGAAAAACATGCAATTATTTTGGTTATTAGTGTTTGAACCCAATAGTTTTTTAACAAACCTTTGAATAATAAGATTTAATTTTGAAGTAAATATTAAGTATTAACCAATATAGTAGCCTAACAATATTTTAATCAAACACAGATATTGAACACAGTACAATTTTATACAACATATTTTATACACTATTGTAGTATTATTTATTGATTATTGATAATGTCCCAATAAAATCCTGTACATGAAGTATGAGCTGCACTCCTCTCCCTTATGATGATCACCTGTTATGTGTACCTTTTGCCAAGTGAAATCATTTTTTTTTGCAAGTTGAAAAAAAAACGGAGCCAAGGTATTGGCAGTGAACAAAATAATTCTGTGTAGCTATACTTCAAGTGATCCATTGAAAGATTAGAATCTCTGTTGTTCTGATGTGAGAGAATTGTTATCAAAATACTCCAGTAGTGTGCAGTACAGCATTTTTCCATCATTTTGCATAAGCTGATGAACATGTTTATAAGAGATTTATAAGGTGAATCTAATTGGATGAAAACTACCCTCCATTAAAGGCAGAGTAAGAGAAGGAATTAGAATAGCCATTAATGAAAGAAGTAGTTAAAGTGTGCTGTGCTGCTCATACAGTTTGTTTTATAAGTATTTTAAAATAGAATTTAGAGTTCAATATAATGTAGGATTTTCCAACAGAATAGCTACATAATTCTTATCCCTGAAATTTTAGAGTTTTGGTAATTAAACTAAAACAGTTTGGTCACATACAATTTGTTGTTTTATGTTACTGCATGGAACATTTTTTTAAATATTGATTTACCACATAAGGTTGAAGATTGTAAATGGGTATATGAAAATGAAAATTTTGTAGCATAAGAAAATGCTATACCTGAGTAGGATTTGACCTGGGACCTTCTGGATGAGATGCTGTAACACAGACACAGGGATCATTATAAGTTCATAAAACTCAACAGCAATATGCTTTAGCATTTAGGTAGGGTATGAATTATTCAGCAATCTGTCTTCTTGAAAACCTCTGATGATAATTGCCTTTAATAGTTTCATTCTATTGTAGAACAGGTTTAAATTTTCTAAACGTTTTAATAGGTTTACCATCAGCATTATATATTGTTTTAATAAACTGAAAGCAAATTTTTGCTATATTTGTCTTGTTGAATTTTTAAAATTTCTTATGAATTCTAATGAATTGAATCTTGATTGTAAAGTATGATTTTTTTTATCTATAATTTAATTCTAAAAGATTGCTTTTATTTATTCTGTTTTAGATATACAATGTAAAACAGGAGCCAGTCAGTCCTAGTGCTGTTGATCCTTTGGATTTTGGTATTAAAAAAGAAGTTGAAGATTGGACTTTATTAGCACCAGAACCAATTGATATCAAGCCAGATATAATGTTGTTGGAGAAGAGTATTGAAGATGACGATATCAATAAACGAGGTAAAAAACGAAAGTATCCACAATTTAAAAATGGCATACCTTGTGAGCCGTGTAAAGCATCATTCCCAAATTATGTTAAATGGATACGACACACTAAGTCACATAAACACCAGCGCAATGTCGCATTTTATGACATTAATAGACGAACAACGCTGCAAGGATCTGATCCACTGAATGTTCTGTCTTCTCCAATGCAAGCTGATAGTAATATAGTTTCATTAAATTCATCCTTATCTGCTGAAGTTAGGCAAAATCCCTGTCCAATTGGTGGTTGCCAGGCTAGTTTTAAACATAGAAGAAATCTTGTTACACATGTTAGAACTCATCATGGTTATCGATTAAAAGATCTGGAAGCAAGGTCACAAATATCAAAACCAAATCATGTAATCTCTTCTACTGTTGTTTCGGAATCTGTTAATAATGGCAGCCGAGTTAGTAGCAAAAATGTTGATGATGAAGACATCGGTGATAATGATTTAGTTGATGGATCTGGTGGAAGTGGGAAAAAAATGTTATTCAAGTGTTCACATTGTCCAAAAGAATTTGATTTGAGAATATCATTGAAAAGTCACCTGCTTATCAAACACAGAATAGCTTCAATATCAGCAAAATTGAAATGCGATCGTTGTTTTAAATCTTTTCACAGAAAAACTGGTCTTTTAAGTCATATGCGTTCATGTGGCACATATGTTAAATCAAGAAAATGTCCTTATTGTTTGATTGTCTTTCCAACCTATAAAGAAACTGTCCAACATAAGGCTCGTTGCACAAAAAGACTTGCTCCAAACATTCAACAACAGTTACTGAATAATACTATTGGTAATAATTTTAATATGAAACCGAATGAAGAAGGTACGTATTCGTGTGATTTTTGTAATATTACTTTTGAAATACAGTCTGTTTATTATAACCATATGGAGATGTATCATGCAGGTGGAATGGATGATTTGAATTCCCAAAATCAAGTACAATCGGTGCAGAAAGAACAGCAACCGATGGATGAAGAAGGGCAACCAGCAGCATCTGAACAACCAGTAGTCGGCACTTTAAATGAATATAATATTCCGGTTGATCAAGACAGTGATGGTAAATTTGCTTGTCGTTATTGCATCAAAACATTTACTGAGGTTGAAGATTTACAAGACCATATCAGTTATCATGATATTAATAAAATATTTCAATGTAAATTATGTTACGTGACATTAAATTGTAAACGGTACTTTCAGGATCATATGCGTTCTCATTTTATACAACATCGTGGTCAGTATCTTTGTTGGACATGTTTTAAGCCTTTTAACAATAGACGTGATTTAACTGCTCATAAAACTTTGCATATTAAATTGAAAATTTATTCATGTAATGTTTGTAAGCATTCATTCAACAGTATATTATCACTTGAAAGACATAAACGATTGCATGAAAATTCTTCATTACCTCTGAATTCATCAGTTACAAAAACAGAAGAAAATTCAACTGCAAATGAAGAAAAAGAGTTGAAAGATAGTGAAATGAATGACAATTCAACATTAGTATCAAATGATGAGAAAGATATTCCTGAATTCAATTGTAATGTTTGTAAGAAAAGTTTTTCATCAGAAAGTGCATTAGAAAAACATAGTAAACTACATAACCCTGTTAAGCTGGAAGTGATTAAAAAATTTGTTCAAATATGTGATAACTGTAAAGTTGTATTTAAAACAACTTCTGCTTTCCGTGATCATTTACAGTATTGTAGGATTATGAATCATGGAAAAAATAATGATAACTCTTCTAATACGAGTAGATATAGGAAAGTTCAGTGCGATAAATGCTTCACTGTGTTTTCAAATCAGATGTCACTGAATAAACACCGAAATTTAAATCGATGTCCATTGTTCAGAACAGCTTATGATGTACAACATGGAACTTCTAAAGTGTATCATTGTAGGTACTGCAAAAAAAGTTGTCAGAGTATTGTCGGATTATATAGACATTTGAAAAATTGTAAAATGATGCAAATTAAGAAAAGAACAGCTGGAATAGATTCAAAAAATTGTATTAAATGTAATAAACAGTTCTCTTCGTTAGGTGTTTTATTTAATCATGAAAAATTTTGTCACGTTCAGAGAGTAATCGATGAGCCCACTCAAAACACGGATATAAATACTGGGGAAATGACATCAACCTCTAATACAAAACAAAAGTGTTCTAATTGCAGTATTGAATTTCACAGTGAAGAGAGTTTAAGCCGTCATATGAAGTACTGTAAAGTATTTGGTGGCATTCATACAGAAGAAAATGTTGTTACAGGTGAAAGAATGTTTAGTAGTTGCAGTAATTGTAACCGAAAATTTACGACTTCATTGAGCTATAAATTGCATAAGAAGTTTTGTAATGTTGATGGAGATACTTCTAAACCATCAAGTGGTGCAGCAAGATGTAAAGGTTGCAGTAGAGTTTTTGTTACAAGAGATCGATTAAGAGTGCATGAAAAAGTTTGCAAATTGTTTAAACAGTTGCCGATCATGATGCTTTCCAAACCACCACAACAGTTACACAAATGTACATGTGGTAAATTTTTCTCCGATTCTTCTCAATTTGCTACTCATAAAGAAACATGCTTTCAGCAGACCTATGAGGTTTCCAGTGCTACAGGGTCTACTTCATCCATTTCATCTATGAAAAGTGATAAGAGTAAACTATTAACTTGTGAGTATTGTTTTAAGGAGTTTAACAAGTATCAAGCTAAAAATAGTCACATGAGAATCTGTCAAGTGAAGTTAAGAGTGAACCCAAAAAGGAAGAAGTATACATATCACACTGCTCCAACGGCTACAGCAGTTGCTACAGTGCCTGTTCCGGCTCCACCACCTCCTCCATCAATACCCTTTTCTTGTGTGGTGTGTAAAGGTTCTTTTAATACAGAAGAAGAATTGATCGATCATAGCTGTAATGAGTATTCATTGGCAAATGATTTGGAAGTTAACAATATTACTGTTGAACCAGATATTCCACAGGAAATTTTGGATATGCAGCCGAAACCGTATCCAATTACAAATACTCCCACCATAAGTACAAAATCTCCTAAGAAAGTTGCTAAATGTTATCCTTGTAATAAAATATTCTCTGGCTCATCGGCATTAAATAAACACTCACAACTGTTTCACGGGCAAAATCCACCGCTTTCAAATGTGATCATCAATAGAGATGGTACATCACAGTGCCCTAAATGTCCTCGCAGTTTTAGAGATCATAAAAGTTTGACCCATCATATGGGTTGGCATACACGTCAGGGTGGTCTAGAATCTGTGGAGACAACTTCTTCATCAAGCAGTTCATTTCCACCACCTGAAGTCATTATATCAACTGTGGATGATGTACCCCAACAACAACAGCAACATTTTAGTTGCCCAATATGTTTCCGTAAATTTTTAGGAAAAGGGCCGTTACAAAATCATATTAAATCTCATAGTAACATATTAAGTAAGATTGATAACCTTGATATCAATGTCGACTTAACTCCTAACATTAAACGACCAAAAGGTAATAATTACAGATGCAAAATATGTCCTAAAGTTTTTAAAGATAAGATATCATTAATTAATCATCACAATTTGCATAAAACTGTATCACCAGCAAACAGTTTAAGAGCAAAATTACTGAGTCGTGCTGGTAAAACTTATGTCTCATGTAATATATGCCATAAAATTTTATCTTCAAATTCAATACCTAAACATAATAAATTACATAAATTACGACAGGATAAAGTACCGACTAGTTTTCCTCCAATTTCTTCACCTGTTCAGCACCAACAACCACAAAAAGTTAAACAAAATGTAGTAGTGCCACCTCCTACATTACTTCCCTGTGGTTTTTGTTTTAAATTATTTCGTCATCAGAAGTCATTAAATGAGCACATGATAGCGGCGCACAGTTATAGAAACAGTAGTCCAGGAATGGAAAAGCATCCACAATTGCAGACTGAAGACAATAATGATAACCCGACTCAGATTGATGATGATGATGATGATGATGACGATGATGTTTATATAGTTGAAGATGAACAAGAAAAAGAGATGACTGGTTCTTCATCAAGCAATGTTGTCGATCTTGAAGAACAAGGAGAGCATTTATATAAATGTGAGATATGTGACAAGTCATGGAAACATAGGAGTGTTTACCTAAGGCATGTTAATGCGCCGTCTCATAAAGAAATGACAAAAAGACTTTCTGATATATTGACACGTGTTAATCATGACATTAATGATAGTTAGGTTTAGGTTAATGTTATATTACTACATGTCAACTTTATGATTATTATTATAGCTACATAATTATTATTATTATTATTATTATTATTATTATTACTATTATTATTGCTATAGTTAATAATGTGTAAAGTTTATACATACATGTACTCAGTTTTATAAATGCTAATTAACACACATACATTCATACGTATATATAGACATTCTTATCATACAATGAAGGTATGTTTATTTATAATTATGTATTACTCATTCTGTTTATTCCAGTAAAACTCTATTTGCATGGATCTAACTAAACTGAGATCAGTAGATTAATTAATTATCTACATAATACGTTACAATGGTTTTTTGTTTTAAGAATTCAGTCAAAATTTATAATTGATATTTTTGATTTCATGTTACAAAAGCAAATTTAAAGTTATCTCTTTGTATGTAAAGAAGTAAATATGTAGTACAACTAATCCTTAATTACCTCTGATGATGGGTCACAGAAAAATCTGAATATAGAAAAAAATTGCAATTTATCCAGAAATCAGTTTTAGCAATAAGTAATTAATTTTGTTATTTGAATGTAAAAAAAACTTGTTTGATTATTGTAAAAATTTATTAAATTGAAAAATTGAGTTTATAACAAATTAAGTCTCTGTATTATTCTTGAAAATTTAACTTTATTTGAAAAAATCTTATGGAAGTTACAGCAACAAAATATTATCCATAAAACTTTTTTTTAAGTGTTTTTTGAATTGTATACTACACTTTCTTTCATGATAATTAAATTTCATTATCCATTACAAGTTAATGGATTATGTAAAAAGTTAGTCTTTAGATATATTTAAGAACATCAGTTCTTATATATTATGTTAATATTTAAAAAAAAAAGTTTTACTGGCCAATCTCAGTATGGTGTAGTTACTTAAAAAAAAAGATTACTATTTTGCTCTTAGTAAAGGTAAAGGTTTTTTTTTACACTAAACCATGCATTTTAACAAAACTATTTTTGTACATTGTATGCACATGTTTGGTATGCAGTGTTAGTGTTTTTGGTAACCATTTTTATTTAATAGGATTGGAAAAATGATTTTAAAGTAAAAAATGCCCTTTAAGCAGATGACAAACTTGATCACTATTATAAAAAAGATAGTTACTTTTTCTTTCGTTTTTTTGTCAAAGGAGGGGAAAACCTTTTATAGACACCATGTGGTTTTGTACTACATAGTAGTGTGGGACCCTCCCTTGCAAATCTACCCACTACAACATGGGATGTCAAGCCCATCTTATGGAATTATCACAGCACCCCATGTATATTGTGTTCAACTGCACCTCCATTCCTGGCCCCATGTCTCAAACTTATCGGGATTGTCAGGGTTTTTTTTAACCTCAAACCTTGTGGCCGGGGATCTGCCCCAAGAGCGACTTTGAGATAATTATTACCCCTGGACATCTTCCACCAACTTGGTTCACATTATCTTAACTACATTATTCAGTCTGTAGCATAGCCCCAGTGATGTTCTCTGGGGTAAGCGCACCAAATTCTCTCCTGCGTATCTAACCAGCTTATTTGCTGTTGAATACTGTATAGTGACTGTATTCTTCTCTAAAACACATTAGTGATTGCTAACATTTTTAACAGTAGTCGTTTCCTTCTCAGCCCTATTTCTCTATCCTACTGTTATTAAAATTATGAAACTGCATATGTATATAATAATAGGCTTCTAAAAATACATGGTTCTGTAAAAAATAATTCCTACCTTTACTGACACCTAATATAGAAATTCTTTCAAATTGGTCACCATATTGAAACCAACCATGGGAAAAATTTTGTAAAGATACTTTGTTATATATAATATACTAGTTTTTATATAATCTACCAGTAATGTTACGGTACATTAAAATTGCAGTATTATGAAAAGTGAAGGACTTTTTGACATATAATTTATATAGGTTTTCTTCAAATTAATTTAAACTCAAGAATAACAGAAAAGACAAGGTGTTATAAAACTTGTTAGAGTAGCTTATAAAATAATTCTTAGACAACCTCTTTCTTGCTTGTTAAACATTATTTTATAGAATGTACTTTTATGATATGCTATACTTTTCCCAGTTCCTCTATTTTCTGTGTTCCACAGGGTAAATTAATTGAGTAAGTTTCTTTTATCACCTATAGTTTGTAAGAAATCATACACCTCTGTAATATAATTACATAAAATTGTTAATATGATACTTTACACACTCAAAAATGATTAAAAATTAAATCATACTCATTTACACATAATATGGATTCCTTTTTTTATCAGTTTTTTCTAATTGATAAAAAATTACTGGTTATCATAATCAGTTTCAAACAATGTTTAACTGTTAATCAAATTTTGATAAAATGTTTTT
This sequence comes from Lycorma delicatula, assembly GCF_047948215.1. NCBI lineage: Eukaryota > Metazoa > Arthropoda > Insecta > Hemiptera > Fulgoridae > Lycorma > Lycorma delicatula. The sequence continues at coordinate 177,156,636 of NC_134458.1, forward strand.
TTTTAATATTAGTTGACTGTAAGATACAGATACAACTACAGAGTTGTGGGCATCTTTTTTAAGTGTAGAAAAATAATATCTGCTTTTTATCAAATGTTCAAAATGATTGTAATAGTAAAACATTTCGGAATAACATATGTTAATGATTCTGTTGTTATATTCTGTCTTACGTTTTGGCAGGCATTATATTCTAGCTACGGTAGGTAATTTAGAGTTTACTTTAAATTAATCCTATTGTATTATATTCATCAATAATATCAGGAAATATTTTGTATATTTCAGAAATAGTGATTTAACTTTTCAGTATAGACAAATTTATGTCATTTATTAAGAAGGAAAAATTGTTTTCCTTTAATTTGTTAAAAACATAAAATGACATTTATGTTTCTAACTAATTTACTATTTTTGCAACTACATCATCTGGTTCCTAAATTGTCTGCAAACTAAATGGTAAACAAAAGAAAACACTTAATTACCAGGAAGATTTATTATTTTTTTTTAAATATTTAATTGCAGTAATGCTTAGATTAAGGGCTTGCAATAAATAAATGTTAGATCATTACAAAATTTTAAATACTGCCAAATCTAAAATGCAATGTGGAAGTGATTATCCAATTAAAAAGAAAACATAGTTATAACATTTTCGAGTTTATCAAACATTAATATGACTGAATGTGATATGCACGATATAAACATTTTAACTATTGCAATTTAATAAAAGTTTCAGTTTCTTGTGTCACATTATGAATCTACTTTTTTTTATGTACCTATATTCACTGTGCAACTGTGTTTATGGTATATTAAAATGACACATTCCAAAAGATACATTGTACATAGGGTGTCACCCTGGAGGCCATTAAAATTACAATATAAGTACATAAATTAACACATACTGTTTACTATATGATTAAATATTATAAAGCAGACACAAGCACACTATAATAATGTTTCAATGTATTTAAGATTGACCAGTTAACCTTTGTATTATTGGTTGTTTTTAAGTCTGCATGTTTTGATGAACTGAATATATTATTGGTTGTTAACAGTAGTTAGTAGTTCCTGATTACATTTGTCCTTATAAATATTGTAAATTCAAACTGGAGTTCATCAAATTGACCTTTGTCACACACTTGCAAAAGTTAAAGATTTCTCTTAAAGCATTATAATTGTAATTATTTAAAATCATGTGGCAGATGTAATTTGACTTTTATCTAATGTATTTGAATTCTAAAAATATTCAGTATTATCTTTATGTGTAAACTCTGGAATTTTTGTATTAATAGAGATGTACTTTGGTGTAATCTTTTTTTTTAGTGAGATATGATATGTTCTGAAAACTTTGTCAGTATTACTTTGAGTATGTTGGTTTGAATTTTTGGAATAACATTTAGTTGATTTGTTGGTTGTTTTATGTCTCAGGAATTTTTTCCTGTCTGGGATTAATTTTCTTATTTTGTCGGAGAAGATTCTCAGTCATTTTGTGATAAACTTGATCAGTCTGTTGATGAGAATATCTTTGAAAACAAATATATCATTTTAAAATACACAACAACAATAACCAAATTAGTGTTGTAAAAAAGTTATGTATACACATAACTATTTTGTTTTGCTAATGTAGTGATTCAGGTTGTCTTATTAGACTGATCCAGTATTTTCATGTGTGCATATAAATTTTATGAAAAGTCTGCCTTTCAATGCTATTTGGTTGTATTAATCTGGGTACAGTTATAAAATGAACAGATTAAAGATAATTGTACATTGCTGTAACAATTAAGTAAAGAGATTTTTTCAGGTTTTCTGGAAGATAGATTTCCTGAAATTTTTTAATGTTTTCTTTCTACTGGTGTACATTTTTCACTTCATAACTTTTCCAATAAGAAAAGTATCTTTTTGCTATAAATAATTTTGGAAAACAATTTCATCATTAAAAAAAATAATTACTTGCCATTACTTAATTATTTCTTTTTCAGAAGTTGTGTTATTAATAAAATAATCTAAAATATAAACTTACCAATTTTTTTTAGTACAAATAAAAAAATTAATTGTTAACTTTGTGTATTAAAATTACTATATACATCTATAGATAATAAACACCTATGCAGGTGCTTGTTTTGTATGCATAAAATAAGTAACCTTCTGACAAGAAGAAAAACTCAAATATAGGTTTCTATTGGTTTGATGTACTGTATTATTTACTTAAAAATATTTTATTAATTTTTAATCTGTATGGTATTTATTTTATTTTATTTAATACTTCAAATTATTTTAAATGTTGACTTAAATAAACTCTTTTTCTTACCAACTTTTATTATTTCCGTCTGAAATTTGAATACAGAATGGGGAAATCTCTGTTTAATATTTATTACTATAAGAAAAAAAATCTTTACATAATGGTAATATCAGTGATTTAATAGAATGTAAAGAAAGATTTGTTACGCAGGACTGTGTCTATCATTCAAATATTGAAGAATGCTCACTAAAAATATTCAAATATCATCACATTGGTCAGTTTTTGCAGTGTAAATTTTTTTCTTACTTTTTCTGTAATATTTTGAAGTTAACTATCTTTCAATATGTATTCTTTCAAATGATATCAGTTAATTTGGTGATCAGTGTTCTTGCTTCTGAATCTGCTAGTTGTTCTGGGTTGAATTTTTTCTAAGAGTTGTCAGGTATTATTTCACCATCGTTTCATTCATTTAATCATCTTTGATAAAAAGTGTTAACTGGTTGCATGTAATAATATATTTGCTGATTATTTTTTTACAATTTATTTATTCCATCTGTCTGAATAATTAACATCTGTCAGGTTATCAATGTAATAAACTGGGAAAAGGTTTTTTACCTTAAAGAATCTTGGAGAAAAAATTTATCACTTGGATGCACATTATCCGTTCCTCATAAAAAAAAATCAGTAGTTATTTTTGGATGTAGAACATTTCACATCTGATGAATGACCATTGGTCTTCGTGTATTCAGTGATGTGAAAAAAAATTTGTGTACCTCATGATAACATGAGATTTAAGCCATGGCTTGCAGAACTATTGGTAGTAGGAAACTGGAATTAATGGCTTTTTCAAATAATGTTTTTTAAATATTGACACATATTAACTAGAATTTATCACAGATAAATTATTTTTAAATAGGTTTTAGTGCATTTTAAAAGAAATCAATTTGGAATGTAAAAAACAAAAATCATTCTACCAACATAAATATTAAAAATAAATACATGGAAAGTATTTACTTAATGTTTTATTCAAGAATTGTTTCACTTACCCAGAAATGTAGTGAAATATTTAAACTCAATAAAAATGAATTGCAGAAACTAAAACCTTATCACGTTTAGTGGTATACAACCTTAATACGGACATAGTATAAGCACACACATAATAACCTACTCTTCTCCCACCATTAAAATTAAAAATAATGTTATTATGGTAATGTTATGTGGTAAAAATATGTTATTACATTAATTAGAAATACCATGAAGTGCAAAACCTTAGACAAAAATATATATGGTTAAGAAAAATAGGTGATTTGTTCAAATATAAAAAAAATTCAAGACAGAAAAAAAGGTTATTCATTTAATAATGTTGTCATATTTTTAAATGAATTTATTAAAATCCATACTAATGTTATTAATTTTTTTTTTTTTTTAAATTATCAAACTAAAAAATGTAAAATGGATTAATGAAGTAATAAAGATTACAGATTAAAGAATGAAAATAAGTTTATTTCTCTTTGTAGATGGCATAAAAAGGAATATTTTAGTATTATTTTTATGCTATTTTTGTAAATGTACACCATAGGATATGTTAATATTTAAGTAGAATGTGGTATGCGGTACACAATGATAGTCATTTATTCTTTACACAATATTTCTGTTGTGAATTTTAATTGTTTTGTTAAAACAAATTTCTGTATTAAAAAATGCAAATACATGTGCAGCTGCAGTAAAATTAAATCCATAATGTGCTGAATCATGAACAGTGACATAAAATCATATGCAAAAGAAAAATACATGTGGTAGTAAAATAAAAAGTAATATTTAGTCTTGTTTTAGGTTTTTTTGAAAAATCAGTATATTTATGAAATATTTGTTATAAATATCTGATTTCATGATTTTCCTTTTTTAAAACAATAATAATAGAGTTCATTATGAGCTTTTACTTGTTGGCTTGTCCCCCCCCCCCCCCATTTGAAATTGATTTATGTAGTAGTTCTAGATTTTTTTGTACCCCTTTCAATGCCAATGAAAAATTATACTCACAAACTTCATGTCAAGAAAGTCATGCCAACAAAATTTTTTTTTTGTTTAATTTTTACTGGTTTTAACTCTTCAAAACAACTTTTTCTAAAATAATAATTATTTTTTGTCTTTTTTTGATAAGTATTTTACAAAAATAATTTTAAAGCATATGTAGTTATAGTAGTTTTAGAAAATTCTCTGCGGCTTAATATGATCATTGAGCCGAAAGGTATGTTTTTTTTTTCTAATTAAATGTTTTATTTATTGTTTTTACATTCTACATATGTTTCACAGCATGTCTAATAAATAAAATAGTCTATGCTGCATCTTTAACATGCCTGTTTTACAAGTATAATAAATTGACCATATCTTGTTTTATCCTTTTTTTTTTGAAAAATTGAAGTTTGTTACATGAAAGTGATTGATGCAATCTTTGCAAAATTACACTGGACTGAACTGTGAATGTCATAAGATTTATTTTATACTTGAAATAGCAGAAACTGTTTTTGTGTGTTGTCAGTGAATACTTTGCAGTGAAAGGGTTAATCTGCATTAAAAATTGAATCTAGAACCATAATTTTACTAGCCAGCTATACTATTCACTGATCATTTACTTATTACTTATTCATTAAAAGTCAGTATCAAGTTAATGAAGAAAGAAAACGTGTCATTGTAAAAATGATTTATAATAAAGAGGTCCTTTTATTTTTTCATCTTTTACAATATATAAATTCGTATGAATAATGTGTACTTTATAAGTTTTCTTCAAACCAAATTTTTACTGTAGTTTATCTTTTGGTGAATATAGTAATTTATTTATATTTAGTTTTAATAAGTTCATTTTTTAATAACTTACTTTGAAAAAAACTTATATTTGTTAAAGGAATGGAAACTGATTTGTAAAATTAGATAAAATGGATTTGGATAGAGTTTTACTGTGTAACATAATGTGTAGTGCTATAAAAGTTTTGAGAGTAATATGAACTGTCATATTCAGTATTATTTTCATTAATAAAGCAAACTGTACATTAATTTTTGTCAAATTATTATTGTTATTAATATAATTATAGTATTAATTATGTATGGTTTCTTTTTTATAAATTAATAATAGTATTAAGTGTAAATTCAGGCATTGACGTTCTTTTAACTGGTTTTAGAGGTTGGTCATACACTGTGTTTTATTGTATGGTGCAGTTGAAACAATATTGTGCAGTTAATTGGAGAAAAAAGTGATTTAACATGAGTTTTTAGACAAATTAATATTTTTTGTTAAAATCCAAAAAGATGTACTAGATAGTTAGAAAAGTCTATAATAGAATCCTAATTTATCTCTATAGATAATAATAATCAGAGTAGCAGCAGTTTATTTCCCAATTTTAAATACTACTGCTTCTTGCTGTGTAGAAACATGTACCATATTATGGCGCATACATGATTGATCTTAAGAAAGGGGTTAAAACTATTTCTATTGGTGATGTTCAGCAGAAATTGTGAATGATTTAAAAGATTAGTCTATGTATGTATATGCTAACAAAATTATCAGTTAAATTTGAAATTAATATTAAAATGTTTTAGTAACTGTGTTATAAGAAAACTTCATGACTAGCAGAAAAATTCTTCTAGATTCTGATTCTAGAAAAAACTTTTGTTTTATTAACATAACAAAATATAAAGAAATTATGTTAACCTTTTCTAAGTGCATATAATGCAATTTGTGTGGTAAATTTTTCTCACTAGACATATTAATATAAGCATTCAATCTTACTCAAAACACAGAATAGATTTTCATACTTCATATTAAAGTAATGTAATAATAATTACGTATTTCCAGCTACGGATATGCAAATACCTCCATTTTTTTATCCTGCTATTACCTACTTCCTTAAACGTCTTATTCCTTAAGTTCCTATCTCATCAGATAATACATGTACACTATTGCAATTTCTGCTGTCTTCTCCAGAGTGTCATCCATCTTTAAAATTAATAGTGAAGGTAATTCTTGGAACTGTTTTTTCTCTTATTTTTACATAACCAAATTTCATTCCACACAGTCCCTTTTTGCACTCCCCTTATTTTTATTACCTGCCATACATTTCCATTGGCCAAATCAGCATTTACCTTTTAATATCTAGTAAGGTATTAAATTTCACTCTCCGTTCTTTTATGAAGTTGTCTCATTACTAATATAAGATCAGCGATTGATCTTTTAATAATTTAATATTGCCATATAGTGGTGTTTATGATGTCATATACCATGATATAAATGAGATATTGGTAAAATACCAATGAATGTTTAATCCAAGAGAAATTCTGTTGCTGAGTAAATAGGATTTTTCAATCATAGAATCAACTAAAAGATCTTCATTTATTCTTTTTAAAATCTAATACTAAAATAAAATGGTATGGTTTTATAAACAGAGAGTCAATGGGTAAGAAAGATAATAAGATGGATCTAGTGTTCATAAGTTTCAGATAAACTTGCCAGTTTTGAATGAACGTCTAACAAATAATGTGATGTTATATATGCATATTGTAGATTTAGTAATCTGAGACAATAGAACTTGGTTATATTATTTCCAGATGTTATGTTCAGTTCATTGAATTCTAATCTATATCAACTGTTGAAATTTATTCTATCTATAGTTTGTACAATCTTTTATTTTATAATTTTAATAATAAAGTTAAAACAATGATTTTATATATTTCATATTATATGATATAAAAATATATGCCACATTTTTAAACAACCTTTGTTTCTAAAGACTTTAAACCTGATTTTCAGTTATGTTTTATAAAGTAATGAAAAAGTATTCTCAATAAGGCTATAAAAAAAAAAATTATAACAAGCTACTTGTACATGAAATTAAACAATTTTTTTTAGATGTGACATTATGGATTATAACCCAATCAATATTGCAAATATTCACTTGGAAAAGGTTAAAATAAAATAATTCATGGAATTATGCAAGTTGTCTGAATCTCTTAAGTTTGTTAGTTATGACATTGCAGTTATATTTCCTTAAATAAATAGTTTGTGTGTGGCGTCCTATACTGAAGGGTTTTTACTGAGAGTAATTTTGAAATTATGAGATTTTGTAATGACTGATTATTGTTAAGGTTTCATGTTCATAATTTTATCTTTTAAAATTTTGTTTTATTATATTTTTGTGTGATATTACATACAAATGCATCACACTCCATTTATACTTTGTTCTTTATTTTTACTTTTTTTATCAATATTTTTAGAAATTAAAATTTGAAAAAAAATTTTGGTTTTGTTCCTAGAAAATTATAATTGTTTACTGAGTTTTTAAGTATGCGTGAAATCTAATAAGGTGTTATCTGGTCTGTACTGTTTTTAAAAACTATTTGATTTTCATCTTGAAAGCAACATTTTTTTCATATACAGTGAAATGCTAATAATCCAGATTGAGCTTTGCAAGGCCGACTCTGGATAATTGGAAAGTTAATAAAGGTTTATCATAGCATTATAATGTTTAATAGCTATTAAAATTAATGAAAACATAAAAAGAAAGTATTACAAAATTAAAAGGATACTGAGAACATACGTACGATGAAATAAAAAACAGATACAACAATGTTACAAAAGAAGTACAATAGTAGAAATTTCATAATAATAGAAGCAGACTTTACAAAAATTATCTACAAGAAATTATAAGTTTACTACCATACTGTTTTATAGAAAATATCATTTACAGACTTATTAAACTTACAAAAAATGTATTGAAGAAAAATCGAGTTAAGTTACTGTATGTTATAAAAAATATTAGTACTTAAAAATGTAAAAATAACATTTTTTTTTTAAGACAGTCTATAGTCAAAACCTACCTTTAACCCAGTATTGGTCAACCTTATTTTAATTCTGCGAGCAGTCAGAGGAGAAATCTAACATTTCATAAGCTGTTGTTATTTGCCTTATAATGACTTTTATTTGGCAAATGACCTAATTATTAATTTTTCTTTGTTTGAATGTTGTTTCACTACAGTTTACCTAATTTTGTATTTTTAGTAATAAAATTAAAAATGGATTTATGTATTTTTTATATTGAGTTTTTTTTATGATTATGTATTTTAATTAGCAAATCTACACTTTTATATCTTCTACGCTCATTTCAAGTGCATTTCTCATCAAATCTAATGGCTCTTATTAGCCGGTGAAATCTTCTTTCTGGTATCACAGCTCTAAAATACTTGGGTGCTCTACTGTCATTTTTCCACATTTTAGCAGTGTTCTAATGGTTGGCTTTCTTCTCGCCTAACATGTAAAGGACTCCAAAAATTGCTAAGATTTCCGTGAAACTTGTAGGTTGGCAACCTAAGATTCCAGTAGAATAGTTAGCTTTCATTTCTACGAGTTGCTCATGTGTAAATTGGACAATCTTACTTTACTTATACTTTGGTCAGAAAAAAATATTTTCTAACAATAAAAAATCTGTGTACAATCTTTGGCAGGAGGTTTTACTCGCAAGAATTTTGTAACAATATTTTGTTTTTGTATTTTTTTTAACAGAAACTGATTTTTACACTTACCATTTACTAATTTCATCCTCTCCGATATACTACAGTCCAGATTGCGCTGGTCTTTTTATATGACCAGCGGCAGCCCCTGTTGGTGAAGAAAAACAAATGCCCGCTGTGTCATTATTTTCTTGTTCATTCTCATATTTGATTGTTCTGTATCAGAGTTATGACTTGAATGTTCAGATAAAGAATCACTTTCACTGACAGTTTCATTTTCATGCAGTCCAGCATTTTCTGATTCTATAATCAGGTTTCCTTGCCATAATAAATTTTATTCACATCACTGATACAAGCAGTTACACAAAACACAAATAATGAACCAGCACTAAGTAAATTATAAAAAATAAATAATTGAAAAAAAACACCTCAAAAAATATGAACACAATTCAGTCGACTGTGTAGAACAACTCTAACAGTAGGAGCAACATGATTGGTCAACTGTGTAGATTGCTACTAACTACACTGAGATGGTGGCCTCTGTGTCAGCTAACATTGATGCCTGCTGGTGAATCATCATGCAAATATGAAGACAAATAGTCATTTAGACATAGCTACGGTTTGAGGCTTGTCAGACGCAAAAATAAAAAAGTTTTCTCCAGAATAACGTTTTTCATTAGGCTAAATCTAACAGTTTGACCGATCGCGGGTTAAAATTTATTGTTTTAAAAAATATGTAATCTATACTTGCTTTATTGTTGATCTTTGTTTATGAGCGGCAAGAATTATATTAACCAGAGTCTGTGTAGAATAGCATTCTTTTTGTCACTCGTGTCTGTAGCAGTAGACGAACATTCATGAACTTTTTCATTTGTTGACTGGATGCAACACTACACTATAGTTCATGCTTGACCAAATAATGCGTTTCCATTAATCTTTTTAGAAGTTAATTTTGTAATTAGTTGGACACAGGCTAAATTTACATATGTTTTATGCTATATGAATTGCAAAAAGTCAGTTAAAGAACACTCATAACAAAGATCAATAAAAATACATTTCCTATTGAAGCAAAGCTCTATTGGAATAGAATTTTAGATTTTTTAAATATTGTATTAATTTTTTTTTAACTTGCCTAGTGCACATGTAAGCAGTTTGGATAGTTGGACATCCAGAAATTGGCATACTACTGTATGCAATTTTTTTTTTTGCTTCTTTAAACATACATGTACTAATGCTCTTAGTTGAGTGATACTGTTAACAAGAGTACAACAGATTAAACAGAAATTATTTTAAAAAGAAGTTGGTCAGTACTGTACAAAATTATTAGATAAGGTGTTTTTCCACCATTTAAATTTTTATTCATTTTACATGCCTTGAATTTTTTCACTCCATGTCAGTCTGAAAATACATCCCTGGTTCACCTCTGTGACTGTTCTAATGCTATTATTATTTTATGACTTTTAATAAATTTGTTTCGAAGGGGGAAATATAATCTTATATATATTTTATTATATTCCATTTCATTAAAATAATCGGTGTTAACAGTATTTTATTAACAAGGTATTAACAATGAAAATTTACATTTTGATTTTTTTTAAGCTTTATTCTTTAACAATGTTCATAAATTGTTTTTACACAATTTACATTAATGTATTTAATAATTATAATTCACTTTTATATTAATATTATTAATGTAGAGTTTTATAATTTATCCATTAAATTTTTTTCATTAATTTTCCAATTTCGATTTAATAAGCTGCACTTCATTAATGTCTGCCATATATATTAAAACAGTTTTAACTGACAATTAAGCTTTTAACTGATCTAACTTTGCATTAATTGCAAAAAAATCAATTCTTTACAAATTAATGATGGATTTTTTTTTTTTTAAATAAAGTTTATTTTTATTCAGTTGTCAACCTGAGAATAGATGAATATATATACATACATATATACAAATATTTAGTGGTTTTATTTTAATTAAATATGCTTTTTCTTTCTTGATGTTAAAATCTTATGGTGTCTTTTACTCCATTAAACCCTACACCAAATTTTTCATTGTCATTCACATTGTGTATTTTTTATGCATTAATACCCATTTTAATAATACTACCATCTTTTTATTTATAAATTATTTTTGTAGTAGTCTTGAAAATGGAAGGAACATCATTAGGTCATAGTCCAAAAAGTATGTGAAAAAGTAAAGTGATATGTTATTTGTGTCTGTATACACATTTCGATAGTTCTGTACTTATAATTCACCGTAAGAAGGATGATTTTATTTATATGCTGATCTGCTTTCTCTACATTCTAATTAAATAAGTATCATTCTGACCATATTCATCTGCTCTTCCTAGCCTACTTTCAATATATGTTTTAAGAGGCCAAAGTAGAATTATTTTGTTACTAAAGTACCTGTGAAGATTGATGTATGATTCATTTTATGAGTATGCAACCGATCTTTACTACCTTTTATTCTTGTTATTATAAATAATTTATTAAATATACATGCGTGACATTTTATTACTCATCGAACTTACAGTGCAGGAACTACGAAAGCAATAAACTTAGTGCACACTAATGAACCAGTTACGCTTTAATCATCACTGCATGACTTGAGTAGGTAGCTTATAAAGTACAAACAGTAAAAGTAATTTAATTAATTATTTATTTAGAATGAAAACTTTACTGAATTTTTATTCACTAGATATTTTTTTTATAAAGTGTAGTGGTATATATTAATTATGTAATAATATTATAACCAGTTAATTGAAAGTGGTTAATAATTAACAGGATTCTAAATATTTATTGATGAATTGAAACTGTACTTTTAAGATAATTTTCAGTCACTTTTTTCTGCTTATTTTTAAGAGTAAATGAAAATTATGAGAATAAAAATTAAATTTATATATTATTTTCTTTTTTGTTTATGTAAGGAAAGAAAATGTTTGATTTATTGTTATATTATTTTAGTGTAGGTTATATATATTTTTTGTAAACTGGTAATTCTTTATTGTATTATTTTTTTATACAGTAGTTACAGTATGAAACATTTTTTATTATTATTTACACTTTTTTTTTGTAACTGTTTTGCACTATTTTGTAGGAAATTACTAACGTATAACAACCATTATAGGATATTTGAGATATTTTAAATTTGCATAAGACATGCCCTAATATTAGCACCCCTGTTAAGTTTGTTAGATATCTTTTCAACCCTTCTATTTATTTACTCTTTTGTCTGATTGCTTTTATCTTGCAGAAGATTTTCCAGACTTGTATGGTTATCTAATTTTTTTTAGATTTTCTGTAGAATTATATTACTGTTAATATATATAATTTATTTGTAGAGTAGCATTTGGTGTTTTCATGTGATTCCCAATCAGTTATTTATTTGTTTATAAGAAAAAACCCAGATTAGGCATACTTCAGAAAAACAAAATTGGTTTCTGATTGCATTCTTCGCCAAGCCTAATTTATTATTACAAATCGGTATCTCACTAAATTTAGTTTACAGTTGGTCATACAAACAGTACCTTCATTCTATTTAGCTCAGGGATTTGCAGTGTAATGAACATAATTACTCCAAAAAAAGCATTTTTGACTGGGGTAAATAAAACAGTTTAATGTACTCCTTTTTATTATTAAACAGTGCCTTAAACATTCTAATTTTATGCGATCAAGGAATTTAATAAAGCTTGATATCTCATTCAAAAAATTGATTTTAAAGGATCAACAAAAAAAAATGAAATTGTAAAAAGAAACCATTAAATTTACAAATTTTTGTACATTCATCAGCTACAAAAATAATGAAATAATATTTCAGTCTAAATTTATGTATTGTCATAATGTAGTAATTTCTTTATTGCTATGTAGATCATGTAAAAAACAAAAATAATAAATCTCAAAATATTTTTATGATGTAATTTTTAAAATTCAGAATTAAATATTTTAATGAATAAAAGTAGTTATGGAGTGATTTTACTCCATAAGTAAAAAGAAAATTGATTCTTTACTGTTATGGCTCCGCTACTTCTTGAGCACAGTAATCAGTGGGGAAAAGCCACATCTTTTAATTCTCTTTGTTTTTAAATATTATAAAATATAATATTATTATTTAGGGTCCATAATAGAAACGTCCTAGAATTCTATTATTTTAGAAACATTTTATGTCTTATTCTTTCAAATCTGTCGCACATTAGTTGAGTGAAAGACATGTTCTATACCACAATTAAACCAAACTAATTCTGATTGTATGTTTGTATGTATTGTTATACCTCAATTTTTTTTGCACTTTATGTCATTACATTTCAACATTTTATTTGAATTTCTTAATTACTAGCAATCTTCAGCCAATTAGCTATTCGTATGAATATTAAATGATAATAATAGTCACTCAATTTGGGTGCTGTGACCTCCATGATAGAGTGGTAATGTTTCTTCTTTTCATCAGGAATGTTCTGGGCTCAAATCACAATAAGATTGGGAATTTTGTTCACATGCTGCAGAAATTCATTTTGTAAGAAAAAGGAATGTGGTAACTGTAAGTGAGCATTCACTTTTTTACCAGAAAGAGAATAAGTAAATTATATATTTTATGTCATTAATGAAACAGAATGCCACTAAATGAAATAAGTTGAAAAATTCTGCTTTTTCTCAATGATTATGTTTTAGAAGTGGTGGGATTTAAAGAAGACCCAAAAAAAACTTAAATTTTTATGTATATTTAAGTAAAATTTATTGAAGAAAATAGAAGATATACATGTGAGTAATGCAGTATGTGGCAGGCAAAAAAGTGTGTGGAACTCTTATTTGTATGAAAAGTTAAATTTAAATGAATCAGATAAATTTTTAATCCTTGTTACATATACTTTTTGCATTAAAGGTGAAAATTTTGAATAGTTAATTCATGATATTCAGTTTACAGTGTGGGACAAATTGATTATTTTTTTTAAACATGTCATCCTGTAGGAAAATGGAACTTTCTCATATAATCCAGTTAGACAATCTTGTTATATATATTCAAATGTTATGCATTGTTACATCTTGTTCAGAAAATGTAACATTTGTTTAAATTTATTTGATAGCAAGTTACATAAATACACATACAGAATGTTTATTGATTAAGTTAAACATAATTGTTATATTTTAATTGTATTAGTACTTTTCAGGAAATTCTGAGAAATATTTTGAGAAAATTTATGTTAAAAGTTTTTTTAAATATGTTATTATTATTAATAAATTATTTACAATTTATTTGTAAGTATTATAGTTAAAGAAATTGTTTTTATTAGTGTAAGACTGAATGATTTTGTGTCATTATTCATTGTGTATAGGATATAGTGAATTATGTACAGTTTACAAATATGTGTGGTCCTACATTCTTGCATTTTAAAAAAACCAGTGTTTTTTCAAGCACCTAGTTTACTTAAATGTTTTAGTGTTTGGTGAAAAGGTTTTTGTGTACTTTTATATCTTAGAGTGCCGAAACATTTCTGGTTTTCTATAGGAACTCATGATGGATGTAATTAGTCATAACTGGTGTAATTGGAACCAGAGGTATCAACAGTAATACGACAGCTAATTAAACCTTAATGTAAACTGTTAATTTACATATACATATACCGTAATGTTTGTCTCTATGTATGTACCAATGTTTGTTTAAATTTCATAACATTGATCTGAATTTTGTATTTTTACCCATGTATTTATAGAACTTTGGAAAGGTATAAATTTAAAATAATGTCATAATTAACTTAAGATTGTGATTTAAACCAATATTTTCACACTTTACTGTTTGTTTTTAATCATTTACTATTAATATATACTTTTTTAATCATGTACTGTGAAATATTGGTGCATAATACTTGCACATAAAATTTAAAAAGTAATCAGAATTTTAATTTATAAAAGTGTTTTAGATATACCAAATAGTAGAGATAAAAATTTCATGTTTCATTTTTTTTTATAATTACAAGGGCAGTTCAGAAAGTAATCTCTGTTTGGTTATAAATAAAAAACTGCATAGATAAAAATACTTTATTATATAAAACTTAAAACTACAGCTTTTAACTATTTTTCAACATAGTCACCAGCCATTCAAATTCAAGCATTTATCATAATGTTTCACTAATTTACAAATACCTTCATAAAATTCAGCTGCCTGGGTACCTAGCCAACCTTTCACAGCATTTTGAAGTGTATAATCATAATCAAACTTCTACAACGCAAGCAGCTATTTAATCAGCCTACTCTGAAACTTTGAAGAAACTTAGATGAGCCATTCAGAACAAATGTCTCGGTATGCAGTCACCCAGTGTTGTTTTTTTGCATGATAACACTCATCTTCACATTGCTCGAAGAACTCAAGAACTTATGAATCAATTCCAATGGGAGATTTTTGATCATCTCCCTTACAGCCCAAACTTGGCGCCAAGTGATTTTCATCTCTACTTACATGAAGAAATAGCTTGCATCATTTATATTTTTATTTATAACCGAACTGTTCTCTTATTTAATACAAAAAATACTGAAGTAATTTTTTTTAATTTGCTCCACTAAATTTATAGAATATTTTAATTGTCTATTATGAAAACGATAGTTATTTTCATTAAAAAAAAAGTTCATATGGAAAACCATATCTGATTTGTGGCCTTTTTCTTGTGAAAACTAATATATTTTAATCCCGGTTGACTACAACTTAACTTAAAATGTTAGCAGTGACATGTCCTACTTTCTTCACAATTTTTTTTTTATTTACTTGCTAAGAATATACTTAATGAAAAAAATTAATTGGATAAAAGTTGAAACTTTTTTTTAAATTCTGAACCTGGGAAGAAGTCATTCATTAAATTCATGCACCACACTAAAATAGTATGTATTACTATTATTTTATTAATATTTCTATGTTAATATACAAATTTGTTTAAAAATTAATAATTATCTCCTTACTTTTTTTAAAGAAAACTGCTAAGATTATGAAAAAGAATGCCAGTATTTGCTAATATTTATCCAATTTAAAATTGCATACAGTTTTGTAAAAATAATCTTTGCTGATCTATAGAAACCAATGTATTTAATTTGATCTCGGATTATTTCCATAAATTTCATCTTTTCTGAAAATATTCTAATTTTCAAAGTGCCACAACCTCAAATGTTACAGATTTTGTATGGGATGATAGTCTGTGACATGTTCACTGAATACTATAAATAATACTAATTAAGTTCTTCAGGAATGAACAATTTTTAAAATTAGTAGCCTTTTTTTGTTTACAACAAACCAAGTAATACCATTATATAAGTGAAAAATAAAAATACTTACACAAAGAATGTTTTGGTTTTTTTAATTATTGTAATTCTGTTGGTTGAAATATAATTGGTTCTTTAGTTTAAAGTTTTTTTTTTTTTTCAAAAATGTAAATGTGAGTGACCATCTTTCGGAACATACACTTAGTTTGGTTATGAATCACCTTTTGCTTTCTTCAAACTATACATAAATTGGTAATTCCAAAAGGGTACTCAACTCAGAGAATTGAAGAGAATAAAATGCTGTATTTAATATTCTTTGATAATTTTTATTTGATTTTAAAACAAAATCATTTTATAATTGTTGAAAGTATACACGACCTATTGATAAGCTTTCGCTCTTAAATTAAATTTGTAAATACATTTCAGGGTACCTCCTGTAGTCTTCTCAATTTCACTTTTCATGTTAATTTTCAATTCTTTAGTTGTAAGAGGATAACTATTTTTTTTGATGGGAGAAAGTTTCAACATTAAATTAAATATTATTTACAATCTATCAGTTAGTAAATGACAGAATTCACCTGTAGTAATGATTTCTTTATATATATATATATATATATATATATATGTGTGTGTGTGTGTGTGTGTGTGTGTGTGTGTGTGTATGTGTTTTGGACTTGAGACAACTGATTTTGAGTGTAATGTTATTCAGAAAACTATCTCTATAAAAATAATTAACTCGGTAATTTTCTTATATTATCCTTTTAAATCCTTTTTTCATCCGCTTAAATTGTTAACACTCAGGACAACTAGAAGATTGAGTGATTTACTTCCCTCCATTGTTCATGAAAGCAGCTTTTGATAATAATCTATGATTTATTCAGCATAAATATATTTTTAAATTATTGTGTATCTACATGTAAAAATTCATTAATATTCTGAAGTATTAAGATAAAAAACATTTTTCTCTAACAAAAGATATTATATAGGAAAAGTAATGTTTTATAAAAGGAATCCTTAAATGTTAGATTTTTTTAAATACTTCTAGAACTTTCATTTTTTAAGTGTTAATTTTAGTTAAGCAGAGATATTAATTTGTTGAGTATTATAAAAAAGATTATTCATTCCTGGTAGAAATTGAATGTTTTATCGACTATTTTCTAATTATTTTTGTATACTTTGACATTTTATGTACTTTTTTATATTTATTCTAGAATTAGAATTTTTTTTATAAAAGTAAGAAGAGTATTTATATCCCATATCTTTCTCATACAAAAATTTCCTTGTCTCTAACTTTAATTCAATTTATTTTTCTAACATTTGTGATGTTGACTTGATTTTTTAATTAAAGGTGGTGGTAATTAATTAGGTACAATTTAGATTAGATTTTTTAAGTATGATTTAGATTATTACATTTTATTTAGAAACATTTTAATGTTTTCTAGAATATTTTAATTCCAGTTTAGATATAAATGATCTAAATTACCACTAGTGATGTGGATGGTGTGTAGCTTGTAAAAAAAAAACTTTGCTAAATGAAATTTTTTACATAGGTTGCAGTTGAAATGACAAAAAACCATAAAAAATTTGAAAAAATTACTGTTTTTTAAGATTTTATCTAGAGATTATGAATCTTGATGTAGTGGCATATAAACTGTTTTTTTTTTGTTTTTAATCTTTCTTTAGTTTATACTTGAATATTTTTACCATCAAAAAAAATTTGCATTGTCTGTACAACTTGTACTTTAAATAATTTTACTGACTATTTTCCTATGCTTAATTTCTTTTTGTTATATATTCCCAATTTTCATTTTGATTTACTTCTATTGAGTTTGCTGCATTTTTCAATTCTAAACTTGGATAAATACCTCCCTGTTTATAACAATTATATGAGATCAACTATACAAATTATTTAACTATCAGCAGATTTGTTATATATCAAACAAAATCTGAAATAACATGTATGATAAATGTTATGAAAACTATTTTTGATAAAGAAACAGATCTGTCAATTAAATTTTTTGAGGAGCCACCAGTTTCCTGGTGCATCATACGATTTGTTTTTTTACATTCCTGTAATCGTACTTTTGAACCTCTGAAAGTTTCCTGGACCAAAAGGGTCTGACTTAGCCCTTATATTCTTTTTGAGTGATTTTGGTTTGAATAAATTTCTTCTGTTATAACGATACATTTAGCACTTGATATGCAATAATCTATTGCATTAATAAATTTTGTAGTTAAATAAAATTAATTTGTAAAATAATTTTGTAGTTAAATAAATTTTGTATGTTTTTGTAGTTAAAACATAAAAATTAAAATTTTTGCTAAACTTATGTTTATTCTTTTTGGAAAAAAATGTTCATACAAAATTACATAGATCACAAATTAACATACTGTTTTAACTATGGTTTAATGATTTATTGAAAAAAATAATCCAGACTGTTAATTTTTTGGCCCTTTATTTTTACTATTGGTAAATATTCTTTCCTTTTTAACAAGTTAAACCAGGAAGAACTGCTCATTATGAATGATTAACATTGATAAAAAAAAACTAAACTTTCTATGTAATGTTCCAGATATTTTCTAAATGGTAATATATTTACTTCACCAGCAATGTTCCAAGTGATGATTTTATTTATAAAATTTTACATATGATAAAAATCATAATGAAAAAATAAAAATAAAGTTTAATGATATTCATTTTTAATTTATGTAAACATTTATGATGTAAAAATGAAAATTGACATCCCTATAAAATGATAATATTTTCTATAAAGAAGGGTCACCATGAATCAAAATCATTAATTTCATGACATTAACAAAGTGTGTATTAATCACAGCATCTCAAAAATACATGAAGTAACTTCAGTGCCTGTACTAAATAAATAGATAAAAATTTTAAATATCTCATTTTACCATCTTGCAACTTTCTTTTTTTCTATATAAGATGTTTCAGGAATAAAATCTCATTGTTGTGTAAATATACCTAATATATTAGAATGCTTTATTGAGGAAAAAATTGCTAATGTGTAATTAATGGTGAGATAGTTATGATTCACACTGTTTGGTAATTGATATCAACTGAATATAAAATGTTTGTATTTGTAATATCTCTATCCATATTCCTGGTATACCTGCAAATAATTGTTCTGTACAGTTTAATGCTCTGTATCCTCAGCGGTTAAGAACCTGTTTTTTCTGATTTTTTTTTTAGTCTTTTGCATTTTTAATTGATATAGTCTTATATTGACTGAATCAAATTTTCACAGAACTATGATTATTATGTATGAATTGAGCACATATTTGATTTTGTATTAATGTTGTAAGCAACTGTTCTGAAGTTGGTCAGCGTATCTAATTACATTTTGATTTGACATTTAGAATTTACTACATTTTATCTTAAATTTTTGACACAATTTTCCATAGGTTTTTTGTTCTTGTTTTTAATATATTTTGTAAATTGTGAATGGTATTTAAAAAAAAAACAGTTACCTTACAGCATTCCAACATATGTTAAACATTTTAGAGAGTCCTTCTCTAAGATAAAAAATTGGAAGGTTTTGATATAAGAATAAATTATAAACTGTTAAATTTATGTTTAAAAATTAGTTCCTATAGATCAGCAAATTTTAATTAATATTGGGTGCAGTTTCTTAAGTGCATCTTGATAATTTTTAAGTGGTTAATTCTGCAGTAGCTAATGTTACTTTTAAAATAATACATCATAACAAATCCCCAAAAGTTATTGAAGTTATACATGACAATTTCCCACCTGCAAATACAAACTAATTTTAAAAATGCAGATATGAGATTACTCAATAAAAGTTTGATGTATATTCACGTATATTAGCAATTTTTGAAGTATAAAAACATTTTAAAATTATAACAGATCTTATTGAATTTAATTTATTAATAAAAATGAAAATAATTAAATCTATCAACTCATGAATTGGAATCGTAATTATACAGATTACTTACTGTAATTTTTAATAAAAATATGATTTTTTAAGTTTTTGTTCTACGTGGAATTTATAACTGACATCAAACCAATGCAAATTCAAGTGTATTCAAAAAACTTGTTTTTGGAAGTAACAGTTCAGTACATGTTTATAATAGGTTTGCTAGAGCAGGAAAATGTTAATTAAAATCTTATCACTAATGTTGATTAGTAGACAGAATGAGGAATCTATAACTTAAAAATTTGATTAGTGGAGTTAGATTTCAGTGTACCAATATTCCACAGTGAAAGAAAATATTTCTGTATGCATCAATTCACAGATACATTATTACCTTGTTTTTTCTAAAGCTTACAAAAACTACTCAAAGATTTTAAAAGGGCAGATGCCGTGCAATTTTGTTCATACTTTTACAGTTACGATTTTTTTTAAACAACTTTATGTCTAAGTAACACTCCATTTATGGTTAAGAATCTCAAAGATATTTTATTCCTATGGAGAACATTCTGTAATTTTTATTGTGCAAAATTTATTCATTGCGTTCTTTTGTCATTTATCTCTCCATACTTAAAAACCCAATTCCCTTAAACCTTATAAAACTACTGCATCAGTGGAAGTTATTCTGATAGCTTGATCATCCTCTCCTTTTTTGCTTTTATTATTTATTTTGCTAAGAAATTGGTGTTTATTTATATACCCAAAGTTTGTGTTCATTTTTCTTACACGTCTGTATTTAGATAAAACTGTAAGGTTGAATTTAAATTAATAATTAACAAATAAATCTTTGTTTATCGTTATATCTTAAGTTAATTAATATAACCTATTTAAATGGAAATTAGTCTATTTTCTTGTTTTTAATTTTATATATTTTTAGTAAATGTATTTGTTTTTCTTATTCTATCAGAAATTAAAGTTTATGTTTAATTTTTTAAACAATTACATTTTTTTATATAGTATTAATTATTCCATGCTTGTAACATTCATTGCATTTCTAGATATTTTCACACTTGTACAATCCAAGTTGACCTTGATTTATTTACGATAATCTTGATAATTTTCCATTTTTCACAATAAGAAATATAAATTCCCATCTCAAGATCAATAGAGGAGGTCTTGCTTCATGAATGATGATGAAAACTGTTTTCATTATTATTTAATTATTACATCTTAAAACAATTCTGCCGAGTTCTTACTTTGTTGTCACTGATATCTGAACTAATGTATCGTACTCCCATTCATTCATCTTGGTCAGTTACTGATATTTTCTATACAATCATTTGATATAATATAACATTATAATAAGAAACAAACACTTTACAGAAAATTTACTCAGAAAACTTATACTAAATATAATACCAAACAGTAGTATATTTTGTAAACCAAGATTTACTCAGTGTATCATTAAACCTGTTAGTGTATAGTGCTGACTTCATCTGGATTTAGTCATCAGTAATCTCATTAAGAAAAGTTTTGGTTGACAAAAACTCTGTTTATTCAAGACTGTGATGAAGTGATTATAACTACTTGATTAAGAGATTCAGCTTTAGTTGAAATGCATATCGGCCTTTAGGTTCAATGTACTGCACTGGCCACAAGACTTCCTGAGTCATCAGCTTGAGTACAGCCATTTCTCCCCCCCCCCCACCATACAAGACAAACCAAGATGCAGTGTCTCAAGTTCTGACATCCTCAGTATGGCATAGTAGGACAACTTGTACCCACAGAATTGATAATGGAGAAGGAATTGAGGATAAAGAAAAAGGTTGGGTAATGAGATTCTAGAATTTGTTTTCAGAGAAAATACAGTTAAAGATGATAACTACCTTATCCAGAAGAAGCAATAGTTGCCCATCCAGCCTTCAACCCTGTGGGAGATCAAAGTCCATTTTTACCCACATAGTTGAGCAGCACGTTACTGATCATCAATTTTGCATTGATCAGATTAGATATATAGGTTCAGGTTTTCATCCCTGGAATTGTGTGGTATAAAATGCGACATACTGCAGTAGTCAGGCCATTTTTTTTTTCAAAATTGTTTTGCATTCAGGGGGTAGAAAAAAAAATAGTTTCAATGTATCCCCTATTCTGTGCTTCCTTTAGTGAACAAAATCTTTTCTGTTGATCTTTGTGTTTGTACACTTGCAACAAAAGTGAAGCTGATTTTATTGTTTTTATTTTTTGAGGGTTATTTATTTTAACTTAAAAATATATGGTCTGCTTTATGGTATAATAAAATAATCATTGCCTACCTTCATTTTAGATTTAAATTTTTTTTTAATTGTTAATGATATTTTAAAGAAAAATTTAAAAGGCAAAATGAAACAAAATAAAATTTGTAACAGTTTTATTTTATGATCCTTTTTTAATTTTTGAACAAGGTTCACATCCCCTCTCCTTTTGTCCTAATATCTTTTTTTTTGTTTTCTGGTTCAGGATGCATTTTAACCAAAAGATTATATTATATTTTTAATTTATTTATATTGGTCGTATGAAATTAATTATTATTTGTCTTTTAAAATTATTTTTGTGAGAATAGTATTTATTATTTTTATGAGGAGGTACTGGTAGTACAGCTATCCCCCTGGATTTTGCCTCTAGTATAGTAAATAATTAAGAAGTATGGAATTTGTGTATGAAATTAAGACAGTATATTATACTTGTACTCACATCATGGTTCGGGTAATTATTGATTTAATTATAAGTTTGATTTGATTCTTCTTTTTTTGTATTTGTTATAGTTAGCACATGCTGTTATATTACTATTATACAGCTATTATTTTTTTTCATATGCATTTGTGTAGAATGTAGTTTGTTTTAAGTTAGTAGATTAGAGCACATATTTTTTGTTATAATAATCACTTTTACATTTTATTTATTATTATTGCATATGTTACTATTATTATGATTGTAATGCTTAATGTTTATGTACTAGTGCGTAGTTGTATAATTAAGGAAAAAAAATTAATTATTATATATATATATATATGATGAGAAGAATCCTGGTACTGCTATATAAATGTTTGTGTAATATAGTAACCTAGTTAAAATATATTGAAATTGTCTTAATAATATTTATTTTTTCATTTAATTTTACCATACCTTTTTTAAAATACTGAGCATGATCAGATCATAAAATTTTACACACTGTTGTAAAATATATTCATGATTAAATTAAATCAACACTCAAAACACATACATCTTAAAGTGTATATGGTAAAATGTAGTAAGTGTAGTTTATTCTTGAAATGCAACAGAACGCAAGGATAGTGGGAGTTTATTATCTCCCTACTAATCGCAAAGCCTGGACAAATGTCCCTTGGTGCTGTGTTTTTTGTTTATCGGCGGGTCATTATTTATTTAGTGGTGGCTGTAGATTTTTGTGTTTATTTATGGACAGAGTTGGTATTTGCTTTCCAGTCCTTTAGACCAATGTGAAATAATTGACTGGGGCTGATCATGGGAGACTAGACATGTATGAGCTTTGTACTCCTGGCATGATTACCCTGAAGTCCTTTTAATGCTAGCACTTTTTGGCCTAACAGGAGTATGCCTTCCAGGGGCCCTAATGTTTGGAGGAAGTAATGCGCTCCTCTTTCCAGAGGGAGTCGCATATGCTGGCTGGGGCCATAATTGTAAGAATTTAGTTTATTCTTACCTAATTGCAGTAGTACTGTACAATTACTGAAATTCACTGTCAGTTTTAAAATACTACAATTTTTTTAATAATAAACCATATCGCATGTAAGATCTCTTGATGTTGATCATAATTAAATAAATGTACATTTCAACAAGAAATTCATTATGTTTGATTTTATATCTATATTTCTATTAATTTAATCAGACAATATTAATAATACAGTGGAGAAGATTTTAATAAAACGTATGTCTACAGCAAGCATGATTTAGCTGAGAACTTTGAATAACATTGAAAGAATTTATCAGAATAAGATATTAAAGTAATACAAGTGAATTTCTACTGATATCAATTAAAATGATATTAGATTGGTCATATAAAGAGAAATTTATGAAAATAAATATGCAAACATCTCGCTTATTAGTCAGTCTTGTAATTATTAAATAAAGCTCTGTTCCATGATTAGATATTTTATTTGATTCACTTTTATTCATTACTAGGTTCAAGTCAGTAATTTTTAAGTTGATAAGTAAAGTTTTTTTATTATATTTGATGTGGCTGAAGTCATCTAACCAAACTCCTCCATGTTTGGAAAAATTACAAAAAAATGAAGTGTGAGGCTTGTATTTGTACGCAGTATTACTCTTTAAGATCTGTGATGTCACAAGTACACACTTATAATGTGTTTACTGTACACGCTGCTTAATTCTTGGTAGAATGTACTGCAATATCATAATAACACTTTTAATTTGATTATTTAAAAAAACAATATTTTTCTAAAACAAAATAATACTATAACGATATCTTATGAGTGAATGGATATTTATTTTCTAAGCAACAGTTTGTCAGGAATAAATTAGTATATCCATAAGTTGGACCAATTATCCATTATATTTATCAGTTTCACTACAAAGATTAAACTTTGAATATATTTCAGATGCATTTATTTTTATTGCAATTTTATGCTTGTCTATAAAATATAAGCTTGTTGTCTAATCAGATTTGTGAAAATGCCAAGCTGACCAGATTTGCATTCTGAGCCATCCAAATTAAAGGTGGAGATTGGTTTCCTCAGTAATATTTTCTTAATAAAACCTGAAAATTTATTCTTAAATATGAATAGCCTCTTTTCTAGAAACTTAATTAAAACATTTTAATCAAAACCTAATATATTTTAGAATATTCCAAAAATCAGTGATACTTAGAAACATTTGTTTTATTGTGAATTTTACCATATCTTACGCAAATGCTTGCATGTTAAAAAGAGAGCATGTTTACAGAAATATTAACCTAATTATGAATTAAAGAAAAGTATTTCTCAATGTATATTGCTTTATCAATGACTGTTTTACACAAAAAAAGAATGGATTAAAATGCTTGTCAATGTCTTACATTAACAGTAGCTGGTTTCAAAGAGTGAGGGAATGAAAGTTTGATTAGTGTTCAGTCACAGGTGGCCTAATGGAGGCAAGAATATTTATTTACTAAATTCTAGAACAATAAAACTTGCAAGTGATGTGTGAAACTATTTTTTGTAAATTTTACTGTTATCCGATTACCATATTTCACACAGTATGCACCAGTAGTAAGGTTTTTAAATGGTAATATGGGATTTATTTGTGACTTAACATTGCTTGTTAATATTAGAAAGATGGGGTAGGAATCAACCCTCAGTAACATGGTGACCTTCATAAGGAAAGACACCTGCTGGAGGTGACGTTTTTGGGCTTTCAAATTAGGCCAAATATGTAGGCACAATCCTGGACAGAAAGCTTAAATGTAAAAACCTCAATAGAATTCATAGTGTATGAGAGATGCTAATTTATAAATGAAGTAGGCCTCTGAGATACCTTGACTTAGATACACTGTGCTGGGATCGTTGAAGAAGGTACTGTTTTTCATTTATGGATACGGATTATCTTAGTTTAAATATTCACTAATTTTTTTTAAAATGATACCACACCCCTCATTCAAGTCATTGCTTACAAATATATAAAAAAATCAGGTGGTTTAAGAGTTTGATAAGTAGATTTCCATGTAGATCTGCCAAATTTTTACCACAATAAATTCGTAATCGATGTAATAAACAAAATTTGGACATCAAAGAGTTAAAAAATTTAATGAGAGCATGGAATTTGTAAGGTAAAATCTATAAGATGAGATAAATTTAAGAATAAATAAGAGAAGGTTCGTAATACATATTTTGAGAAAATATTTGGGTAAATATACACTAGTTTTATGTAACATATAATAATAAGATAAGAACTCCGATGTGGATTTTCGCGAGCAGTAGTACAGTTGTAATTTGAAATTACAACTAATTACTGCCTAGACCATATTTAATTATTACATATAACATATTACCCTTAATCCGAGTATAATGGTTATATGTTAAAACCGGTCGATAAAAATAAAGCACCGCATAAAGTATTATTATTGCTAAAGAAAAAATCAAGAAAACTTATTAGTGTCTGGAATAGTGTGTAATTCTCTCGCTAGAGAGACCGTGGTGTCAGAGTTAGCGTTAAGACTGTAATTAATTATAAGTTTAGTGTCAGTAAACTGATGTTAGAACTAATTAATTCCCAACACAAAGCTATTTGAAACACGATTTTTTATTGTGAAAGGTGAAAAATGGTTGGAAGCCGTTTGGAAAGAATAGGGACCATTTTTACCCGGTGAGAATAATAGTAATCATAACCTCTAACAACTTTTCAAGGATCGTATTTTATTATTACATTTGTAATGTTTTAATTTAGGATTTGTATTAGAAAATCCTTATTGTGGTGTTACATATTAAAGTAATTATTAAGTAATAAGTTATAATTACTGTTGATCTAGTATGATCAACATGGAAAAATAGAGGTTTTAAATGTTCTTTCAAAAGATATTTTTTTAAAAACCCAATGCAACTTCCTAACTTATTAATGATTGCAACAAAACTGTCTTATAGTTCGTAAAAGATCAGGAAGCATATTTATTCTTTATATATTACAACCTATCAAATCATAAAAATAAGGAAGAAATTATTTTTGAAGAGTAATAATGAACACTTCATTAATAATCATCAGAAATAGTTTCAAATTAGAGGCATACATTATTTTTACAAAATTTTCTGGTTTAAAAAACCAAACTAGAGTATTTTTGTTCGTTAGGATTTTGCAGAGTTAAAAATAGCTGGAGTTTATTGTAAGCTCTGCAAATTATGAAGAAGTTTAACAGCAACATTGTTACCATGTATTATCAGTTTTGAGTTGCATGAAAGGAGAATTAAGATATTAAACATAATATATAATATAATAAACATTAAAATATTAAGTGAAAGTAAATTTTGTTTTATATTGGCCCATCTCCTTTAATTTTCACCCAAAATTTAGTTGCATAGTTGGATTTATTTCTCTTCAATACTTGAGCTAACTTTTCCCCTATTACCTCTTTTCTAGTTGTTATTTTTTCAGATTCCATTTGTTTCTTTTTACTGTTTTGACCCTTAAATACACTTTTACTTCTGCAACCACCGGTATATGATTGTTATTTTTGTGAGCTTCTGATAAGCCACATGCCTTTTAAGGCTCATTATGCACTAGAGCAGTCAGTTGTCTGCAACCAAGTTGGCAGTTGTCTGAGTAGGAGATAAATTCAGCAACTCACAGTTTGTTAATATTGCCTACACCAGTCAGCAAAATGGTTATCAAGCAAGTAGCTTTAGTTATTAACAAATGTTTAAAAAACAAAAAGAAAAAATACCGAATGCATCCTTTATTGGAAGAACATCAGGTAAAATGAATTGTTTAGAATAATTCTTTTATATCCAATTCAATATAAACAAATTTTTTAATTTTGTTATAAAATCATTGTTAAATTACACTGGATCTTTACTGTTGAATGGCAACATTTGCATTTTTGTTGGGAGCGGTGTAAACTTGTCTCTGTTAGGGATGGAATGACATAGCCACATGATGTGTCATTACTGCCACCACATGCTGTAATTAATTTATTTAAAATATTTCATTCCTTAAAATTCATTCATGCAAGTTGAAGCCTTCATTCATTGTTGTCATTATTTTTATAAAAACATAATCTTTATTTGTTAAAATGAATTTACTGCAATTGATCGCTCACATTCACAAAACGACTATTCAGTTCTTGCAAAACAAAGATGTTCTGCACAATCCGCATTTATTTGCTAATGGGCGAGAAATGAAATTATGCACTTGAGGTAAAGAGCATTGGATTTATTCCAGAAAAGACTGTCTTGAGTCTAAACAATTAAGACGTGGCTCATCAAATCATGGTTAGATTTTCAAGCTGTCATTGTTTACTACTGGAGTAAAGAATACTTCAGTCAAATTCTGTAGAGAAAAACTGGGAATGAACCGTATCACATGCATTGACTGGAACAGTTATACGTGTGAGGTATATGAAGACAGTTTACTGAATAAGCCATTGGTGATTGGTGGACCTAATATAATATGCACGTTGAAATTGCCAAAACTTGCTTCACAGAAAGTATAGTAGAGGAAAAGTATTGCCTCATCAATGGATGTTCAGTGGAATTTTCTGAGAAGCAAAAAATTGTTTTCTTGTACCAGTGCCAGACAGATCTGTAGAAGCTTTGTTACCAATCATCTGATAACACATCACACCAGGGATTATTGTTTTGTCAGATAAACGGGCAGCGTATGGTTCTCTCCAGCAGCATTGCGTACACACCAGACAGTGAATCACACATTGCATTTTGTTGATCTGCTAACCCAACCCCATACTTAAACAGTTTAAAGTATGGGAGTGAAGACCAAAAATCTGAACAAGAAACATTAGGGTACAAGCCGATCAATGATAAGATTCATACTCGGTTGAATATATGTGGTAGTGGTATGAAAATGAAATTTATTTAAAAAAATTCTTTAATGTATTGTGTAATTTATACCACCAGAATAAATTATCCTTCATATTTTGTATTCTACATTGTTATTATTGTTCTGTGTTACAGGCCTATGATATTCTTAGTTCCTCAATTTATTTTTTTTGTGTTTATTTTGTATAGTGTTCTTTGATTATTATTGTATAGTATATGTTTATTATTAAATAAAGTTAAAAATACCCATTTGTAAAAAAAAAAATAAAATAATTCATTCAAATACAGAATCATTATTGCTCTGACAATAAATTGGTTCCGCCAAATCGTGGCCAGTGAGCTAGTCATTGCGGTGTTGCTGGCAATATGCAGCAATGATGTGATTCCAGCCTATAACGTGGCGCATTTATACTATTTTGTCAACAAAAACACCAGTGCTACCATGTAACAGAAGAAGTCCAATACATTCAGATCATCAGTAAGTGAATCAAGTGGTTGCATCAATAAATGTTACAACCAGCTGATCACTCATGTATTATTGGTTGCTGCAACCGAGTGCATGTGTACTCATATTAACCTTTGAGTTTAATGATTGCTGTCACCGTCCTTGTTAGCCACTGATTGCCAAGTTGCTTATTATGTAACAATCCTTAATAACATTTCTAAATCTTCCTACTGTAGTTATATAGTCTGATATTTCTTGGTGAAAGAATATTAACTGATGTAAAGATGGACTATGCATCTTCCAATGCATTGTGCCTACTTTCATGGCTTTTAAACAAAGTATTTGTTATGAAAATCCTATTTTTGTTACAGAATTCATTAAACCTTTCTCTTTCATTCCAGATGCCCAATCCATACTTTCCTACTATGTGGTCTTCCCTTCCTTCTGTACTGCTGCATTCCCAACCTCCATTATTATTGTAAAACTACCAACACCCTCCTCTTCTGTGTCTGTACCTATCTTCAATCATACCCATTCCCGTCTTTCATTTATCCATTTTGGTTATTCTAATTTCTCTTCTTAAATTTTCTTACTTAGTAGCTTTCAAAAGTGTCCTGACATTTCATGCTCCTCATGAAGCATTATTCACATTTATTTAAATTTAAATTAGCTCCTATAAAAGTAATTTTAATTCCATCAATAATTTGCTAGCCTAGCAATAGATAATCAATTTTTCATATACCAGACAAATCAGGATTTCTTTGTTCAAAAATTTAAAACTTGGTTATGTGGATAGTATTCACTGTAAAAGCATGTTTGTATATGAGCCTTGTTTAGTGTATTAAAAAAGTAACTATACACTTCTTGTTATGCACTATTACAACATTATGTAACATCAATTTTCTGTCCACGCGTTCTTGTTTTCAAAGACTTTCACAAGTTGTTCATATGGAATGTTCTTGGTGAAATCATAAATAGTAGTTTGATGAAGTTCCTAGGCTGTAGGTTTTCCTCAATAAACATCACTTTTTGTATAACCCCAGAAGTAAAATTCTATGGCTTAAGTCTGGAGAACAAGCGCTTAAAAATGACTCTTATCTGAGAAAATTCCTTTAGTAACTTAATGGACTACCTGGCTGTATGCATCATCTTTTTGACTCCAAGTATTATTAATTTCATACTCATTTAGCTCTTCCATGAAACTGAATGATTTCACAATAATGAGCCGAATTTATTCTTTCTGTGAAGAATATTGGGCTGATTATTCTTCTGCTGGTTGCATTCCATACCCGCAATCTTGTGATCATATTGTCGCATGTTTCACAGTTCGATCAGGATATTAAGAGGTTCACAATTTAGAATGTTTATTTAATAACAGTTTATTGGTTTAAAATGTTCATAATTACAACCAGACAAACTAATAATAATAACAATGGTGATAAATACAATAATGATAATAATAATAAGTGACAATAATAAAAAATAGTAAATACATAAATATTAATGTAGTAATTACAACCACAATAATAATCAGGCTAACAGTACGAATATTAGTAGTAATTTTTTTTTTTGTCTTCAGTCATTTGACTGGTTTGATGCAGCTCTCCAAGATTCCCTATCTAGTGCTAGTCGTTTCATTTCAGTATACCCTCTACATCCTACATCCCTAACAATTTGTTTTACATATTCCAAACGTGGCCTGCCTACACAATTTTTCCCTTCTACCTGTCCTTCCAATATTAAAGCGACTATTCCAGGATGCCTTAGTATGTGGTCTATAAGTCTGTCTCTTCTTTTAACTATATTTTTCCAAATGCTTCTTTCTTCTTCTATTTGCCGCAACACCTCTTCATTTGACACTTTATCCACCCATCTGATTTTTAACATTCTCCTATAGCACCACATTTCAGAAGCTTCTAATCTTTTCTTCTCAGATACTACGATTGTCCAAGTTTCACTTCCATACAAAGTGACGCACCAAACATATACTTTCAAAAATCTTTTCCTGACATTTAAATTAATTTTTGATGTAAACAAATTATATTTCTTACTGAAGGCTCGTTTAGCTTGTGCTATTCGGCATTTTATGTCGCTCCTGCTTCGTCCATCTTTAGTAATTCTACTTCCCAAATAACAAAATTCTTCTACCTCCATAATATTTTCTCCTCCTATTTTCACATTCAGTGGTCCATCTTTGTTATTTCTACTACATTTCATTACTTCTGTTTTGTTCTTGTTTATTTTCATGCGATAGTTCTTGCGTAGGACTTCATCTATGCCGTTCATTGTTTCTTCTAAATCCTTTTTACTCTCGTCTAGAATTACTATATCATCAGCAAATCGTAGCATCTTTATCTTTTCACCTTGTACTGTTACTCCGAATCTAAATTGTTCTTTAACATCATTAACTGCTAGTTCCATGTAAAGATTAAAAAGTAACGGAGATAGGGAACATCCTTGTCGGACTCCCTTTCTTATTAGGGCTTCTTTCTTATGTTCTTCAATTGTTACTGTTGCTGTTTGGTTCCTGTACATGTTAGCAATTGTTCTTCTATCTCTGTATTTGAACCCTAATTTTTAAAAATGCTGAACATTTTATTCCAGTCTACGTTATCGAATGCCTTTTCTAGGTCTATAAACGTCAAGTATATTGGTTTGTTTTTCTTTAATCCTCCTTCTACTATTAATCTGAAGCCTAAAATTGCTTCCCTTGTCCCTATACTTTTCCTGAAACCAAATTGGTCTTCTCCTAACACTTCCTCCACTCTCCTCTCAATTCTTCTGTATAGAATTCTAGTTAAGATTTTTGATGCATGACTAGTTAAACTAATTGTTCTGTATTCTTCACATTTATCTGCCCCTGCTTTCTTTGGTATCATGACTATTAACACTTTTTTTGAAGTCTGACGGAACTTCCCCTTTTTCATAAATATTACACACCAGCTTGTGTAATCTATCAATCGCTTCCTCACCTGCACTGCGCAGTAATTCTACAGGTATTCCGTCTATTCCAGGAGCCTTTCTGCCATTTAAATCGTTTAATGCTCTCTTAAATTCAGATCACAGTATTGTTTCTCCCATTTCATCCTCCTCAACTTCCTCTATAACACCATTTTCTAATTCATTTCCTTCATATAACTCTTTAATATATTCCACCCATCTATCGACTTTACCTTTCGTATTATATATTGGTGTACCATCTTTGTTTAACACATTATTAGATTTTAATTTATGTACCCCAAAATTTTCCTTAACTTTCCTGTATGCTCCATCTATTTTACCAATGTTCATTTCTCTTTCCACTTCTGAACACTTTTCTTTAATCTACTCTTCTTTCGCCAGTTTGCACTTCCTGTTTATAGCATTTCTTAATTGCCGATAGTTCCTTTTACTTTCTTCATCACTAGCATTCTTATATTTTCTACGTTCATCCATCAGCTGCAATATATCGTCTGAAACCCAAGCTTTTCTACCAGTTCTCTTTATTCCGCCTAAGTTTGCTTCTGCTGATTTAAGAATTTCCTTTTTAACATTCTTCCATTCTTCTTCTACATTTTCTACCTTATCTTTTTTACTCAGACCTCTTGCGATGTCCTCCTCAAAAATCTTCTTTACCTCTTCTTCCTCAAGCTTCTCTAAATTCCACCGATTCATCTGACACCTTTTCTTCAGGTTTTTAAACCCCAATCTACATTTCATTATCACCAGATTATGGTCGCTATCAATGTCTGCTCCAGGGTAAGTTTTGCAGTCAACGAGTTGATTTCTAAATCTTTGCTTAACCATGATATAATCTATCTGATACCTTGCAGTATCGCCTGGCTTTTTCCAAGTGTATATTCTTCTATTATGATTTTTAAATTGGGTGTTGGCAATTACTAAATTATACTTCGTGCAAAACTCTATAAGTCGGTCCCCTCTTTCATTCCTTTTGCCCAGCCCGTATTCACCCACTATATTTCCTTCCTTGCCTTTTCCAATGCTTGCATTCCAATCTCCAACTATTATTAAATTTCCATCTCCTTTTACGTGTTTAATTGCTTCATCAATCTCTTCGTATACACATTCTACCTCATCATCATCATGGGCGCTTGTAGGCATATAGACGTTAACAATCGTCGGTTTAGGTTTTGATTTTATCCTTATTACAATGACTCTATCGCTATGCATCTTGAAATACTCCACTCTCCTCCCTATATTCTTGTTCATCACGAAACCTACTCCTGCCTGCTCATTATTTGACGCTGAGTTAATTACTCAAAAGTCGCCTTCCTCTTCCCACCGAACCTCACTAGTACCTACTATATCCACGTTTACCCTACCCATTTCCCTTTTTAAATTTTCTACCCTACCAACCTTTTTTTAAGCTTCTAACATTCCACACTCCGACTCGTAGAATGTTATTTTTTACTTTTCTGGTGACCTCTTCCTTAGTAGTCCCCACCCAGAGATCCGAACG
Source organism: Lycorma delicatula (assembly GCF_047948215.1). Classification (NCBI taxonomy): domain Eukaryota; kingdom Metazoa; phylum Arthropoda; class Insecta; order Hemiptera; family Fulgoridae; genus Lycorma; species Lycorma delicatula. The sequence continues at coordinate 177,189,961 of NC_134458.1, forward strand.
GGGGACTATTTTACCTCTGGAATATTTTATTCCTTTATTGCTTTTTTTATTCATTATTGCTTTTGAAAATGCAGAGCCACATTTTCTTGGAAAAAAATAAACAGCCGTAGTTTTCCATTGCTTTCAGCTGCACAGTACTCAGAGGACTGAGTGATGTTGATATGGCCGTTTAAGTCATTGTGACTCACGCCCCTAACAACTACTGAAAGAGCTGCTGCCCTCATTCAGGAATCATTCCTTAGTCTGGCTCTCAACAGATACCTCTCCGATATGGTTGCACCTTCGGTCCAGCTACCCTGTATCCCTGAGCACTCAAGCCCCCTCACCAACGGCAAGGACTCATGATTCATAGAGGAGGATTAGTAGTAAATGATTGTAATATTATGTGTCAGTAATAACAAATCAAACAATGAATACATAATATAGTACATGAAATAATACATAATGTAATCAAAGCAGTAAATATGACATAAAAACAGAGCATAATACATTTAATCAACAAAGAAAAACAATCAAAATATTACACATAAAATAGTGATAGATGTCTATAGTAAATAATAAATACAGATTACACATAAGACAGAGTTCAAAATAAATAATTGTTAGGAATTTATTCCAGGTAGATAAATAGAATTCAGACCCATAAACAAAAGAAACCGCTAGTTTTAACCCTTTTTAACCACTAGTCTTGTATTAATAAACAATCGTATAGTGTTCACTTGCAAATACCTTTGCTATCTACCCTGACAGTTTATGAATGAAGTTTATTGCATTATTTCTTTCACTTGTACACTTAAGTTTTACTGTCTCACTGATAGTATTTCTTGTTTACTGGAATTACTCGTGGCATCATCTTATTTGTATTGAACTGGATTCAAGACTCTCCTCACTGGACTGACATCTTGCAGACTCACACCTGTGATTCTCCTTGCTGGACTGGTTCGCAGAACTCCACCGAATCCATATGACAACATACAACTTGCAGCCTCTCCGCACTGAATTCCGCGCAGAACTGATGCTGTTACGTCTCGCAGAATGGTTCTAATAGAGCTCCTTTTTAGCATTATAAATATTTGTAAGACCAGCTGGTCTTACAAATATTTATAATGCTCGCCTCTTTACCTGCTGGACCCAACCCAAGTCAAAGCGTAAGAACAGTTGACTGAGGCTTTGTTCCCATGAATTCCAAATCTGGTCCTTCTCACCATACAACAGGTGTTCATTGTGTGACAGTGGGCAGTATAACAAAGGACGATTGTAAAACAGACCTATTCTTTACAAAAAGGGTTTCCCTTTCCAGATTCCTCCAATTATAGTTTCTATTACTCTCATAATAATCGGTAAGAATCTGTTACTCAGGCCCGCTATACCGGTCTTGTTACAATATAAAGGAATTTCATATGTAGCGTGTGTATTATTGATAAGACTATAAATGATAATTCTGTGTGCACATTCCCTGATAAACGGATTACCACTTACAATCCAATGCTCAATTACCAACCTTTGCAAAAAATATTACTCGCAGTGCAAGGAATACAATCCCTCATTACATAATCGTGTATATGTAGGTACATATATATACAGGTACATGTATATAGGTATAATTTTTTTTTAAACATTGTAAATTAAGAAAGTAAGACAAGTCAGTAACAATAATTTATAAATATTAAATTAGTATGATTATTAATAAGAATTGCTAATAAAATATCAGAAAGTACCAAAGTTTTAACGTATGCATAAATAACATTGACATATATAAAACAATAACTAGCTTTGCAGTATGCATTTAACAAAGTAGTAAGAATGACCTTAAGTATGCAAAATAGAAAACTATTGTAAAAGCAATAGCAAAAATAACAGTTATATTTTTTTTTTTGTTTAATCACCAAATTCACTTCCATTATAATATTGGTATCAACTATTTTGATAAATGAATTTTAAATTAAGTTACAAAATAGGTTATTTTTGTTGTGTGTACCGCATGTTGTATAATTTTAAATTACTGATGATTACATTTTTTTACAGGATGACTGGTTTATTGCAGTCACATGCAGTAGCATTAGAAGATCGCCCAATATGGTATGATGTTTATAAAGCTTTTCCTCCAGCAGTGCCTCCTAGATATGACAGACCTGGATTTGCTAAGCCTCCCAGAAGTATACTTTATCCTGAGGATGTGATTAGAGCGTGAGTATATAAGTTAATTTTGAAATTTCAACTTATTTCATTTTCAAGTAGAGAATGCTAATTGAAAATTCTTTTTTTACTTTTAATAAAATAAATTATTTTCATCCAACATTCTCTGAGAAATTTCTGCAAAGTATTTTTAATTAACCTTATTTGAAAAATGATAATCTGTACAAAAGTTATTTGTAACTCAGAAAAATGAAGTAATGATTATTGATATCTACCTTGAATAATAAAAATAAACTATGTAAATATTAAAGGAGGTAGTGCATTTTTAAGTAAGATAACCCCACCAAAAATTCACAAAAAAGGACTTTTAACATTATTAATAAACATTTTGGTTTATGGTTACCAAGTTACGTTCAGAAATAAAACATTTTATGATACATATTAATCTTATATGTGGTGTTACAGGTGCATACTCTAATAATACCAAGAGGATAATAAATAAATTTTTTGTTCTGATTGATACATAATAATAATAAATTATAGATCATCTGAGATATATTGTGGGGATAAAAAAAGAACTGCCCCAGCATTTGTCTGAATTGATTAGGGTAAACTACGGTAAAACCTTGATCATAGCAGCATCACAAAATGCTCAGTTAATTATATAATAAAAGTCTTTCAATCTCCATAATAGAATGGTAGCATCTTGGCCTTTCACCGGGGGGGTCCAAAGTTTGTTACCAGGTCAAGCATGGCATTTTTTCATAAACTACAAAATTCCATTTCCATATTCCCAACTTTTGTGGTGGATTAATTCATCAAGAAAAAATGTGATTGAGTTAGAGTTAAAATATAAACATATGAAAATATTAAATATCAAAAATAACTATAAAATAATTCACAAATCAGAAGGTTAATGAAAAATTACTTTAGCGCATATTTGTGTAATTTAATGAAAACTGCAATGGAAGCATTTTACGTTTTCATAAAGTTTCTTTTTTTTGAAGACTTCATAATAAGACATTTCTTGTAAGCTAAAGTATCATATTGAGTGAGTTACGTGAAGATAATTTTGTTGTCTGATTTGATAGAAGTGAATTTTTTTTTTTTTTAAGAATAAATCAATACTTAGAAATAGGTTAATGTGTAATTATAACTAAAACTCATGGTTGGATACTCTGGGTGGGCTGTCAAGTTGTTTGGCAAGGTCTGTTAAGAATTGATGTCACAGTACAATAAATTTATCATTGATTTTTTTTTTTAATTAGTATGCCTTGAAAGAGACTGTAATTGTGTTAAATTCTTCAGAGGTCACTAATTGACATCCAACTATCACAGACATTATAAGAATATCATGAGCAACTGCTGACAAAAAATTAATAATTATTATTTTAGACAATCCTAGTTAATTTAAAAAGAGGCTAGCCTCTGAAACCTACAACTCAGACTATTCCACAAAGATGCTTGAAATGAATCTTCATTATGATTTTTTCCATTTATTATTTTCTTTATCTAGTTATTCATCTTACATATTCATGGTTATATTTAAATTCTGTTAAATAAACCACCTAGTACAGAATATTGAGATAAGACATATCTTACCTTAATTTTTCATGAAAGTACTTTTGCACGATGAAATATAAATTCCATTATTGCATCAATGCAATATCCCGCAAAAGTATGTTCATGAAGGTAAGACAAAATCATTAAGGTAAGATATGTCTTATCTCAATATTCCGTAGGTGGTTTATTTAATAGAATTTAAATATAATTTAACAGTACAGAGGAGTAATATGAATCTTAAAAAAATTAATTTCAATAAAATAATATTGATTATTTAAAAATTGAAATTGATGTCTGTCTGGTTTTTGTTTTCGGGTAAAGTCTTTTTATAAATGGTTTTAAAGTGTGTTAGTTTTCTAGTTTAGTAATTGTTTAGTGCTATCTTCTTATCAGGTAAGTTGTGTTACATGAACTTAACTTATTTTTATTTATGAAATTGTAATCTGATAATAATTTTTCAGGAAATTTCACAAACAGATGGATAGAATGACACCTATGATAGACTTATCAGATGAAGTAAACTTAACTATAACTCAGAAATTGGTGCTGATGTGTAATGAATTTCAAAAACAGAAGCAAATGAGTCTGGATGATGCTTATAAATGTGCATTTGATATTTTGAAAGCTGAAGGCTTGCTCGATAGACAGTCTAAAAAGAAACAGTGGCAAGAACAGAGTAATATTAATGATAGTTTGTCAAGTAGCTTCAAATGGGTTTCAAGTAAACCTAAAGAGAAATCTGAATTAAATTTAAAAGATATTTTCATTGAAGATAAGTAGTCTGCAGTTGATAATTATTGTATTTTATTATACCATTTAGTACAGTTTGTTAATAAAATGTAACATGTAGTTCCACTCTGTTCAATATTGAAATAATATGTATATAATTAAATTGTTCGGATAATAAAGACTGGCAAGATTACTCAAAACACGTGTGGTATCTATCTATTACAATCGCCTACTTGGAAGCAATAAATATTATTCCTGTAAAAAAAGGTGTTACACTAAATGTGAAATACTATTTTGTATAAGATACTCGCTCAGAATTAAATTTAAAGAAAAAAATTAAAATAACAGAATTGTTAATTTTTTTTTTATCTGATAAAATTATCTGAGCGAGTAATCATATAAAATTTTCAGAATGCATTCTGAATGATTAATTTGTTGAAATACTGTTAAATGACATAGTGCTCTCATGTAAATATTTTTAAATCGTGTTTAATTTTAGTAATAATTACCCATATAAGAGCTTCATTAAAACCTGCTACTATAATATAAAATGATAAAGTAATTTAACAGATGTAAGTGATACTAAACGGGTAATATGCCTGTTTACATCAGTTTCTGGTGAAGATTATACATACAAAAGCGTAATATTATATATATTTAAAAATTGTATAGCAGTATTTGGGAACCAATTGGGACATTAATATAAGAAAAAAAAACCTGTGATCATCATTTTACTCTGAAAGCCACACGGAAATTCTTGAGACCCAAATTTGATAGTTTTGTTGCTTTCTGATTTGTAAAATTTAATAAAACAGGTTTCAAAACTGTATCTAGTAGTTTCCAAGAAAATATTTCAAACCAAAATAATGCTTCTTAAGTTTGCTGTTAATTAATTAACATAAACAAATATTTTTTAGTATTTATATATTTATATTAACATTATTAAGATTTTTTTTGTGTTACAATTTAACGTGCATTATTTTTTTTTATCCAGTTTTGTTTTGTTACTTGTACTTGTTTTCTGTCAATGTTATTTACATAAATTTTCTCTGAATTATTCCCTACAGACCTGTTTTATTAAATTTTTCAGTTCAAAAGACTTATAAAACCATTAATAAAACTTATTTGACTTATAAAATCAATTTACCTTGTATTTGGCATCCAAGAGTTTTAGTACGGCTTCATTTTGCCTTTGGAGTTGGAACAGAATCAAGGCAAAATACTTCACTAGCAACTTGAAAATGAAACGTTCCAGACATGTTTGTAGCAATTTTTCGCTTATATTAATGTCACAAATCAGTTCTTAAAGTAGTGTCATGCTGTTTTGAATCACTTGTCCATGGATTTCAATAATTGTTTAACTAAGTTTCAGAAAACAAAAAGGTAGAACATAGTTGTTTTTAATTTATTAAAGTGAATCTAGGGGACTACAGTGACAAGGATCAAAAAATTTTGATCTCATTCAAGTTTTTCTACTTATCCTTCAAGGTAGGATGTGTTAGATGTTGAAGTTTGAATGTGACAGAATTTTTATTTTGTAATATAGACTTCAAACCTTGAACGCCTGGGTGGGCGATGAAGCTGAAACTTTTGGTACCATAAATGGTTTACACTATCTAAAAGCACAGCATAAAACTTAAAAACAGAGTAAGCATGTCAATAATTCAATTTTCTTAATTAATAAGAGCTTCAGGTCTTGGAAGGCTGAGATTTCTGAACCCCTTTTAAAATATTGAGTTTATTTATTCTTTTATGTAGAATACATTTTGAAAAAGAATGTTTTAGAAATCATATTTCAGTTTTTGTTAATTGAGAGGGGTACAGTTCTGGAGGTCAAGAGAACTCTGAACAATATCATTTTCATTCTTTTGAAAATGAAAACATTTTGAAAAAACCCAGACCATTCTTTGAATATCACAGCATTATTAGTTAACTTTATTGTTAATTTAATTAATCAGGGGTCAGGAATCTGAAGCAAAGAGTGATTCTACAAGCAGACCTTTTTGGAAAAAAAAACAGAATATGACTTTCAAATCATGTTAATTGAAGAGGACTAGATGGTCTGAGAAGGAAGAATTCTTGAAACTTGAAATGGAGCATGGTTTGTTTATTGCATAATCTTTTATTTTTTTTATTTGAGGGGGCTAGATGGCCTGGAAAGGTATGTGGATCTGAGCTCTTAGACATCATTAGGTTTTACATGTCACAATTAGACGGTGCCTGTTTTGAAAGATAGATTTGTATATCATGATATTTCAGTTTTTGTTAATTGCATGTAAGGTCTTTGTTATTATTACAGCATTAAAAGGTTTTTTACTGCACCTAGAAGAAAAACAATACTTTTTTATAAATGATATATATATGCTTTGAACATTGCAAAATTGTAAACAGTTGAATAGTACTGGGAATATCCCAAGCCATACATTTGATTACGCTTTCTGAAAGTGAATGTTGTGGGTGTTGCCAATCATAGTCAAGATGATTTAGCACAAAATTCTATCAAACATTGGTCAGATCAGACTGTTGAGAAAATTGCAGATTTTTACTTAAACAACCGTATTTAACATACTAGAAGTATTTGCTGTAGATCCCAAAACAATTAACATAATTAAATAGACCCTTACAAACCATAAAATCGAAAGTAAAATTCACGGGAGAACTCTCAGAAGAATTTGAAATTAAGATTTTTCTGGTGTAATTCAAGGGAAGAGTTTTACCATCTCTTAACTATGTCCTAGTGAATAGGAACACACTGCCAAATTAAACTGGGTCAGAAATTGAAAAGAATTGGAATTGAGTGCCTAGCCTTTGTTGATGATATTGTAGAAATCACTAAGTATATATGGCTGAAAATTTCTTCAGACAGAATTCATGACCAAGAACAAAGATTCCCACCCAAGTCCCTAAAAATGAAAGTTGGAAAATCAATAAAGTCAATAAATTTATAAATCTGAGAGAAATAATCAGAATCAATGGTTTAGATAAAGAATCCAGAACAAGAAAAATGGAACAAAAGATTTACAACAAAAAGAACATCTCAATAAAAGGTGAAATAAATGCAATAGGAAAATTGTTAAGAAAAATCCTAGGACCAATAAAAATAAGTAAAAATGAATACAAATTCAGAAATAATGATCCTTACAAATACAATGAAACCGAGATAATGTGAAATTCCATCAGAAAGAGAAAAACTAGGCCACAAAACAAATCTTTAACCATATTTACAACACAAGAACAGAAATCAATTTTTATTCAAAAAGACCTAAAATATATGAAGAAAAAGTACAAGATAGAGAACAATGTTCAGAAAACTGGTACATTTCAATGGTTTCCAAAAGGAGAAAAAAAGGAATCTACAACATCTGGTCAGAAAAGAGAAACAAAAAGAAAATGAAAGAACTGGAAGACCAGGAAAGAAAACGCCCAGAAGAAAGAGAAATAAATGCAAAACAACATTGTTTCAAGTAATCCTGTTAGCCAAACAAAAAAATAAATAAATAAATTTTAATTTAACTTTGAAGTTTTTAATCTAACATTTCAATTAATAGTTTACTCCATGAAATTATTGTCTGTAAAATTACAGGAATATACTTGTAGGAATAACAATTACTTAGTTCAAAGTTTGTACATCACTTAAACAGGACTTGAAATTATAAGTAATTATAAATATTAACAGTGTATAATGTTCATTATGAAGTATATAACTCGACCTGTTAACTAACTGTTTCATAAAATATTAATTAAACAAGACTCAGTGAACATTTAGAACCCTCTATAGCAACAATCAAACATTTACTATTCATTTCATAGACATAAATAATAAATCCATCAAAATAATAAAACCCATGTGTGATATGCTCAAATACTTAAAAGGACCACATTTTAACATTATTTAGTATGTAAATATACAAAAATACTCAACAATATAAATATCAATGAATATTTTCAATTCAGATCACACAAGACTTTCCAACCATATTCTTATTAAGTACTTTTAAAAAATACTAAGATTTAAAACTTAATTAAAAAGCTGCCAACAAATATATTAACTGATGTTCCTTTACCAGTGAAGTTATCAAACGGGGATAATTCTACAACCCAAAAAACTAGAGATCTTTTGTCAAAATGTAATCCATAAGTTTGTTGCAGACTTTCTTAAAAAGTGTTTTGAATTAGTCATAGCCTACAGTTTGCTGTTCCTACTTATTATTGTATGTGTCTACTTCTTACTTCATCAATCAGATCCCCCACCATATCTACCATAAATTAATTTGCTGGAAATCACAATCCAGCCAAGTTAAAATCAGATATCAGTTGTATATTTACTTCCATTATCTACAAAAAACACTTTATATAAAAATTTTTTTTGTCTGTATTGCTTGATTGGTAAACAGCTGTAATATAAGTCGTGCATATATGGATAAATAATAAAGAAAAACTTTAAAATCCATAAATAGAAAAGAAAGTAAAATTTAAAACAAATATAACTGTTAAATGAAATGGAATCCACATCTCTTAACCAGTGAGTTTTAACATCCTGAAACTGCTTTCGCATTCTAATGAAAGAAAATTTAATCACCAGTTCAACAGCTTGTAGAAAGCATAGATGTCGTTTATGAGGCCTTATTTAAAGTTTTTATTGTATGTGAAACATAGAAATTCTTTCCTTAAGTTTATCCAGACAATGAAGTATCAAAAAAATCTACCATTGTATTTTTAAATACATGTCATGTTAAAGGGTAATAAATTTTAATTATAAATGCAGTATGGTGTAATTTAAAAAAATTTATTACATATAAAAATAATCAAATTACACAAAAGGAACAAATAAAAACATCACTAAAATTGATTTAATCTAAAGTAATAAGTTAATTATTACTGTAAGAAATACACAAATTATAAACAAACAAAATTTTAATTTAATTTAAGCAATAATATGAAATAAAACTACTTACAATTATATACAAGTCACAAATGTACATACATATTATGTGGTAAGTATAGTAGAATAAAGGGAGAGGAAAAAAATTTATAACATTGAATGGTATAAATGCAATTACTTACACGAGTGCAATAATGTAATTTATTACACGAATACAACAGCACTCTAATAAATTAATATGTAGTTTTCATTACATTATTACAGCACTGTAACAAACATACACCATGTGCATGGTATATTTATTTTAACAGTATTTTGTTAATTTTTTAATATTTTTATTTAAAGTGCAATTAATAAAATGAATTCAAATCATGACTGAGGATACAGGTTTCTCGAACATACTATTATGAAAAAATTAATGTAAGTCTTATCTCGATGTTCAATACTAGGTTTATATTAAAATTAATATATATATATAAATATATACACATACAAAATATATGACTATTACATACATGACATGACTGGCTAATCATTAAAGAAAAAGGATTCAATCAGAAACTACAAAGTCAGTGAAAACAAACAAATATATTTTAAGTGATGTAATTATAACTATATAAATTCCCTTAAATAAATAAATCCCTTTTATTCAAATCAATTTGTTAAGATCTTTCGTTTACACAATTTTACTCTGCTAATGAGTTTAAAAATTAAATAAACCTGAATTTTTTGTGATTCTTCAACAATATGTAGGTATACAAAATGTGAACCCAAAACATACAATTATATGGTACTTGCTAATACCTACAGTTTCATCTAATCATAATTCTTACGAGAAGAAAGAGAGATTACTCTACTTTTATTATAAACTTTTTTTCACTGACAAACATTTTACACGATGAAATACATTTAAAATTACTTCTTAAATAAAAGATATCAAAATACTGTTCAAGATTATAAATTTGGACCAAATTCACAAACATTTTTATTTCAGCACAATGAAATATTACTACTGGTAGCCCATAAGAGCACGTAACGATGTGTTTTTATAATAAGTTGTTAATTACAACGATCTTGAAGAGTGTAAAGAATGTAGTAGTTATTTATACATCACTACCACTCGGGTCAAAGATCCTGATCAATTTAAGACTGAGATTGGTCAGCCATCCTCTTTAACTTGTCATAATCTATGCCTTACCAAATTTCTTAACAAGTCTTTATTTTAATGCCTTTTTAAAATGAACAATAAAATTATAAGTCCTGTGTAATGGAAGTGAACTGTTATTCAAATTCTTAATTAAAAGCAAACGAGTAGTTGTGTACAATTCATCTACAGATAAGGGTGATTTTATGAATGAATCAATACTGTAATGATGGTGCTGAAAATTTACACTAACATAGTGAATTAGTTCAGCAGGATTGGATTCATGGGCCCTGGGAAGCTTTGTTTCTGGTATGGAATTGATGAAGTGTAACAATGCTTTCCATATGCATTGTACGAGTATAATAAAACAATTCATACAAGAGAATTCTTTTAGTCTCTCTTACTACAACTTTAATACTTAACCTGCTTGAGATCCCCCTGCTAAGCCAAGGCAATCCAGCAGAAGATTCAGAAAACTTGGTTGGTACATTATAGTGCAAATGTTTATGTTAGTCCTCTATACTATTCAAGTTGTACACAAAGACGTTAGAAAGAAGCTTAAGGAGAAACTTCAAGAAGGGCAAGTGATATTCGGATGAACTCAACAAACTCAGAGTCGTATAAATACTCTGAAAATGGCTACAGAGGGAGGATATGTCCTGACTTTCTTAGATTTGGCGATAGCCTTTTATTCAGTACCATAGAGGGAAGTTTAGAAAGCATTGAAAGATGAGTGTTTTCTATGAAATTAATAAATGCCATAAATATTATATTTAATGACATGAATGGCATGATCAGGATAGATGTTAGAATAAGAATTTTTAAAATGGAGGAAGATATAAAGTAGGTAAGTAGTTTGAGGCCTCTTCTATTACTGTCTTATGGATTGAGTTATAAAACATTGTAAAAGGGAAACAAATTGGAGAATTGGACCAGTCTATTTACAATGTGCAGTAAGTTAGAAAGAAACATGAAGCTCGTGTTAAGAAACGTGAAGTAATGAAAGTTGGAGGAGAGAAGGAGGAATTGGCTACAAAGTAGAATGGTATTGGTTTGGAACATGCTTTAAGCTATGATTATTTCAGGACAGTAATTAATGAAAAAGAAAATACAAAAAAAGTGTAAATAAATAATAATCAGAAAGCCAGAACTTTTTACAATCTAATGTTGTTGTAGGAGGGAAAGTAATTAGCAGGAATGCCATGTTAAAGGCATATCAAACAACACCTTCCATTACTATAAGGAACACAAGCATGGACTATAAGAGATAAGCAGAATAACAGTAATAGAAATTAAATATCTTGAGGTGAAACTATAAGGCACCAATTAATGAAAGCAAACATAAGAGAAGAGTTGGGAATAATACCAGTGTAGAAATTATAGAATTGGGAGTCTAAACACATACTAAGTTGAGATAATGAGAATATGTTGAAACAAGACCAGAGGGAGGAAAATTTGGAAGAATAGAATAGGAGGATCAGAGGAAAAAAGGGAAAGATTGGCAACAGTTAGCTAGCTTCGGGTCAGTGTGAATCTATGATCATTGATAGGTCAATTCTATAGAGCAGAAGCAATAATAAAGAAGGATTTTAAAACACATTTAGTGAAATCAATGAATAATTCCCATTTTTTTGACATGGATATGTCTTATGGCTGGGGTCTTAGAAAAAATTTATGTGTTACCATGACTCAACATGAGTTTCAGAGACTTGGTATAGTGGGAGTAGAAGTGGGCTGCACTCAGCACACGCCGTGCTATAGATATGTGCAGCGTGTACTGTTCATTCTTTTACATACAAAATTAGTCGACTAAGTAATTCAGCATTTCTTTACTCTCTTATTCTTTCGTATAAAACAAATAGGTTAGAATAGCGCTGCCAATGTTAAGTATATGTAAAACTTGAATAAATAATGATTATTAAATAAAATAAATTACAAATATCAATTAAAATTAAAATCAAATCAAAAATACTTTTATTGCTTATGTTTTATTTGGCGACTTAAAATTTCTGTTTTAATTGTTCTTTTAAAATGAATAGGTTAGAATAGCACCGCCAAAGTAAGTATGCGTCAAACTCAAATATATAACGATTATTAAATAAAGTAAATTAAAAGTATAAATAAAGTTGAACTTTGTTAAATTTAATAGAATCAAATCAAATATAATTTTTTATCGCTTATCTTTTCTTCTCCGACTCTTCTGTTTTATTATAGGATAGTTTAATCTAAAACTATGGCCCCTAAATCAAAAGCTGAGTTGATGTGGGTGTCCCGCAAAAGTAAGCAAATTTATGCACTACCGATTCAGATTTGAACAACGACCGTGCTGTTTCCACCACGCGAAATTCAACGTGTATCGACGCAGTATTTTCTCAATATATCGACCTACTCGAAACGAAAGCGTATGTTTCGTACTTCACAGTACGCACTGTCCTCTTTTGTCTATGACTGCGCCCTCTACTAACTCGATCAATGTGATGTAATGAATTGTAATCTAGGTGACGAATTATTGCTTGTGAGTGTAAAATATGTATATAATGATTGTAATATATTTTAATGTATATATGTGCATAATTTGATCAAATAAAAAATATTATCGAATATATAAATTTTATTTAATTTGTACTTCAGACCTTAATCAACATGAAACATATCCATGTCCGATGTGCCTCTGTGAAGCTGAGGCATTTTTCATTTTTTTTATCTACAATTCACAAAACTGCCATTGTACTTATTAAAACCCAAACATTTTCATACAAGGTAATATCAAACAAGCTCAAATATCAATATAAAACAAACGCCAAGCAACCAGAGGAGTAATGCTGTTAACAAAATTTAACACTTTAAATACAAAGTGATCATCCATTTTAGGCCCTGGATTTGGTCTCTTGTGATTTTCACCTATTTCTGGGAACTGAAAAACTTACTTTCTGTAGAAAATGTCTGAGAGATGGGTTGATGAAAACAAAAACTAAATTTCTAAGAGACTGATGGGAGATGAGTATGACAAGGATATATAAAAATTGTTACACATTGTAAGTGCCAAAACAATTAGGGTAAACATATGGGAAAATGACCAAAAGTAGGCGGAAATAAAATATAAAAATTGTTTAAGAAGCTTTCATTGGTTATTCTTTAATTATTAGAAAAGGTACTACCTTTGTACAGGACCCTCATGTTTAACCAGCAAACAATATTCCAGTTCAAAAATGAATGTTCTTTGATGATAATTAACATAAAACAATTATCAATCAAAAGTATGCTATATATTTTCCTTAAATTAAACCTAACAGTGCCATCAAACATTTTAAGTAAATAGAGGTTTACAAAGAAAGTATTTATAATCATGTTTTTTTTTAAATATGCAAACTCTTTAATTTTATCCACTCTACCACTCATACAAAAAAACAATATCTGTATTTTATGAAAATTGTGTGTTATAACTTATGAGCTATGCCATTTAAAATAAACATGCTCTCCATGTTTGGTTATCACAAATAAAAACCAAACGTACATTTATCATGGAATTCATTCACTTACACACAGCACACACACAATGTATATTTATAGTTTATTTCTTAAAGTATAAAACAAATCAATCCCATACTTAACCAACAATTCTTTGATAAAATCCACTACGTACAAACACATGAACATAATTAACAAAACCAAATGAAACAAAATTAACTCATTTATGCCTGTTGTAGACATGTCAACATTCTTATTTTTTTTATTTATTTAATAAATGTATCACAATGATCTTAAGATGCAACAAGATGATATAATTTACATCTAACTATGCTATTTTATCTACAACTAATATTATTTTAAATTTATAATCCATTCTTTTAAATAATACAGTCATTATTCTGAAAACAAACTGGTAATTTATGACTAGAATAAAATATTGATGTCTACATTTGTGGACAGTGAATGAATTAGAAACTTTAATAATTTATTATCTTTTATTTATTTTTGTAATTATACCAACACTGAAAAAGATTGTAAACTAACAATCTAAAATAATAGATAATAATGGTTTTCTTGAACCTGCTGTTATTGTTTGGACTGAACCACCTGAAAAGATCTTTGGATAAAAAAAAAATTATAAATATTTATTTCTATATAAACTTTCCAATCGCAAAAGAAAAAAATCTTAATTAAAAATGTAAAAAGATTAAATAATTTTACAAAGAAACAAAAATCTTATTGCTTTTATTAAATTTTATAAATTTAAATTTAACTCAATCGTACAAAGCTTTTGATCATAAATTATGCGACAGGTTTTTTCAATAAAATTTTATAGACAAAATCACTTTTTCAAACATTCAATTTAATATGCTGAACAAGAATCTTCTCTTATCAGCTTATACTTCAGTGTATGTAAAGAAGAATAGGGAATACAGAATATATGTAGTAATTGGTTCGCTTAAACCAATATACTGGAATAATTTTGATAAATCATTAAAATAATCGTAATTTAAAATTAAACAGAAGATTGTTTAGGAAAAGTATGAGATGGATATAATATTTGTAAAACAATTAAAATATTTACTCTAGACATTTTAATACATTTATTTGTAATCAAATTGTATTTTTCAGATGTTTAAATGCAATATGTTACTTTGCTATTTAAATCTATATTTATTTATGTGATGTAGCTTTAATACGAATATAAGTTATCATTCTGTAAAATTCATGCTAATAATAAATTTTGTAATGTTTTTATATAGTTTGGTGAATTGAAAATATTGTTACATATAGAGTATATGAAAAAAGATAAAATAATTCATTCAAAAATTTGAAATTTTCAAGATTCCTAAACATTGTTGATATTTATCTACACAACATACTATTATTATGTTCACTGTTGACATTTGTAGACATAAGAAAAATAAGAAATATAAGTAATTAATAGAAAGTAAATAAATAAACATAGTGGCTAATATAGTTTTAATGTAAGTATAAAATAATTATCAAGGATTTGAAATGCCTTTTGATAACATTTTATCAAAAACTGTTAGAAATGAGTTAAGAATTGCATCATATGAGAACAAAATAAGGCACTTAAGTCAGTACTACATTGATAAATATAAACATCTATTTCAATGTTCCTAAGTAAAATTTCATGATCAGAAAAATAACATCAGCGCAATCGGCGTGAGCGTCGACTAGTATTTGGTGAATGTGACAAATTTGGGTCTCCATATATTGGTTCCAGATCTGAAAATGGTTGTCGAGTCATGTATGATGAACGGTCTGATGAAGGAGAATTAATGACTGGACTGCTGGTTCTAAAAATACTTGCTGGCGAATGTGCTGAAATAATAAAAACAAAAAGTGTACTTTTAATTAAAAAAAAAAAAAAAAAAACAAAACTGAAAAATATGTCATTTTAACACATGCATGTGTGTACCACAGATAATTAGTTTAAAAACCATCTGCCTGAATGATTTACTTATTGATGTGATCTCATTGTTTCTTATTAATGTAAAAGACTTGGCTAATTAGGGAAATCCTGTTCACCTGATTCCTAAATTTCAGAAATGATATCCAAATTCTCCTGGATTAATCAGAAGGCTCAATGGTATTGAGCCTTCAAAAACAAACAAGCAAAAGATAAACAAAACTACATGCTAGTCGCATCTCAATATATTAAGTTACTGAAATTATTATGTAAAAACTTTTTTTATATTCCTATGAAAAACCAAATTTTTGATTCCATTAATAAATACTTATACTAATAATGAAGCTTTGACAAAAAAACTTACTTAACATTAATTATGTTTAATGTTAAACTATTAACTACATATATAAAGAATTTGCTTAGGTATAAAACCAGATCTGGTTTTCAACTGACAAAATTTGTATTTACATTTATCACTCTTGCTTAATATGGTTTTTAACATATAAAAAACACTTGTATAAATTTTAAAAATTGACACTTTATTTTATAAAATATTTTTTTAAAAAGTTTTATACTACTGAAGAAGATTCCAGTGGAATCGAAATAGCTATAGTGTTTTTATATAAAATAAAGCGTCAATTTTGAAAATTTAAGTAAGTGTTTTTTATTTATTGTAATAATTGGTAAATCAAACATTTAACAAATGGTTTCTAATTTTCATAAATTGGGTGCAATTTAAACTTCAGATGATTTAGATTAACCTACATATACTGATAAAGGCCAATATTATCCAATATATGATATTAAACAAAAATATCTTGCACATCTATTTTTATGTCTCACCACCTTCAAAGTGTGATCATTGTTAACTCAATAAACTTGATCTAACATTATTGCTACTATTCAGAACACTTCTGAATTGTTTTGGAATGCCATTTGGCTTTTGTGGCATTTTTCATAATGTCCTCCTGGACAAACCTGCAAGCACAATTTTCACATTAAAGAAAACCAAAAATCTCAGGGGGCCATATCTAAAGAGTTAAGTTGTTCAGAAAAAAAAGGGTGATGTGCATGTAACTTAGGAACTGCAAAGAATGGGCATGAATTGTCATAATGGATCTTTTAATATTTGTAGAAAAATTTTCACAAGATGGTCTTTGGAGTAAATGGCAAAATGATGCAGAACTTGTCGTAATAAAATTTATTAATTGGAGTGAGTTACTTTAGATTGAACAGGGCTGTGAGCTAGTATGGTTTAATTGACATAGAATGACCCAAATGAAACTTGAGTAATAAGATTATTAGAATTACGTTAGATCACAACTATTTTAAATTTTGATGCAAATTATTACAATATACAAAAGGAAGGTTTAACTAAGGGTTCACTACTCAGTAGTATCATGTAACTCACAGAAATTTATTTACAACACACAGATATAATAAATAGTATATCAAATTCATAAAACACATACAATAAAATTACGTATCCAATATGAGACAATATTTTGGTGATTTATAGGGACAAATAAAAAATGAACAGGATACAATTTCAAACAAACTAAATTCTTATCACACAAAATAAAACATACAACTGAAATGGAAATAAGTAACAAAATTAATTTTTTATAACTCCTATTACTACAATAAGTAATACATCTACAAATGTTTTCACAAAAAATGTCTGAATACAATAGCATGTTAAATAGAGCTTTTATTAACAAAAATAAAACACTGACGGATGAGATAAATATAATAAAATACATAACTAAAAATAATGGTTACAAAACAAAACACATAGATTTAGTAATTAATAAAATAAGACATTAAGTAAAATACAAAAGGATAATAAATATCTTTGAGAAAAATGTAGCATCATACATGATAAAACAATTAATGTAGGACTTCAAGATACCAAACAAAAACTACAAAACAGCTTTATTAATAAAAAAAAAAACCCACAATACATCAAAATAATTACAATAAATATAATAACCTGGCAGTGTATAAAATAAATGGTGATAAATTTTACACTGGTATGACCAACAGAATTAATAAAAAAAAGAAAGCAACATTTACAAGCATACAAATATTCAAAACAAAAGTCAAATTATGCAGAACATATAAAAATGAAAACACATATTTGATTAAAACTGATAATATAAAAATACTAGAAATAAATTATCAAAATATAAAACAATGGCATTGGAAAAATGACATATACAGTCAATTCCTGATAATAACCAAGAAGTGGATCGTGGATAATCCAAAATCATGGTCAATCCAAAAATAATATTTAATAAAGTAATAGGTATTAAAATGACCTAATACTGTACTGTAGTTCAGTATTTGCATGCACTATATTAAGACGTAACGGTAAATAAAAAAATAAAATACAGTACATTATATTACACTATTACGTACCTGGTAAAAGTAATATCCAGAATTATTCAAAACATATTAACATACAACAAATTTTCACTATCACTAATACTGTAAGTAAATAGATTGTACATACAGTGGTGCATGTACTATGTAATGCATTAACAAATACTTATTAAAAAACTTCAGTAGCTAACGAGAAAAAACTAGACATTAAAAAAAAGAAAATTAATAAATTATGCATTTTACTCTTTCAGAATTTTTTTAAAAATAAGACGCAATTGATTGTTGTTTTAGTGATTGAAAACACTTTCTTTTAATTGAACTTCGTGGTTTGTATAGCACAATAAACTATCGTCCTATCACATCCACAATGAACTATAGTACACCATTATCAAATTAAAAATAAGCACACATTCAAGTAACAAATGAATGAAGGAATATAATCTATCATAGAACAATGAAAAAAACTTTAAATTTTTAGCATCTTTATACGTTTTTAAAACTTTTTTCCAGGAAGCATCATGGTTAAGCTGCAATGCAGTTAACAGATTTTTAATAAGGATCAGAAAAATCAAAGAAGAGTTTAAAGTTTTGGATTAGTTTTAAATTGCACCATTAAGTCAATATTGTAATACAAGGGTAAATCAAATATAAATGGGATTTTTGTTCCTGAGCGTCTTCAGTTGGTAGGACTGGGCCTGCACTTCTAGTATGCTTGGGTGGGGTGAGCTGACCATTCCACACTCCCAATCAATTTCTTCAGTAATGCTCACAATGTAGAAGCAGCTCCACTGCGCAACACATATTTATAAAATTTCCTCTTATGAAGGAGTTCAAGCAACAGAAATTTTCCGGAGACCGACTGCACAGTTCAGGGACCAAACATTGTCAAGGACTTGTGTGTTTGCCTCGCATAAAGAGTTCAAGGAAGGCCGAGAATGAGTGGAAAATCAGGAACACAATCGCCATCCTCAGACCAGCATTAGACAAAAACATTCGTGCCGTTCGAGCCAATCTTGAAGACGATCGATGGGTGAGAGTATCTGAAATTGCAGAACAGGTCGGAATAAGTTATGGGAGCTGTCAAGGAATCATCACAAACGACCTACAGTTCCTTAAAGTGTGTGCCAAATGGGTCCCAAGCCTTTTGACCGCAGATCAGAAGTTGAGATGTCTGGAAGTCTGCCAGAGGCTTACAGCAAGGTTTGCAAAAGAAGGTGATGTATTTTTGAATCAGATCATAACCTGCGATGAAACAGGGGTCCACCACTACACTCCCCAGTTGAAACAAGCCAGTATGGAGTGGCAGAGGAAAGGGGAGGCAGCCCCAGTGAAAGCCAAGACTCAACTGTCAGCTGGCAAGGTTCTTTCAACCATTTTTTCGACCGGTGAGGCATTTTACTCATTGATTTTTTGCATGAATGATGCACAATCAATACTGCTTGCTACTGGAAGCTGTTGAATGAGGTGAGGGCTGCATATCACTGCAGAAGATGAGACCAACCGATTCGGGAGGCTACCCTCCTCCATAACAACACCAGGTCCCATATTGCAGCTCCAACAGTTTCAAAACTAGAAGAAATGCACTGAATTCAATTTGATCATCCTCCCTTCACCGCAGACCTATCACCCTGCGATTTGTTTGGACCGCTTAAAGAAATTCTCTAGATGAACAACAATTTGAAGATGATGAGGGCATGGAGGTATTCGTGTGCAATTGGTTCCTGATGCAATCAGCTTCATTCTACAATGCTGCGTAGAAAACCTTCCTTCTCGCTGGGAAAAATGTATTTCTAAAGCAGGAAACTAAGTAGAAAAATAAATTATATTTGCCTTTTAATTTTAATAAATAAATCTTTTTTTAAAAATAAAATCCTGTTACATTTGATTTACCCTCATATATTAACAATACCAATACAGTCTTAATGAAGTGACTGAAAAAATAACATATTTTCTTTAATTTTTAATTCTTTAATGCCTATTCCATTTATTTCAATAAAAAGAGCTAAAGAAGCAGTGACCATGGTGAACGCACTTGTTTAAGTTTATGTTTACAAATTAAAAGAATTATAGTGGTACTTTAAAGGTAAAAAAAAATTTATATTTTAATTATTATACATACATACATACACACACACGAATGAAACCACCCTTCTCCAGACACTTGCTAGAAACTGTTTTGTCCAGATAAGGGGAATGTCTGCATACGAAGAGCTATTTGATTGGAAATGTTTGCTGTTATAATCATACAGCCAAATTCGTTATTGATTACACTGAAAAACATAATTTTTGTTTCCTAACATGCAATACATGATTTTAATCTGTTTTTTGATGCTGAAAACAAATATGAACTAGTCAGAATCTTTTTGTCACCCACCTTTTTGAAATTTTTTTCATTTTTCAATGTATAGTTAGGATTTTAAGCTCCTACATTGTATTTTATTAGCTCATTTTTTATTGTTTAACTTTGTTAACATAATTTGTAAGCTATAAATAAACATAATAGACAAAGAATTAAATCATATTATGACATCATATCTAATACTGAAGAGTGAGCCTTCATGGACAAGATTAATCATGTCTGTGCAGGTCAAAACATGTAGCTAACACAGCTGTGTTGTATTAAGCACTGGATTTAGAAATGAATTAATTTTGCTGTCTTAAGTTTGTTAACAGTGTTGTCATAATGCCTTTTAATTGTGTAAATGATGTTGATGCCTTTTGTTATGCATGTGGTGAATTTGCCATAAAATCAAATAGAAAAAACATTACACCTTTAATTAAAAAAGCATATCATTTGTACTTTCAGTGTAAAATTGGTGATCAGGATATGATGTGGGCTCCTCATATAGTATGCACTAATTGTTCTGTTTATTTAAGAGGATGGCTGAAAGGTACACAGAAGGCTTTGCCATTTGGTTTACTTATGGTTTGGCGTGAACTAAAGAATCATGTAACAGACTGTTACTACTTTTGTTTAACAAGTGTGTGGAATTTCTAAAAAATCTAAAGTACTGTAAAATATCCTTCATTGTAATCTGCAATCAGGTCTGTACCTCACAGTGAAATTATTGCAGTTCCTGAGCCACCCGTGAATGTATGTTTTAAATGAATGTTTTGAAGACAACAATGATTTTTGATTTTGAATTATCTTCCAATAAGCCAAATCTTATATCACAAGGTGAATTAAATGATTTGTTTAGGGATTTAAATTTATCAAAAATCAAGCTGAACTGTTAGAATCAAGCCTGCAAGGTTGGAATTTACTTAAAAAAAAATACAAAAATTTTGAGTTTTCAAAGCTGACAAAAAGAACTTTCTCAGTACTTTAATGATGAAAATAGTTTGGTTTATTGCACAAATATTGATGAGCTTATGTTGCACTTAGGACAAGTTCATAAACCTAAGGACTGGTGCCTTTTAATAGATTCGTCCAAGTATAGTTTAAAAATGGTTCTACTACACAACAGTAACAAATATCCTTCAATACCAATTGCTTATGGCATTAATTTTAAAGCGACAAACGATGTGATGAAAGACGTTCTTGAAAAAATAAATTATAAAAACATAGCTGGAACATATGTGGTGATTTGACAGTTATAGCTATTTTGTTAGGAATGCAGTTAGGCTATAATAAATACATGTTATCTTTGTGAATCGGACAGCCGGGCTAGGAATAAACATTATGTTACCAAAGAGTGGAAGAAACGAGACAACTTAACTCCAAATGGGAATAATATTATTCATGAGCCCTTAGTTGAACCCAAAAAAAAAATTTTTACTCCCTCTCCATATAAAGCTAGGACTAATGAAAAAAATCTGTAAAAGCAATGAAGAAGGGTAGTCCCGGAGTTTTGTATATCAGGCAGAAATTTCTGAATGTAAGAGAAGGAAAAATTATAGAAGGAATATTTGTTGGTTCTTAAATAAGAGTTGGTAAAAAATGATTTTCTTAATTCAATGTTAAATAATGTAGAAAGTGCAGCTTGGGCTTCATTTAAAGACGTTTCAAACATTTTCTCTGTAAACAAAAACATGACAATTACAACAATACTGTTAATTAATTTCTTACTTCACACACACACACACACACACACACACACAGCTATGGGATGTAATATGTCTTTGAAAATACATTTCCTCCACTCACATCTGGATTTTTTCCCGGAAAACCTTGGAGACATTACTGACGAACAAGGGTGAACGTTTCCACCAAGACAATTCAGCGATAGAAAGCCACTATAAAGGGAAATGGAATATTAACATGCTAGCCGACTGTTGGAGATTAATTTGGGATGTGCCTGAGGCTATTTATAAAAGAAAAGCATCAGCGAAATCATTGTAACACAGGTATGGCCATGAAAAATTATAAATTTTACAGATTTTAACTATATTTTCCCTTAATTTTTTTTGATGCGTAATTTATTTAAAACTAAGGGTGATAAAAAAATGGTATTTACAGATCTGTAATGTACGCAAAAAAAGTTATTCAAGAAATGGTATCACACTTAGAGAAACATTAAGAAATTTTTTTTTATCTATCAGTGTTAACATTTTTTACATAAAATTACAAAATTGATTCTTTTTTCAGTAAAAGTATGTACAATACTTTGTTATGGTCTACAAAGACCTATAAAAACAGTTTAATTAGAAATGAACTCTTACATTCTTTTATTTTTTTTAAAAATAAAGGAAAGTTACAAATACATTAATGTAACAGAAATATTTTTCTTTGAATTCTCAAATTGTCTAATATTGAATCCTCAACAAACATGTATTTTATTGTAAAGCATAATAATTATATGTGCAATTAATCCTATTTAATTAGGAGCATACTAATACCATGAATTTTTCCTTTCAGAGTGTGTGTGTGTGTGTGTGTGTGTGTAAAAATGAAAAAAGAGAGATGGGATAGAACTTTTCTTGCATTAATTCTAACAATTTTTTTAGAAGAGCTAATAAAATAATACTGATAAATATGTCTAGAGAAAGACCCTGATGCCTGATACCACTCTTCAAACTTCTTCTTTAATAGAGCAGATCAATTTTCATAGGAAATTAGTCACTCTCCAAACCACCTAACCTCTGCCACAGTCAGATTCTACTCGGTAATAATGCTCATCAAGTCAATCATGAACCATTCAGTTTCATTAGCAAATAAATGCTGTTGTAATGTCAGAAAATAAATGCTGTTGTAATGTTAGAAAATAAATGGACAGTAATATGGACAATTCCATTATAAAATTTGATGCTCAAATTGGCTATATGAAACAAGTTGATTTCAAGAAGGAAAAGGAGTTTGTGAAAGATTCACAATATTCAACATGGAAAAACATCTGCGAGTGCCACATTTTAGGATCTTTTCTTTTATTTTTTAAGCCATTCTTCTAGCCCACAAAAAACTAATGGTGATGATTATTGATAACAATTTTTTTTAAATACAGTCAAATCCTTGGTAAAACATCAGCAGTAGATGGATAGTGATAGCAGTATCATCGTGGATGGTATTGACACTCCACTGCTATAACATCTTTCTTTTTACAACAAATGTTAGTGATATATGATTACATCACTTGCATTAGTTCATCTAAAATAAACCACACTTTGTCTTTCGATATTAATTTAACTAATTTACAAAAGTATAGCCCTTGTGCGAGCATTTCAGGAGAAGATGATTATACAAATACTTGAATTCTAGTTCTGTCAAACCAAAAGTACCCATATACAGTAGTTTAATATACACTGTAAAATTTTCTAGTTCCATAAAAACCTGCCTGTAAAATAAACAAGAGAATTTTCTGTATGCGACTGTGGAAATCATAATACCAACTTAAGATGAGGGATACCAGTGAAAACCAGTTATTGGAGTTAATAAGGTTTAACTTATCTAATTAGTCTGTTTTGGTGGTTTATATTTCAACGATATTATTAAATTTTTATTAGTACAGTGGTGATGAGTTCATATTTTGTGCTTAGAATACGCAAAATTAAAGATAATCATTATTAGAAGAGAATACTGAATATCGTTTTAAGTGTATGTAAAGTAGCACTTTTAAATTTTTCTAGACAACTGCTTACTTTTTATTTCACTTATTCATGTAATTTTCCTCATAAGAATGAGGAAAATAATTGAGTTATTGTGACAGTGATATAAATTTCTGATGGAGATTTTTCAAAGTATAAGAATTACTACATTGTTTGAGTTCAAAATTTTATGGTAGACTAGGCAATTTAAAAGAGGATTTGAACAGAATTTAAAGAAAAACAGGAATTGTTCTCAGAAAAGTGTACAATAATTAACACAAATTCAAATAATCCAAATATATAAATACAAATAATAAGATAAGAGTGAATATTCTAATATCTTCAGTAGAAAATAACAATCTAATAAGTATCCAAGACGTGATCAAAATATACTGATAGAATATAAACTGGAACAAAGGAGATATTAGTTGGGGAAAATCTGTTAGCAAAAGAAAAAACAAGGCTTTTAAAATTTTATAAAATTTAACTAATAACTACAAACTCCATTCTCACAAATATTATAATCACTAAACCTTTTTTACAATCGTTCTCTATCCTGAACTCTCTTCACCTTTTAATTTTCTTCTTTCTTCAAATCAGTGAACCTTCCATTACCTTTTCTGTGCCACTTACCAGCTTTATTGTTTCCATCTTTGTTTTCTTTTCTTTTTTCTATATACATATCCTACCCAAATTACTTTTTTTTCCTTAACAGCATGTAATATATTTTCCCTTTTCTGACTTTACTTGACAACTCTGTAACATTCTCTTTAACTGCCTTTCCCCTTCCATTTCCCTTCATTAAAAATATTCTAAAAATTTCCACATTTAAAAATTATGTAATATTATACTCCATATCAAACATTTATCAATTTTTTTTTCTCAACTGTATATCAATGTTTTTGTTCAATATTAAAACTTACTTTTTCAGAATGCCAATCTTTCTTGAGATGGCTTGTTACTTTTACTGTTATTAACTTTTATTTGCTTCCTAAATTACAATTTATATCTATTCTCTTTACATTTTTCTTAGAATTTAATTGTTTGAGACTGTTTATATTTTCTCTACCTATTGTCATTTCAAACTCAACTCCTTTCTTTACTACTCCGGTTCATTATTATTTATAATTATCTTTATTTTAATGAAATTCTATTATCTTTTATTTTTATAATAAAAATATACAAATTCTTTTTAAATCTGTTATTTACAGAAATGAATAAAAGGTAGAAAAATAAAAATAATGTTATATAGATGGAATTATTAAATTTTACTTACTTGGAGAAGCATAAACAGAACTTGCACGATTATGTCTAGGTGGACCAACAATAGTAGAGTAACCTATTAAAAAAAAATATGTTTTTTCATATGTTTATTCTTCTATAATTAATAATACCAATAAAAATGTATTCAAAAGTACATTTAACACTACAGAATGGTAAGAAGAAAATTCACATCATCTGTAAGAAGTGTTCATCTGTACAAGCACTTACATGGAATTATAAAATCAACACATAAAAGTAATTGAATTTTAAATTATTACTTAAAAAACATTTTTTGTTTTTTTATTTTTTTACTAGGGAGTGTTGAAAAATTGACATTTACAAAACCTCAATATCCAAAAATGTTGGCCGACTGCTACATTTTCCTTTATAGCTAAGCTACTTCAACACCAACAGAACTCAAAAACGCAAAAAAATCAATATTTTAAAACAATTAAATTAGAGATTTAGTTATTACAGAGCTATAACCAGGAAAGAAAAATGCAGTAATCAGTACCAGCTTCAGCAGAATAAATGTGGCAAATGAAATTGTAAAAATGAAGTTTAATGCAAGAGTAACCAATATACATAAAAAATATTTTCCTGATGGCCTACCTACAGACAATGTATCACATGCCTCATTATCTATACATGTATAACAACATGGCTGTAATTGTGCTACATGCTATATGTATGATTTTGACCAAAATGTACAACTTTTATTTTTTGAAAATGTAAGTCTTTATTTACATAAAAAGTTTTTTATAATATATATTTAATTAACATATTTTCCTGAAGATGGAAATAATATTTTCCAAAAGCACTAGAACATAATCATTACTAATAATTATTGGTAATTGGAAACTACAATTTATAAAAAACTTTTTATATATCATATACACCAACAGGCCATGCTAAATAAAAACAACTCTTTATTTATCCATGCTTATGTTTTCCCCTTTAATTTCCATCAGATAAAACACCCTTATTACTTTTTTACAGCTACAACTTTTCTGGATGGTCTTTCTGGTATAGTTTTCAGTTCAGTCAGTAATTTTTAATGCTTGCAAAACATTTGTCTTTTTAGGACTTTTTTTCATTATTGAAAAAAATTCATACAGGGTAATTTCTGCTGAATACAAAACTTGCAGTGGCATTATGTTAATAAATAGGTTGGTAAATTGCTTCTTAAATAGATAGTATAATTTATTTATTAAAATTATTATTTTTTTATCATATCAAACGATATAAAATTAATTGAAATTACAAATGATACTTCATTTCATATGACTGGTTGAGATGGTAAACATAATAAATCTCTGTAGATTTAATGTTTCAAATGTTTTTTAATTCAATTTTATAAAATATTTTCATGAAACAGAAATTCCTGAAAAAATACTAAAACAATAAACAAAAATAGTAAGTAAGAAATTTTTTTAAAAATAAGCATTATCCTATTATTTTGGCCAAAAGTTCCTGATCCCTGAACAATTACTAATATATGAACTAATACATTATGATGATATTATTTCCATGAATTATCCTTCCAAAATGTTGAATTTTTTTCAACTTCAAGAAAATCAAAAAACTTTTAAAGCCTTCAAATTATTAAGTTCTTCAAAGAAATGGACATCTTTTTTCAGTTTAGGCTCCCTTGGGAGCTTCCATTAAAAAGAGCTGTAATTTTATTGAGTCATTAGTGATCTAATTTATAATCTCCTGTCATTTTTTTGATAATGCAGATATTGGTTAAAATTTAGCAATTCTGTAACAGGTTCTGTTATCAATTGACTCGCACTCAAAACATTAGTAAAAACAGTTCTAAAAAAAACTAGATGGAATACCAACTTTGGTACCTTTTCTAATAATTCAATGATCAGCCATAAATTTTTCTTGGGTGAATGAACTACACTATTCAATTTCACTCATATGCTTGAGCTTTTAACTTATCTTCATCACTTTCATATAATTCATGACCAAGTCAAAAGTATTTGTACCATCTATAAGCTGCTTGTTCCTATTCACTTTTCTTGCGAAAAGCCTTTGTGAAATCATCTCTTTAGCTATAATTAGATAAACATATTGGTGAGATTAGAGCAAATTTTTTATACAAAATTTTAAGCAAACTTTTTTATTCTTTATTACTGCCAAACACGTCAAAACAATTCATAATCACTTGCCTATTATTTAAACTATAATCCATTGCAGTTGCATATAAACAGATATATGAAGCCAAAAAAGAACAGTTTTTTAATTTGAGCATTTGAAGCATGAGAAAGCAAAAAAAAAATCCATGAAATTTTTTTTTTGTATAAACCTTTGTAAATATAATTGTTTATTTGGTAAAATAAATGTAATCATACCATAGTACACGGCAATGATTGTTATTCCAATTGACATAAAAACCATTAATCCACTGAATGAAAAACTGGAATCATCAAAAGCAGAACTGAACAAATATTGCTCAGTAACACCAAGGCACGGGGCATTCAACCAACGCTCATTTCTCATATGAATTATAACAGGTATCTGAAAATTAAAAATATGAAAAATATTTTTATAATTTATACATTGTACAATAATAATACATCAATAAATTACAAAATTAATTTAAAAAAAAAAGATTATAAAGTGTAATTTGTACTAAGAATTAAATTCTGGATGAAAATTAAAATAAGTGAGTGTTTGGACTCAACTTGTGAAACAACAGTTTCAATTCCAAATTCTTATCATATTAATGTACAGTTAACTAGTTAATATTGTTTCTGAATGTAATTATGGAGTGCTTTATTTAATTCCATACCTTGTAAACATAATTTTTTCCTTTTAAAAGTTAGCTTTCTGTGAATAATTTCTTCTATCATTAACAAAAACAACCAATCAATATAGCACTTAAGTAGTTTCACTTTAAAACTAAAATAAGAATTCAAACTGATTTTATATAGGTGAAGTGAACATTCTTTTATTTGTTTTAATTTTATTTTATTTTATAATAATAAATTAAAGAAATTATTATATAAGAAAAATAAATAAATTGATGAAAAATCAAGTTATGAATTTTAGTAACTTTTTTGGTTATTATTTTATGGTAACTGTTTAAAGTAAAACTCTTCATGAATTGAACTGTACTCAAGTGTTCTACAATTTATTGATCTATGGGAATCAATTCATTGATAATAGCTTAAAAACTGTTGACATTTCATTTTGCATCACATCCCATACTTCAGTTTCCAAGATGCTACTTCCAGAGATGTTCCAGATGTAGTAGAACTCAGGTTGTAAAGATGCAGTTTACTCTTATCCAGGATCCAATGAAATAATTTAATCATTGCTGAAATTTTATAATAATCAATAAATTTAAGGATGTAACCTAAATCTATTATTATTACATTTGTAATTTTTTTCTGTTCATTTCACTTTTTTCATTCCTCTTCACAACTGCATTTCAAAACTAAGCATTTATTTCCTTTTTTCTAATTTGTATATTAATTAGAATGTAGTTACGTATTTGTGTTGTATGTGATGACAGAAAATCATTTTAAAAAAAAATTGTGATTGTGTTTATTATTCTTGGGAATGACTTTGTCATTATCAAGAGTGATTGATATCTCTTGTCAGAACTACAATCATTATACTTAACATAGCACATGGCACTTAACATGTACACAGACAATAGAAACCTGATATCAGTTTGATTGGATAAATACTTGGTCTGGATAAAGCAGAAGTTAACTTTTAAAATAAAATATCTTCATTTTTATTTAGTTACAGTATTCAAAATTTTAACCGCATAGACTTCTTTAACCAAAGTGAAATTACCACTTGCATTTCTTGTTCGATAATTTCTGGAATACCTGGAAGTTTCCAGATATCTTGTGCGGCTCCTTATTTGACCATGAAGAAATGTTTAGTAGCCAGAAACTTCAAAAATAATGATCAGGTCATTAAAACTGAATAGAGTTGGTCTGAAAAGCAACTGAAGACTAATTTGGGATTAGAATTAAGAAATGTCAAAACAATATGGTAACAAGAGCAATGCAGACAAGCGTAATTTAGTTTTGATTATATCATAAATAAAGTTTACAAAAAACAAATTCTTCTATATTTTTTTTTTACTTGTTCACAATAGGCTTAAGAAATATCAAATATGGCAAATTAATAAATAATTAATCATTTTATGGCAAAGATATTTTATATATAAAAATTTTAAACATAACTAATTTAAGAATGAATTTACAGTTTCAGATGGTGATCACTTGTAGGGGTGAATATTAGCTGCATTTTAGTTGGTTTGGCATGCTAATAAGTTAACAATATACTTGTTTCCGTAAAGAACAAAGTAATGGAAAACCATTTTACTCCTAATTTTGTTGGTAAGCACATCAAGGGATACTTATTCTCTTGAAAATGGTACTTTTTTATGTGACTTGTGACTCATATCATATAGCTTACATAATGATTACATAATGATCATTAAGTTGGAAAAATTGATATAATTTTAACAATATAGTTATCAATTTAATTACACTAGTCAATACAATTTCTGTTACTAGAAAGTAAGTAGGTATTTTATACAAGTGAGTGTGTATGTATGTATATATATAATTCTCAAGTTATGTCAGATTTTATATTCCAAAATCCACTGTCATGTCATATTTTCAAGTTATCACTTATCTAAAGTTATATGTTGCATCATTAAAATTTTAGATATAAAAAACATACAAACATGTTAGTATTGTTTTAATAAACATGTCTTTTCATGTGTTTACTAAATGATTAATGCTGTAGGCTAGTAAAAATACAGTTCCAATATCAATTCAAATGTGCATAGAAAAACTATGAGTCTTTCCAGTAGATCAAATTCTTTCAGTGTACTTTGACTCTTAATGGTATCATTTGTATGTTTTTTGTGGGATTTTTTATTACATACTTTATCAAAGCATTATAAATTCCCATAATTGAGAAAATAAATTTCGGTTAAATAAAACTTTTTCATATGAAAACATTTTTGGGAATGGTAATTTACAAGATGATATTTTATAATACCGTAGACAAGGAATTTTATGAACTATTCGTACTTTACTGTACATATATATTTTACTTTATATATCAGTTTAAGTTCGTTAAAATTTTCTTTTGGGAATCTACAATATGAAGAGAAATTGTGCTTGTAAAAAGTTTACAAATTTTTTTTTATGTTTATGATTAATTTATCATAAAAGTCAATGCAAACTAATATTAACACTGCTGAAAACTCTTTTCCTAAGCTTTATTTTTATTGTCCTTAAAGAAACCAAGATAAAACCTGTGATACAAATATAGCAGGTATTATGTTAAACTAACCCAATGACTATAAGGAAAAAATGAGCAACTGCCTTTTGGAGTAAGTGAGAGTTGATGAAAGCAAAATATCATGAAGACTACTTAGTACTTTTGCTTAACAAATATCACTGGTTTTATTTAAAAAAATAAAAGCAGTATTGCATAACCAAATGCTCAATCACCTATGAGAGCAGTATTTCATGGTGAAGACTTATAGATTTCAGTAGCACCAATTTCTTGGCAAGAAATTTCAGATTGATTAATGTTGTCCTGACATTATTGCAGAAGCATCAAGTTCAAGAGATAAACACAGTGACTTAGATCAAAATATTTATTTGTCTAAACAAGTAGAACTCAACATTCATGCTTGAAGTGGAATTTATTAGACAAAGATATTAAAATTTCATTATATATTATGTACTGATAAGAATAAAAGTTTTTTCATTTTGTTTCCTAACTAATCAATGTAAAACAGAAGTATCAAACAAAATTTAATGAAAATTTTACTATATATGGCTTAATTTGTTCCTTGAGTTAACAATCATTAGCATTAGTCATGCTAACAATCAACATTACTTAGTTAAAAACTGACCAAAAAGAGATAATTTCAATCCAGAATAACAAAACGCTAAAAATGCTTGACCTTTTGAGCCTTACCAAGTTATTTTAGCACTTTTACATATAAAACTAAGACTAATGAAGAATTTTGTGAACGTTATTATAAAAATGGAGAAGGCTTTAAAAGTTCAGCTCAGGTTTATCAGTTAGTAAGTGATGTTAAACTTAAAGGAATATTCACTGGACCTGAAAACAGAAAATTAATGTGTGACCATATATCTGATAGCAAATTGAATGATAAAGAACTAGCAAATCTTCAAAGATATTGTTCAATATTTTCTTGAAAAAAAAAATTCAAAGTGATCTGATAACAGAGAAGCTCTTACAGGAAATACAAAAATGTATATACCTACAGTAGATCATTGAAAATTAATTTCTTACATTCTCATCTTTACTTCTTCTCTCCAAATCTGAGAGATGTAAGTGATAAACAAGGAGAAAGATTCCATCAAAAGAGAAACATCCATATGTTATAAATAGAACACTATTAAGGGACATAGGATGAATTTATGATGTTGTTTTTTTACATTTTATAAACAGAACAATATTATTAAGAGATACAAGAAGATCAATCTATGATTACTACTGTTTTTTACGGAGATAAAACTTCTCATTATAAAAAAGAATTATTTTTCAGTTAAGCAGATAAAAATTTCTGCAAATACAGGCACAAATTAAAATATTACTTACTTCAGTAATTTCTAAAATGATAATTACAAAGAAAAATTATAATTATACTACATTGAGATCATAAAGTTAAAATTTTTGTGTTATTTTTTTAATGGTTGTAACTAAAATTCTGAAGGCAATAAAAACAATTGATTGAATTTTATACAAATTAATTTATGTTATGCTCAAGATTGATCTAACTGACATTAAAACAGATTGAACTAAAAATTCCATTAGTACAAATTTACAATTATTTGTACAGTACTATTTTGAATCATTCATTAGTTTTAAGAAGAAAAGATTTATACCAAAACATCCTGTGAACTCAGAGGAGATACAACATTGATATTCAGTCTATGTTCTGGTTTAGTAATAGAGGCCCAGAAATGTTGTTTCAGCTTAACTTGATATGTATTTGTAGTTTGAATAGTAGTTTTTTCTTTTGAACCCAGCAATAAAATTGTACTTTTAACCAAAACCTGAAAAAAATTTAATCATAAATTGTAATATTGTAGAATTTTCTCATAATTTTTGTTAGAACAAAAACTAGTTTAATTTATTTCATCTTAATCATGGAATCTACTTGACTATTTTTCTAATCTTAATGGTTGATATTAATAAACTGAATGTAATGATTAAAAACCGATCTCATTTATTAAATTTAAAAAAAAATTAATAAATTTATTAGTCTTAAACAAATACTAATAAGCCTTTGTTTAAATTATGACAAACCACAAAGAATATAAAAAAAAAAATCAATACCTAGTATGGAAAAATATGTCACAACCCAATTTAAATATTTAGGAAAAATAATCAGTAAAAATGGGACAGACAAAGTAGTTTTGGGAATCTGGAAACTATAAATGCAAAATTGAGGCATTACAATATTGCAGTCATACCAGTGATCATATATGGAGTTGAAACAAAAAATCTATCTGGTCTAGAAAATTTCCTTAAAATACTAAGGAAACTCTACTCTCACGGAAAAATAAAAAAGGTAACAAAGTAAAATCAAATAAGGAAATTTATGAAACCCAAAAAGATTTGGAAACTGCAATTAGAAAAGATTAAAATTTCTCATACATATGATCCAAATGAATCCAAAAATAAATAAATTTTTAAAAGCTTTGGAAATCAAAAAGCCAAACAATTCATAAAGTAGATGAAAGAGTAATCTCAAAACTTAAGGATAAAAAAGGACAGCAATATGGACAAGAGTACACTGAAGGTGTTGTAACAGTTTGTCGCGTTTTCACCAACTCACTTCCAGTGTTTTGCTTTTACATATTCTTGCTTTTATTATTGTTCCAGTTTGTTCGTTAGTGTTTTTTCTGTTAATTTTGTTCTGTTTTGTCTTGTTCTGTTCTGCTATTTTATGGTCATAAGTTTAAATTAATTTTATTTCCTGGTGCATTGTTGCTAGGGGCTGTTAGTCGTAGCAACAGTAAGTTTTTCTTTATTTTGCTGACTACCAAGTTAATTCTTCTAGGAATATTTATTTTTTGAGAGTGAAATAGAGTTTCGGTTCTGTTCAGCTTGATTTTGGGGCTGAAAGTAAATTTGGACTTACAACGTTCCTGTGTTTACATTATGATTTTTGTATTTAGTTATTTTTCATTTTGTACTTAGAGTTTTCCACCTCAAACTTTTTTTTTCTGGGAGGTTCATTTTTTATGGTCGATTAATTTACATTATTTTGCTTGACTTAAGAGTGATATTACATATTTACGTTATGTCAAACTCTATTTTGGATCAAGAGGTTAAGAAGTCTGATGGGTCCTCCAGAGGTACCAGAACAAGGAAGACTCTGTGGCGTGAGGCCAAAGCCTCCAGGACGGTGAGTGATATTCAGGATGAGCCTGCTAACATTTACGATAACTGTATAATGACGAGCTCTAAGTGAGGAGGCTGATAAACAGGTAGACTTAGCCTACCTGCAGCCAAAGAAGCCGGAATCACGCAAACTCTCACACTGTGGGAACAGAGGTGATGGAGTTCAACGAACCCTCCAACAAGAGAACCACCCCGTCCTCCCCAGTGCTGGAATTGGAGTTCTTGTGTAGACAGGGATATCTGCAGCAGAGAGAGGCTTGCTGCCACCAAATAGACCCCCCACCCCAGTTAAGAAGTATAGTGGACCAGGTAGCTCCAGTGAGGCAGACCAGATGACGGTGGAAGGAAGTGGCGACAGAATGGTGGAGGTGACGGATGACCTTTTGTCACTGTGTGATACAGACATATTCACAGCCAACATGGTCCATGGCCTGGTAACTGTGCTCAAAGATAGGGCAAGAGAATTAGTCACAGCTGCCCAAGGTAATACAGCACAGGCTGTTCGTAGCATAGATGAAGGAACACAGATCACAGATGCAAGCCATGACATGGTGGAGAGAATACTGATATCGGGTGACCCGGATAACCTACAGGAAGTCATGAGCATGAAATGGAATACAATTTCCAAAAAGTGGGACTCAGGCAAGGTTTCTCGAAACCTGATGAGGATAGCTGTACAGCTCAATGGATCTAGAAAGAATCCATTGCAGAAGCAACCCACAGGCTAGCCCTGGACATTGGGTGAAGATTGGCAATGGGTGGCCGTGTTTTAAGTGACACAATACATAAGGATACCAGAAACACTGTAATATACTATCCTGAAGATGAGGACATGGACCAATTAACAGTGTTCGTCGCTGCAGTGGAGGAGGAAGATCCAGAGATGATGAGACATCTGGTACAGGCCCTCACCAAAATCACAAGGACAGGACGAAGCAAACTTCTACTGCAGCCTCCAACGATGAACTAGGTAGCAAGGTCAGTAACATTTTGGAGTACTGGGCCAGGAGAAAGGAAGGGGACCCACCTCTAAGATGCTGCTGGTACAAAAGGAGGGGCTCGGCTAGCTGAGCTACTCAAGAAAGTAAGAAACGGGCTAAGTGAGGACATTGTGTTGATTCGGAAGGGTAGAGCTTAAACGATAGAAATTAGGATCAAAGAAGAAAGAGGACATGGTACAAATTCTCAGTTCCACAGTGGTAACTGAGAACAGGAGGGGCTCTTGCATGGTGGCATACCACGTTACAGAATTAGATCTGGATGCCTCCTTGGAGGAAATCACCGCTGCAATAAGAAGGGAGGTGGGGTGCAAGGTCCCAGTTCGTGACTCATCCTTCGGGCCAGCCTATGGGAACATCAAGAAAGCCACAGTGCAGCTGTACAAAAGAGACACCAGTCTGCTAGCCACCAAAGCATGTTGGCATTTGTGTAAAATTGAGCTGTGATAAGAGGAGGTGAAGTGCTTCCGGTGCTGAAGTTTCAGCCATAGAACGGCAGCCTACAAGGGATCCGACCGATTAACCCTGTGCTACAATTGTGGAGGGCGAGGCCACAGGGTGGTAAATTGTGCAGACACCCTGAGGTGAGTGAATGATGCTTAATTACTGGACTGGTTGCCTTGGGGGTGTTCCAAAAAAAGAGCACCAGAAGAAAATGGACAGAAGAAAAAATGATACACTGAGAAAATGAAGAAGATATGGAGAAGAAAAAATGATACTGGATCCCTAATAAACCACTGACGTAAAAGGCCCTTTGTTTATAATTTAATTACCAACACCTTTTTAATTAATATTTTAAACCAGAAAATGATACAGGCTGTAGCTTTAATAATCAAAAATTTGTAATCAGAATATAAGTTGAATTTCAAAGGCCCAAGGAATATGAATAAAAAAAAAAATCAGCTGGTATGGTTCAAACATCTGTAAGGAACAGATTAATGTTATAAACCAAGGTGAGATCAAATAGAAAATGGTCAAGGGAACATCATATGAGGACATGAAAGATGGTGAGAGATAAGATGACTGGTTCAGGATCAGGAAAAATGGAAATCTTTGAAAACTTCTACATCAGTACAGAAGAGAAGCATCAAACTTAAATGGACTGATCGATTCAAACTTGAATGACTATCAGATAGTTCATATGATTTAATGCAATAAAAAAATGAAAACATAACATCCTTAACACTATTTACAACAGAAGAAAAACAAAATAAAGTGGAACAAATTCTTATTTAGTACACTTATTTCTAAATGTTAAAAAAGATAACTAATTTTAACAACATACCTGAATTTGTGATAACACTTGTGGAGTACCAGTTATAGTCAAAAATGATGAAGGCTGTTTATCACTGAGGTGAATTTCAGGTGTATGGACAAAAAATGCTGGATAGAAAGGTATAACTAGTGGATCTGACATAATTTTACCACTTACAGCCCGTAAGGTAATATTTGACTGTAATACTGATATCTTTGGAGTCAAAGGTCCAGCTGATTCAAATTGACATGAATAAAGACCTGTAGAAAGTAAATAAAAATACAAGTAATAAAAAAATTAAATTATATGTAAACAGGAGGGACATTAAGGAACCTCTAAAAATTGTAATTTAAGGATGAAATAATTTTTTTCCAATAAATGATTAATAGATAATTACAATTAATAGTAACAATTAAATTCTTATTTGTAAATAATTAATTGATCTGTTATGGTTTTTTTAAAATGCTGACTGCCAACCTAAATTCATAAAAGTTGATTCAGAAGTTTTTTGATCTCATATATAAATATTCTGCAGTCAACATCTTATGAAATCACATCAATGCTCAATTCTAGACTTAAAATGACTTATGTAGACTTACACAATGTAAACTTATTATTACAATGAGATAAAAAAGGGAATAAATAAATAAAAAGAATTTAAATATATAAAGAAAAAATTACATCTCTTCTGGCAATATGTGCAAGCCATACATGACTCATTTAGTACATAGTTCTGTTAGCACTGTATACATACTCTCTTCTTTATCATTTGTATTGAATATGTCTGAGGAAGAGGTAAACAGTACGTTTACCTACTCGTCATGTTGAAAATTGTACAATGTAAAAAGTACTGGGATAGAATTACAAATGATACATTTGCTCAACAACCAAACACTTTTGACAGTGTAGACAAACTGGCTTATGTTGAATTATTTATTCTATAAAATCCAAATAACCATAAAGGAAAATATTAAAAATTTGAAATAAATGTAAACATGTGCATAAAATAGTAAAATATCACCACCGAAAATTTACTAAAGAAGTTGGTGGGTGGATTTCCTACCTTTTGTAGTCTGTACATAAAAAGAAAAGAGACCAGTTGAAGTCACAAGACTTCTGAATCATTATAAAAAAATATATAGACAGGTTTTAGTCATACCATGACCAAAAATACCCAATAGAATCAAAACAAGCTAGTATGCAATGACATCAATCAAACTCTAACCTCCACAAAAAAAAATAATAATTTCATCAGCATTATAAAGACAGCATTCTCTAGAGAGAAAGGGAGCTAGCTATTAGTCACAACTTTCTTACAAAAGAAAGAACAATAACTTCTGTATATTATGCTATAATTTTAATGGATTAAATGAAATCATTACTTCATTCTAATAATCTAACACATACTTGCCTATAAACTGCACCTCTGGGGTTGGTTGGTTTCTTTGAACTCATGTTATTAACATCAGGTGCTGTTAAGCAGCAAAGTGACTTAGAGGGTGAAGGCTAACAGTTGGCAATCCTCACAACAGCTGTACTGGCTACGGTTCAGCAATAAAACTTTTATGAAAAATCATTAAAAATATTTTTTTTTTGCCCAAATAGCAAGCAGCATTAGTACAATATTTCGTAAAAATTAGAAAATGCATTTGATTAATTGTCATTGACAGACAAGCAAACAAAATGCCAAAAGGTTAAATTAAAACTGGACCTTTAAGGAAACAGGCCTCATTATTTTGGGAAACTGATCTCTAGAATTTCCCTCCAGAGAAAATAATATAAAAAAACTGAAGGAAAAATACCTTTAATGAACTTCCTAATAGGATCATAGCATTAACTGCGGTTTCAGTTTAGCTAAGGTATTAAGAGAGAACAGAAAAACTATTCTTTCCAGCAACCTCCAGAGAAATATGCACAGAGTTAAGATAGAATTCTGCAGATCGTAGATACCAACCCACCGGGTTGGTCTAGTGGTGAACGCGTCTTTCCAAATCAGCTGATTTGGAAGTCGAGAGTTACAGCGTTCAAGTCCTAGTAAAGCCAGTTATTTTTACGTGGACTTGAATACTAGATTGTGGATATCGGTGTTCTTTGGTGGTTGGGTTTCAATTAACCACACATCTCAGAAATGGTCGAACTGAGAATGTACAAGACTACACTTCATTCACACTCATACATATCATCCTCATTCATCCTCTGAAGTATTATCTGAACGGTAGTTACCGGAGGCTAAACAGGAAAAAGAAAAGAAAAGATCGTGGATATCGGTGTTCTTTGGTGGTTGGCTTTCAATTAACCACACATCTCAGGAATGGTCAACCAGAGACTGTTCAAGACTACACTTCATTTACAATCATACATATCATCCTCTTAAATAATATCTTACAATGTTTCCAGAGGCTAAACAGAAAAAGTGTGAGAATTCTGGCACCAGTTACCACTGGGTTGGTCTAGTGGTTAACTTGAAATCAGTTAATTTCTAAGTTGACAGTTCCAAGATCAAATCTTAGTAAAGGCAGTTACTTTTATATGGATTTAAATACTAGATTGTGGATACCGTTATTTGGTGGTTGGGTTTCAATTAACCACAAATCTCAGGAATTCTCAACCTGAGACTGTACAAGACTAGACTTCATTTACATTTATGCATATCATCTTCATTTATCCTCTGAAGTAATACCTTACGGTGGTTCCAGAGGCTAAACAGAAAAAGAGAGAGAGGGTTACTGGCTTGAAATAGCAAGCTCTAATATATCACTTGGTTACCAAGTGGTTACCAACTTGGTTAACAGATGTTTCTTTCTGTTTATTTGATAATTAAAAATAACACATAATGGTACAAAATATATTAAAATGCACTGTACAATAAAATCAATCTCAACAAGATTAATTCATCAAGTCACTTATCAGTAAGGAAAAAAATTGCAGACCAGTTTTATCTGGTACAAACTAGTTTTTAACTGCGTTATTCCATTTTAATTCAACAA
Source organism: Lycorma delicatula (assembly GCF_047948215.1). Classification (NCBI taxonomy): domain Eukaryota; kingdom Metazoa; phylum Arthropoda; class Insecta; order Hemiptera; family Fulgoridae; genus Lycorma; species Lycorma delicatula. The sequence goes on from NC_134458.1 coordinate 177,229,170, forward strand.
ATGATCATGTATCACTATTTTTGATTTTTATATTTGGTATATAATAACTACGAATCTTGTACTGGCCAAAAAATATTTTTTTATATTTTTAAAAAAGTTTTTCATGAGTAATAAACTATTTTATAACTTTCCAGCAAGTAAAAATAGCCACTTTCATCACTTTTTCCGTGAGCTGTAGTATTCTTATTTTACATCATACAGAGATCAAAAAGGGCTTTTTTAAATGATTTAAAATGGAACTTCATGTTAGTGTGCTCAAAATTAATTTTGTTACACAACCAAATCTTGTAATATTTACTGAAGTTACATTTACCAATTGTTTTTTTCAGAATTTGGACCCAAAATAAATGAAGGGCTTAAGGTAACAGGCCTGTTTTTTATTTTTTAAATCTTGCATACTAGTAGCACTTAAAAATTGGACTGTTACCAAGTGTCCATTAAAAAAAATGGCTGCCAAATCATAAGAGTTTGAAAATGTCTCATTTTGGGGGCCCAAAAACCACACGTGGGACAGGTGGTAAAAATTTGAAGTGTTTACAGCAGTAAGTACTTTAAAACCATATAAAATTTATTCTGTTACTCAAAGGAATTGACAAGTAATGAAGCCAACAAAACCGCTAAAAACACTGTTCCTTTAACTGTAAACAACGTATCCAAAAATACTGATGTTATGTATTTTTTTCAGGTTATAAAAATTACAACTAAACTCATTAAAATTAATAAATTGATAATTAATAAATAGTCAATTACAGAAAGATAAATAATAATTAACAAATGATAATTCAAATACATTAACAAGTTGTTCAATTCACTTTTACCTTATTTTATTCCTGCTAATGGAAGTTATGAATAAATCTTACACTTTTGGATAGCAAACTTAACATAACTTAGTGCTCCTGCCATCTTTTTATTTAGTAGAACTGATAAGTCCTCATTCATCTTTTCTGATTCAGAGGTCGCTTGGACTTTCAGAATACATTTCTGACTTGTTAGAACATAACTGTGAAAGATTCTTGTTTTTTGGACTGTTGTGATAACCTGATAATGAGAACTGAGTATCCTTTAGTCTCTTGAACATGTTTATTAGAGCAGAAAATAAACATTATATTTTTAATATTGTCTTTGCAATAATTGTACATTTCAGAAAATGTAACAATTTGATTGGACTGTCCTTTGAAGGCTTGCTTCAGTCACAGTCCTTTTTACAGTTCTACCAATACCATCACAAGGTCCTTTTCCATGGTATGAGGCAAAAAATTACATTCAGCTGTGATTTCAAAATTTTCTTGATGGTAGCACAAATCTATGAAATACATTTGTTTTTATACTGGGGTGAGGAGCCATCAGAAAAATAAAAAAATTGTTTAACTTGTGGTAAGTGTTTTTACTTTATTTATAACTTGCTTTTGGAAGCAGAATGATGTAGTATTGTGCTTCAAGTACTCACTAATCACACAGTAGCTTTGGCTTTGCAGTTTTCCTTCTTTTTTAAAATATATGAGAAATGGATGTACTGTGGCATAAGTTTTTGACAAGTGATATGACTGGACTTCACCTGTATTACAAAAGGAAAATTTTGAAAGAAGTCTCCCATTACAATGCATTCACCCTCCAACAAGTTTTCCTTTTTAATGTTGAGGAAATTAGCTTGTTTCTTTGCAACAAAATGATGCCTTTTTAGATTATTTAAATTCTCAGTAAGTTTAAGTACTCTTGAAATGGAAGAATTTGAGTAGTTAGTTCACAACAGTGAACAGAAACCCACTCACTGTTTGAAGATAATTTCAGAATCAAAATCATCCCAGCTCTCTTGAAGTAATCTGAGAACTTCATTAGTACCAGGTCATTTTTCACACTGTGACAGCATGCACGTTTCATTTTCTATATCACATAACAAGGTTGAAAGGAGAATTTTATAATCAAATTTCATTTTTAGAGCAGATAACATGAATTTTACATTTTGGTGGGCGACACAAACACACACAGAATGAGTACCTAACCCATCAGCCAGAACACAACATTTAGGTCTTCAATCAGCAAATATTGAAAAAGCAATTTTTAAATTATGTTTTTCTTTGAAGGCTGTGTACAATTCTTTTAAGTTACTTAAGATAAGCCTTTTTTGAATATTAATTTTCTTCCCGTCAGCTTGTCTTACAGACACAATCCTTCTTGCCTGGCATCATTCGGCTGTGCTCTTCATTCTGGTAAAAATCTTGGACACATTTGATAACAATTTCATCAATTACGTGACTGGGTTTCTTTTTGACGATTTTTGGCAAAATTCCACTTGTTTTAACTAATTGTTTGGATTGACAGGCTAAATACTGACTAACACTAAACTCATTTTGAATTTTTTGAATGCTCAAGCTACTTGGTAATAAACTTAAAATATTAATTTTTTCATGGGTTGATATAACTGTTTTCATTTTATCCTTTATTTTAATGGTTAATTCTTCATATTCCCTACCTAAATCAGCATAATTTTGTGATACTAAACTAGTTTCTTCTGTAGAAATATTTAAATGAAAGGAATCTTTTAATTTACTGGTAATTGACCTGGCTATTTTTTAAAATTGGTTCCTTTGTGCTACTCGATAATTTTTGAACCTTAACGTGGGAAATGCCAAGTGCTGAACAAGCTTTATTGACCGACTTGACTATAATACATTTGACTATACATTGAGGCTCAAATATATCTTGACATTCTGGTTTACTTTCTGTATCATCTAGTGGTTTTTGTTTTGTTTAAACATTTTGTATACAATGCTCTGCCTGAAATTAATTTTAAATTTGGATTGCTTGTTGAAAGTGTCAAATATACTTCTTGAAGAGATTTCTTAACCAGTTTAGTGCGACAGCTAAATGGGTCAGAGCAACTTTTCCCATTAATATGAAAATAATTATTCAAATATTCGGTTTTATGAAAAGTATAGATATTTTTTGTTTCAGTGCATCCACTTCTTATAGATATCAATGATATTTGCTGTTCAGTAAACTCTAAAATTCTGTGCAATATTGAAGATTTATTGTAAATCAATTTGTGACATACTGTTTCAATGTGAATGCCAATTAAACACTCCTTAATCCAATGCAAGAGTTCTTACAATAATAATACAGTTAGTATAAATTATAAAACTACTAATTGCACCTCACTTTCTCTTATCCCAGTTTATCTGCAGCTAAAAAAAATTTCTCTAATTAATAAAATTAAAAATAAAAGATATCGCATAAAAGAGAAGTTCACTGCTAATAAAATTACTTTATAAACAACATACGTTACCTAACCACAGTATTAACACTAGCAACAATACAACATATCACATTGAAATCAAAAGAGTAACTGAGCCTTCTACAATGTTTACATTCAGGATTACGCAAACATTCATGTCTATGCATGTCTATTCACTTTTATGTGTACGAATCATACTTTAAGTAACAAACTATCTAGAATATAAGCTATCTCATTATAGACAAATCAAAATATTTTGTATAGTAGGCCTACATTATTATCTGAAAAAAATACATGCTGTAAATTTTTTGGATACATTGTTCATGGTTAGAAGGAACGGTATTTTTAGCAGTTTTGATGGCTTCATTACTCGTCAATCCCTCTAATTACCAAATTAAATTTTATATGGTTTTTAAGTACATAAAAAGTTTTTACTTCTGTAAACATTTTCAAAATCTTACAATTTGGTGGCCATTTTTTTTAATGAAGGGCATGGTAACAGTTTAATTTTTTTATAAGTACGACTAGTATCTAAAAGTTAAAAGGTAAAAAAACAGACATGTTAACCTAAACTCTTCATTATTTATTTTGGGCCCAAAATTAAAAAAAAAAAAAAAAACAATTTGTAAATTAACTTCAGTAAACATTACAAATTTGGTTGTGTAACAAGATGAATTTTGAGTACACTACCATGAAGTTCCACCTTTATTCATTCAAAAAAGCCCTTTTTGACCTCTGTATGATGTAAAATAAGAATGCTACAGCTCATGGAAAAAGTGATGAAAATGGCTGTTTTTACCTGTTGGCAAGTTAGAAAATGGTTTATTACTCATGAAAAGTTTTTAAAAAAATATTTTTTGGTCACTACAAGGTGGGTAGTTATCACATACCAAATATCATCAAAATAAAAAATAGTGACGTAATAAAATTTCTGAAAATTTGTTGAATTAAAATGGAATCCCCCAACTCCTTTGTATACGTTTAATGCTAAGCAGTTCTGAACAATAGTTATTCAGTAGTGTAGAATGTGAAAAAAGTGTTGTTAAAAATAAAATAAAGACAACTGTCTACAGAAGAGCAAGTATTTGTTTTACAAATGTTTTGGAAATGTGAAACTAGTGAATTTAATTAGCATCGACAAATTGTTTTCCTGATGAGCCTGAACCTGCATGACATACTGTTTATACTATCTGTTAAAAAATTGATTAACTGGTTTCAGTTGCATATTTTATGCAAATTCCTACTGTATCTATTAATCGATTGTTTAAAAATCGAAATGCAAAACTAATTGTAATTTCACACTTTGTAAAGATTTGTAAAGAGTATTTTCTATGGATGATTTTATTTCAATATCAATTTAGCTTTTCCTTTATACTTACAAATAAATATGAATTCATCAGATTTTCTGAGTGAATCCAGACATAATAACTAATTGTATAAGAAAAATAAATAACTTTTAAAAGCCTAACATCACATTAAACAGATACAAATTTAAATTTATTTTTAGATTTTTTACCTGTTTCTATTGAAAAATGAGGTCGCACAACAAATACATCAAGAATATTAACAGACATCATTAAACTGTTAAAACGAACTTCACATGAAAATGGAAAATATGTTACATTAAAATCTATGGCATGACATTCATTATCTTTTGCTATCATATTTTTATTTCTATCAGATATCTGATCATTTAAAAGCAGCAATGGAGCCAGAAAATATCTACCATCTTGAAAATTAGTTACATTACGGCCATCTAGCGGCAAAAAAACAATCTGAAAAATAATTAATATATATATATATATATACATTTATAAAACATTCAAAATAAGAAAAGTAAAATATAATTCTCTAAAAAGATTCCAACCGAAATGTTTAAAAGAACTTAATACTGATTAAAAGTTACCTGAATACAGATAAGGTTGTTTAATACAAGAATTACAAATATAATTATTACACATTGTAAGCCATTTATATGTAGTTTTGAAAACGTGACTTGGCTGATTTTGTAATGAATTAAAAAAATTGACCTGCAATGATATCAAATTAATAAACTGAAATCTAAAGTAAAACACAAAATTGTGAGTAACCAATTGTGGTAAAAATAAACTTACTGTGTTAGGAATGCAGTAAGCATTGTTTTTCAGGAACATAGGACATTAATAAATGGTAACTAACAAGTTACCTTTTACTTAATTTCCATGGGTTTTATTTGTTATGCAGAGCATTTGGAAAGTTTTTGTGCACTGGAATTATGGAAGTATAATGACAATTATTACTTTATTACAATAACTGGGAAAGTTTATAAAAGATGATGAAAATGACCTCCAACTTCAATACAACACTACACACGTTTTAATTTGTTTTCAAACACTTTAACCAGCTGATTTACTGGAATGTCTCGCACGTATGCCATTATTGTTGTTTTTAGTTTGTGTGGTCTGTTGCTATACACTGCTTGTTTTGCTGCCCCCCTTGAGAGTAATCTGGGAGAGTCAGATTGGGCAATCATGCAGACCACAAACACCTTGAAATGATTCATTCACCAAAGACATTATGTAAAAAAAGTCATTGACCTGTTAGCTGTGTGTGCTGTGGAACCAACAGTGACTAATTTCCACTTCTGTTAACTGACTAATGATGTTTGTTAAAACAGCACAATAAAGATCAATATTAACTGTATTTTCAAAAAAGATTGGATCCACAATGCGCGTTCTACTCACAATGACCCAGACTCCAATGTTCGCTTTATGTAAAGATTGTTCGTGTAATTCATAGGGTTAGTTGTCAAATACAGTCGTGTGTAAATTAATATGCCCTCCAAATGAAACCACGGTTCATCTGTAAAAAATGTAATGTTGAGGATATTTACAGAATTTTGGTTAATAGAATGTTTAAACCATTGATAATAATTTAGTCTTCTGGCATGATCTCTAGGTTTCAGTTTTTGAATACATATAACTTTGTAGGGGAAAAGTTTCAAAAACAAAAATTTTATAAAAGTCATTAAAAATACTTTTTTTTTCCAAATAGCAAGCAGCCTTAGTACAATATTTCATAAAAAATAGAAAACGCATTTGACTAAATATCATTGACAGGCAACCAAACTAAATGCATAAATGTTAAATTAAAACCAGACCTTGCTTTTCTCAGTTAGTTAGATTAAATGTGAGTTTTAAATTTCAGGAAGATGAAAAGCAAACACAATCAATACTCAATAATGGCAAATGCTACATAAAGAGTAAAACCTTGAGGATTGGTTGAAAGTCACAAAACCTATTCAAATGGATGAAATAGCGTAGAACATATTCATAATGGCCAATAAAATTATGATCAAAACAAAACCCTTTAAAATTATCTACCAAGGTGTAATTGAACACGACTATGAAATTTCATAAGAAAGTAAAATGCTGTCTCTAAAACTTATACCTTACAAAATGCTTGATAAAAAAAAAATTAGCTTTATACCATATAAAACACTGTTCTTTTCTCTGTTATTCTTTAATCAATAAATTTGAACAAAACCTGTACGAATTACTATAGAATACACAATCATTTCTGATGGTTGCTTTCAGCATGATGGTCATATTTTTTCAAAACTAGCATTTTCAGTTTCAGTAAAAGGAGCAAATGTTTTCAGTACTAACATGTTTTAACAATATTACAGTATGTACTGTAATATTTCACTTCAATTAAAAATGAGGAAAGTGGTCATAAAGGAAAAAAGATTTTCTGTTAAAATTGGTGGAAATCTTTCCCAAATAATAGATGTGAATGTATGAGATGAAAAATTAGGATGGTGGGAAAAATGATTTGAAATGAGATAATGTGCCCTCATCTGTATCATTCTTTATTATGATTGATAATATATTGATGAAAAGTGGCAGAAAAGGATGCAATGATGTGTGCAAATGATCTAATGGTACGAGGAAATATAGAATGAGAAGTTAAGGGCAACTGAATGAATGGAAGGAAACTGTAGAGCAATGTTTTTTAAAAACTAAAACAGTAAAAATAAATAAAACTTAAAATTAATACAAACCATATAATAAAAAATTAAAACTAAGTTAAAAAATTAAAATTAAAAAAGGGAAATAAAACTTAAAATTATTATATTTAAAGACTTACAACTAATATCACAGACAAAATTTTTAAAACATAAAAGCAAAAAAATAATAAAACAGAAAAAAAATATATAAAATTTGACAAATTCCGATAGGGAGTGTAAAAGGCTCCCTACTCTGATAACAAAAACAAAACACAGAACAACAGAAGTTAAATTTTATATTACATTTTTTGTGTTAACCCTGCACTACGAAAAAACAGAAACATCTGGTTTAAAACTTCATTATCATTGCAGAAGACACACGGATGTTTCTGGGTAGTTTAAATTTACGATGCAACACTGCATAACACATGCAGTCCACGAGTATGTAGCGCACAGTCATGCGGCAGTTGCACCGTGTGTACAGGGGTGCATGTCCTCCTGTCATCAGGTACTCGTGTGTGACCTATCCGCAATCGACAGAGGACTAGTTCCTCACGCCGAGTTTTCCTACATGAGGAGTCCCGTGGCAATACAGAATCTTTAATCTGCCAGAGTTTATTATCTACGGTAGCCATCCAATCACTTTGATCTTAGAGATTGTACAGCAATGTGGAATGATATTTAAAACAGAAAAGTAATAAACACAACCAGGAAGAAAGGTAGACCAACTGAAATGATGGATGAAGAACAGTTGATGAGGGCTGGCTGTTTAAGTATTTAGTAATGTAATGGGATAAGGTTAAGTAAATTAATTCTTTGAAAGTGTAGGAAGTCTGATCTGGCATCAGAATGTACAAACTAGATTGGGAACTAGATGGAACATTTACATAAATGGAAGGGCAGCATGGAATCAGCAGAATGCAGGCTTGCAAAATGTTTCCACGTAATGTGGGAATTACAAGAATGGACAGGATAAGGAATCAAAGGTTCAAAGTGCCTGTAAAGACGGAATGAAACCTTGTAAGAGAAAATATAATCAACTTTGCACTAAAAAAAGGACTGTTTATATGATCAATAGCGAGATGGTACAAACATGAAAAGCAAATGGAAGAGACTCATGAGATTTAATTTCTGATAAATAGGCTAAAGGATACATAATAAAATGAACTGGTGCTGGTGGCAGGAAGAACTGAGGAAGCTGAAAAATGAATAATTATTATTATAAAACAATTATGAATAATTGTTATATTAAAACTAATTTCATTTCTTATGTATTCCATAAAAAAGATTATTACAAAAATAAAACAAGATTTTATTTTAACATACTTACCGAACTGATAGGAAGAACTTGCATCACAGTAGTAGCTGTAATAGCATTGGGTAAACGATAAGTGACAAGGGCAGTACCAGTTTTACCAGTAGCATGAGCTATACCTTCAGATCGCTCCATCATAAGTATATCTGAATCTGCACACGTCCACGTCCCTTTTTCATTTTCTTCAGAAAGCAATGGCATCGAGAAGCATACAACATCACCAACTGTTAACTGTGTCTTATCCGGAAACATAAGATGTTCAATATTAAACTTTATGTAATCTTTAGAATGATATGGTACAGCATCATCCCATACTTTCAATACTGTATTCCCAGAGCCTACTAAACTGGCAAATAAGCTTCCATTGACATTTCCCCTCGCAACATGTACCTACAATAACAAATAATTAGCAAATTATATTAATTATAAAGAATTATTTCAAAAGTTTTTAATAAATTAATAGAAGTCTGTTTGATAAACATAAATAATATTAAAATAAACCTAAAAAAATAAAAATTAAACAGGCAGAAACACTTTTAAATAGTTTTAAATTTTGACTTCTAGCATTCAGTGTAAAATTAAACAGAATTAACAAATAACTTTCTGAAATTTGGCACTGACTTTAAATCCAAATTTGAAGAACTGATAAAGCATATTTATTACTTTTAGTGAATTGTTTAAGTCACTTTCATTTTTATAAAGTTTTTTAAAACTTACAGAAAAAAAATGGTTGCAAGTGGTCCAAACCAACTATTGTTGAACTCTGTGGTGGAGTATCCATAACTGAAAAGTTCTGGGCTTGAATCTAGTCAGGCATGGAATTTTTCATAAGCTATAACATTCATCACTTGTAATTATAAACGGGAAGTCAGCATGTAATGCTTTATACATGCTACGGTTATGCTGAATTGTAAATTTAAATCTTGGCCTTAAATGATTCAGATATCAACAGAAGTCAAGAAAGAAAACCAAAAATAAATCAAAATATTTTGGTATTATGTTAAGTGCAACATGACAAACCAACATTTAAACCATTTTTTTCTTTTTAATATACCACATAATCGATAAGAAAATAAAATAAGTCTATAGATACTTTACAAAATATAAAAAGCTAGAAAAACTATTATAAAATTTTCCAGATTATACTTATTCCCACCATAGATTAAAAAAGAACCTAGTCTGGTTTTCATAAAGATTTAGTTGCACAAAGCATATAAATAAGTCATCATAGCAAATTTCATGATTATGCAATCAATCGATGTAGTTTGTCTCACAATTGATATAACGTGTATATAAAAATATATAATTTAAATTCTATTTATATAAACCACCTAGTATAAAACATAGGGATAAGAAATATCTTACCTTAATTTTATCATGAAAGTACTTTAAGGGATCCCACATCCTCAATCATGATTGAATTATATTTAATTAAACTGCACATTAAAAAGTTAAAAATTAAAAATACAACCATGTACATGGTTAAACATACAAATTTTTTAAATTAAAAAAAGAAGATTTTTTAAAATATTCTAAAATCTTATATATATATATATATATATATATATATATATATATATATATATATATATATATATAAATGAATGTTTGTTTGTCCCGTATGTGTTCCTATACCATTCATCCAACTGCGATGAAACTTTGGTGAGTTGTTGTGTGCATGCCCACGAAGGTTTCTGAATTATTTGGACCCACTAGGTGGCAATGGGGTCAGATATTTCAGAAAACTGTATTTATGATCTGATTTGGCTCATACTCAGAATATATATTAGTTACGTGAAAAGAAAAGTTTTTGCAAACACTATACTCGCTAAGTGGAGTCAGTGTCAAGATATTTATGAAACAAACAAATATAAAAACAGACTTTCATATATATATATATATATATATATATATATATATATATTACATATTGTCTTTTATATATTACATATATAAAAGACAATGTTCATATGTGTGTCTACTGTACACTAAAAAAACTACTGAACTGATTTACACGTGGGGAAAAAGGGAGAAAGAGAAAAAAGAAAAAATGGGAAAAGGAAAATGGAAAAGAGAAAAAATGATAAAAGAAAATAGTGAAAAGGGGGAAATGGTAAGAAAGGGGAAAGAGGAGAATGAAAATGGTGAAAGGGTTAGAAGGGATAAAGTGAAATTCATTTACTCTATATATATATATATATACAATCAAATCTAGCAATAGCGAAACATTGCCGGGTCTGCAAGTACATATATGCCTTAATGCATTCTTATACCATTCATCCGACTGAGATGAAACTTTGGTGAGCTGTTATGCGCACACCTGTGAAGGTTTCTGAATTAGTTCGGACCCACTTGGTGGTGCTGGGGTCAAGATATTTCGAAAAACTGTATTTATGGTCCGATTTAGCTCATATTCAGAATATATATTAGTTACATGAAAAGAAATATTTTTGCTAAAGATGGACCCGCTAGGTGGCACTGGAGTTGAGATATTTGGAAAAATTGCATTTATGTTTGATTTTGCTCCTTTTCAAAATATGTATTAATTACGTGAAAATAAATATTTTTGTGAAAAATGAAAAAAGAGAAGAAAGGAGAAAGGGAAAAATTAAATTTTATGAAGTTCTGTAAGTTCAGTTTTTTAATATTTTATCAAACTTTCATTTGTGTTCATTTAATCTATATATATATATATTCAAATCTAGCAATGGCGAAGCATTGCCGGGTCAGCTAGTATATTTATAAAATAAACCATAAAATATTTTCCTATAAAACCATGTGCATGGTTTATTTTAGTATCTCTAATTTTCAACTTTTAAATATGCAGTTTTTAGATAATTCAATTGTAATTGAGGATGCAGGATCCTGCAAAAGTACTTTCATGATAAAATTAAGGTAAGATATTATTTATCTCAATATTCTGTACTAGGTGGTTTATATTAACAGAATTTAAAATGTACCTTAATACACCTTGTCACACCCATCTGTACCTTAGTACAGATCTTAAAAAGATTCAGACTACCTTTAAGATTAATGAGAAAGAAAAAAAAGTTAGAATATATACTTCTGGAATATTTACACCAAGATACTTCAATAAATGGAAGATCTGGTATTACTAAAAAATAATTAATGTTGTAAATAAATAAATAAATAAAGAGATAAATAATTATTTATGCTGCTAAGCTTTCCAGTTAGTCACCTTCTTCTTCACTTTCATATCCAGAATCAGTATTCATCCTCTTTGTTTTCCCAGAGGCTATCATCTTCTGTCCCATTAATTCTAATTGAAACTGAACACTTTTAAAGCTTTTAATCGCTGGCTCTGAAGCTATAATTTCTCATGCAATCGATATCTGTTGACAGACCAAGGAGAGAGGTGGTCTTTTAATTCATCCCATGATTGTAAATGTACATTGTAAATCCCATGTTAACAATGAATCATTGTTTACCATCCAAGAAGAACAAAATTCTTTCAATCTATATTTAAAAGGCTTATTAATACATACATCCAAAGGTTGAAGAAGAGGAGATAATCCTTCTGGAATAATTACTAATTCAGAATTATTTTTTGATAATAAATTTTTCACATTTTCAGTTAAATGTCTCCAAAGCTATCAAGGACAAGCTTAGATTTGACGTTTTTCAAGATTTTGGGTCTACGAAACCACATCAATTTCTACTATTTTCCATTAAATGAGTATCCATCCATCCATTTTCATTAAATTGAATAATTTACCCTTTGGGAAATTTTCTCTGAGCAAAGATTTTCACTTGAAAATAGTAAACGGTGGAAGTTTTGTTCCACTGCTAAAAATGGCAAGCATAAATGTTCATGTTTGTTTTTCACAATCACCACCAGTTCAAACAGGAACAATCCTTTTACCAACAAAACTTAAAGAGTTGAATTCAGTGGTATTTCAAAGTATACATATTTGTACATACAAAATATACCATTTGTGACAATTCAAAATTGATTTTTTTGCTGCACAAGCCAATAACATATCACTGAAATTCTGTAAGTTTTTCTTTGTATGCAACTGATAATCTTTGAAAACAGTGGTCCATCTTCTTACAGTCAAACCAGACCTACACATAAATTTTTGAAACCAACCTCTGCTAGCTGTAAAATTCTCAATACTACCTGCAAAAGCTATTTGTTTCGCTATTATAATACACATCTATAAAACTGCAGAAACATTTTTCCTTTTTTTCTTTAATAAACAAAGATAGTTCTTGTTCTAATTCAGGGAATTTTCTGGATTTCAGTCCATGAAATGATTGTTTTTAGAGAAGCACTAAGCAATAAATCCTTTCTCTTTCGCCAATCTTGAATACACAATTCATTGATGTCATATTTTTTACTGGCTGCTCGGTTACCAATATTTCAACTTCTGACACAACTTTTAATTTTTTGTCAAAGGTAAATGAAGTTTCTTTTTAGTTTGAAAACATAACTTTTAATCAAAAGGTATTTTTTTTTCTAAAAGAAGAGGAATATAACCAGATGTGATATGTACACAAGTTTGAAATCTAATGAGTACTGAAAGTTAAATGAAAAGCATGAAGGAAGTTCACTTGAAATAAAACTAAAAACCTTATTTCCAGAATCACGTTTCATTCTACATATTTTGTTACAGAATAAAGAACTAATAATACAGGCATAACCCATCGGGTTGGTCTAGTGGTTAACGCGTCTTCCCAAATCAGCTGATTTGGAAAGTCGAGAGTTACAGCGTTCAAGTCCTAGTAAAGAGAGTTATTTTTACACGGATTTGAATACTAGATCATGGATACCGGTGTTCTTTGGTGGTTGGGTTTCAATTAACCACACATCTCAGGAATGGTCGAACTGAGAATGTACAAGACTACACTTTATTTACACTCATACATATCATCCTCATTCATCCTCTGAAGAATTATCTAAACGGTAGTTACCAGAGGCTAAACAAGAAAAAAGAGAATACAGGCATAACAATATTTACACATGTACTCTTCCTCTAATGGCAGAGATGGGGGTATAATAAATTCATTTTTGTTTAAAAGTTGTAACTGTTTTTGTGCAACCTTTCATAGTCACAGTCGTATAAGACACTGGTTTGTAAAATAATAAAATGTAATATATCTTTCATGCAGTAGAAATCATTCATTCATTATAATGATTTAAATAAGACTAATACCCTGAAATTTTGAATAGGAATCATAAAAAATGCTGCAGGGCTTGTGTGAATAAGTACATATATACATATACATATCCAGAATTGTATCCTAGTTTTCTTTTGATTTTTGCATTTAGAAAATCTCAAAACTTCGAAAAATGCACAAAAACAACAAAGGTACCCAAAATTTTCATTTATTTCAATACTATACTTGATGTTATTCTACAACGTATCAACTGGAAAAGCTTAAATTAATCTAGATTGAACAATGATAACAATTTTCACAATTTAATGTAAATTATATGAATCAAGCTTGCAGTAACAACTATATATCACTCCTTGACTGTTAGATAGTACTTTAATTATTCCCTTGCTGATTTCATATTATTTTAGTTCAATGTATCCAAATACAATTCTGACTGCTGTTATTTCTTGAATAAAAAAAATGCAACTAAAAGACTAAAATATATAAATATAAAGTATCTTCATACCTTATCAAATCTATTGGTACGCATTTTAACATTACTTCGGACAGCAGCAAACTCAGATCCAATATTATCATGATATGACAGAACAATTTCAAAATCAAGACCCCTTGGCAATGCTGTGATCTGTTTATGAGAATCAACACGAAGCTTAGCATTGATATTCATCATTAAATAATAGACTGGTTTAATCTGAAACAAAAAACCATATGATCAGTAAACACTAAGTTCAATAAACTAATTTACACTATTTAACATTTAAAAACCTACATTAAAAAAGTTGTAGATACTAATACTATGTTTCCTAATTTTCTTGTGGATCACTTTTACATTAATTTACTGAGTAAGAGTGTTACATTACCTAAAATTTCTCTGCCTTTGTGATGGCCTATGCATATAGTTTATTTTATTTAGGCAATAAGGTGGAGCCCACCGGATTGGTCTAGTGGTGAACGCGTCTTCCCAAAATCAGCTGATTTGGAAGTTAAAAGTTCCTAGTAAAGGAGCGTTCAAGTTCTAGTAAAGGCAGTTACTTTTATACAAATTTGAATACCAGATCGCAGATCTGGTATTCAACCGGTGTTCTTTGGTGATTGGGTTTCAATTAACCACACATCTCCGGAATAGTCGAACTGAGACTGTACAAGACTACACTTCATTTACACTCATACATATCATCCTCTGAAGTAATACCTGAATATGGTAATACCCGAAGGCTAAACAGAAAAAAGGAAGAAAAGTCAATAAGGTGGAAGTACAAATTTTACATGTGGCGAAAATGTACCGAACAAGAACACAATGCATGTTTTTTCATACAGACATGCTAAGACTCCCAAAATTGTATGCTTCTCTTCTCAAACAGTTCCAAATTGGAGTAAGTTGAATGAGCAGGTTATCTATTTTATTACTTCTTTTTTTTTATAAAAGAACTAAGAGTAGTATGAAAAGATTTTTTATACAAAGTATAAAAAAGAGTATACTACTCTTCTCAAAATTCTACTTTCGAACTAAAATTTTACCTTTGTCTTACTTTCATCTCATCTTGTGAAATGTAAACGGAAGCCGAAGGCAAACTGGGAGCCCCTGCCTGATTTTGAGGATCCTTACAAATAAGCAAATTGAATAACATATTAATACCTATGTAAAGAAACAAAAAGTTTAGAGAGGATTTTTCAAGGTTAAAAAAAGTATAAAATGGAGTTACGAAACAGCTTGAAAATCTTTTGGGGCTTATCATCACCTAAGATTAATTTTAACTTAACCTAATACAATTAAAATTGACTGAATATACCAGCTTAGTTTCATGCATCAATTTTTTAAAAACTCTTTTATATATAGTGATATAAAATGTACCTGCAAAACAATTACATACTTACATTATATAAAAATTGTTGAGTTCAAACTATGAAAACCATTCTGAGTAAAAATGAAATTTATATTTTACAAATGGGAAGGGGGTTTGCTTTATTATATTAAGTGGAATTTAAAAATATACAAAATTTATTTTCAATGGAATATTTACATGATCATCATAGTTTTAAATTTGTAATGATGATAACAATAACCCAAACCAGCACTAAAAAATTCAGATTTTTTTATTCTGTTGTACAGTCAATATAGATAAATATAGGTTCCAGAGTTTTGAATATCATAATAAATCCCTATCTACGAAGTCAACAATAATTTCTAACAAATACAAAACACAAGTTTTTAAAACGATTAAATAATTGAAATATAGCTTATTTTGCACAATTAATTTTCAATTTTCTTCACCACATGCTTTTCAACTGAACACTTTTGCTGATATCTCTGCTTCTGTAAAACAGATTTTTTGTATGAAAAAACAATACTAAAATAAAAAAATATGAAAAATAACTAGTAATAATAATTGTTGGCCAGTGGTTGATCTTTTTGTTCTGTTCTGACTGGTTTGATTCCAAAAAAACAAAGAAATATTTTCTTAAAACTGAATTCTAAGGTTAAACCAATTAATTAATTAATTTTTTTAAAAATCTGAGTTGGTATAAGATTTTTTATCCTTTTGTATTTTTTCAATAATCATGACACAAGTATCATGTGTAATTCAATCAAGATGGAATTGAATGGAATGCAAAGTTGGCGGGAGTTTATTTCTCCCTACAAATCGCAGAACCTGGACAGAGTCCCTTGCTGCTGGATGATCAGGCATGTATATTTAAAAGGTTTATCTTAATTGGCGGGTCTAATTTTTCAAGTTTTGTTTATTATTTAGTATTTTAAGGATGAATTTAATTGCATTCCAATCCGTTGTTAAACCAGCATTATCGAACCCATTTTATGGGCCGACCGCGGAAGGCTAGGTTTATGAAAACCTGTCCTCCCGACGTAATTCCCCTTCAAACCGTCCACTGAAGTCCTTTCAGTGCTAATGCTTCATAGGCTAGCAGGAATATGCCACAACGGGGCACTAACTATCAGGAGAGAGCAATGCGACCCCTACTCCGGAGGAGTCGCAATTGCTGGTTTATTTTAATTAACTTGTAAGTGTTAAAGGAGAGGTTGTGTAGAAGTTCTTCATCCACTTCTGTTATGGCTGCCTTTCAGGACGCATCTCTGCTGGGCTCTGTTTCGGACTCCAGTCCGTGATGTTTGGACGAGTAGAGGGTCTTCCTTCTTCTTCTCCCTCTTCTTCTTCCGATGACCTCTTCATTCTTCTTTGGTCTGCACTTTCCGAGAATTGGTAGTAACCGAAGTTACATACCGTTAACCTTAATATTCCTGAGGCCCCGAAGGGCTGAGCGGGGGAAAGTGCAGGTTTCTTCCTTCTTCCATGCTGTCAGTGGCTGCTGGGCAGGTGACTGCTGGGCTGATGGCTGCTGGGCTCGTTCCCTCGTTCTTCTTTCTTGAAAGGAAAGGGAATAAGGAACTTACATTTGGTGGTACCTATTTGCGATCACGGTTTTGGGGTGGCGATTGCCTTTTCAGAAGCAAAAAGAAGTTCTTTACTGTACATAATATTAATCTCCAGACACACGTGTGTCCGGGAAGGTGTTGGGAGGGACCGCGTGGCCGAAGTGAAGAAACCATTTGTTTATTGTGGTGGCTGTTGGTATCTCAATCAAGAAAAAGTTTCTTCATTATAAATATAATTTTGAAATTAATATTCAAGATTGCATAAAAAATTTCAAAAACTCAGTATCTTTATGTGGCTCATGTTGCACATAAGTGAAATATTTCTTTCACTGAAGTACAAAAAGCTGGAAAAATCTTTCTACTTTTGTATGGGCCCAAGGGAAGAGATTGAAAAATAGTTTTGTAATTACCAAACATTTTTTTTTTTTTTTGTAATTTGCAAGACTTATAAAGAACCAAACTAAAGTTCAATTAATAAGCTAAAAAATCAAATTTAAAAAAGTAAAAACAAGATTTTAAAACAATTTATAAAATATAGTTCGAATAATGAGTTTCTGCTTGATGATAAATGCTTGAAATTCAAACTATTTTATTTAGTTAATGTTTATCATTCACGATAATAAAAAAAGTTCTAAAAAAATAGTCACTTGACTAATAGTTAAGATTAGTTTTCATGTTATTTATAAAAGAATGACACTTGAAATTTCTGCTTAACGGTGCATAAATGTTTAATCTTCTAAGTGTTGTATTTGGTGAATACTTACCAAATTAGGGTCAATAACAATTATTTTAAATGTTAATAAAAAGCACTAAAAAAATAATTTCCTTACTTTTTTGAACTCCTTATTTTTCATAAAATTTGGATTCAGATTTCTGCTTAGGTATACATGATTGAATGACTTCCATAACTCATTCAATTTTTACCTTATTAGAAAACTATTTTAAAAAATGATAAAAATGTCAAAAGAGGGTCTATGTCATTTTTTATAAACACTATAATTTTCAAGCTCATACAATTATCAACTAAACTCTACAATATTACAGTATTCAAGATGTAAATAGCTTTTCAAGTTGTACTATAAAAATCCCCTCAAGAATGATTTTGACTAAGCTTTCCATTTTGTTAAAGGGAGCTGAAATATACTGCACACAAACATAACAGTAGAGAGAAAATGTCATAGTCATACAATGTGACAGGTGCTGCCATTTGTAGATTCACTCATCTACTATTAACATTCCAAAACTCTTTGACTCAAACCCACTCATTTTCTGTGCCAGTCACCATAAACGAGTACACTTAAAAAAAAAAAGCAGTTTACAATGATTGAATTAATTTTTAACAGCAGAAAAAGTGAACACTAGTGACATTCGTCTAAAACCTGTTTATGGTGATGAAACTGTTAACTGAAGTACTGATTAGGAGAGCAATAAAATTTTGTACATTAGAAACTGGTAAAGCAAATATTGAAGATGAAACTTGCAACAGTCGACCAGTTTCTGAGACTGATGAGAAGCACCAAAAGGAGATGGATGAACTGATTCAAAATGACCATTGCATCATACAATAGTGTAACGCTGCCCAGATAGACATATCAAAAGGAAACATTATTGCACAACTGGGCTACCGTAAAATCTGTGCACAGGTTCACAGGGGGGTTATCATATAAATCAGGCATGGCCAACATACAGTCCGCATATTGAATTTATACGGCCAGCAAACATTTTTTCAATATTAGCTTTTTTTATAAGCAACTGAATAATGGAAAATACAGAAATTTAAAAAAAAACTTGCCAAGAAATACTTAGTAATCTTCAGCTCAACTTATATTTGTGAACAAACTTTTTCTTTAATGAATCTAAATAAAAGTATAACAAATTCCATAATAAAACTTTGTTTACTTAAAAAAATTGTTTTTGTATTTAACATTTCTTAATTTTGATATTTCGTTCAGCTCGTGAAAAAAGGTTTCTTTGCAATTTGGCCCAGAGGCAATTTGCCTCTGGGCCAAATTCACAGCCAAATTGCCTCTGGGCCAAATTCAATATCAGGTGTGGCCAACAGCCAAACGTGGCTGTTGGCCACACCTGATATTAACTTACAAAAAAGAAAAAACAACAATGAAACGAATGATGTGAACATCTGATATGTTATTGTGATACGGGAGATGACTCAATATAGTGAGGAGAAATGAAATTTAACTGCATCAATACAACCCAGAAGAAAAATGGCTGAGCATGGAATACCAGCACTATAGTTTGCCAGAATCAAAATTAAAAAACAACCCTCTGCAAAAAAATTCTTCAACAGTGTTTTGACATACCAAATGACTGTTTTGGCATGTGTAAGTGACTGACTAATAGGAACGTTGGTCAACTATAAATTCTGTACAATACATAGATGTTAAAACATCTTAGGAGATGTATGCATCATGTTCAACAATCCACAGAGAGGATTATTCTGCAACACAAAAATGCTCAACCACACACATCACGTGCAACTGCCAAAGTTGCACGTGATGTGAAGTTGAAATTTGAACCTCTTCCACATCCTCCATACTCATCAAATTTGGCATCCTGCCATCTTTGGTTCTTTCTACAATTAAAGAGAGAAAAAAGGAGTAATTATTTCATCATTGATGATGAAATGAAGGACACAGTCAGGTTGAGGATCTAGAAAATACTGTCAGCATTATCTATTGACAAAATGAGAAAACTTGTTCACTGTTGGGAGAGATGTGAAGAGTACTTTTTTACTGAGTAAATGGTGACTATGTGGAAAAATTAATTTAAGTTTTTGGGACAAATAACATATGCTTTTACTACCAGGCTATGTACGTAGGAGGAGCGGTAATGTGCTTAACTGTTATGCATGTTTGTTCTTTCCCTTCTGTAGTTGCACAAATCAGACCAATCACAATCAACGTTTGGGTAATAATAGGTTTTGGTCTGGAAGTAACATAATCTATCTTAAATTATCTTAATCAAAAAAGGAAGCAATCACTGCATAACCTCCTCTGTAACCATATGTTCTTGGGTTGTTAATATCTCATTTAGTTTTTGTGTTATTGTTATTTGAGTATAACGTGTTGAAGTATTAGTAGTGATTTTTGGGAGCAACGATACAACGTGAAATTTTGGGTGAAACTGGGGAAAATTTTCACAGAAACGTTTCAATTTTTTAAACAAGCTTATGGAGATGATACTCTGAATCGTATGCATTGTTACGAATGGTTTTCACAATTTAAAAGTGGCTGTCAGACAATTGAAGATGGCCCTCAACCTGGAAGACCTTCGATTTCAACTGATGACCATGTTCAGAAAATCAACGATCTGGTGCACGCAAATAGCCGAATGACTGTCAGAGAACTTGCAGAAGAGGTTAGCATCTCAAATGGATCATGCCATGACATTTTGAGTGAAATTGAACATTCATCAAGTTGCAGCAAAGTTTGTTATTCGTTTGATGACCAAGCAGCAGAAGAATCGTCGAGTGGATGTTTAACGGCAACTTCTCTAACAAGCCAATGTCGATGAAACATTCATGCAAAGGATCATAACAGAAGACAAAAGTTGGGTTCGTGGCTACAACATTGAGACAAAGTACAATCTTCACAATGGATTGGCAAGGGATCTCTACACTCCAAGAAAGCAGTCAACCTCGATCCAATATCAAAGTGATGCTCTCCATTTCTTTCAATTTTAATGAAATTGTGCACTTTGAATTCTTGCCTCAAGGTGAAACAATGAACCGTGAGTACTATCACGGCATTTTAAAACTGAAAAAAGTTCGCAAAAATAGATTGTGGTGAGACAACTCTGGTTCCTTCACCACAACAATGCACCCCCACACTCAGCTTCATCAGTTCATCAGTTATGTGCCAAAAATCAGATGGCTGTCCCCCCTTAGCCTCCCTACTCACCAGACCTACCATGCTCCTTGTAGTTTTTTCTTATTTCTGAAATTAAAATCAATGATGAAAGGACACTGTTTTGAGACTATTGATGACATTAAAGCAAATTCGTCACGGACCTTAAAGGCCATTTCAAATAAAACTATCCAGGACTGCTTTGCGAAGTGTAAACACCGCTCGGAAAAGTGTATGAATAAGGGAAGGGAGTACTTTAAAGGGGAAAAGTCCAATACTCTGTAAAATTAATAATAATGATTAAAAAAATCAAGTTCAGTTATTTTCTGAACAGACTTTGTATAATTACTTACCCCTAGGATAAGAAATATACTGTTTGATTAAAATTTATTGTTTAAAAGATTATTTTATCTTGTAAATACTAGTTCAATAATAATTTTAATAAATAAGGTAAATCTATTTATCACATAAACCTAAAGAATAAATATTTTAAAGTACACACTTCAACATTAATTCCAATTGTCTGGTCAGTACTGAAATCCTTGTCGCTACGCAATAATATTAAAGCTCGACCAGAAGCTGATCCAGTGACTATAAGGCCATGCCTGAAAAAACAAAGTACAATGAATGTATTTTGATTTTTTTCTTTAAACACAGATAATAATAAAATCTAAGTTAAATATACACATGTTTACCAGACATTGAATAATTTCTTAATTGGATCCACATTCATTTACACTGTAATACATTTTTTACAACTTTAAGACCAGAAATCTTTTAAACTTTTTCTTTTTCTTGCACCGAATTGTTTTATTTCTGCATGAAAATAAGGTTATACACACAGTAAAAATCTTTTTTATCAGCTACCATTACACAAGACTGGTTATCACCATAACAAAAAAAATATATAACTTTATATATATATATATATAAATGTATTTATTTATTAAAAGTATAATAACACTGGGGAAAAAAAAGGAATTTTTTGTCACAGGAAGAAAAATATGTGATTCTGATAGTATTTATAACTAGAAAATAAAAAGTGACAATTTTCTGCTATATTTTGGCTGTAGATGCTCTACAGCATCAAGAGGGATGCTCCCTCTTGATGGTCCAACAATAATTGGCCAGCATGTTAGGATTCCATTTGCCTTGATACCCCTTTTCCAAAGGTGAAATTTCCTGATGAAAGTGTTCCTTGTGCTCATCACTCACTGCACCAAGATTTTCTGGGAAGAAATCTAGAAGTGTACTCTTACGGACACATTGCAACCCAAATTTTTATAAGATCATTGACAATATCACGGTAATTTTTCACCTTTCAATTTCCCAAAAAACTCTAAGCAACATTTTTGAATGCTTGCCAATCTGCTTTCTCCAGTGAATTCAATAGTTCCTCAAACTTTTCATCATGTATTAGGGATCATATTTGTGAACCCATAAATATTCCTCTTTAATTTTTGCATCACTAATTTTAGGAAACTTCTGTTTTAAGTACATGAAACCAAGAGTATTGTCCATGGCCTTGACAAAATTCTTCATTAATCCTAGTTTGATAAGTAACGGAGGTAGATACACATTTTTAGGATTACACAATGGGTCATGTTTCACATTTTTATGTTCAGGAATGAGTGATTCGTGTTTAGGCGATTCTTTTCTAATGAAATGGTTTTTTCTCTTCCTACTATCCCATTCACACAAAAAACAACAATACTTTGTGTAACCAAGTGAAGACCAAGAATAAGTGCAATTACCTTCAAATCACCACAAACATTCAATTCTTACACTGGATATTGAAGCTTTTCCAATATAAATTTTAGTTTTCATATGTTTCTTTCACACTCACAGAGTGGAGCCACAGGAAATGATTGAAATTTACTGCCATTATGCAGAAGCACAGTTTTTAAACTATCTTTAGAGGAATCAATGAACAAGTACCACTCTTGGGTTATGTTCATTACAAAGTGTCTCCATAAGAGAAGAAATGTCATTACAAAACACTAAGCCATTTTCTTCAGAAAAATAGTCTATAAACTCAGAATGACGATTACGATAAGTACATATCTTTGTATTCTTTTTAAGAAGATTCTATCCTTTTAGCCGGAAGCAAGCATTACAGACTGTTTTTTGGATAACTTTAAATCTTGTATGAGATCGTTAAGATTTTCTTGAGTCAGTAAATGAGGCTCAGATAAACTGCTTTGTTCCAAAGTTGTATCACCAGAATCTTTTCTTTTTCTTCCTTACTTCAATCAGACTCTGAGTTCTCTTCATCTAATGTCGCATGTTCTGGAGGCTATGGTATGGGCAATTCTTCACAGTGTGGAACTGGTCTCATTGCAGATTGCAAGTTAGGGTACACCATTATATGTTTTGATTTTGACGTAATCCTTTAATGTTTGTTAAGCAGACATAACAGTCAGAAGAGTGATCTTTGGATTCCCTCTAAATCACAGGGGTAGCAAATGGCATGTGCCATTTTTCCATCCAGTGAAAAGCCTAGAACACAATAAACATATATGTGGGGCCCAGACCCTTGTTTGGTCCCCAACTTTACACACAAAATAAAGTTCATAACACTTTTTTACTAATGGAGTAAGGTTTCACCTTGGGGACTTGAGCGTCACTTCACCACATACATAACAGACATCATTAGAATGATTTAAACAAACTCTAAGCATTTTGTAACTAACGACTAATTAAAAGAAATGAAGTTGTAAATATGTAATACACAATAATTCAGACACACAAAGCACTCACAACGACATGTTTACTGGTTCACTACTATCTTAAAACTGGCATCGTTCTGATGAATGTGTGCTACAGTAGGTCATGTTTATATATGTCTCTACACGTCTGACCCTGCACAACAGTAGCAACACTACTCTTTGAGATAGCTGATTTGATTCTATCATATTTACAATGCTCTAGGAGCTTTTACTTGACAATGGACAAAAAAAATTTTAAATATTTAAAAAAATTAAAATAAAAAAAACTGTGGGTGATGGAGAAATTCCAAATACATGTTTGAAAACAGGATAAAAAACTGCATTAAGTACACCTATTGGTACTAATGAGACAAAAATCATGTTGACCACTGTAATTAAAAATAAAAAGGAGTGTTTTCCTACTGCATTCAATTATTTCCTCGTTTAATAATATTAGTACTTTTTAGTATTAACATTTTCTTCAAAATCTCTAACCAAAAACCAAATGAACTTATCAGTAAAACTTTTCATATTTTAATGCCCTATTGCTGCATGACACAACACAAAATAACATATAAGTAAACAGTAACAAAAGAATGTTGTCTTAAAATTAGTAAATTTAGCTGAGATGTGCAATTTGTTTGTAATGCTAAATATTTCATACAAATAGAAGTGGTATTTAGTTAAAATAAAAACAAATAAATAAAAGCCCATGTACCAGTATATGTGTAGCACTAACAGGTAGAACTTGAAATGACATATTTACAATAATATGCTGCATGGATGACATGATACTGGAATGTAAGAGTACTCAGGGAGATAAATACTATTTTTTTAATGGTAAGAAAAACCATTTTGTATATAACTGACAAATTATATATTACTAAATAAATTAAAATCATATAAAAGTTGAAAAAATGTTGATACATCAAACTTTTAATTACTAGTACTTGCAAAAGGCTTATTAGTAATTTATTTTCAATACCTTGCTTTTAAAATGCAACATATAAACATTATTTACTATGTTAATTTATTAATAAAAAGAGAAGAAATAACCAGAAATGTAATCTTAACTTATTTTTCTGCTTCTTTATTTTTTTAAAATGTATAATAACAAATCAAACCTAAATCATATTTATGTATAATAATGAATAATAGCATGAAAATATTTTATAATTTATATAGCAGTTTAAGTTAACTACTGTTCTTCATCTTGGAAATTTAAATTAACGATCAAATGCTTTTGATCTATTAGAATAAAGTACAGTTACAAAAAAAAAGGAATTCAGTGAACAGCAGGCAGCTCTGACAATAAAGTGTCAGTAAATAATGATATTTTAAAAATCATGTTTCCTTAGAATGAAATAAGATTAAAAAAAGATTAATACTAAAAACTATCATTGCTTTGTAACTGAGAAAGCCTGAACTGACACTGAATATCTCTCAGTAAAATTATATTTTAAATATGGTCAATAATTTTCATTTCCCTCAAAAATTTTAAAGGGAAGAAAATATCCAAGGAGATATACCAGTTTCTGTACATCATATAGTTTAAATTAAATTTCAATGTTTGGAGAAAATTTTCTTTGCAGATGGACTTAATGCCATGAATGTTTGCTTTAAATGAGGAGATAGTAGATTTTTAATAACAAACTGGCACATCATAGATTTAAAGATGGCATGTGTTGTGGGGTGAGGGTATGTGTGCACCTGTAACCATTCTAAATTTTGTTGGTTACGAATAATATATATATTGTGTCATAAAGAAAAAAGTTTAAATATTTTAAAAAGTAGTTAATATTCATTTGGCTTAGCTGATATTAAAAACAGAAAATAGGCAAGATAGTATTATATTATTTTAATAGTTAAATAAACATAATTAGTTTGATAAGAAATTGTATTACATAACTTTGTGTTTTGATGTCTGACATGGTCTGGATAGCCAGACGGTGATGTCATCGTGGGCTGGTAAGAGCATATACATTCTCAGAAAAAAGTGTGTACATGCATAAATACGAGTGGGCATTCTTACGAGACATTCTTTGTTTTGGGGCTAGTGTGAATTTAGCAGTCATGGAGTGGAGACATGTTTTGAGTTGGATCGTACGGAAGTGATGATGTGTTCTTTGTTCGATGAGACAGGACAGTGAGACTGGGTAAACAGGTGTATTCGATGCGAGGTCATTATTTTTATATGTGCAGGAAAGTATCCTTATGTATATGAAGAGAAAAATTAATGATAAGATTTTTTTTTTTTAAATATGACAGACGAGTAGTGTGGAAATGTGTTTTCTATGATTCCATATATATGATTCAAAATATATGATTCCATATAATTCTGATATAAATAATATGTTTAACTAATGTTAAAAAAATTATTTTCTTGTATTGTTAATGTTAATTACTTTATTTTATATATTTTTTTAAATATGACAGACGAGTAGTGTGGAAATGTGTTTTCTATGACTCCATACATTATATATATATATATGCTTAATATATTCAATTAATGTTAAAAAAATTATTTTTTGTATTGTTAATGTTAATTATTTATTGATTTTAATAATATACATGTGATTAGCGCACATAGCCCTAGTACATTTTTTCGTTGTTCCCCCCTTAATTTGAATTGTTTTGTGATTGAGCTTTTATTTTATATTGATTCACTTGAGCTTTTCAAATTAAATTTTCTTTTTTTTTCTAATTTGGAAGTAAGCTCGCACACCTGTGTACACACACTCAGAGTTAATAAAAAGGAAGAAACATATATATATATATATATATATATAAAGACCTGCATATAACTGAACAAAACAAACCAGCTTACCCGTCCACAGACAAAATTGAGCTCTGTTTTGTAAGTGCTGTGCTCGTTTTAATAGTGCTACTGGAAGAAGCCAAACCACTGCCAGAAAATGGATATCCATGCACACTGTATGATATATGTTCAACCTAATACAAATAAATATTAATATAAAATGTATATATTGTAATGGTTAAGTGTAAAAAATTCACGGTGAAACAATCACTACTTACTTTACTACTACACTTACTCACTACTACAGTTCAAACACTTAATGCAATAACGTTTTAACACTTTGTAAGATGGTTTCATAGTATAAAGCATTTGTTAGGATACACTATTCATAGTTAATAGCGTTTAATTAAGAATACCCATTTCAGGCCTACCACGAATCTTAGCTGAAATGTTTTTAATATTACATTTCAAAAGGTGCATATATACACATTTATCACAGTACAAATTATCTGGGTTGAGAATATACCATAATGACTGGAAAAAGATGCCATAATTTTTCAATATGATTTTCAATCTTCAACACTTTGTAAAAAAAAAAAAAAAAAAAGTCAACTGTAACATAACTACTAATATATATTTTCAATTATACTCTTCTTTGATTACTGATGTTTTCAACAATTTAATGAAGAGTATATTCATATACACAAATACCGTATATTCATAACACAATAATTCAGCAACCTCTGCAATCTCTCTCTCTGTACGTGTATATATATATATATATATATATATATATATATATATATATATATATACACACAGAAGCCACATTCTAATGAATGTGTGTATTCATTAGAAAGAAACAATCACAGTAAATTGAAATGTAAAAATTTAAGTTTGATTAACTCATATTTTGCCGCGCTCTGATGCACTGGTCATAAAATGATTTCTTATTGATTTATTAGCTTTAAAGATGCTTCTGAATCATATGTATGATTTTTGACTCTCAAGTATGTTTATTTATAGATTTATGAAATGTTGTAAAAACGCAAATTCATCAGTAAAGGGTGTCTAAATTAACACAAACTGGTTTAATTTTAATATTTTTACGAATCCAAATAAAAACTAAACAGAACAGAAATTAGGATATAATATAAATGTAATGTTTATAATTTATTTCAGTATATAATGAATATATCAAAATTATTTTTTATGTCAATAAAACATTTTGGGTGAAGTCCAACTTTACACTACTACACAAAAATACCATTGTACTTTTACACTGTTAGTAGCAGATTCTTCTGTTATTTACTTTTTTTTCTGGAAGATGCTTTTTTAGTGAGTGTCGCTGAGTTGTAGCAGTTGCAAATACTCTTGGTCGTCCAAGTCTCTGTATTTGTGGAATAGTAATAATATTTCTTCTGTGTTATTTGCCTTAAACAATAATAATGCGATAACTACAAGTCATTGAAATTTGAGTTGGTCAAATTTTTGTTCTTTGTGGACGTATTGGTAAGGCTTCCATAAATTTAGTAAAGCTACATCAAGAAAATTTGAAAACAAAGGCCATCACTATTTTTTTTTCATTGTTAATCGATAGTCGCTAACACCACTGTCCAGTGAATCACCCCATCCATAAAACAACTGTATTGCTTGATAAGATATGGCTGTTAGATTAAAATTTTCATTTTTTCCATCTTAGAATACCTTTAGACATTATTTAGAGGTACAGTAGACTGAAAATTTGTAGTTAGAGTAATAGAGTTGTAGCTCCATTTTGTAATAAAAATTGAAATGGTGGTATCAAACCGATGATCATACATCCCACAAGGTTGCTTACACAAATAATGAGATCTTCCAA
Source organism: Lycorma delicatula (assembly GCF_047948215.1). NCBI lineage: Eukaryota > Metazoa > Arthropoda > Insecta > Hemiptera > Fulgoridae > Lycorma > Lycorma delicatula. The sequence continues at coordinate 177,257,431 of NC_134458.1, forward strand.
AGGGTAGTTTTGAATTCTATTTTCATTAACCATTCTAGTTGTGAAAAAGCCTTCTTTCTTCAGTAAAATTAACAATTTATACGAACTAAAAAGATCTATAAAAATAAATGCTGTTTTTCCTGGGAGATTCTACAATGCACAAAAAATGTTGAACAATGGAAGCAAGCACCTAATCCAAGACTAGAATCTACTTCTGCTTCTTTTCCTTGATAAAGAGAAAAGTTGAAAAGGTATCCTTGTGAAGAAGATAAACACCACACCTTATAGCCAAAGTGCACAGATTTTCCTTTCACAAACATTTTACAAGAATGGTCACCAAAGTATGGTATCATCTGATCATCTATTGAAAGGTGGTGAATAAAAACATTGTACTTGCCAAACTTTTTATTCAGAAGATCAATATAAGGCTGCACTTTAGAGAACCTGTTTGCAATATTTAACACATCATTGTCAGCCAAATGTAATCTCTTTTTAAATCTCTATACTGCTGGCAGCTCATGGCTTTCCTTACAAATATTCACTGCTGCTTAAGTTGCAAACATCCACATTAATATTTTTCTGTCTAAAGACAAACATAATAAATAATTGACGATAAGATTACATAGAAAGACTATTGCTATTTTTGAGTAAGAAATAACCAGTTAAAATAATATTGTAAATCAATATTGTGCTAAGTGATACAGAATAGCTGAACCGAAGATGCAACCATATCAGAGAGGTATCTGTTGAGAGCCAGACTAAGGAATCATTCCTGAAAAAGAGCAGCAACTCTCTCAGTAATTAAGGGCACAGATCAGAAGGACTTAAACGGCCATATCAACATTACTCAATCTTCTGAGTACTGCGCAGCTGAAAGCAATGGAAATCTACAGCTGGTTTTTTCCCAAGAAAATGTAGCTCTCTGCATTTTCATGTAACAAAGATGGAGGCACCTTCCTTGGTAAAATATTCCAGAGGTAAACTAGTTCCTCATTCAGATTTCTGGGTGGGGACTACTAAGGAAGGGGTCACTAGAAAATTAAAAAATAACATTCTACGAGTCAGAGCATGGAATATTAGAAGTCTAAAAAAGGTTGGTAGATTAGAAAATTTAAAGAGGGAAACGAATAGGTTAAATGTAGATGTAGTAGGAATTAGCGAGGTTCAGTGGGAAGAAGAAAATGACTTTTGGTCAGATGATTTTAAAATAATTAAATCAGCTTCAAATAAAGGGCATGCAGGAGTAGAATTCATAATGAACAAGAAAACAGGAAAGAGAGTAGAGTTGAATATATAGCGATAGAATCGTTGTATTAAGGATAAAATCAAGACCTAAGCCGACAGCAATGATTATTAACATCTACATGCCTACAAGCGCCCATGATGATGATGAGGTAGAGTGTGTATACGAAGAGATTGATGAAGCAATTAAACACGTAAAAGGAGATGAAGATTTAATAATAGTTGGAGATTGGAATGCAAGCATTGGAAAGGGCAAGGAAGGAAATATAGTAGGTGAATATGGGCTGGGCAAAAGGAATGAGAGGGGACCGACTTATAGAGTTTTGCACGAAGTATAATTTAGTTATTGCCAACACCCAATATAAAAATCATAATAGAAGAATATAACATGGAAAAAGCCAGGCGATAGTGCAAGCTATCAGATAGATTATATCATGGTTAAACAAAGAGTTAGAAATCAACTTGTTGACTGCAAACCTCCTGGAGCAAACATTGATAGCGACCATAATTTAGTGATAATGAAATCTAGATTGGGGTTTAAAAACCTGAAGAAAAGGTGTCAGATGAATCGGTGGACTTTAGAGAAGCTTGAGGAAGAGGAAGTAAAGAAGACTTTTGAGGAGGATATCAGAAGAGGTCTGACTAAAAAAGGTAAGGTAGAAAATGTAGAAGATTGGGAGAATGTTAAAAAGAAAATTCTTAAATCAGCAGAAGCGAACTTAGGTTGAACAAAGAGAACTGGTTGAAAACCTTGGATATCAAAGGATATATTGGAGATGATGGATGAATGTAGAAAGTATTAGAATGATAGTGATGAAGAAGGTAAAAGGAACTATCGACAATTAAGAAATACTATACACAAGAAGTGCGAATTAGCAAAAGAAGAATAGATTAAAGAAAAGTGTTCAGAAATGGAAAGAGAAATGATCATTGATAAAATAAATGGAGCATACATTCAGGAAAATTTTGGGGTACATAAATTAAAATCTAATAATGTGTTAAACAAAGATGGTACACCAATATATAATACGAAAGGTAAAGTCGATAGATGGGTGGAATATATTAAAGAGTTATATGAAGGAAATGAATTAGAAAATGGTGTTATAGAGGAAGTTGAGGAGGATGAAATGGGAGAAACAATACTGAGATCTGAATTTAAGAGAGCATTAAACGATTTAAATGGCACAAAGGCTCCTGGAATAGACGGAATACCTGTAGAATTACTGCGCAGTGCAGGTGAGGAAGCGATTGATAGATTACACAAGCTGGTGTGTAATATTTATGAAAAAGGGGAAGTTCCGTCAGACTTCAAAAAAAGTGTTATAGTCATGATACCAAAGAAAGCAGGGGCAGATAAATGTGAAGAATACAGAACAATTGGTTAGGACAACTAGTAATGCATCAAAAATCTTAACTAGAATTCTATACAGAAGAATTGAGAGGAGAGTGGAAGAAGTGTTAGGAGAAGACCAATTTGGTTTCAGGAAAGGTATAGGGACAAGGGAAGCAATTTTAGGCCTCAGATTAATAGTAGAAGGAAGATTAAAGAAAAACAAACCAACATACTTGGCGTTTATATACCTAGAAAAGGCATTCAATAACGTAGACTGGAATAAAATGTTCACCATTTTAAAAAAATTAGGGTTCAAATACAGAGATAGAAGAACAATTGCTAACATGTACAGGAACCAAACGGCAACAGTAATAATTGAAGAACATAAGAAAGAAGCAATAATAAAAACGGGTGTCCAACATGGATGTTCTCTATTCTTGTTACTTTTTATCTTTACATAGAACTAGCAGTTAATGATGTTAAAGAACAATTTAGATTCGGAGTAATAGTGCAAGGTTAAAAGATAGATGCTAATGATTTGCTGGATGAAGTCCTACACAAAAACAACCAACCATATGAAAATAAACAAGAACAAAACGAATGTAATAAAATGTAGTAGAAATAATGTAGATGGACCACTGAATATAAACATAGGAAGAGAAAAGATTACGGAGGTAGAGGAATCCTGTTATTTGGGAAGTAGAATTACTAAAGATGGATGAAGTAAGAGCAATATAAGATGCTGCATAGCACATGTGAAACCAGCTTTCAGTCAAAGATATAATTTGCTTACATCAAAAATTAATTTAAACAGTAGGAAACCATTTTTGAAAGTATATGTTTGAAGTGTAGCTTTATACGGAAGTGAAACTTGGAAAATTGGAGTACTTGAGAAGAAAAGATTAGAAGCTTTTGAAATGTGGTGCTATAGGAGAATGTTAAAAATCAGATGGGTGGATAAAGTGACAAATGAAGAGGTGTTGCGGCAAATTGATGAAGAGAGAAGTATTTGGAAAAGTATAGTTAAAAGAAGAGACAGACTTATAGGCCACATATTAAGGCATCCTGGAATAGTCGCTTTAATACTGGAAAAACATGTAGATGGAAAAAATTGTACAGATAGGCAACATTTGGAATATATAAAACAAATTGTTAGGGATGTAGGATGTAGGGGTATACTGAAATGAAAACGACTGGCATTAGATAGGGATATGTTGGAGAGCTGCATCAAATCAGTCAAGTGACTGAAGATAAAGAAAATAAATAGCGATAGCAAACAAAAAGATTTTTTTAATGTACAAGGGTAAGTCAATTATTATCCGCAATTTAGTTATATTTTTGTTTATGTTGGTAGTACTGTCATGTTGTGTAGATGACGCATGCGTGGTTTAATCGTTGTTATGTCTGTGCAGGTTTGATGCTGCTAGGTTAGTTCCATTATCGCTGCCCTGCCATTAACCATGACTGCTCTGCTTTCTGTTTGCACCAAAGAAGAGCAACGTTCAGTGATCCATTTTTTGTGGTCAGAAGGTTATCAGGGGCCGAAATTCATCGAAGACTTTCGGTACACTACAGGAACAGTGTGTTGTCGCAATGGAGTATCTACGAATGGATTGAAAAATTCAAAAATGGTCGCACAAGTGTTACGCATGATGAAGGTGCCGGGCGACCGTTTACCGCCACAAATGAGGAAAATATTGAGCGTGCACGTGACTTGGTTTTCTTAGACAGACGAGTAACTATTGATGAAGTGGCACATCGTCTGCAAATTAGTCATGGTTCTGCCTACGAAATCATCCACAACAGACTTGGGTTTCATAAAGTCTGTGCAAGATGGGTCCCAAAACAACTCACACAGTCGCAAAAACAAACGTGCTTTGGACATCTGCCAAAAACATTTGGATCGCTATGGTAACGAACGGGACATCTTCTAAGACAGAATCACCACTGGTGATGAAACATGGATCCATCATTACAAGCCGAAGAGTAAAAGGCAGAGTATGGAATGGAAACATCCAAATTTGCCCTGCAAAAAAAGTGACCCAACCATCCACAGGAAAACTGATGCTTACGGTTTTTTGGGACTCACAAGGCTCATTACTGGAACGTTATGAGGAAAGGGGCACGACAATAAACAGAACGCGTTACAGTGAGATGCTTACTGCCAAGCTGAAGCCTGCAATTCGAAGCAAACGCCGAGGACTGCTGTCAAAAGGTGTGGTGTTGTTGCACGACAATGCCTGTCCACATACTGCTGAAACGCTCCAGAAACTCAACTTTGAAGTACTGGCTCATTCTCCGTATAGTCCTGATCTTGCCGCTTCTGACTACCACTTGTTTGGTCCACTCAAAGAGGCATTAAGGGGCCATCGATTTACCTTGTACGAAACAGCGAAAGAAGCGGTGCATTCCTGGCTTGCAGCTCAAGTAAAAAGCTTCTTTATGAAGGCATCAGGAAGCTTCTACAATGATGGAGCAAGTGCATTGAAATGCAAGGGGGCTATGTTGAAAAATGATATACATGTAAGTTTCCTATTTGCATTGCAATAAAATTTATAACTACATTGCAGATAATAATTGACTTACCCTCGTATATTATACAATTCAAATAAACTAAATAGTACTTAACATTTTACTACCTTTACATACGTACATTTACCTTACATACATTACCTTTACACACATTAACATTCTTTTATTATTTTTTATACATACATACATGTACTTTTAACTTTTTAATAAAATAAGTTTGATTATTTTTCTTAAATATAGTAATGAAATACTTACACCATCTTTATTTGTCTGCAACTGGAATTCAGTTTCTGGTGTCAAAAGTAATGGTTTAAAGGCAGCTGGACCAAGATCAGGTTTAATAAGACGTAATTCTTCAAATACTTCAAGTTCAATGAAATCAGATAAAACTACTGATGATCTATCAGGACACTTAACAATGCTTCCTTTTACTGTCACATTTAAGAATAATGTTGCACGACCCGGTTTTAATGCTTTAACTCTCATCGACAACCTATCTTTATCTGGAATCTGGAAAAAATTGAATGTTAAAACCTTCAGCTATGAGAAAGGATTTATACACTTTAAAATTAATTTTATATACTGTATTATTAATATCATTAACTTATACAAACAATGAAGTAAAATTCTGCAGATAAAATTCCAGGAAGTAATAACATACATTTACTAACAAAATATACGTTTTCTTCCATGAACAAATCAATCTGTATGAAAAAAGATCAAATTGTATTACTTCAAATTAAGACACCTGAATAAAATTTAAACAATTCATTATAATTAATTATTTCTTACATCAATGTATATTCCAGATCTAAAACATCACATGAAGTTCTTCCAAAATGTCAGCAGGAAATAAAAATGTGCTGTCAGATCTTTATTTTTTTTTAAGCCTCCAGGACCACTGCTAGGAATTACTTCTAGGATGAGAAGAAATGGCAATTTTGATCTTTATATTTATCACCAGATATTAAACTACATTATACAACTTTATACAAGAATTATTATAAAGTAGTATAAGTACAAAAAAAAAGTAAGAAACAAATAGGTAAGATATTATATCAGCATCGCTTTGCTGATGAAATGTCTTTTTCTAATAGCTAAAATTGTGTGCGAGTAGCACAGGCAGTATTAGTTTTCACTATGAGAAGTTGATAATTTAATGCCTCATCAAACAACTAATATTCTAATACTAACTGCTCATCAAAGCTATCCTTAGCCATCATTCTATTGTAGGACTCTAATTAACAATACAATCAGTCCTGGCAATCCATAATTGTAACAAACTACAGTACAGCCATTAAACTAATGGGCACCAATTATACCAGTGGGTAACCACATATACATTATAGATTATGGGTAACCAGTTGGTATCAATGGGGCCCCAATCAAGACATACTAGATATCTGAAGCTTCCAGAATATTGTACAAACCAATGACTCAAATTATCTTATGCTATCTTTGGTTTAACTTCTCAATAAAGTCAGCGAATCTGTTCTAATGCTTAACAAGCCAGAAGATAATTTTTACTAATGCAGAACATGAATCATTATGCTACTGCATGCCTGCAAATATGCCTACTGCATGTTGTACAAATTTCTGAACTGAGAGTACTGATCTTTTTAACATGTGGAGCTGAAAAATCACATCAATGATTAGAAAAAGTTAACAATTTATGTTTCTTTTGATATTCTTTGTCTTGGGCGTACACTTATATATTTTTCATACAGTTTACCCAACAGATTCTCTCTTATTCTGAAATCGGACATTTGCTGAGCTAAATTTTATGAAGAATGATCTTCTCATTGATGGTAATTAATGATGAAAATGTTAATATCATAGTTGTCCCATTATTAGCAAACTCATCTGCTGCACTAACACCTACAAGATCTCTACGTAAGGGTGAATTTAAATAATACATTTGAACTAAAATGGCATAAGACAATGTCAAACATTTCTCAAACACCTTATATGACAACAAATCACCTTACATTTCATTCCAGAATAAGAATATATCAAATCACACAACTTCCTAGACTTCATGATACCCAAAGAAGGCAAAAACAACTTTAAAATATAGAGAAAACTCACTGTAAATGATAAGCTTACTTGTATTAAATCTAGTCACCTTATACAACAAAAACATCCCAGTTTATTCACCCAATTACTAACCTAATATACACCTTGTCAATCAATAATTACACTGAAGAATTCCATATAATAAAATATCTAGCAATGTTAACAGCTACCCAGTCACACATTACATAAAATCCAGTGATACAAAACACACAACACTAATATGCATCAACTAAAATTCCCACAAAATTGCAAACATTTTCAGGAAAGAAGAATGCTTAAGTTGCTTATAAAATAACAGACAAGCTACATAAGATCAATCAACAAACTAACAAAACATGCTCTGCAAAAAGTACAATAACACTCGAGTACACAAATTAAACTGCAGTTCCCCCCACTTACATGCAACTACAACAATTATTCTTTTTCTGAGTAAATTCAAAGCAGGTATTGTTTTGGTGCCTTTGACAATTTTTTTGATGTGTGACACATGAACCAAGAGTTTCAACGAAACTTTGTGTTATGCTAGGCAAAAGTTTTACACACACAAAATGATTAAATAATATTAAGAAGACTCTCAAAGCCAAATGGGCAATGTTATGAAAGTTTCAGGCATTTCAAAAGCAGTCAAGAATCTCCCAAAGATGATGCTCATCTACAAAGTCCACCAACATCAATGGACATCTTCCCACATTGACTGGATGAACAATTTGACAAGGGTAAATCAACATTTAACAGTTTGTGAGATGGCAGAAGCAGAAGAGACTGGGATTTTGGTAGGTTTATGTCACAAGATCCTAACCGAAAATTTAAGAATCCATAGTGTCGTCCAAGTTTATTTAGAAATTCTTGACACAAAATCAGTAAAACAACTGAGCAGCAATCTGTCACAAACTTTTTAATCATGCAAATGACAATGAAATCTTCTCATCAACATTAATAATCCACAATGAGTCATTAGTGTATGGGAGTGGTATGGAAATGAATTCTTCTACCACCACAGCAGTCAACCCAACTGCCTCTACTATCTTGAAGTCATCAGACATCTGTAAAAATGTGAAGAACAAAAAACTTGAACTTTGACATGATAATTTGTGGTTACTAAACCATGACAATCTGCCACCCCACTTATCACTGCTAATTTGCAAGTTTTATACAAAAAAAAATTCATCCCTAATCCACTGTACTCACCTAATCTAGTCCCCACTAACTTTTTATTTCTAAATTAAAATTGGCATTAAAAGGACAGACATTTGAGACAATAAAGTCCATAAAAAAATACACAAAAAACACGCTAAAAGCTATTCCCCAAAAAATTGCATTTCAGAGCTGTTTCTTGAAGTGGAAGAGATGTTGGGGAAAGTGTGACAAAAAAAAGTAAATTAACTGTATAATGCTATAAATGATCAACAAATTTTTTTTGAAAAAAAAAATTGGAAAAATAGCAAAGATTAAATAAAATAATTGATAACTATAAAAGCTAACCACTTTAAGAAAGCACATTTAACAACTGTGCCACCTATAAACACCACTGAAAAAGAAAGCAAAATAACTTCAGAAAGATCTTTTCTGACAAAAATTCAACAAACTTTAGAGCAAGTAGTTTTAATCTTCTTAAACATATAACTGAGAAATAAATAAAGCTCAAGGTTTGTAGATACTAAACATTTTGTTTCTGCTGTAGTCTTGTCAAACAAATCAGGGTAAATTTAAAATGATGTTGAGCATTCTATTCTTTAACCACGTTTACATTTAAGAACCCTACAAAAGCATGTAAAAAAAAATGATTATCAATATTCTTGTTTATTTCTCAAGAATAATTCAATACTCTAATGAACTTCTCCAACCCTAATGATATAAATCACAATTAAATCCAATTAAGTCAAGACAAAATAGTTTCAATAAGTTTTCAATACCACGTGCATATCATTTAGTTATTGTTTTTGTACAATGAATAATTTTAGTGGAAAAACTGGACCAAATTTTAATCTGAAAGGAGGTTTTCAAGTTAAATTAAGACGTTTTATATGCATATCAACTTCATTAGTGACAATTTTACAAACATTTTCAGAACAATATATAACTTAAATAGAAACTGAAAAAAAAACATTACTAAAACAAAATTAACTAGATGTAAATACAAACCTCAATTCCAGTATTAAAAAACACATCTCTCAATTCAATAACATCAGGCGATGATATGTGCCACTTAAATATCAAAGGAGGTTGTATGGTGCCCAGAACTAACGGTGTAATAAGTTCTGGAATACCACTTGTCCATACTGGAATTCTGCCGCCAACTTTTAATTTAAGTAATGGTGTCTGTATTTTAATACTTTCCAGTGGTACAACATGAACTTCAATACTATCTTTACAATACGCTATCTTATTACCAGTTAACTTGTTCACACCGACTGCCATACCAGTGATAGTAATGTCTCCTAATCGATAGGTTTCAATTAATCCAATAGAAGAAACCTTAGCGATCATGTGATCTGCTGAAAAATACTCCATAATAGAATCAGGCTGAGGTCCACCTATCGCCTTCAACTGGAAAACTGCTCCAATAGTCAAAGTCAAATTTCTTGGCATCAGACGAAGGGGAGGGAACACCTAAAAAATGATTATTAAGTTCATTAATTAAATTTAATTCAAATTCATTAATAATTTTATTACTAGATCTTGATTCAACAAGTCTTGTCTTAATCAATTAACACAAAATATTAACAAACTAAAGTATGTGTTTTATACATCATACCACCAACTTATAAAGACTGACACACGCTTACATGTCTTACAATAGCTGAAAAAACCTGAAATGCTGAGAACAATACTAAAGTTTCCATAAACTCTAAAAACTGATCTACTTTCAAATTCAATTAATCCATTATGTGTATTTTGATTTCAATGTCCTTATTAGTATTGTATTATTTTTACAATGAGATAGTAAAAAGAGGTAGATCAGTAGTACTATATATAATACTGAATTATATCAAATACAAGTGTAATTCATTGATATAATAAGATCAACAAAACTGCACTGCATGCTTTCTGTGCCAGCAATTATGTTCTGAATAGCAAGTATATAACATCTTAATCTGTGTATTGCTAGAACAATCATCATTTGATTTTTGTACGCTCCAGAAAGATTACACATTTTGTTTGCAATTTCTTTTTTGGAGGCTATTTTAGATTTTTAGTAGTCTCTGTTTTAAGTATGTACTAGTATTTACCAGTGGAATAAATAACTATTAGGAGTAAATTGGATTAAATCTTATGACATACAGAAGGCCTTGTTTTTTCTAGTAGACACATCGGCAACTAATTTAGCTTTTCGTGCAACCCTCAGATAGGAGACACGAGTCTTTGGACAGTTCCACAGAAAGTTGTGATTTCATCATGACATTTCTAAGTTACACTGTTCTTATATTATATTAAAATTATTTATTATTGAAGATATAAGTTGATTTAATAAAAATTTAAGATTGTGTCATTTTTGATTTGTTTCAGTTTGAATACAGCTGTTTATGTAAATTAATACCGTAATTGTTACAATGACTCTCAGGTCTCAAAATTGTTCACGAAGTACCATCATATGAGGTTTGTACTCAAGAAATCATAACTTGTCTTGACTTGACTTTAATAACTGTTTCTAACTTCATAAGGTGGACAATACCATCTGTATAGCAACAGAATTAAATTATTTTTTTGCACAACTGTTATTGAGTCATAATTTTTCTGGATAAGGTACATGAAAATTCCATCTAATTTACAGAAATTATTCAATAAGTAAAGCCACTAACATTCATTATTAAAAAAAAACGTTCTCACTAAGATTAATTTATATATGAGATAAAATAAATGTCAGATTAAAAACAATTTTTAGGAACAGTGTGCCAAAAGTGGTCAATACAGGGTCCGAAAGCAGTGAGTTTTTTCTTTAATTTTACTTAACCTCTTTAACCTTCAACTACGTTGATAAGGTGTTTTTAAAGAAATTGCAGTATTATGTATGGATGGTACTTTGCACAACTGCTTTCAGTCATACTTTGACAACAGATTCCAATATATTAAGCTGATTATGAATCCTGATTGTATCCAACACTAGCCAATTGTCAGAAATAAAGTGTTAGTTGGTGTCCTGCAGGTCTATTTTGGCCCTCAGTTTTTATTCCATTTTTATTGAAAACTGAATACTCATCAAAGATGGTCGACAGAAGATTCTAAACTTTTTGTCTTAGCCCCTTCCAACTTGAAAACCTGGTTGTAACAGTTCAAATGCTTTACAAGTTATACCCAATTAGTTTTCTATACCCAATGTTTTCTACAATTAAATTCTACAAATTAACACCAGTAAACATAATTTTATTAACTTAATGATCAAAATACACCATCCAATCCACCATTTGATTTTGTCGTTGGTTTAAAGAGCATATAGTGAAGCTAAATTTTTTGGTTTAAAATAAGCGACACCTTTTTGTTAGGAAAGGTTCATGTAGATGTTCTACTAAAAGAAACTTAAAACTGTCTTTTTGAAAAAGTTATCTGTTGTTCCAAAGTTTGAGGATTTAATGGTGGTGTTCATTTATGTGGAGTTCACTTGAATACTGTACTGGAATGATTCTCATTTGTGAATTCATGTCTTCCAAACACAGAAGTGTGTAATCCATCAAATATTTCATAAAGATTAATTTCAATGTCTATACCGATTACTATTATACTATCTACATATAAAATGGAGGTGTTGCCACATGCACAAAGATGAATAAACGAGTGTTCAGAGGATTTTTTTTTGTCTTCAGTCATTTGACTGGTTTGATGCAGCTCTCCAAGATTCCCTACCTAGTGCTAGTCGTTTCATTTCAGTACACCCCCTACATCCTACATCCCTAACAATTTGTTTTACATATTCCAAACGTGGCCTGCCTACACAATTTTTTCCTTCTTCCTGTCCTTCCAATATTAAAGCGACTATTCTATGCCTTAGTATGTGGCCTATAAGACTGTCTCTTCTTTTAACTATATTTTTCCAAATGCTTCTTTCTTCATCTATTTTCCGCAATACCTCATTTGTCACTTTATCCACCCATCTGATTTTTAACATTCTCCTATAGCACCACATTTCAAAAGCTTCTAATCTTTTCTTCTCAGATACTCCGATTGTCCAAGCTTCACTTCCATATAAAGTGACACTCCAAACATATACTTTGGAAAATTTTTCCTGACATTTAAATTAATTTTTGATGTAAACAAATTATATTTCTGACTAAAGGCTCGTTTCGCTTGTGCTATTCGGCATTTTATATCGCTCCTGCTAAGTCCATCTTCAGTAATTCTACTTCCCAAATAACAAAATTCTTCTACCTCCATAATCTTTTCTCCTCCTATTTTCACATTCAGTGGTCCATCTTTGTTATTTCTACTACATTTCATTACTTTTGTTTTGTTCTTGTTTATTTTCATGCGATAGTTCTTGCGTAGGACTTCATCTATGCCATTCATTGTTTCTTCTAAATCCTTTTTACTCTCAGCTAGAATTACTATATCATTTGCAAATCGTAGCATCTTTATCTTTTCACCTTGTACTGTTACTCCGAATCTAAATTGTTCTTTAACATCATTAACTGCTAGTTCCATGTAAAGATTAAAAAGTAACGGGGATAGGGAAGAGCTAACTAAGGAATGCTTATGGAAGCACATTCCATCAAGGGATAACTCCGCAGACATCCTGTCACGTGGTTGCATGCTGGATGCATTAACCTCGTCACAACTCTGGTGGAATAGTCTATCTTTTCTGAAGGAAGAGGAGAATGTCTGGCCACCCAATCAATCTGTTATTTCTTTGATTCGACCAGATTCGCTCAAGGAAGAGAAGTCTAGCAAAACGAATGTGTTTTCAGCTGTTCTTCAAGCTACAGAAGCTGTAGAACTTACAAAACCATTTTCTTTGTTGACACGAGCACTAAACATATTTTTATATTGTCAATTCATCCACAATTTGAAAAATAAAAACAATCATATGTTGTCAGATCTTTCTCCACAAGAAACCAGTTCCACATTAGAAATTCTTGTTCGTCAAACTCAAGAATTATATTTTGCAAAGAAATTAAACGATTTAAGAAAAAATTCTGCTGTATCCAGGAAAAGCAAATTAATTTCTCTCAACCCATTTTTGGATCAAAATGGTATTATTCATGTTGAAGGTCGTTTAAGTTTTTCAAAATTGTCTCTAAATGCTAAGCATCCTATGATTTTAAGTCCTCATAGTCATCTAACTCGACTGATTATTTATCATGAGCATTTAAGATTATCCCATGGAGGATTACAATTAATTCATTCTTAACTCAGACAAAAATATTCGATCATCAATTCCAAAATCATAATTCGCTCTGTCATACATAAATGTTTAACTTGTTTTTGCTTTAGAGATCAACCTCAGAGTTTGTGCCTCAGCATAAAGGCAGTACACCTGAACTTGTGATTGATTTATCAACAGAAAGCTTTATCTCTGCCCTACGAAGATTTTTAGGACACCGAGGATTGCCCTCACATTTTTTCTAACAATGGAAAAAACTTTTTCGGTGCAAATCACTATATTCAAGAAATGTATGATTTTCTTAAAACCGATACCACTAATTTCAAAATTAAATCTTTCTGCACCTCTAACAACATAAAATGGTCCTTCATTCCTCTGTACTCTCCTAGTTGGGGGGGTTTATGGGAAGCCGCTGTGAAGATCAGGAAGTTTCACCTGCGAAGTCGTGGGAAATTCTGTTCTCAACTACAAAGAATTATAATTATAATTTGGTGGGTGGTGTGTTACGTTTTCACCCCGTCTTGCCGTCAGGTGCTGAAACCTAGCGGTGGCTAGAGTGCCCACAGCAAACTATGGTCACCAGACCATCACGCCACTCTATGTCACGAGCTGCTCCCTCGAGCACTGTAGGTAGTGTCTTATACCAGTCTGCACTCATACCTGACCCAAGGCAGTCATGTCCGGATGGACTCTCTCAATTCTTGTTTGAATGAACATTACTTTAAGTTTTATTTAATTTATGTTTGCTATCTTTAACGTTAAGTTATAAGTAACAAGTGTTATGTTACAAAATTATTTTAAACCGCCAAGACGGCGTACAATTAAACAATCCTTCAGTAATCAAGGGCATCCCGTCGACGTCGCAACAGATCGAAATTGTAGATGTATATGTACTATTAAATATACAAAATAAACACTTCAATATATATTAATAAATAATGGAAGCAATTTCACTCTCATATCAATCTTGAAGTCCAGACATTAATAAAATGTACTTATATGGTTAGTTGAATACAGTTCAGGCACACATTTTTAATTTTATTTTCGTTTAATGTTTTATTATTTTGCTTTACTCAACTGCATTGATTCTCAAACTTTTTCACCCACTGCCCACACTGAGAATCAAAAATTTTCTAGCACCCCCCCAAAATTGGTAAACTTACTATCTGTTAAAAATAATTGCAATTGCTGTTCTAAAATGTGGCATATACTATTTCTGAGTTGAAACTTCATTTTAAATGAGAGCAATTAAAACACATATTTCATCATATTTGGATGTATTTTTATTAAAATTGAAATCTGAAGTATACTGTCAAAAAGTAGAATATTCAGGCTTTATTTTTTTTTTTTTTAATCATCTCTCTAAGCCTCTTGGTTGCTAAGTTAAAGTAGTTTGAATATGATCATTTTTTATCATAAAATAAAGATGTCCCTTTAATTTTTTGTACTAGTGCAGTAGGTATTTGATTTTAGTTTGAAATATCAGAAAAGCATAATTTGTCTTTTTTTTTAATCAGTCATCGTCTTCCTAGACCACCTGAACGCCCCCAATTTTCTGTGGGCCTTCTACCGTCCCCCCTGAAGACCACCAGCACCCACAAGGAGTCGTTATTACCCACTTTGAGAATAAATGATCTACTGTATACACAAGCTTATTCAACACTAGAACTGATATATCATACTGCTGTTAATGTAATAATATAATATACCTGTATTGATATAGGAGAACTTTGAACTTCATGAACTTCTCGGCCAGATATAAATATCAACTTTGTTTCACCAAGTTGTAAACCAGTCACTGCAAACTTAATCTCTCTTTTACTATCGATCAACTGCAGTTTTAATGATATAATATCAGACTCAACAAATGGTCTGAGTTCTAATAAATCAATATCTAAGATATTTAAAGGATTATCAAGCGAATCATATAGATGAATGATTGCAGTCACACAATGTCCTTTTTCAATGCGATTGACTACATCCACTTCAATTCTACCAACATGTAATACCTACCAACAAAGCATAAAAATCATCTATATAAAAGAAACAAAAACAGTAAACAAACAAAAATAAAATCGTCACAATGAAAAACTAATAAAATAATCACAATAATAATGAAAATAATTATTGGAGAAATTATACCTGAATTACACTTATTTGTTTAATTAATAATATACAATAATAAAATGATCATCATTGCATGGTTATCTGTTTGAGGTAGATTCCTTGCACCATTTTCTCCTTCCCCAACTAAACTTCTAATTTCCTGATAGTTCTCCCATTTCTTCCTAGATTATCCATATTTTTATTATTTTCCATCATTTTTTTTGCGTAAGGAAATAGTGTTTTTTTTCTGACTAGTTATGCTTATATTAAACTTACACTAAATAAATAAACTTATAATTCAAGGTCTCAATTGAGCCTATTCATGCCAAAACAATGGATCCATATGATGATTACACCTGCCCCTCTAATATGCACTTTTGGTTCAAATAGTAGGGGTTAAGTAGTTAGGTTCTTGATTGCTCTAA
Source organism: Lycorma delicatula (assembly GCF_047948215.1). Classification (NCBI taxonomy): domain Eukaryota; kingdom Metazoa; phylum Arthropoda; class Insecta; order Hemiptera; family Fulgoridae; genus Lycorma; species Lycorma delicatula. Next base: position 177,273,437 of record NC_134458.1, read on the forward strand.
GTTCTTACTTGAGTAAATCATACAATACACACTTTTTAGTTTGTGTTATTAGTTTTTTTTGTATTACATTTATTTTTAAGGTTTTAAGATTTGATGGATTTATTTTTCAACTTTCTGCATTAATAATATTATTACTCTATTCCACATTATCAAAATTATTTGAAAATTCTTTTATATCTAGTTAAAGTTCTGCAGTCTCACTCTCTCTCTCTCTCTTTATTGAGACTTTTTAATCAATTATTTTTATAATTATTTCTGGGTTTATTTATTCAGTATAAAGAATCACAGTTATTAATTAATCTTTTGTCAATACGTTTAATGATTTACATTCCAAACTAATCAAACCAGTTTCCCATTTCTGATAATTCTGAATTATTTCTTTTACAATTTTATCTTATTTTACATTTTTACTCCAATTGTCTGGTCTTCATACTTCATCTACAATTAGAAATATGTAAGTGGGGATGATTATTTTCCATAAAAAAAATTTCTAAAATTCTCTAAAAAATTATTGCATTGGCCCTATTCAATTTTATTATTTATTTTCAGAAATATTTTTCAATCTTACAATATTTCAAGAATCAGTTATCACAAAAAACTAAATCTAGTTTTTTTTAAATATTAAAAACACATTAACTCAATGAACACATGGAAACCCACCTTTGAGAGTTCTAATCAGTTAAATATTTTATAAAAAATTTTCTTCCGCTTATTACAACATTCATTTTTCAAATAATTAATAACTTTTAGGTTACTGAATTACTAAGTACTTTAGATAAGTGGAATCCTAGAGTACTAATATTGACAATTTTTATAAAAGTAGAACATTTATTAATTACTAATAATGTTCATAGAATATAAAAGCAGACAATTATGTAATAAATAAAACAATGGCTATAATCTATCTAAAAAAATAAGTGGCATGTTTACCACTACAATCAATGATAATATTACGAATTAAGAGAAACATTCACAGTTGACTATAAGACTTAAATTTATTTCTAAAGACCTGTCTTATATGGAGGCTAACATAATATATAAAACATCAAATAATATGAAAATAAAAGGGCACTGAAAAGATATTTTTTTTAAATTTCTATATGATACTGTACTCAACTAATTTTTTCATAAAACATGGAGTAAAAGGTATATAAGATACTCTGAAGCAAAAACTTGCAATGTTTGGAAATAATACCTTTATGAAAATATTTTCACTAGTGAACTCACATATCTGTATATTTTTAATTCAATTAATTTTATCAAAATAGCCTTTTTTTAACTAAACTTTGATAGACGACAGAAAAATATAATTTTGTTCCAAAGATTCAATGGAAAATTAGTAGTTATTAAAAGAATCTTTACCAGAAAAAAGTAAATTTTATCAGGTATATTTTAAATCATATTTATATAAACATTTAACTGAAATTTCAAACAAACTCATTCAAATTTTGGGCTCATTGTACAAATATTTATATGGTTACCCCCTCTCTGGAAACAATTTGCTAGGGATACAGAGTTTAGATATGAAATTATGGCCCAAATGTTTTTATATGCCATAAGTGTATAAACAATTATCAATCAAATCACACTGCGTGCTTATATAAATAATGACAAATGTAGACAACGACAACAAAGAACAGACATTATAATTAAAGATTTAAGGAGTGGAATCAACAATATGTCAGGTGAACTATTCCCTCTGTTCTGGTGAGAAATACCAATATACTTGATGCAGAACAACCACACTTCACCAATGACAATGAAATCATGATGCAACAGGTTTTGCATGAAAGTAGAATATCTCTTCAAAAATATTAACCAGCACTTTATCAGATATAGCCAAAATCAATTAGAGCATTAATATACAGATAATATTTATTAATTATCCAAGCAACAAGCTTACTACCAATTTTAGCAGAGTGTAAATGAACTTTGTTTATATGAAAAATGCCAGCCTGACCACGACTTAAACCCAAAACCTTCTGGAAGATAGGCAAAAATACTACTGCTCTCCCATGGAGGTCAGCTAATAATAATGAGGCCAATATGTTACTACCAAATGTAAAAAAACAAACTCAAATGGTTTTCACACCATTATCAGTACAATAAAAGTTAATGTCATTATAGTCAAATGTTTCTATTGTCAAAATATTTAATATAAAAGGTAAAATACAATTATAAATTAAATAAACTATGTTATAAACCTTAATGCAATTATTTCCATGTATAAAATAAAAATTACAAGGTATACAAACTTTTATACAGGTAATTCATACAAAATTTTTTTAAATTTATTTCATAAATTTTACAAAGAAATTTAATTTATATAAGTTAAATGAACCCATTTGTCAATTTGTCTCCAAAAAAATTAACACCAGATGCAGATATCATGACTTAAGCTGCAAAGAAAATATTCCTTATGGCGTTTAATGTAATGGTTTTCTCTTTTACCTTCAGCATTTCATATCTTGGTCAATTTTCTAGGCTCAATAAGAAAAATGAGGCTGTTGGCACTTTATAGAAGAGAACTTATTGCAGGAGATGCTTGGTTCCTGCCAACAAAGTCACCATAAACGAAATGTCTATTTCATATACCACTTCCTAAATTCTCCAGTATTTTGAGAGATATCACAATTTTTAAAGTAAGATGGCCATCAGATGCTGAAACAGCTAAATTTGTCATTCATGAAAAATTTAAGGGTTTTGGTTATAAGGTATATGGGCAGCTGCCAAACAATCATTATTCATTGAATTCTTGCAATTCTTGTAATGAACAATTTTTACAATGAATTATAAGAAGTTAATATACAAAAGAAAATTTATATTTTATAAATAAATATTTGTAATATAGTTTATTTCATCATTTGAATGAAATATTTTGACTATTAGACATAAGATTTCATTATGATATACACATAGATTTTATAAATATCCACCAGATGATGGCATCAAAGCTATAAGTGGTCAAGTTGGTTTTTTTTGAAATTTGTTAAGAGGTTGACTTTTTCATTAATATTGTTATAATGAATATCCCTGTTTTTTTCAAATTTAAATATATAAAATTTTTGGTTCATTCTCAAGGAAGAAATTCACTGATGAACTGTAAAAAAGAGAATAATGTTACTCATAACATGTCTTACTATGACATTTTGAACAGTTGTTGAAAGATACACAGAATTTTTTATAGTTCAATTTTTTTGTTTGTTTTATCTGATAATAGTAATATGCCAGGTAGAAGGTTATCATAGAAGACGTTGAAGTAAATATATAGTTACACATTTTAGTTATTGAAAAATTCATAGGTTTTTATGATCTCAAACAAATGGTTACATGGAAATATACAAACACTAGTTATTAATGATTTGGTTACCAAAGGTTTCATAAGTATGACAGAAAAAATGATGTAACATACTACATCATGTGCAATTAATATATAAATGATTTGTAACAATAAATTGGAAAAAAAATTATGCTCCAAAAATCATTTATAAGAATGTTTTACTACTAACAATCCAAAACTAGATGGATGTTTTGACTGTTAAACCAGTCATAAACATATATGTTTTATTACTTATAAAAAAGCATTTTTAGAATAAGAATTATAAATAACTGTTATTGTTTTAACAAGCCCTTCTGAATTTTTATTCATATTCTATATTATACCTTGTTTTAGAATTTTGTACATATAGTTTGTTTGCCAATTAATATTTTTATTATAATTTCTTCTTTCCATTTATTTATTAAATAAAATATTTCTTTTTTTTTTTAATTATTGCTCAATAATTAAGAGACAAAGGCAACAGTAGATTTAATAGAATAAACTAAAACTGCCAGATCTTCAAGTTTGTCATCAATGGCATGGAAAACATCAGTTATTGAAAATAATTTCCATTATTATAAACTATTTTGTTTATTTCAAAATCCTGGTTCCACTTGAAATGTGTAATGTGGAACAACACCATAGATATCTTTATTTTAGGATTGAATTCACTCACAAATATTGAAACAGTATGGCAAAGTATACAAACCATGCAAATTTTTATAAACAGATTGAACAGTTTAAATCAGACGGACCAAGTGTCACAGATTCTTCATACAAGAAGACAGCTGGAAGTTTTAACTGACATTTAGCAAAATCACATCAATGATCTTATTTACAAGGACAAAAGTATAAAAATTTGAGAAATTGCTGAAATCTTTAGTACAAGTATTGGCACTGTCTATTTCATTATCCATGATAAGTTAAATTACTGTAAAACATGGTCAAAGTGAGTTCCAGACAATATACTCAAATCACAATGAAATACCTGAATCAATATTTATACACAGCCTGCAAAATGGTTTTTTATGGAAGGTAATGCCTTTTTAAATCGCATAAGTTGTGATGAATCTTGGATTCATTATTTTATGCCAGAATCCAAACATCAGAGTATGGAATAGAAACAACCGTTTGCCATCCGGGAAAAAATTCAAAACCAATACGTCAACTGGTAAAGTGATGCTAACATTGTTTTGGGATTATTAAGGCTTAATTTACTGTGATTATTTGGAAGAACATAGCTTTTGAGCATGCTCAAAAGACATCATCTTACGATCTCAAGCCTCGTATATTCGTATTTTGTATATCTCAAACCTCGTAAAGGCCTGATCTCAAGCAATCGTATATTTTTTGTTTGGTCCTCTCAAAGAATTTTTTCATGACAGAGAGTTCAATAACAATGAGTGGGTCAAGAAGCCAGTACAAGAATGACTGAGACACTACGTGACCAATTCTTTACTACTGGAGAAAGAAAACTCACAAAAAGATGGGACAAGTGCTTAAAAGCAGCCACACATTATGTTGAAAAGCAGTATTAAGTTAAGTCTGTAAATAGAAAATTATTGTAAATGGTTTTTTGAGTGTAATCTTGTTTTACAACTTACTTCAATAACTGTTAGTATAGATCTTTAATTTCTGCTTAATAATAATAATCATAATACCTCAATATACCAACCTGTACTTCAGCAACAGCAGGTTTTGATGGTAAACATAAATCAATAAGTGCAATCTTTAATAAACCATCAACTTTTGGTATAAGTTCCAGAGTTCTAGTAGTTTCAATATAATTAACAGTTGCGACATCTGGTGTGTTTAGCAGAACATTATAATGACCAGATCCTTCACTAACTTTTAAACTAATTCTGTTTGTTGGATGATTAAATATTACTGTTTTATTTGGAGTAATAACAGTGTCATTAACCAGAACAATTGTAACTGATGTCTCTATTAAAGGTGTCATCACTTGTCCACCTTCATTTGTAACAGCAAATGGTGGTGACTCCGCAGTAATACCAAGAGTGCTAATGACCTTCATTAAATACCCAATTATAGTGGCGGTGAGTCTTAAAATTCCAGTTTCATTATCTGGAAAAATAGTTTGATAATGATCCAAAGGTACAATGTAACTACTTTCAGCCTTCTCTTCTAATAAAATATGTCCTCCTTGACTTACTGTAGCTAATGACTTCTTATTTAGAGCCCAGTTCACATTAAAACTAGTAGCATTATCAAATATTCTTCCACGGTCATCTTTAACAATAATCATCAACTTTAAAGGCTTTGCACAATGAGCTACTATTCGATCTGTATTCAAATTCATAGGACAAGATGTACCGAGAGGATACGATGAAATTGAAATGAACCTTGGTTTAGAACAAAATACTTTAACTGTTGATGTTGAAATAGCACTTTTACAATTAGCTAAAGCTGGTTTATTTTCTACAGTTAAAGTAATATCGGTTTCACCTAATGCATGACATATGACATCAAAAACATAGATTCCTTCTTGATTAATTATTAGCTCTTGCACATCAATGATAGCTCGATTGCAACTGATTACATGAGAATGGTCAAAATTATGACCAAGCCTGGGACGAGGTCCACCAGTCCAAACAACATGGCGTGAAGAACCCACAGCTAACACTGTTTCACTGCTTGTTGGCTGTAATACTTCTAGAGGTCGATAGGCTGCAACAACTGTATCCGATTCTATATCTATTTCATCCTGGACATATGACACAGTAACTTTTGTCATGCCAACTACTTTCCCGACAACAGCAACTACTGCACAAGCAATTCCCACAGGAGAACTTACTGCAGATGAGTTGTAATAAAAATTTTCATCCCGTATTTTAACTTTAAATGGCAAACCTTGACAACGAGTAAAGGGGATTTTTTTAAGTTTACCAAACACTTGTTTGTGAGCATAAATAGCAACATGAATAAATATTGGTGCTCCGACTTCAGCTTCCAGCGTATGGTCAACAATTTCCATATGTCCAGGAGCCAGAACATGGACTTTAGCACTCTCATGATTATGCTGATTGCGCTGCATTGCTACAGTAACTTCTGTCTGACCTTGACTTTGGGCTCTAACTATACCAGATTGGGTAACTGTTGCGACTGACTGATTAGCACTATTCCACAAATATACTCCATCTCCACCAGTAGCTTTTAGTGTAGCTTCAGGACTATAAAATGAAAAAAACATACCACAAAAATATTTAGAATCTAGTTTACTGAAAACTTCATTATAACAGACTAATAAATATACACATGACACTCATTACTTCAGATTTATCATATCTTACCTTCTTACATATTAATCAAAGTACAGGCATATATAAAAATGAGGATTAAAGTAATGCAAGAAAAGATAATAGTGAAATTGACAGATGATTAAATGTTAAAGGGTGGATAGTGATAAAAATACTGCTATAATTGCAGACTTGATAACTTTATCCAAAGGCTATTCCAAAACTGACTTCCAAAGAAAAATCACATCACATAAAAAAAGGAAACTATCTACATATTTCTTCAGTTACCATCCACATTCAAGCATTTATTGTAAAACCCAATTTCAGCTTATACAAATCCTTGTCAAAGAAGACCATTACCAAGATATTCAGTCACTTGTTATGCCAAAGTACTAGGTACCCAACCAAACTATCTTTGTGAAGAGATTGTAATTAATAAGTAGTAAGTCCAAGCTTTGGAAAATGTTAAAAAAATTTGTCATTTAAACTGCTCAAGTAAGCCTTTATGCCATCTACTGATTGTTTATGAATTGTCAAGCAGAAATGCAACATCTTCATAAACATTCCCAACTACCTGTTCTGAATTAACTTCCAAGACCACTTTACCAATATAAAGATACTCATCCTTAAATTTAGTTCTCACAGAATACCAAAATCATAGTTGTTCTTTGTGTGATGGTCAGTTGTTTGTTACCCACCTTATACAGAACTACGGAAATCCAACTTGTCTGCCATGATCTAACACAATTGTTCTTGGAATTTGTGAAAATTAATTTTAAAAAATCAGAAGTCATGAAACATTATGGCACATGACTTAACTTTTTAAAATAAATTTGATCAGTAATAAACACCTTCCTTTCCCCTGAATATCTGCATGTTCCACATCCCAGATGTGGATATGTTACACTGTATACCTATCTTCAAATTTCTAACAACAATCTCTCATAACACAACTACTATAAACAAGACATAAATGTCAACCGATCATGGCAGCAGACTTCAATTTAAAAGATAATCATTCAGAATTCAAGCATTCATGACATACACCTCACAATTGGTGGGAGCAATGGTAGTCATTAGCAAACAAAATGACTAGCTAAATTTTGTTTCATAATAAAAATAATAATCTACTAATAATAACATTAAATAATTTAGTATTTAAAGAAAAGTTAATTAATTAATTATATAATATTTGAGAAGGATGATAACTATTATGTTGTTTACATTATATTAGTATTTCTTTCTTTCTATATAGCTGAATATTCTTAATAAGTTACGATTGTCAGTATAAATATTAAGTGGTTATCCAGTGGATTGCAGGAAGGTGATAAAGCAAAAGTTACTAAAGACTAGATGCATTTCCTATCATCTTGCGATTAAAGAAAATTTTGAATATATATTTTCAAACTCCACAGATTTCCAACAGTTTGTCATGTTTATACATTACATTTCATGATATGGATACAGTTCCACAACTGCCCTTAGTCAATTGTTGCCAGTCTTTAGACAACACAGTGATTTTAAACTCTTGAAAAATTAAAGAGGAAAACTGTTTTACAGAAAATGATTAAAACTTAACATATATAAAAATGTTATAATTATATTTCAAATTTCAAGACAATATGCAAAATATACAAGGTCTGCCACAAAGTAACTAACCTTATTTATTTATTAGAAAATAACTGGTATCAAGAAGCAGGACTTAAAAAAGTGCCCTCCAGTTAAGAACATGCAGATCACTTATATGCACAGGCTAATCAAACTGCACATGAGTGATTATATTTACCCTTGATAGCAGTTAGCCACAAATATAACCCCGATTAAATAATGACCTGCCCGATAAAAGAAAGACACAGCAGCAAGGGACTTTTGTCCAGGTTCTGCAATTAATAGGTAGATACATAAATCTCCCGCTACCCTTGCATTCCAGTTAGTCACTGCTCCATGTTTTTATGTTTAATAAATTCTGTAAAGCACTTTTGCTATACTAGCTGAAACAGAATGAATTTAACAAAACTAATGCAACTGTTTTATCCAGAGCTCAATTATTCCCATGCTTTAACAATACGTAATTGTTGAGGAACTTGGGTATCTGGATATTACCCTGAAACTAGGCTCATTCCTTCTCAAAATGAATATAAAATGTTTCCAATTCCAAAGAGAGTAAGCCAACATGAAGAGGAATAGTAAAAACAATATCAACAATTTTTTATTATTATTGTGAGGTAGTAGTCTACATCAAATAAGCTTAAAGCAAAGAACAACTATGAAATATTATTTCAACAAATTTTCCAATTATCTCCAATTTGCTGTTACAAACCAAACTGTGGAAATCATGCAACAGGAAACTCTATAAAAATAATGTCCTTGCTGTTCATAATTATTCAGAATTTTAACTAATGATGTAATTCAAGTTCACAAAGCATCTTATTTGGGAATGTGATGACACAGCTGAATATCATTCCAACACAAACCTTCCAGAAATTTGTTCAGTGATGTAAAATCAAAAGGTTACCTAAAATTCTAAAAACCTTTTGGGATTACCTAAAAACCTTTTTTGTTTATTGAGTCACAAAAATCAAACTGAAAGTACAAGATCTAGAACCAGATATGAGATATTTTTGTTTTAATATCCTAAGTTCAGATCCTTTTAGGGCAGACTTCATAACCTGCAATGACTAAATAATTAAATATTATAGTCCATGACATTATAATTAATAGGACGTTAAGTGCTTTATACAGCTATTGCATTATGTCCTCTATTTAATTTTTAAATGATAATAATCAAGTTGTAATTATGTAAATATGATTCCTATACAGATGTTTCATTGTTATGAATCAGAATATAAAAATAAACTTTTTATCATTTGATGGAATTTAATGAAGTTTTTAATTTTGCAGTTATTTAATAACAACAGTTTAAATACTTATGCTGTAACATCAACAGCATAGACGTAACGTCAACAGACGTTACAGCATAGATGTGATATAAGTCACATCTATACCACTGACCAAAACTGATTAAGAAATTACTCTTTTCCAGAAAATGTATACTTTTTCTAATTCAGCAATTCAAAAATTCTGGGTGCAGCTTACAAAGAAACAAAGCTTATATCTGGAGCAACACTGCAGAGTTAGATAATATTACATTTTTAAAAAAAAAAAACCTTATACTAGAATAGCGTATTTTATTATATTTTTTAAAAATAAATTTAGGACACACCATATATTGCAGTTACATTACTTTTCTTTCTTTTTCTGTTTAGCCTCTGGAATTACCATTCAGGTATTACTTCAGAGGATGAATGAGGATGATATATATGAGTGTAAATGAAGTGTAGTCTTGCACAGTCTCAGTTCGACTATTCCTGAGGTGTGTGATAATTGAAAGCCAACCACCAAAGAATACTGATATCCACGATCTAGTATTCAAATCTGTATAAAAGTAACTGGCTTTACTATGTCTTGAACGCTGGAACTCTTGACTTCCAAATCAGCTGATTTGGGAAGATGCATTCACCACTAGACCAACCGGCGGGTTGCAGTTACATTACCTAGCTTACTGAATGTATACATTACATATGAATGTATAACATGAATGTATAACATTAAGTATAAGCTCAGTACAGCACATAATTGAATACGGAGTTAAAATCCAGAAATTTACAACAATCAAACTTTTTTAATAAAAAATGTTTTGTAAAAAGTAAATTTTATACTTTTATATATATATATATATATACATAATATACATAAATTGATCCACCTAGGTACAGAAATATACATTAAATAAAATGACACTTACCTTATTTTTTCATATCTACAAAAACATTTTCGTAGAAGCCCACATCTTCAGTTGTAATTTGTTTTCAACTGTTTACCTTAAATTACATTTTACACTCAAATACATTCAAATTTATCAAGGTAAATATAATTTTTTTCATTTTAAAAATTAAAAATAAATTGAAACTTTTAAAAAAAATATAAATTATAGAAATGAAAAACTTTATATATAAAATATGACATCAAATTTGGTAAAAATTAAAATAAATGACTAGGGTAAAATGCACCATGTAACTTGGCCAGCCAATGTTACAATACTCTAACATTAGCTGTACTTTTAAAACATAGCTGTACAGCTGAGCACTGTAACACTGGCTGGCCAAGTTACATGGTGCATTTTATCCTAGTTATTTATTTATTTATTTTAATTTTTACCAAATTTGACGTCACACTTTATATATGTAGTTTTTCATTTTATTTTTAATTTTTAATTTCTATAATTAATATTTTTAAAAAGATTTAATTTTTAAAATGAGAAAGTTTTTATATTTAGCTTGATAAATTTGAAGTATTTGAGTGTAAACTACAATCTGATATAAAAAGTTTAAAATAAATCACAACTGAAGTGTGGTTTTTCACAAAAACGTTTTTGTAGATATAAAAAAAATAAGGTAAATGTCATCTTATTTAATGCATATTTCTGTACTTAGGTAGATCAATTTGGTTTATATTTACATATTAGTACAAAGGAATATAGGTCTTGAAGTCTAACTTAAAAAAAAAAATATATATATATAAATATATATATATATATAAAATGTAATTTCTTACCGTGGAGAGAAAATCTGATTGTACCATGGTAAAACAATTTCAGATGGTTTAATAGCCAATCTAGGAAAAATTTCCAGATCCGCTTGTGCAGATAAAACTGGTTCAATCTTAATCAATTCTCCATGAGAACCTCTAACAGATTCTAGCTTGCTTAAAACAGGTGCTATACCTGGACGTTTTGCCACACCAATAAGGTATGAACCATTTCTGTTCATATCGCGCAACTCAAACATATCATTTGATACAGATGTAACTAAGGTTGTACTCTCACCAATTACCAACTTATGATTATCACTGCAACAATAAAGAAAAATTAAAATTAATAAAACATGCATTAAATAATTTTCACGTATGCACATGCACAAATGCGTGCATATAAATCACACACACAATTCCAGCTGCAAAAAACTGGTAAGTCAGTAAACTCAAACCATCCACAAACATATATCTTTGTAAAGTACATTTACACTAAGAAATCTATGTTCCTTGGCAAAACATGATCCTGAAAGGCTGGATACTTAGTAAAAAGTATTTTTTACTAAACGTTTTAGTAAATAACAGTTTATTTTTAGAATTAACTGTACCTTATTTGAATAAGTAAAAAATGTAATTTCTACAGAGTGAAAGGAGAAATATTTACATTGTAGTTGTGACTGATTATTCCTGCAGTAATACTCACATTCTTTGTTGAACAATAGGTTCTGTGTTTATATCAGTTTATGTATAATAGTTTACATCATCTTAACCCCTACAGCAGACTTTTCAATCAAAATATTGTAACTATAAATTCTATAATGCGTAAGGAAAACGCTGTTTCAAGAAGATTTATTTTATGTTAATAAAAAATAAAAATCTGATTATTTCATGCAAAAATTCTGTATGCTTTTTACCAATTTTTGTTTGATATGTTGCTAAAAAAATGCTAAGAGATCATGACTTTTCCCTTTTTAAACTAATAATGCCAACCTTTAAAGTGGAACGGTAGCATCTATGTTTTTGAATTGTGCTGTTCTGAATTAAAATTCTGATCAGGGTTGGCATTTTTTCAAATGCTAAAAAAATTCATTCTCACCATCAGTAACTGTAATTGGGTCAAAATACTGTTGTTACTTAAAGAATTAAATGTTAAAGGGGTAAATTATTACCAGCAGGATAAATAACTGATAATTCGTAAGTTCTACATAGAAGTAACTGCATATGATTTATTAATTTTTAACTTACTTTTTTGACAAATACTGTAGTTAAAACTGAGACATCATAAAAGATTATGCCTAAGTTTCTGTCACAACTACCAAGGGAAAAAATTACCTGGATAAAATTCTGTAATATCAAATGCAGGATACTTGCAAGAAGCACTGCACTCACTCACGCATATTCAATTTACCATCAACTATGTGATTTATGCACAGCTATTCTAATCAAATTTTTGTCTTAAGTTTTAACTGATAAAATGAAGCATAGTACTAGTAGCAACAATGTTTTTATTTTTTCAATATAAAGCCCCCAGTTATGCTCTTATGCACATTATTTGAGAAATTTCCTAACCAGAAAGTGAGCAAAGATCAGCCAATTCTGAAACTAACATCTAATAACTATTATCGATTAGTACACCAGTTACTTTTCTATTTTTTTGAAATTTCTGTTATATGCTTACATTTATTCCTTAAATCTGTAAAGACTCAATTTTTATTAAACCAAAACATATTTTAATCAACTTAAAAATATTATATCTAAGTCATCCTTAAGTACGCAAGTCAAATAATACATTGTGAATCTGGGTAACAAATAATTATACAACTCCCCACTGCTCTTAAGAACTGACAAATAAAACATGGTAGAGTGTAAGAAAATGCACCAAGAGAATAATTTTTCAAAACAAAGTAAAGTAAGATTAGTTTCAAATAGTAATTTAATAATAGGCTGAACAATAGATGTATATAAAACCTGCAAAAATAATTTGCAATATAATTTACTAAGAAAGTTTCAAATAACAAAATAATGATGAAAAATTAACACTCACCGGTCAAATAATTCAACAACGATAGTACACAACTGATTTACAAGTACAGCCCAGTTACGATGAGGCAGAAGACTAAGAGCAAGATATGCCGGAGCAGTGACTGTCAAAGAAGCAGATGGAAAATGAATATCACTTTCAGTAATATCAACATTTCTATCCCTCAGTATAATTTTGGTGCGACCAAGATCTAAACCACGGACTAATGATGATGTCTTATCCGTAACAGCAATTTCCTTTTTTTCTACTTCTAAGAAGTACTGCGGCGATGGCAACTTGATTTCTTCAAGTTTACCATATTGTACCTAAACCAAAGCAATAACAAAATAAATGTAATGTATAAATACTTTACAATTAAAAATGTGAAAAAGATGAAGATTCAACCTTAACACCAAGAGCTTATAGCAAAATTTTTAAAAACAAGTATGTAACTGAAATACTGATAAGCAATTTTATTTTAATAAGATCTACAAAAGAAGCTAGTATTAAAATTAATTCTGAAACTTTAAATATATTCATATTTCAGAAAAATAATAATCTTCACAATCTTGTGGTAATTATTTTATTATTGTGTAGCACACAAAAGAAAGCTTGCACTTGAAGAATTACTATGTCTAAGATCCTTGACAGAAATTTTTTTGTTTACAGCCATATTAAACCAACTTTTTCCATCAGCTGTGAAAGTTTCAATGTATGAAAAAAAATGTTCACAGTGGCCACCAGCTATGGTGGAACTCACTTTGTTAATAATGAACAGTTTAGGTCTAAAACATTCCTATCTACCCAAGAAGCAGTTATTTGTTTACTGCAAATAATAATAATAGTAAAAATTGTTTACTGCTTATTTTTTGTTTTAATTTAAATTTATATAAAGTCTAATTAAAACAAATTTTTATTGCTATTGGTATAATAGCTATTGCTATTGGTTATTATTTTGAGGCCTGTTTTTTAAGTAAGGGCTGTTTTCAATTTCCCGCTATTAGATGTGGTGGAAATTGAGGGTGCTAGCATAGCATGTTTATTTATCTGTTTGCAACAATAGGTTAACGTTATTCAGGTTAGTTGCTGTGTATAGCCTGGCTGAAATGAATGCTATAATAAATAATCCTGCGAGTTGTGAAGTGCGATTAGTAATTTGTTATCTACTGGCAAAAAACAAATCTGCTGCTGACATTCTCAGAGAAATTGTCAATGTTTATGGACCCAGTATTATGTGAAGGTAAAGTTCGCCAATGGTGTTGTATTTTTTGTGGAGAAAGATCAATGTTCACGACGAAGAACATAGTCAGTCACCATACAGCTGTCATCACAAACAAATTGACTGAAAATGCGAATGCAAAAATTCATGAAAACAGAAGGCTTACTGTTTCTGAATTATCAATTGAATTTCATTTTGTTTTGCAATTAGTAATTTACATTTTAACTGAAAAACTGGTTACACAAAGTTGTGTTCCAGATGGGTACCAAAAATGTTGACAAAAACGCAAAAAGAAAAACGTCTTGCTGCAGCTAAAACATTTTTGGGACGCTATGAAAATGAAGATGATAATTTATGAAAACACATTGTGACTAGTGATGAAGTGTGGATATCTTATCCAAATGTTGAGACATAGCAATAATCAATGCGATGGCAGCATTCATCATCCCTGAAGCTCAAAAACCTTATGTGAAAAGGTTCAATGAAAAAGCTTATGGCTACGGTTTTTTTGGGATGCTGGAGGGATATTGCTGATTGAATTTCTTAAACCCAGAACTGTTAAAAATATACTGTTGGCCAACTGTTAAACTGACTGTTGGCCATAGATGCCAACAGGAAATGTGAAATGTTTACAAAACTTAGACAATCAATTCAAAACAAAAGGCGCAGGAAGCTAACCGATGGGATTTTGTTTCTCCATGATAACACACAATCTCACACAGCAAACAAAACCATTGAATAATTGTCACAATTTCATTGGGAAATCTTCAAACATCTGCTTACAGTCCGGTTCTTGCACAGAGTGATCCTTTTTCTCCATTTAAAACAACGCCTTGCATTGCAGAAGTATGAAGATTGTGAAACATTGCAAAACAGAGTAATTAATTAACCAATTAATTGTTTAAATCACAAGCAAGAGAATTCTCCAGTAACAGAAAATGAAGCCGGTAAGCCGATATCAAACATGTATTGCAACAATATGTAGAAAAATGGTATTATCGTTGTTATCTTTTATGACCACATAGGATCAATTTAGTCAGTCCATTATAAAAGTCTCTTCGATGGGGCTGTTTGGGCATTGCAGTCCTCCCAGTACTTTTTCATATGTTCCAATTTTTGTCCCCTTTCTAGTATTGAAAATGTTTGTGCTGTAAGTTTTTATCTTGTGAATGTGAAAAAGTGTTTTTGTTCTGGATTTTCTTGTTTAATTTTATTTTATCTGTGGTGTCTTCTGGTGTAATGCCAATTTACTTCAGATCCTCTCTAATTTCTCTTATCCATCCTGTCTTGGTGTTTCTGAGCTGAGATAGTAATGTACTAGCTGTTTCAGAAGTCGTGAATCTTGCATCTTCATGATATGTGAAAGAAACCTACTCTCCTTTTACACATATCAGTGATGGGTTATAGCTCTTTGTACATGACTTTGTTGGACACAATATACAACTGTCTGTCTTTCTAGTGCTTTTTATTGATGCAGGTTCTTCCAATTCTTCTTTTGATTTGCTGGTGTCTGTCTGCCTTTGATTATTCATTCCGGTGGAAGAGTGTCTCCGCTGCATAAGTGGTTACTGGTTTTATATATGTTGTCTTATTTTTGTGTTTACTGATAGGCATTTTTTATTTTAAGTGTACCAGGTTAATTTTTGAGCTTTAGCTAGTTTGTTTCTTCTTATTTGGATCGAGATTTTTTTTTAAGTTTTTGTTTTTAATTCTCCAAGGTATTTAAATTAGGTTACTATTTTAATTTTATTAACATTTATATTTACTTCTTTTAATCGTTTGTTTTTGGGGCATAATTCTGTCTTTTCAAATGATATTTTGAGGCCAGTTTTATCTAAAATGTTTTGAAGTTCTAATATCTGTGATTTAGCTTTATCGATGTCATAAACGAGTAGTGCCAAGTCGTAGGTGAAATCAAGACAGTTTGTTTTGATTTTTTAGTCTATTTTTACTTTTGGGGACATTTTTGGAGCCATTTTCTTATTACTATTTCTAAAGCACAGTTGAATAATAGCAGTGGGAGCCCATCCGTGGCACAGTCCTGTTTTGATCTCAAATGGTTCCAAGAGCTCGCCTCTGAATTTTCCCTTCGACTTAAGTGTTTGTGGGGGTCAGTTTTATCCATAATTATTAATTTGGTATATAGTCCAGAGGTGTCTTAGGATTTTTAGTAGGATTCTCTGTGGATGGTCATAAGCTTTCTTGAAATCTATAAATGTTATTACCATGTCTCTGTTTCTTTCCCTGTTATAACCATTATTAGCTTGAGACTCATGGACAGGAAGTCATGGCCTGGTCTGGACAGCTCCTCCAGGGTCTGACACCTTCCTGATATTCTCCTAGTTCTTTCTCAAGTTGTGAACCGATCCTGTTCAGGATAATTCTTGAAAGAATGTTATATGTTATGTCTAGGGGTGAGATTCCCCTGTAAATGTTAGGGTCCGTTTTGTCCCCTTTTTTTGTGCAGCAGATTAGTGGATGGATGAGGGCTGATGTCCAGTGTTCTGGTAGTTCTTCTTGGATCCAGATGTTGACAAGCTGTTGATGATAGGCAATTTTTGCTGATCTTCCTGCATGTTTTCAGATCTCTACAAACGTCTGATCTCTTGCTCCTTTGTAATTCTTCATCTCACCCAGTATTTGGTAATCTCTTTCATTGTGGGAGGGTTGATGTTGTCTAGTGGTGTTGATGATGAAGTTTAGGAGTTCTGTAGATTCTTTACAATTTAGGAGTTTAATGAAATGTTTAGCTAGAATTTCCATGTTGTCTTTTTTATTATGGGCCAGTTTACTGTTTTCATTCTTTATTAATAGAGTTGGAGATTTGTATTTTTGGAGCTGATTTTTTAAAGTTTTGTAGTAGTCTCTCGACCATGTTTCAACAAATTCTTCTTCTATTGACTTCAGTGTATCTTTATGATGTTGTCTTTTCGGGTAGTTTCTTTTCTTTGTTTTACTAGATTTTGGAAGAATGTTTCTCATTTTTTGGATTGGTGAATTAGCCACGCTCAATGTCTTTTCTCCACTGTTTAGTCACATTCACTGTTTCACCATAGATGCTTTTACTGGACTTTATCATTCTTCTGCAATTTGGTTGACTAGATTCTTAGGTTGTTGACTAGATCTTTGAGTTTATCAGTGGTTGTTATTTTTTCGGTTGCTTTTTGGTAATTATCATTCTTAATTAGTTGGGTAGGGTCCATCTTTCTGTTAGTTTTAGGGGCTTTGTTTTGTTGCTTTCTTTGAGGAGTAAATTTAATTTTAATTTTGACTGCATAATGATCTGACCCTGTGTCTACTCCTCAGAGGACATTTACATTGAAGATCTCCTTGTGGTGGTGTTTGTCCATGAAGACTTGGTCTAGTTGCCATTCTACTTCAATGTAGTCGGTGTGTTTCCAGGTTTTGAGTTTTTTCCTCTTCAACTATGTGGATATCGAGATTAGAT
Source organism: Lycorma delicatula (assembly GCF_047948215.1). Classification (NCBI taxonomy): domain Eukaryota; kingdom Metazoa; phylum Arthropoda; class Insecta; order Hemiptera; family Fulgoridae; genus Lycorma; species Lycorma delicatula. The sequence continues at coordinate 177,291,290 of NC_134458.1, forward strand.
TGTGGTTACTGCAGAGATCAACAAGTCTCTGTCCATTTTTGTTTGTTTTCTTTTGGGTAGGTCATTTTCCAATGAAGTCGCAGTATCTTCTTTCTCTGCCTAGTTGAGCACTGAAGTCTCTAATTAATTGTTTAACATGGTTTTGGGGGTTGTTATTTATAGTCAGGTTGGCTAGATCTCAGAACTTTTCTGTTTCTTTACAGTCTTTTGGGGAGCTATTTTTATCATTAGTGGGTGCAAGGGCATTTATTATACTGTGGATTTTATTACATGCTTTTACGGTGAATGTTGAGATTCTTAGGGTTGTGACTTGAATTCTTGTATGAAGCTTATTATTTTAAGGCTGACTAAAAAGCCTGTTCCAAACTGTGGAACATTTTTCATCACTCTCTTCCCAGATATACCTTTGTAGAGCCTTTGAGATTTCATAGAGGAGTAACCCCATTTACAGGTGCCGAAGCAGTGTCGGACTTGCTAACAGGTTCCGCAAGATTAGGTGCTGTGTATGTATTCCTGTGCATTACCGACTAAATCTCCACCCCTGGCTCTCCCTTCCTGGTACAGCTGGTGTGCATTTCATCAAGAAGAGGATAAAACTGTGCGTGTGCACATACACAAATCCACACACCACTCAGAAAGTCACCACACACATGAACAAGTTCACATGGCAAAAGCACATCACACATGCAACACAACAAAAACAAACTACATGTGCTACACACACAAGTCACTTTCATCAAAACTTACTCAGCATACAACAGTAACATACCAGTCGTACACCATACACAAGCACACACATACGCATCATAAACACATTCCTCAACAACATTCCATTCCATTCCAACTACTACTTGTTAGTCCTGAGACCGATAAAGCTGCAGTATGGGGATACTGCAACTCTAACAGTTTCAAAATTTAAAAATGTGGCTAGCAAATGATTTTGCTTTGCTTAAAGTTTTTTTTTTTTATTTAAAAGTTTTCATTTTTAATTATTTAATTTTTATCTTTGTTTTAATTACATTTTTACATTTTAATTTTGACTTTGTTAATTTTAATTAACTGATCTTTGTAATTTTAAACAATTTTTTATATATATTTTTTTAATTTTTATATTTGTTAAATTTTTATATTTTATGTTTTTCTCTTGTTGGGATTATTTAAATTTTTTAATTTAAATAAAAGGTTTTAAATTTTTGTATGATTTTAAAGTATAAGTTAAATTTAACTTAAAAAAAATTTAATTAGTTTAAAAATATTTTTAACATAAAATTATAAGTGAATCAGTGGTATGTCATCATGGACTGCATTTTGATGGTTTTGTAATATATATATATATAAAAATACTGTATGCAGCTGATGTTCCAAATCAAATTCGTGAAAGAACTTCTGTTATGAAATGAAATAAGGTAAGTTATTTACCTATTTTAATTGTTGTTTTCTCAGTGTTGATCTATTAAATATAAATTAATAGTTTATTTTTTTATAACAGTTTTTCTATTTTGCTTATTTCAATTTTTATATCAAACTAACCCTTACTTAAAATACATACCTCGTAATTAAGTAATTTCTTAATTTTTTACTTAACAATTTCATTATAGTTCATAAAATTTATACTTCATCATACTTAGTTATACAAGGGCAAATCACATACACACAGGATTTTATTTTAAAAAAAATTTATTTATTGAAAAATAAAATTCAAATATAATTTTTTTTTCTACACAGTTTTCTGCTTTAGAAATACATTTTTCCTAGTGAGAAGGAAGGTTTTTTATCACAGCATCGTAGAATGAAACTGGTTGCTTTGCCCACAAATCCCTCCATGCCCTCGTCATCTTCAAATTGTTGCCCTCCTAGAGCTTCTTTAAGCATCCCAAACAAATGAAAATCACAGGATGATAGGTCTGGGCTGTAGGAAGGATGATGAAGTTGAGTTCAGTGCATTTCTTCTAGTTTTGAGACCGTTAGAGCTGCAGTATGGGACTTTGTGTTGTCGTGGAAGAAGATGGCCTTTCAAATCAATTGGTCTCATCTTTTGTTGCAATATGCAGCCCTCACCTTGTTCAACAGCTTGCAGTAGCAAGCACCATTGATTGTGCGTCGCTCATGCAAAAAATCAACGAGTAAAATGCCTCACCGGTCAAAAAAAATGGTTGAAAGAACCTTGCCGGCTGACAGTTGAGTCTTGGCTTTCACTGGGACTGCCTTCCATTTCCTCACTCCATAATGGATTGTTTCGACTGGGAAGTGTAGTGGTGGACCTGTGTTTTGTCGCAGGTGATGATGAGATTCAAAAATGCATCACCTTCTTTCGCAAATGTTGCTGTAAGCCTCTGACAGAGCTCAAAACGTCTCAACTTCTGATCTGTAGTCAAAAGGCGAGGGAACCATCTGGCACACACTTTACGGAACTGCAGGTCGTTTGTGATGATCGCTTGACAGCTCTCATAACTTATTCCAACCTGTTCTGCAATTTCAGATACTCTCACCCATCGATTGTCTTCAAGAATGTCTCGAGAAGCGTGAATGTTTCATCTGTAATGCTGGTCCAAGAATGGCGATCGTGTTCCTGATTTTCCACTTGTTCTCGTCCTTCCTTGAACTCTTTATGCCAGGCAAATACACAAGTCCTTGACAATGTTTGGTCTCCAAACTGTGCAGTCAATCTCTGGAAAATTTCCGTCGCAACTCCTTCATGAGCAAGAAATTTTACAATTATGCATTGCACAGTGGAGGGTGCACCTGTTGCTCCAACATCATGAGTGTTACTGACAAATTGGTTGGGAGTGTGGAATGGCCAGCTCTTCCCACTCCTAATGACCCCACCCAAGCATACTAGAAGCGCAGGCCCAGTCCTACTGTTTACGCCGTTTGGCGTAAAGTTTCCGTTATTTTCAATGAATTCCAAGCTAGCGTGGGTCCCGTTGTTTTGTTACAGGAATGTTAAATTTCACTTTGTTTCGTATTTCTGGGCTTGTCTTTTATACCTGTTTTATTATTTGTTCTCGTGTTCGACACTCCCTCCGTCATCCTTAGTGACCGCGTCCATTCTTCTATCGAATTATTTTTGACTACCCTTTTCATACACCCGTTATTCTTTCGTTCCCTTACTAATACTTGCACACATCTCTTGTCTTTTACACACACTCTCTGTCCACTACCTGGATCTGGTTTCCCCCTTTTTTCTTTCGCCATCTTTTCGGCAGAGTAGATCCAACATCTCACCAGTGCAGTCGCCTATGGCCATACTCTCCTGCAAACTTTGTGGTAATATTCTCATTCAAGCAGAATCTCAAAACTCGTCACTACACATCTGAGATTGTACGCATCATTCTACCACTAAACCACATCACACCTCTGTATTCCTGATACACTAGTGCGGACTACGCCCAGGATTACATATGTATTCATATGTACTTGCTTTTACAAGTTCATCTCTTGCTAATATTTGTGTGTGATACAGGCAAGTGCAAATTATTCATTATTATTCATATTAAACGTTTATGTTATCCTTGTTCATGTGTAGCCCATTTTATGGGTTATTAAATGCAAACTATCGTTCTTATCAAATCTACTTTTAATTTAAACACCACTTCAGGATTATAAAACTTATGTGCGATATATTTCATATATTATTATTGATAACTATTATTATATTTCGTGTTGTTCATCAAAAGTTCGTGTTCAAACGTCAGTTACTCAGAGCAAATTACTTTTACTTGAAATGTTTATTGCAATCAACTCTATCATTTAATCTAATTTAACTTGTTAATCGCCGAGATTAATTCTTATCTATTCATACACTGAATTCATATTCTCTTAAATTAATCTAAAGAAAATTACTCCTGATATGAAGTTATGTTTTTGTACTTCTTTGTAACTTAATATTTTCAAGAAAGCTTACTATTAGAATAAATTCTATTTATATTATTATTTATTTTAATGTGATTATATTGTGATTTAACGCCTTCTATACTGAAATTATTGTAATTAATGTTTCCTAACCTAATGAAATCTGTTCATTGCTAATCTTCATAGTACAGTATATGTTAGTAGTGCAACTGTTTTCCAGTTCCACTTTCTATTGATGTTATGTCTTAAGCATCTAATTTAAAATTAAGGTGTTTTATGTTCTCTTATTTTCCGGCTCTGTTACATTGTGTATTTAAAAAGGTTTATTCATGTATTTTTGTATTTAACAGCATTATTCATTTGTTGATTCAGCTGATATGTTAAGTATTATTAAGTTATGTTAATTTCATAATTTCCTGTTATGTTTTAAGATTATGATTATAACATAAGTTCATTTGTTACACTTTCAATAAAGTCCAATTTCTTTTGGCAAATACTAGCTGTGTGTTTTTTGTTAACTTTACCCAACATAGCTAGTTGTTTTTGGTCCTCCGGGCCGGATATAATTCCGGATTTAAAGTTCATACTATATTTCTTAAAGTAAATATTTGTCATAAAATCTCTTTCAAATATTTTTTTGATCTAAACTTATTCTATTATATAAATAATTTAAATTGTTCTCTCAAATTTAGAATATCTTATATTGTATTGTTTTTAAGCATGTTACTGAAAGTAATGATGTCATGAAAGTTGTAAACGACAACTACTAGCTACAGTAATTATATGATTACCAACACAGTAATTATATGATTACCCAACACCTACCAACCATAGACTCTCAAGAACAAAAATCCTGTTTATATTTGATTTACCCTCATGTCCCATTTTATTACCATTATAGGCCACAATTTTTATAATAAAGGTAATAACGTTACCTAAACATAATCATAAATGACTAAATATGGGCTAATCTATCTATTTCAACCTAAACTAAAAATTCCTAAAAAAATAAATTCTTTACAATAACTCTTACAAGAAAATTAAGTTTCTGAATTTTAATGAAATACAACGGTAATACAATTAAAACTTACCAGGCGTGCCCAAAAATTAACTGAAGCTCTTTTACTGTGCTCAGCAAATCCTCTGATGTAATGTCTGTTTCATTTAAATTAGTAATACTGAAATCAAAGTAGTAACTTTATCATCAGGCCCTGACTCAGATATTCCTAATCAAGTTTCTTCATACGTTTGCATTTAGAAATTCAATGTTCAGTGCCCATCAAACTCAATTCTTAACACATTTTTTTTATAAACCCAGAAAAAATACGTTTTATTTTGTGATGTAGTTCTTTACATCAGCCCAAATTAGTTTAACTACTTTAAATCAGGTTGGTTGGTGGCTGCAAAAACATGTCATGACTTCCTTTCTAATAACATCATCCACTAAATAATATACACACTTTGGTTAATTACATTTTATTAAAGAATTCAGTTGAGGCTTCAGTAATTTTTAGTAGAATTAATTTCATTTCTGCATAACCAATCTAATACTTTTTTCTTCATGCTATTTGAATTGGGACCTTTTACAGATTGAATATCAATGATATGACGCATTATCAATAATAATTACAGAGCTGGTTTCAAATTTGGGAAGCAGTTTTTGAGTTAACTACTTCAAATAATTGCTACTGTCTATTTGATCATGATAATCCCTTCTCTCTACCAATATTGTTAATTAAAAAGGCTTTCTTATTTTTTGCTATCTGAATTTTTAAACCTTCTTTTGAAGAATCTGACCAAGTTTTTTCTAAGTAAAGTGATGACAGCATGTAAAATGTATCTGTAAATATAATAGATCAGATTGCATCCCTGCATTTTTCTAAGGTTTGCAGATTAATTATTTTATCTCATACATCCAACCTTTCCACCAAAACAGATAAATTGTTTTGAGTCTTATCTAACTGAACCCTAGTTCTTCAAAAATGATTCTAACACTCTCCTCACTTCCTTGAAATTCATTACAGGAGCAGAATGCAGAACTGATCAACTTGTGACACACTGACCGAAATTTATAAAAACCTGTTACCAACCATAACAGGTCTGAAGCCGTAACTAATATAGTTTTTGTACAAATTAAAAGTCACTAAATTCAATAAGCAGCAATTGAAATAATACAAAACTTACAGATAAGTTATTAAAACTAGAATGAATTTACCTTTTTCCCTTTTCTTTTTTCCTGTTTAGCCTCCGGTAACTACCGTTTAGATAATTCTTCAGAGGATGAATGAGGATGATATGTATGAGTGTAAATGAAGTGTAGTCTTGTACATTCTCAGTTCGACCATTCCTGAGATGTGTGGTTAATTGAAACCCAACCACCAAAGAACACCGGTATCCACAATCTAGTATTCAAATCCATATAAAAATATCTGGCTTTACTAGGACTTGAACGCTGTAACTCTCGACTTCCAAAAATGAATTTACCTAACTTAGAAAACCATCACTTTAATGGATGAACCTAACTAACCAACATCATAAATAAACTAAGACAAAAATCAATAATTAAAACAATTCTGATGACTCATTCATTATTAATCCTTATTCTATCTAATTACCAGGAATCAAGTACATCTCTTTAATTATAGCAAGATTAAAAATATTGTATAAAATGGAGATACAATAATTAAATACATAATAAATAATGATGAGTACTACTATACAATATTACTACAAATAGATAAATTTTTCTTTGCCATTATTTTGTATAACATGTGAAAATAATATACAGAGCATATCACAAAGTTCTCCAGGGACTTAAATAAACTATTCTACTTGTGAAAATAATGGAAAAAGTTCATAAAAATTATGTTTAAAATGCTTCGTTTGTAAGTTACGACTAGTGAAAAATTTAGCTTAAATTTTAGGTACCGCAATGATAAAAAATACCCCAACATTCACCTGTTTCCTGGTAGTGCAATTTCAATATTCAATATTTCAATATTTGTTAAGGTCATGTAAAAAAAAAACAAGTGTTAAATATAGCTAAGAAACACAGCTTTAACATGTAAAGTACATGTAAAGTAGTTTATTACATTTTTTCAATGACTGGTTTTAATCTGGTCAATATAAAAAAGTGCTATTTTTGGTTCTAAGTATGCATTTCAAACCTTCTTACAGTACCAACATAATTTGAAGTCTTACTATTAGAAAAATGATTGCGAAGAAAAAAATAATTTTTTCTGAGAATCTCAGCTGACTGTTAAGGATTCACTTTCCCAGTGCTGTGCAATAAGTGAATGCAATGCATATTCAAGGTCTGTGCTAGAAGAAGCATTTCTCCAATAGTTAGCCAAGATTTATTATTTAAAAAAAATTATTTTCTTTACAACCTTTTTTACATTACCATACTGTAAGAGTATGATTAAAATACATAATTCAGTAACAAAAAGTATCCTACTTTACTGAAGCCAAAGCAGCATTTAATTTTTTTATCAACTATCTAAAATTTTTTTTTTCTAATACTTAATTGACAGATAAAAATCTGTTCTAAATATAGTTAAATACTAGTTTTTACATAAATTTTATCTATAAATGAGTTATGGAATATTCAAATTCCATCAACAGGGAAACACATGAAAGATGGGATATACTTTTAATAAATAATTCTCATGTTTGGAGTGTCGCTTTATATGGAAGTGAAACTTGGACAATCGGAGTATCTGAGAAGAAAAGATTAGAAGCTTTTGAAATGTGGTGCTATAGGAGAATGTTAAAAATCAGATGGGTGGATAAAGTGACAAATGAAGAGGTATTGCGGCAAATAGATGAAGAAAGAAGCATTTGAAAAAATATAGTTAAAAGAAGAGACAGACTTATAGGCCACATACTAAGGCATCCTGGAATAGTCGCTTTAATATTGGAAGGACAGGTAGAAGGGAAAAATTGTGTAGGCAGGCCACGTTTGGAGTATGTAAAACAAATTGTTAGGGATGTAGGATGTAGAGGGTATACTGATATGAAACGACTAGCACTAGATAGGGAGTCTTGGAGAGCTGCATCAAACCAGTCAAATGACTGAAGACAAAAAAAAAAAAAAATAATTCTCACACAAATTCTACAAAAAATTGAAACCCTCAAAAATAATAAAGAAAAGAACAAAGTTTAATATGATACAGAACTAAATTTTTTCTACAATGTGGTTAATGAAATAACTCTTCAAACACAAACTACTTTTGTTCTGATAATATAACAATGTACAGATACAAAAATAGTTACACAACTTTGGCAACACTGGAGAATGTATATAGTTACTCATTAACAAAATATTTTTTTAAAATGTGAATGAAATTAAAGTGTAATGCACATAATAATTTTTAAAAGCAGAACACAACTGCAGAAACAAACTGGACATTTTATCAGACCTCTGGTACAGTGATAAATTTAAAGAATAATATTCTACCTTAAATAGAACATACATAAGCATAACTAGCATCATTTGAGTTGATAATGTTAAGGGACAAGATTTGATTTAGCCATTACATTAAGAATTATCATTCCTATAATATTCTTAGCTATTTCACCAACCTTTAAAAAATAGTTTACTAAATGTTATATTTCTATTTATCTGTCTTTAAAGAATATGTAAATAGTATTACATTGGTGTAATAACTGAAATAATAAGACAATATTTATTCCTCTAACTAAAAAAAAATCTTACTTCAAAACTAGCAATTAATAACAATTCCACAATTTGTTTTCATTCTGGAAAATTATTTATTTTTTTTTGTGCACAATGAAGGTTCATTAATGATTCTACAATAGCATAAACTAATTCTACAACATGCGCTACATATATGTAAAATAAATAACAGAAAAAAAAAATTAATAAACAAACTGGGCAATAACACAGGAAAAATAATTAAATGCAAATCACAATATAAAATACTAAAAAAACATATTACAATAAATATTAAATAATTGAATATATTATTCAATGAGGGTGATATTTGATATCACCCTCATATTATTTCCTACAATATCTCGGCTGTTAGCTCCTAATTTAAATTTCCGACACAATGCCGCATAACACACGCAGTCCACAAGGATGTGGTGTATCATTAATTGGCAGTTGCATCGGTCTGATTCATTAGATGTCCAAGTGTAAGATTAGTATCCCCTATTCGTAAATGGCAAATAATAATCTCCTCTTCATGGTTATTCCAGACTGAAGAGCTCCACGGCAGCACAGTATCTTTAATGTATCAAAATTTATTATTTACTGTGGCAGTCCAGTAACACCGTAACACTGTGTGTTTAACAAAATGATTAAAATCAGTAGTAGCAACACGAGTGGTGAAAGACAGTTGGTTTCTGCTGCTAAAGACTGTCTTCAGCAGCAGAAACCAACTGTCTTTATGTGAATTCACATGTACATTACCTGAGATTCCCACATAGCTAAGGATCTAGTAGAAACTCACTTGTGTGTTATGATGGTTCAACTCAGCAATTGCATAATGAATTTCGGTGATGATAGGATTAAATTATGAATACATCTTATACTTCATAAGAAATTACTTGTTTCCAGATAGATACTAATGAAAAATGTCTGTTGTAAAAACGCAATGAATATAGAGTTTAGAACAGTAAATTATTCTAACAGACTTAGTTTTTTGTTTATTTAAAGATAGACCATTTCCTAGTAGTAGATGATCTACAGAAAATGTAACATTTTTATTAAGTGAGTAGTGTTTTAAAATTATTTTATATTTCCCATGTAACAGTTTACTTTCCAGTTAATCACAATTTGCAATGTGACATGACTGCATCTACAATACCTAATTGAACTTCCTACACTTCCATTTAGCTAACCATAAGAATATAGACAATTTGAAATTAAATAAAAACTCTACACAGTTCAATGAGTAAACATGAATATCCAGGCATTGTTGTAATTTATATACAAATCACATTAAAATATAGTATTCAAAAGAATAGCATCAAACAAATCAGTAAATCCAGTTGATAATTATCAATATACAATTTAGTTGTAGTTCAGAATAACTGTAATGGTTAGCAGCTGCAACTTTATTGTACAAGTACAGTAACAAACTGCTCAAGTGACAGGTCATAACTAGCTAAAAATGAAATATTAAGTATTTTAGCCGTGTAACTGATAAGCCCACCACGCTGGTCTAGTGGTTAACTAGACATTGTAAATCAGCTGAGTTCAAAGTCAAGAGTTCTAAGGTTCAAATCCTAGATCCTAGTAAAGGCAGTTACTTTTATACGGATTTGAATACTAGATCGTGGATACGTTGTTCTTTGGTGGTTGGGTTTCAATTAACCACACATCTCAAGAATGGTCAACCTGAGACAGTACAAGACTACACTTTTCACATTCATACATATCATCCTCATTCATTCTCTGAAGTAATACCTTATGATGGTTCCAAAGGCTAAACAGAAAAAAAGAGTGTAACTGGTAAAATAATTTAAATATCAATAATCATACACAAATAAAAATAGAATAGCACAATACCTGAAACAATTTATACTTTATCATATCTCCTTTTAGAACATAAGCATCTGGTGGATCAATAATAAGATTAGCCACCACAATCAATTGTAGCTCTACAGGTGGGACATTTCTGTATTCCGCATGAGGCAATTGTACTGATACCTGCACAAAAACCCCAAACACGATAAAATTAGACACTTTTATTATTTTTCCTTAATTATAATAACTGTACATAAAGAAAAACCAAAGATAATTTCAAAAAGATTTATTAAGTAACTCAAACATTAATCTGGTTTTTTCCTTCAAAGTACTCTCCTAAAGTATTGTTAATTCACCATGTTCAGTTTTTTACACAGCTAGAACATTTTATTTTAAATAAGAAATGTCCATTGTCAAACTGAAAGAATAAAAGAAAAAGAGGCCGATAAAAATCACAAAATGTTTACCAAAAAATCATTGACAAAAACAAAGAGCAAGTAGGTACACTTTGACATAGTCATTGAATTGCTGAGACATGCCTACAATTATTTTTCTCTCATTCATTAATGTACGGTAAAATTCTTTGTGAAATGCGAGAATTTGTTGAATGATCTAATAAACAATACCCTTTCACTCAAAAAAGAAAATCAACAAACTTTGATGAAATAACTTTGCCACCCAATGATGATGATGATTATACTTGTTTCTAATTCATAACAGTATACAATCTCACATTACCTGCTATGACATTTTTGAAAAGCTCTTCATCATTTGGCCAATCAACAAGCTCAATACAGATAATAACACATTTACTTAATTTTCCCCACTTAATAGCAATAACATAAGTTTTGTTGCCACAGAATGATGTTTTTCAGTCATGAAGTCCCAATTCTGGGATTTCATAGTCAAATGATTTTCCCTGACAACATACACTTTATTGATGCATCTGATGATGACTGATATAATCCATTAACATAGTCCTTGATTATTTAACCTAAAATGAAACAATTCATAACATAATATACAATAAATCGCTCAAGCCATCCACATAACAATATGTAAAATTTAATATATATTGTTTTTCATTAGTACATTTCAACTTTCTAACCTTTTCCTTTTGTATGAATTCTAAATAATGCCTCAAGCCACCAAAAAATGTAAATTAAAAACGACAGCATTATAATAGTCATGCAGGTAGAGTGATGAGATCCACTAAAGAATCAAACTGAAATATTCAACAAAGTGGATGACATAATACTCAAGTGGTTTTTCTTTGTTTTAAAGTCAGTTTATTTGTGGCTGTACCTTATAAATGTTACCAATAAGGTCAATTATTAAAACTTAGCAATATCAAATTACCACCAACCCAACAAATCTGGACTCTTAACCAATATAATTCTTTTGCAAGTTGTGTTCATGTACTAATTATCCTTTTGTGAGAGCTATCAATGGTTGAAAAACATTCTGCAGATTTAACATAATTTTATTATGAGCACATGTATATTTTTCATTAAGAGTAATTCACATTTCAAAATAAATTAACAATTCAGCTATCCTAAAATGTAAAACAAACTGTTTAAGATAAAAGCAATCAAATTACAGTGGCATAAATACTTTGATAAATACATAATCACCTAATAATTGATAATTAATTAATTGAATTGATAACTATGAAAAAAGTTTAAGTTCATAAAGGACAGTACATCATCAGAATCAGTTAATATTTTTACAAGATCAAAATACTAAAAAATTAAATTTTACCTTTATAAAATCTACAATAACATGAAAACACTAGTAAAGTTTTTTTTTACCCATAAAATCACTAAAAGAATGTTCTTATCTAAAATGAAAGTAGCCATACACAATTATTTTCTGAGTAAAACTCAGAAAACTTTAGTGATATAATAAATGATATTGTAATTTTGATGTTAGAATAAATCATATAAAAATTAATAAGCAACTGACCTTTGCTGAACCGCTCTTGACTCCTTCTAATAGAACAATATGACCACGAAGACCTATAGCATCAAACCTAGAAACAGTAGGTGGTGTTTCATAAGGTGAATCTCTGAATGCAACAAATCGCACAAAGCTGTTTCCACCATGTAAAACATACAAATTATCATTTCGACTACCAATGTTCCACAAAAATTCAACACCTTCTAATGTAGAAAACTCATCACCTAAAATAAAAACAATAACAGAGATAAACTATTAAAGAACGTCTGGAAATTAACTGAACTGAAATTTCTCTAGAATTAATCAGAAAAACAATTTTTAATAATAATTACAATTAAATTCAAATGAATAAATGTGTAGCAGTGAAAGATTGAGATTCAAAGATCAACTGCCCAGATTTGGAAATTATTTCAAGCTACATTTATCAGTAAATGAGATGGATCTGTGTAACCATTTGTAAAAATTTTTTTTGTGGGATCAGTTTAGCAACGATTATAGAAGTAATGGAGGACCACAAAGTGAAAGAACTTCTGAAAAAATGTTTATATGCATGGATGAGCTAATCAGAATCCTAGACAATCATTTTTTAAAAAAAACGTGAATCCACCTAAAATAAACTCATCAGATCTATGTCCTAAAAAGAGGTATATAAAATTTTGAGCATTGCCTGTTAGTCCATTGTCATGAGTACATCATGATAGAAAAATATTTACTGCAAACAAATAGCAAATCACGATGAGCAAATATATCAAATTGACTATTCTTTCAATCTAAATATGTAAAATAAAGAAGCATTGTGTTTCCAAATGTCTCTGTTTTTTCTTATAAATCCTGTGCTACAGACTTGACAGATCCTGTACTATTATCTTAAGTAACTGATACTTTTTCAATCCCCAGTTCCTTCAAATTTATTTTTCTAATAAGATACTCATCATAACAATTCATACAATAGGCAAAAATAATTTTTATGTACAACTTTTACGTTAATAAAAATTATTTTATATTAAATACTTTTATCGTGCAATAATTAAATAAGTTATTTATTATAAATTTTATACAATATTCTGTCCATATTTTTTTAGCCAGTAAAATTAAGAAAAATGAAAGGAAGTTATTAAACAGGAGTTAGCACAAGGAAGGAGCATTTATGTATAAAAGAAATTTGCTAGCATGGGTAGGAGAAGTAATATAGAAGATAAATTAAAAAATTATAGTAATGTAGTGCATATTTTACAATACAGGGCTTTACTTTGAAAGATCAGAAATAAAAACGCCAGATACACAAGATATAAATGTTTTCAAAATGTGGTGTTTAGAAGAATAATGGAAATTGTACGTTTGAGGTTGTTCAAAAATATACTTTAAGATGAATCAATGATAAAAGAACAGTATGACAAATTCTTATATGAAAGAAAACTATAATGGCTAGTAATATGTTTAAGACACCAGGTGTAAAAAGCAAATAAAGTAATAAAATGTAGGGAAAAAATAACGTAATACATAAAGATATATTGCTACTTCTATAAACATAGACCTGACCGATTTACACTGAATTAACCAATTAAGCACATGGAAATTTAATTAAATGAAAATTATAATAAAGTATAAAATGGAACTGTTAATCATAACTGACTGAAGAAGGTTTAGCCAATGCAAAATCTTACACTGTTTACAACTCTATATATCACCAGACACCACTGACTGACTGACTGTCTAGGAATTATTTTTGGTATAAACTGATGTTTTTTTCCAGTATTTTTCTAATTTTTTTTTTAACAGTGTCTGGGGAGAAAACAATAAAAGGTAAGTTTATTAAAGCCAAAATAAGATTAAGCATTTAATAAAAAACTGAAAAAGACACCATGCTATATAATAAAATAAAAGTAGTCTTTGAGACAAATGTTAGACATAAAGCATGAAGGGTGAAGTATCTAAGCACTACTACTTAAAGAATAGATATGCTGAGTTACATAAGAACAAGTTACATTAGGAGTAGAGGGGCAACCCTATCTTGATATCTTGCCAATGGGAACTAGTGACGGCACAAAAAGAACAGGGCTGCTATTTTGTCACTGCTCTGACAAAAGTGCAGATGCGAATCAGAACAATATATTACACTACTCTCTGCTCTGCAAGTAGTTTTATCAATTCCTGTAATATAATATACAAGCACGAAATGCAAAGCAGTGAATAATGAGCTTCTGCTCCAATATCCTCTGTTTCATGTCACAATGTGTAGCACACCATTTATTGAAGCATTACAAATTAACATCATTCATCCAACAAGTCTACTACTTAATTATATGTTGTAGAATGACGTCTAACAAACTAGACTATTCACATCAGCATCAATTACCTTTGTATAATACATTCCTACCCTCATAAAATATTCATTCCACTTTGTTATTTAAATACAATTATAGTGTTATTCATACAGGCCAAACAAGCTGAAATTGTCACAGCAGTTTCTCCTATGAAACAGCATATAACCACTGCTCAGTCACTGTTTCAACCAACATTGTTCTACCAAATGGGCAGCCAGACAAATTACTGTTAGAAATTTCATTTCTATTACCTCTGTCTAAGAAAATTAGCAGCTATCATTTTTGAGCAGCTAGAAAATTTTATGAAACACTTTATTTTACCTGCATTTGATATATTTCAAAATAAATTTGATCAATAATTAATTCTCCAGTCCAGTTTAATTAATACATAGGAAATATGTGTAACGACATGCATAAAACTATATATGTAATAATAAGATCGAAACATTTCTGATGACATTTCTTCTAACACTTTGCACCATAATAGTTCAGTCACACAATTCAATTTTTTTTTTATGTTTATCATTACATCTCAAAATAGCATTCTCTTACAATCTAAAAAAAAAATCCTTGTATGATAAATTAAGATGAAATATATGAGCTCATTTAAGTTACTACAGAAAACTAATGTGTTCATGGCAATAAGCTATGCAAATTACAAAAAAAAAAAAAAATTAAGAACAGATCACATATAAAGATCATTGAACTATATTACAATGTAGATTAAAATTTCAAACTCAGATTTAAAAAAAAAGACTGATTAATAATTTACCTTGATCATCATATCCTCGCACTTCAAATAGCTCTGGCGCTTCTTCAATAAATAATTCCCTAGTCGTATATTTAATACGTAATGATGTAATTACATCAACTATGACATCACATCTTAATACTTGGCCTGTAGAAACCTCCTCAGCAAATACAATACCTGTATTACGACTCATTTCTTTTGATATAGCTGATATTACTGCTTTTGATGAACATCCTGTAACAGGATCTACATCTTGTTGAATTAACTGAATTACATCCAATCTTGAAGTTCTCCTAGAAAAATAGGAATCAATTAATAATCCACTATAAAAAATGAAAAATATATACATGTATATTTTTTTTCTAGATTCTAAAAGATTTCCTTACATCCTTATCCTAATTTCATAAAATAATAAGTTTTGTCAAAAACATATATTTGGCTAAATGGAGGCTAGTGCAAAGTTTGACGGGGGCAACTATAAAACTAAACAGTAAAAACGATTTTAATGATTTATCAAAATGTGGATATTATTCTTGCTGAAAACAAAAAGATAAATCTTACATTTTCTACGGAATCAGGTGATTTTTCACAATTGCCCTAATGATCATAACGCACTGCAACCGGCGTTCAGAATGATGCAAAAATTTTAAACCGACATGAATTAAACCAAATTTTCTAACCTCCAGCGAAAACATCTTTCCAGTGCAACGCAATATCTAGAAAAAACTTAAAAAATATAGTCACCAATAATTAAAGAATGTACAAATTAGAACGGTATTTGAAGTATACACTTCTTAATGATTTTCACAAATATAATTTTAAAAATATAACCTAACACTTACCATTTGAAACACCCATCAGCTACTAAGGTAAAATTCGTTGAAAAATCACTAAATAATGGCAACAGCACTCGAGGAACATTCAGTTTAGAACTATTAACACTTGTACTGAGGAAAACATAAACGAAACACACGAACACTCGCATAATACTATTTAACCACGCCATGCTGTAAGCCGGTAAAACACTATCTTACACTTATTCGTTGCATGAATCGCAAATTTTTTTGCTCCCGCCAATCCGTTTTCGTTTTCAGATGTTGCTTAATAGCAACAAAGTAATACCAATTTTTCTCTCACGGCTACCAAATATTTTTGCTATTCAACATTTAAATAAAAGAATATATTAAAGATCTCCAATCCGCTGTATTTTTAAATTTTATTCGGTTCAACCTGCTTGTTTCTCATGATAGTTTATAGCAGAAATTACAACAAATACTTATTTACAACAACCGAATGAAATTCAAAATAGATCGAATTTTTATTCAAATAATGTCAAAAAATCCTCAACTCCATTGTGTAAAATAATCGTTTTCATTACGAACGAAATAATTGTTAATACAAAATTGTCACTAACTATGAACCAATCAAATTTTTTTTTAGGACCAATGACATTAAGATCTAAGAGGTTGAAATAGAAAGTGCAATTTGTCTGAAACCATCTTGTTCTACGCAATTCAATGGGCAAAATCGAATGATTTTAATAATCGAGATATTAGTAATCGAATGATTCATTCGAATATGAATATAACTAATTTTTTTTCACAAGTACAAACATTGAATAATATAATTAGTTGACTAGTACACATTAATAGCCGTAATTAATGGATCATTTCGTAAGTTATGACTGTCTACTGGTTACTGGCGCCGCAATTAATCCCTCCCTAAAAATTATTTTCTGCAAATGCAGTGGTTTTATTTGAATTATCTCATTCCCAATCAGTTGCTAACATTTTGACATCTTTGTTTTTTGTTTATAAATCTTGTGTTAATTCGAATGAATATTTGTTACAGTTTCAGTCAGTGTTACATAATAGCGTTTTTGAGTTTAGTTTCTTTAGTTTTTCGATTCAGCCTACAGAATTTTTCGTTTTCTATTATACAAGTTATGAATAGATTTTACTCATTTAGAGACTAGTTTCTTAAACTTTGCTTTTACTGTAGTTCATTTTTTTCGTTTATAACTTAGTCATTTAGAAACTTTCATATTTAGTTGTATTTATGGAGTAGAATCATGAAACCATCAATCATTTGGACATTTTTTACTAAAAATGAAGACAAAATATTGTTTCTTGTAAAATTTGCAAAAAACATTGAAAGTTTTTCGGCAATACTACAAACCTAAAAGAGCACTTAAAACAGAAACAATCTTTACAGTTAAGTGAAGAATTAGGTAATAATAGGATCTGAACGCCCCTCTCACCTTGAGTGAATTACGAGATGTACTTGCAAGTCTAAACTCTTTTAGCCCTGGACCTGATGGAATACTATATGTCTTCATACGGGAACTCTCTAATAGGGTCTTCAGCAACTGTTACACCTGTTCAACATTATCTTGGAGGAAGGAGTGTTTCCGGACATTTGGAGGGAGGCTGAAGTCATCCCTGTGTCTAAGCCCAATCGTGACATCACTTCAGCAGAAAGCTACTGTCCGACTACTTTAACATGCACCCTTTGAAAGGTGATGGAGAAGATGATAAGTAACAGAATGAAATGGCATCTGGAGAGATTCAAATTCTTCTCTCCCAATACCAATACGGATTCAGAGAAAATAGATTTACCATGAACCACCTGACAATGTGTGTGAGGCATTCGCTCCAAGGAACATCTCCTTGCTGTGACCTTAGACATTAAAATGGCTTATGAAATGGCTTGGAGAGAGAGGATATGCTATCTTGTTACAGAATAATGTTAACAGGAATATATTGTGCTTTATAGTTAATTTTTTGAGTAAACGGATGATCCGTGTTACAGCAAATGGATTCCTTTCAAAATTGAAAACGGAGTCCCACAGATCCCTGTGGGACTGCGTTTCTTGGTTGCTATTAATGGAATGGCTGATGTGATCACTTTGCTAGTTGAAGAAATGTAACTTCACTGATGATATCACTATCACCTGCAGAGGTAAGGAAATTGGAACTACGAGGGAAATAATGTAGAATTCGTTGAACTTGGTGCACAGATGGGCACAATGTAGTGGTTTCAAATTGTCAGTAACTAAGTCTAAATTTATTGTTTTTCTAGTCAACCAGTCAGATGCAAAGACTTTGTAAGATTGCACTTAGGTGAAGATGAGATAAAGGGAACAAACGAGATTAGGTTTCTTGGTGCAGATAGATTCATCATCCTGAACACGTACAGAAGCATTGTTCTTTCGAAGCTAGAATACGGGTCTGTACCATATGACTCTGCGAAAGAGATAATTAATGGCATACTTGACCCCTTGCACAACACCTGCATTCGCATGTCAATATAGAAATGCAATTAAATAATTAATGCTCAATAGGGGCGTTCATCACTTCCCCTATACCAAGCTTACTGGTGGAATCCAATGAACTACCATTGTGTAACAGGAGTTAATACAAGATTATCAAACACGCAATCAAGTGCTCATGGCAAATGACACGCTCGCACTTCACTACATGAAGGAAGGATGTCCTTACCGCAGTCTTTCAGCTTCAGGCTGCTTTGCTACCTCCAAGCACTAGATCTGCCTGCCCCGAAGATCCTTGAAAAGGGAATAGGATGCGATGCCCCTGGGTTACACACATCTCCAGAGATTGTATACTTACAATCTGTTAGTCGTAAACGGAACCCAGGTTTCCAGTCTGCTAGAGACCAGTTTAACAACATGGCTAAGAAGTACAATGGGTACACTCTCATCTACACAGACAGCTCTGGTCTCAGCTGACGAATATCGATATTCTATTGTACTCCCTGAACCGAGATATTATATAAGCTTAATGCCTGCTCTTCTGTGTTCCTTTGTGAGGCCTGTCCAATTTACTCCACCTTGAAAGTTATCGAAACCCATAGTGATGATAGCTTTTTAGTAATTACCGACTCTAGGAGTGTGAGAGCTTGAGCTGCAAATGTTCTGAATCCGTCATCCAGATTATTCATGATATCCTTTTAAGGATAAATAAGACTGTGGTACTGGTATGGGTCCCTGATCATTGTGGTATCCTTGGGAATGAATGGGCCGATGAGGCTGCCAAGAGAGCTGCAATAAATGGCATCCGAGTACAATCAACATGTGAGAGACTTCATGAGATCAGTCCGTGTAAAATTGCAGGCTCAGTGGAATAGGTTCTGGCTACTGAGTTGTCCCACAGCATTACATAACATCCAGGAGAATGTGCTCAAGAAACCTCTTTCCCCGAGCAACAGAAGAGACCAAGTCATCTTAACCTGGCTAAAGATTTGACACACCAGGCTTACCCACGCTCATCTATTTGGCTCTCCTCAGAAGATCTGTGAGGCTTGTAAGGTCAAATGGTCCGTGCACCATCTGCTCTTTGATTGTCCAACCTTTGGAACCATCCACCAAAACTTAGAACTGGGTTCAGATATGAAATTTCTACTAAACCAGTAAAAAGATATAAAACGTCTGTTGCGGTTCCTCTCCTACAGTGGAATGAAGAAAACAATTTAGTGGTTTTTGCCTGATTTACGTGTTTTAGTTTGTATTTGTTGTTGTTACTTACGTATGTTTATTCTTTATTGTTTATTTTTGTTGTTTTATGTAACACTACATGATAGTGTTACTTTAATCTCTAATGACTGTAATTTTTAATGCAACTTTAAATAAAAGCATTAAAAAAAAAATAATAATAATAACAAAAAAGGAAATACTTCTACTTCATTGATTAATCAACCTAACCAATGCAGAGTACCAGTAATAGCAGATCCTGTTCCTTCCACATCATCAGCCAAAACATCAGGTAGTAAAATTTCACTTAATAAAGCAAATATAGCTCCGCCTAAAAAACAACTACATTTATTTGGACGTTATGACAAAGAATTATCTGTAGCAGAAAGAACTGCGATTGATAGATGCATCATTAAAATGGTAGCTATTGATTTCCAACCTTTATCACTAGTTGAAAATCTTGATTTTTTAGAATATATGAGGATATTGGAACCTCTGTATACACGACCTAGTAGAAAAAATTTATCATGTACAATGCTACAATAAATTTACTCTGAAATATTGGAAAAAATTAAAAATATGTTAAAGTCAATAAAACATATTTCAATAACTACCAATATTTGGTCGACCAATGACAATAGATCATTTATTACAGTGACTAGTAATTTGATGCACAGTAACAAACTGCATTCAATTGTACTCACCACTTGGGAAATATTAGTTGCTGATACGGGAATGGCAATCAGCTCTATTTTGAAAACAATTTTCAAAGCATGGAATATCACCAACAAAGTAGTGACAATAGTTGCAGACAATGGATGTAATATAAAAAATGCGATTAATCAACATTTAAATTTGCATTACCACCCATGTGTGGCTCACACCCTTAATTTATCTGTGCAAGATGCTTTTAAAAAGAACAGAGATCTCAGATTTATTGAAAAAATGCAGATATCTTGTTTCATATTTTAAACATAGTGTTATGGCAACTAGCAAATTAAGGGATAAATAAATGGCCATGGGAAAACCTGTATTAAAACTTAAACAGGATGTCTCTAACACAAGTAATTATGTTTTAGTGATGCTGGAAAAGCTATTGGAAGTAAAAGTTGCACTGTCCGTTACTATATCTGAAATTCCAAATGCTCCTCAATATTTTGATGCCTTAGAATGGATAATTGTCATCGCTTGTATTAGTGTTTTAAAGCCCGTTCAGTAAATGACTGTTGAGTTGTCAGGAGTAAAGTATCCGACAATGGCCTTAATTTTTCCCTTAGTAAGAGGGTACAACATACATTAAATTTTTTAATTCCAAAAACAAATGTTGAAGTTAATTTAAAAGGAAATTTACTTGAAGTTATTGGCAGAAGGCTTGGCCATTTGGAAGATAATAAATTAGTAGCCAAAGCTACTTTTGTTGATCTGAGATTTAAAAAATCGCATTTGACGTAGAAGAAAATGCAAAAAATGCTCAAAAATGGATAACTGATGAGGTTACAAATTTAATTAATTCAAGGCGAATGGACGTTGATACTCTCCCGTTAAATGAAAATCTTACAACAAATGAAACACAACAAATCCTAACAATGGTCTTTGAAGTTTATTTCAAGAAAAATTATGTAAAGTGCAAACAACAATGATTCCTGGAACAACCGGAATCTTGCAAATTCGACAATATTTGGAAATGCCACATCTAAACAGAGTGAAAAATCCTTTGGAATTTTGGGAATTGCATAAAAATTCATTACCTGAATTATATGAGATAAATTTAAAATACTCCTGTATACCTGCAACATCAGTTCTCTCAGAAAGGGTGTTTTCTAAGGCAGCTAGTGACTGAAGTAGCGAGAAATGATGTCAGAAAATAAATAAATGTCGTTGCTGGAATTAGTAGTTATGTGTTAAAATATTCATTCGAGCAAAAAAGAAAAGTAGTAGTTGAGATTCTCTCATCATTCATATCCCTATTAGTAGTTAGTATTTGGCCTATTTATTTTCCAAATCCAAGCATGTGACAAATTAAAAGTAGTAGTAAAATTTACTAATCATTCATAACATTAGTAGTATTCACCTAATTAGTAGTGTATTCCAAGTGAGAACAACATTTGAATGGTGCAGTTAGTAATTCAAGATATTTCAATAATCGAATTGTTACTACTTTTTCATTCAAGATCCCATCACTAATTCAGTATATCCATGGGTCTAGACAGTTTCACTTTCAGAATCTGAAAGTAAACATATTTTTTTGTGTTTATATATTATTATTTTTTTTGTGCTTCTGCCTAACGAGTAGCATAAAACTGAACTGCTGAACGGTAATTGCTCAAAAACAGCAATTACAATTTCATACTTTTATATTTGTTTTTTAAATAATTTAAAATAGTAATAGTTTAAATGCTAGTATATACTCTAGTGTCATTAAAGTAAGAGGAGTTAATAATGTAAGTGATGACAAAGCGAAGTCTACACCTAAAATGTTCCTATTAGGAATGAAATACACCCAAGAATAATAAAGGAAATAACAGCGAATCAGAAAATTTGTTGAAAAATCCATGTAGACAATACCCCACATTAAGAAAAATCTTAAATTACTTAAAATGAAAAATGTTACAGTAATGTTTAGTACATGGATTTTGAGGAACCATATTCCAGTTTTGTGTTCCTTCCAGGGGAATTTAAACTCAGTTTGTTTGGAGCAAAAACCTAACTGCACTTGGTCAGCACCATGCCTAGTTATTGATGAGTGTGTAGAAATGAAATCTGACCAGTTTCTACAGGCCATAATTCACCAGTGATGCAGAACTAATATCAAAGTGCTCATTTTGTGAGTCAGTTGAGATTTAGCTTCATAAGTTCAATGCTCTAGCCCCTATTAATTCAAAGGCAGGTAATAGTTTCAGACCTAAAGAGGGTCTCTACCTGCAAGAATTGAGTCTTCTGCAAAATAGATTGCAATTACTCCTACCAGAATCAGGTTCTTGGTGAATTATATTCTTTACGAGTGGGATGAAGCTGGATGACTTTATGATGACCGGCTGGCTGTACTTGAAATCTAGTAGTCACAGAGCAGCAGCAGTGGCGGCTCATAGCTAAAATTAGTGGGGGTGCTGCTCCAGAAAATTTTTTCTGGGCCTTTTCAAGACCATAGTTAACGTTTTCTGTAAAATAAAAGAACCATAAAAAAAAATGAATCAAATAGAATAGCTGGAAGCAGGATAATAATTTAATTCTACACTTTATTACATTCAAGAATATGGTACATGGTTTTTAAGCACATTGTACTTAAAAACTGTATTTCGTTTAACTGAATAAATACTAAAATGTCAATACAGATAATATTTTTTGGTATTATTACATAATAACTTAATAAAATGTCCGCTTAAAAACACTATAGTCAAATGGTGCTTAATTTAAATTTCTATATACACAGAAACAAATACATAATTAGTTTTTACTAATTACCTTCTCTTTCACCCTTCCAACATGTTTTTGGACAGATTTGGCAATCAAAGAGCCCTTGCTTTTTGCCATCTTCTGATCACTACTGTAAAAATAACTAAACCATTTTTATATTCCTTCCACTGACTAAACTAGATAAGGGAACAAACAAGGAATGTTCCATACATACGCAGAGTAAAAATAAACTACCTTCCACCAGCATGCCAGGGTTGGCAGTGCAGGAGCAATAGTGCTCTCTCTCCCTTGCAGCCTTGCATGCAGCTTCGTATGTGCGCATGTGCACAACAGCCAAACACCACGCCACTGGAACTGTGAAGCACACAGTTCCATACATACATTATTAGATAATAACTTAATAAAATGCCCAAAAACACTATAGTCCAATGGTGCTTAATTTAAATTTCTACGTACACAGAAACAAATATATAATTAGTTTTTACTAATTACCTTCTCTTTTGTCCTTCCAGCATAAATTGTACATGCAGGGCAATCTTATCTTATGTCTGTATCTTTTTAATAAACTGGGGGATGGCTAATGACATTGAGTTTAAGGATTATATATTGTACAAGAATAAAGAAAGAATTAAAGAAAAAGGACTCATTATATTAAATGTTATCAATAATATTAAGTGAAATAGGGGCTGCTGCAGTTCCACAGTGCCTATACACGAGCCGCCACTGCAGAGCAGGTAGATAGAAGTTCAATAATAGTCTGCTTCTTGGTGTGGCACGTTCAAACACAGGGATGGAGGATTCAACATCTCTGGGGACAAATTTCTGAGCATGCGTTGAATTCTAGTTTGAGCTGTGGTTAATCTTATTTTACAATCATTTAATAAGGTACAGCCTACAGCTATACCAAAGTGTCAGTTGATTCACACATATAACCTCTGGTATTACTGGAGAGTGCTTATATTTAAATTTTAATTGGTAGGTGTGTTATTAAAGCTAGAGCCTACTGCCAATAAATGATAGTAAGTGTTCTCAGCATAAAAAACAAACATTAGAAACAACATCAGATGATTATTAAAAATTAGTATGCTAATTATTAGTATTAATAAACACTGTCCTGTGACAATGTTTGGAGCACTTTAATTGACTTACATATTCCGTGTATTTATTAGATATGTAAATTTAGATAGAAAGTTAAATTCTTCAGTCACCTCCAATTAATTTTTTGCTTCGTATGTATGGCTGGGCAGGGTTTTCATTGTAAAAAAAATTCAAAATTTTCTTTCAACAATCATTTGACTGTGTAATCGATTTTTCCATTTCATTATATTCTGTACTAATCTCTTAATCTCAACATATTCTCTACATCACATCTTTATTTATCTGCTTTATATGTCCTAAACATTGATTCTTATAAATTTTACTTCCCACACTTCCTACTATCATTCATTATCCACAGTCTTTTTTACTTTGTTTTCTTTGTGCTAGCTTCCTGCCTCATTTTTTTTATTTACCTTTTTAAAATCATCCATTGTTTATAATTTTCTTCAATATCTACCTTTGTGATAACTTTACCTATTATTGATGTATTTGAAAAATGGTTCAAAATTAAACTATGACCTATATTCATATCTGCTTGTAGTAATATTGTACAGTCCAACATTTGATTTAATAATCTTGTTTAATCATTTCATTTTCTGTTTGCTACTGTTCTGAATTTTTTTTTTAGAAACTGTATTAAATTTCATTGGACTTTTCGTTTAATAGGTTTACTGTTAAAAACAGTTTTCATTGCCAATTATCATTGATATAAACGTAGCAAATTTTTTATAACTTATGTGTATCCTTGAAATTAAAATTTCATGGCTATATTTGAACCATGACTTAGGATGAAATTAGCGGATAGATATATGGATAGATTCTAAAAGTATTATTTGTTTTATCAATAGAAATGAATTTGATGTGCATATTTTTATCTATTCAATTAGTAGAGTGTGATAATTTTCAATTAAAAAGTTTTACTTTTGGTAAAGTATATTCGAATGTATTCCAAATTAAACAGCGTGTCTCTAGTAAACCATTTCTTTTCACAATTACTTAGTAGGATTAGCGTGGAATTTATTATTCTTGGGAATGAATACTCCAGTTTAAAGAGTGTATTTGTCTATTCTCTGTTGCGTTCAACAAACATCTCAAACCCAGAAACCGGGAACCCGACAGTGGGTTTTCAACATCAGTTTTAGTATAGTTTCAATTACTTCATACGTTTATACAAAACTAATTATTATTGGTATTAATTAAAAAAATTTTCATGCGGTAGCGGAAATTATACTCCAACGATGGAGCTTCATACGCGCTTATATCAAGTATTTTAGAATACTTAGAAGTATTCAAATAAAAATATAAAAGTACTAAAATACTTGAAGTACTTTAAAATATAAAATTTTAAAAGTAAGGGTAAAAACAGTTACAGTTAGTTTTAAGCTTTCAATAAAATTAGTTTTTACACAATCAGGTAAAAACAAATGACAGTGCTGTCATATTATTTGTTAATCTACACCCCCTTTCTTTAAAAGTTATCGAATTATTTACTTTCTAGTAAAGATATTTTCTTTCTTTTTTATAGTATAAACCCTATTCCATCAATTATTAACGATCTATATAATCATTAAACTGCGATAAGAATGTAATCATTAATATGTGTATTAAAAAGTTTAAAGCTGCATGTGTGTGCGTGTTTTTTTTTTGTTTTTTTTTTAATGAATTCTGTTTATGATTTTGCTCGTCCTCGTAGGCAGTGTATTGATTTTCGTTTCTATGGCATTCTGTTTATTTTAGTTCAACTTAATGTTTCAACATAGGGTGCATGCTTCAAGGTTCAGTTGCTGGTTGCCGTGTAGTTATTAATCGAAGTGCCCTGTTAGTTTTCACCATTTTCCCCAGGTAAGGTAATGAATCCAACTGTTATTTAAATCTAACTTTTAGTAGCGATTCTCCGATTTAAGTTAACTTTTCAATTATTTGTTAAAACGTATAGTTATACCAAGAATTTGTGTAGTATTTTCCATTAAACTATGCCGAGATGCTACTCTGCAATATTTTTTTTTTCAGATTTTGCATATTGTTTTGTTAACTGATTCTTCCTAAAACAAGGGATTTCGGAATTGCTGAGGCAATAGAGAATGTATCGTTTGATATTTCCTCTCAGAAGTTTTGTTTTTTCAAGTAGGCTTTCTGTTATCTTTAACTGATAATTATGCTGTTATTAACAAAAATTGCAGCTCAAATACACACATTTTGCTTATCACTAAAAAACTGAAATACTACTTGCAGTTTTTGTTAGTATCAGCAGACCATTCTAACCTGATTGAAAGCTGATGAACAATTGCAGTTATACAAATTATCTAACTACATTTGTAATGATAATGAGATTATTAGAATTCATTGAAAGCTACAATGGTAAATTTGGTTAATATTCATCCTAACCTTAAAACTCGTACTGGTTGATTAATTATCAAATTCGAGATTTTTAAATAATGAAATTTGACGTAATAACACTTACCTATTAATATCT